>NC_083721.1:131082878-131682878 GCF_028564815.1 Eubalaena glacialis | reverse complement strand
GGCTCTCTATTCTGTTCCATTGATCTATAATGCCTGTTTTTGTGCCAATACCCACTGTTTCAGTTACTGTAGCTTTGTAGTATAGTCTGAAGTCTGGAAGGGTTATGCCTCCAGCTTTGTTCTTTTTCCTCAGGACTGCTTTAGCGATTCTGGGCCTTTTGTGGTTCCATATAAATTTCAGGACTATTTGTTCTAGTTCTATGAAAATGTTATGGGCATTTTGATATGGATTACATTAAATCTGTAGCTTGCTTTGGGTAGTATGGACATTTTAACAGTATTAATTCTTCCAATCTAAAAGCATGGATATCTTTCAATTTATTTGAATCATCTTCAATTTCCTTCATCAATGTCTTATCGTTTTCAGCATATAGGTCTTTCAATTCCTTGGTTAAGTTTATTCCTAGGTATTTTTTGACGCAATTTTAAATGGGATTTTTTTTTACTTTCTCTTTCTGACTTTTCATTCTTAGTGTAAAGAAATGCAACACAACACCTCACACCGGTCAGAATGGCTATCATCAAAAAGTCTAGGGCTTCCCTGGTGGCGCAGTGGTTAAGAATCTGCCTGCCAATGCAGGGGACACGGGTTCGAGCCCTGGTCTGGGAAGATCCCACATGCCGCGGAGCAACTAAGCCCGTGAGCCACAACTACTGAGCCTGCGCGTCTGGAGCCTGTGCTCCGCAACGGGAGAGGCCCCGACAGTAAGAGGCCTGCGCACCGCGATGAAGAGTGGCCCCCACTTGCCACAACTGGAGAAAGCCCTCGCACAGAAACGAAGACCCAACACAGCCAAAAATAAATAAATAAATTTTTAAAAAAGTCTAGAAATAATAAATGCTGGAGAGGGTCCAGAGAAAAGAGAATGCTCCTACACCACTGAAGGGAATGTAAATCGGTACAGCCACCATGGAAAACTGTATGGAGGTTCCTTAAGAAAACTAAAAATACAGCTACCATATGATCCAGCAATCCCACTCCTGGGTATATATCCGGAAAAAATGAAAACCCCAATTCGAAAAGATACGTGCACCCCAATGTTCACAGCAGCACTATTTACAATAGCCAAGACATGGAAACAACTCAGGTATCCATCAAGAGTCAGACTGGCTTAAGAAGATGTAGTATACATATACAATGGAATATTACTCAGCCATACAAAGAATGAAATATTGTCATTTGCAGCAACATGGATGGACCCAGAGAATATTAAATTTAGTGAAATAAGTCAGACAAATATTATATGATATCACTTCTATGTGGAATCTAAAAAATAATACAAATGCATCAATATACAAAACAAAAACAGACTCACAGACATAGAAAACAAACATGGTTACCAAAGGGGAAAGGGAGGGGGGAAGGGATAAATTAGGAGGATGGAATTAACAGATACAAACTACTAAAACAGATAAACAACAAGGATTTACTGCACAGCACAAGGAACTATATTTAATATCTTATAATAACCTATAATGGAAAATAATCTGAAATATAGAATCTGAATCACTTTGCTGTACACCTGAAACTAACACAATAGTGTAGATCAACTATGCTTCAATTTAAATAAATTAATAGCAAAAAAACAAAAAAAAAAAGAAAAACTGAGCCTTTGCCTTAATTGGTAGGTTACTAATGCCTTAGTAACCTAGCCAGTAACCCAGTTCCTCTGGAGTTCTGTCCATTATCAGTTTGTCTCAGGGACAGAAGTCCTATCCTTGAATCCCAGGCCATTAGGTGGGACCCCCACAACAGGCTGCCAGACCACACAGATGCTAGCTCTAGCCCAGATGTAGCTCAGCACAGATCTTTACATGCTCACTCATCCTAGAGATACAGTCTCCCTGGTAGAACATGATCCGCTTACTCCATCTACCCCAACTACTACCTGCCTAGGAAATCTTTCTTCCACTAATAGAAAGTGGATCTCTTCCCTAATATGTGCCTCAACCTAGTGTGCATGTCTAGCTTCTAATGTCTTATCTCATGGAGTCTCATTTATTCCACCTTTAAGAATTCATGCTCAACAGCCCAAGTGACAATATGTGGTATTATTGTCAAATATGCATAACCTTAATCTAATCATTAGCAAGCAAAATCAAATTGATTCAGTCTACAGAATATAAGATATTAGGAAACAATTTTTTCACTCATTCAATACAACTTTTCTTTTATTTCTACATTCATCATGCAGTTACTATGTACCAAAAATATTAAAAAGTTGATCCTTCTATATAGTACCACACATACCTTTCAAAGAACTCATAGTGTTTAAGATAGATGTTATTTTTCAACATCCTAATACAATTTTGTCAATTGGTGGCGGAGGACGAACACTCATGCTTCAAATCCCATAGACCACAGTGTAAGTGAGGTATCTATGGTCCATAGGGTTGTAATAAAGAAACTAGGGTTCAGGTATTCATTGCTGCAGCTAATTCAAGGGACATAATGGAGGGAAAGAAAAAAAGACGTGAACGAGTATCTGCAGGGAAAAAAAAAAAAAAACTATCTGAAACAAACCCTGCCTCAACATATCAAGTTATGAATTTTATGGAAAATACGCTCAGAGTTTCAAAAAGCTATACAACCTTCACTTTGTAAAAATGATGCAATTTAAAGTCAGAGTTTAGAACAATCTTTAGGACAAATGCTTTACTACAACTATATACTACTTAATTTAAATGTGTATCTATACTTCTGGTAAACGTTTTAAAGTAAAAATTGGCATAGCTCTACAGGAAGATTATCCAAAATTACTCTATCCCAAAAGCTCTATATAGGATAAGCTGCAGTCTAAATGTGCAATAACTTTTCTACAAACTTTAAGAGACAGAGATATACCACCTTTTTTTTAATCCTTTGTGCCTTACCTCAATTTATTCATAAGCTATGAATGTAAAGTAACCTCTATCCTTTCACAAATAATGTACATCAACATATTTGGGCTAGTTTAATGTAAAATCTTTAGAAACATACAATCAAAACAGAAACACAGATAACTACAGTGAACTAAATTACATTAAAAAAAGACTTTTCATGGAAATTTGGTTTAAGATAAGTGTTGGAAGGGTTCTATGAAAAGAAAACTAACTTCCCGTGACTGGTAACCATGGAAAGTTCCACAAAAGAGATGAACTGCAAGTTGGGACTTAGTGAATTAAGTAAGATTAGTAAAATTAGTAAGATGAGCATAACTAGAATTTAGGAAACAAGGATTCCAGAAAGAAAAAAACACCATGAGCTAAAGTATAGAAGTGGAAAAGCACAAGCCACATACAGAAGGACAAAAGAGATGTATCTGACTGAATGAAAGGTTATGAGTTGGGAAACACAATAAAATAACAGTTAGAAGAACATGCCCCAAAACAAAAAGGTGCTTCTTGCTATTGGAACAAGTTAAAAAAAAAGGGTCAACCTGGCAGTATTAAAAAGGATAGGATGGAAAAAGGAAAAGACTAAAAAGCAGGAACATAATAATACAGACTCCTATAAAGTGAGGCCTAAAGAAAGGAACTTGGGAAATGTAAAAGAAGGGACAGATGTACAAGACACTGAAATAAAAATTCATGAGATTCGGAATCTCATTACATATAGGAGAGAGAGGAAGGGACTTGGGATGAGGAAATTAAATGGTGACTCACATTTTAATTCTAGATTCCTGGAAAAATTATGGTATCTTTTAGCAAAATTAAGGAAGTCAGAACTAAACTGTAGTTAAATGAAAAATTTTCAAAATAAAACAACAAAGCTGATTTGACAGAGAAGAGAAGATAGAAGTCCAACTGATAAATACATTTCCAAAAGGGATCATAAAAGTATGTAGGCTTAAGCCACAAAAATTATTTTAAAAAGAGATTTCTATTTCTTAGAAAAATAAATAGAAAAAGTGGTATGGAAAATGACCAACAGACAATTCGGAAACACAAATGACCAATATTTCAGAACATACTGATGAAATGTTACAGTACTTAAAAATTAGAAAAGATTTAACAATCAGTATACTCAACTCAACTATAAGACAGGTAAGGCCATATATTTTGCTGCGTGAAAGGCAACCCAATAATACACATCAAAAACTTTCAGGGCTTCCCTGGTGGCGCAGTGGTTGAGAATCTGCCTGCCAATGCAGGGGACACGGGTTCGAGCCCTGGTCTGGGAAGATCCCACATGCCGCGGAGCAACTGGGCCCGTGAGCCACAATTACTGAGCCTGCGCGTCTGGAGCCTCTGCTCCGCAAGAAGAGAGGCCGCGATAGTGAGAGGCCCATGCACCGCGATGAAGAGTGGCCCCCGCTTGCCACAACTGGAGAAAGCCCTCACACAGAAACGAAGACCCAACACAGCCATAAATAAGTAAAAATTAAGAAAAAAAAAAAAATTAAAAAAAAAAGTAAAAGCTTTAAAAAAAAAAAAACCTTTCAAAACATATGGCATATCTTTTGAGTAATCAATTCTACTTTTAAGAATTTAGGATAAAAAGTATCTATGGCTCTAGAGCAAAATTTATTTTTGAGATATAAGTTTATGTCAGCATGGTTTAAATCAGCGAAGAATTTTTAACATAAATGTTCAACAATGGGGACTATATAAATAAATAATTACACACAATACTATGTAGCCATTAAAATTATGTAAAATATATAAATGATATCATGAAATTCATAAGATTATAAACAAAAGTACCAAGTAATTTAGAATATCCAATTTTTATAAATAAATTCACCTGTTAACCTCTCCTTCTGATACTCATTGTTAATATTTTGTTGTGTATGCTATGCTCCATCTTCTATGTGTATGAATATATAGACATAAAAGTAAAAATGTATCTCTTTTTATTTACCCTTCCTACTCAGCCTACGTAAATATGAAAGTTAAATAATGTTGAGAATATAAGTGCTGGTTCTCACTTAAATAGAATAAAGAGAACAAAACCCTTAATAAAACATTAAACCAGAGACTAAAGATAGGTTAGCTTACAGATGTGCTGATTTGCATGGCAACTAAATGCAACATGAAATCCTGGACTGCATCCTAAACGAAGGAAAAAAAATATTTTTTCTTTTGCTTAGGGCATTATTAGGACATCAGGCAAAATCTGAATGAAGTGTATGTACATAAGGTCAGTATTATATCAATATTATTTTCCTGATTTTCAAACATGTACTGTTGTTGTGTAGAATATCTTTGATTTTATGAAAATGCATACTAAAGCATTAAAAGTGGCTTCATGTCTGCAACGTTCAAAAACAATAATTGGTATCAAATATAAATTTTTATATATAAATATATATTTATATTTATGTGTCTGTGTATACATAGAAAAAAATATGATAAAGCAAATGTAGTAACATGCTAACATTTGGACAATCTGCATGAAGAATCTGCATAGGAATTCTTTGCAGAATTCTTGGAATTCTTCTGTGTCTGAAATTATTTCAAAATAAAAAGAATTTTAATCACTTGACAGAAAAAAGAGTGATGATTTAACAAAATTAAACACCATTCATTCATTCAATAAACGCTTACTGAAAGTCGAACACTACTATACAGCAGTAAACAAACCAGGTAAAAATCCCTGCCTTCATGCAGCTACCTTCTAGTAGGGGGAGACAGACAAAAACCAAATAAGTAAAGGGTATACTACATTAGATGGCAATAAGTACTATAGAGAAAGGGGAAAACACACACACACACACACACACACACACACACACACACACACACACGGAAGAAGGGGACAGTAAGTCCCTTTGGGTAGGAGGGAAGACACGCAATTCTAGATACCATCCACAGGGAGGCCCCAGTGAGAAGATGACACAGGGCCCTGAGACAAGGAGCACACCTCGTAAGTTTCAGCGAAGGCACATGATGGTGGCTGAATCCAGTGTTGTAGTAAAAAATGACTGATGCAATTTGCAAATCAATTAGACAGGATGTGTTGATAGTCTAGATATAGGCTGAGAAAGAAAGACTCAAAGATGACTACAAGATTTATAGCTGAGCAGCCAGAAGCACGAAGCTGCCATTATGGAAAAGGGGTGAGCAGGGGATAGGAAGCTTGAAAGTTTGGTTTTTTAAACATCCTGGGCCCATTAAATATCTAAATGAAGATTCTCAATGGGCACTGAATATGAGTCTGGAGTCCAGGGGTAAAGTCCAAGCTGGAGACAAAATCTGGGTGACATAAGCTTAGAGATGGTATTTAAAGTCATGAGATTGGACATCACCAAGGGAGTACTGTGTAGACAGAGAAAATGATGTCCATTATTTGCTAATACAATCACAGGGGTAGAATAAACATGATACTATATAGTGTTTGTTTAGAGATCAATAATCATTTGGATAGAGAGCCACAATAATAACAAATATGAATTAGGACATCTGCAAAATACGAGTGGTTTAGTAAGAAACAAAAGTCTCTGAACTAACAGTATACTGAAAAGAAATACCAAAGATGAGATGTCTCCTAAGAATTTAGAAATAAAGAAAATAATACTGTCCAAAACAGAGGTCCTTATATTATTTGTTTTCATTTGACTGAGTAAATTAATAAAACCAGAGATCCATGAAGTCCTCTTAACAAGTATGAACAGTACTAAAATAGCTAAACAAAGAGTGTATCAGTCAAAACTCAGAATTGTTCAAAATGGAGCCAGTCGATAGAAAATGTCCAAGCAATCTTCAGAACAGGTACTGTACAATAACTCAAATATGATCATTCTGACAATTATACCTCTCAATTTTAATTAACAGCTTGGCATTTTGGCATTCTTGAGGGAAAATCTGGGAGGTAGGTTATGAATTTAAATCCTAGCTTTGCTACTTATGCAATGTTGTGACCTTATGCAAAATACCACTTTCTATTTTTGTTTTCTACTTTGTAAACTGCATATAAGACCTATTTCCTAGTATTGGTGTGAAGATTAAATGACATAAAAAGCTTCAGTTCAGTACAAACCCCAGAGCAGAAACTCAGGAAGTTCTGTTGTTTCCAAGATCAAGAAATGGGTCTGAGTCAGGTGGAAGTATAGCTAGCCATGTGAACTAATGAGTGTGAAAATACGGACTAAAGTCTAACACAAGTCTCTAGACTGCTACTATCCTATGCTGGCTGATTTTTTTTCAATTCTATAAACATGGGATGAATATGTACTATTTACCTGCTAGATTATGTAGTAGCAATTTCACTAAAAATAAAATCTAATTTCTAACCACAAAAGAGCTAAGCATTTGGATACACAGACTCCTTTTCATCAGGAAAGCAAAATATTACAAGGATACAGCTATAGACAAGTCAAAATTAAATAGGTTATAAAAAATAATACAATAGCCTGCTGAAGGGGTGATAAATTCTCTTTAAGGGAAAAAAAATAAAAGGTTTTCTTCAAGAAGACAGCACTTAATCTGAATCTTCAAGTAAAGAATTTTAATTGGAGGGGAACAAATTCAAGTAAGCAATCACGTAGGCAGTTTATTCTACAACCTTCAAGAAACTTTAGTCTTATTTCGAATTTGGTACCTATAACCTATGAATCCTAGAGAAAGCAATGCAACTCACCTACAGTCTTAGAAAAATCATATACTAGTAAGGGGAACTAAAATAGTCTCCAGCTTCTAAGTACAAGACTTCTTCACTTTTCGCAAAACGTTTTTTTAAGGAACACTGTACCACCAAATACTTCTAAAAATTAAGAAGGATTATAAAGAGTGATTATAATATATGTGTTTTCCTCCACTATTTTTCTCCCTTTAAATAAAGGTGGAGGATAAAAGCAAGTGTAGAGAAAACTGTAGAAGTCATCCTTCTATCCGTTTTTTTGTTGTTGTTAGATTGTCCTGGAAAAGTAAAAGTTATGGAGTTTCACCGAAGCTAATTAAAAACTGTGGCAAACAGATAAATACTGATAGAACAGCAATAACATAAAAAAAAATTTTAAGTCACTACAAAGGACATACATATATAATAACTGGTTAAACATAACCATCAATTGCAATAAGTAGATCATAATTCAAACAACAAACTATTTTTTAAAAGATAATATTTATGAAATGATTATAAACTTTAAATGTGTTAATCAGTGATGTTACTAAAATACTGTTATCTTGCATTATGATAATGATATTGGAGTGATGTTTAAAAAAGAGAGAAAGCAAGCCCTTATCTTTTAGAGATACATTCTGAAATATTTAAAGATGGAATTAAGTCTAGAATGACCTTCAAAATAACATGGGAAAGAAAGACTGGCCATGACTTGGTAACTGCTAGGTAATAGTTATATGGAGGGTTTATTATACTATTATGCCTCCTAGAGAAGGAGGCTAAAATTTTCCATAATAAGAAATTTTATAAAATAAAATTTTAAAACTATGAATAGCAAATCCCATCATAAAGGTGAGTGTAAAATAGTACAAGCCGTAACCCAATGACACATTGATACTACTGTCTGACAGTTTATACCACCTTCAATTAAATGACAACTTGTGTACTCAGATTACATAAAGATATACCTCAAAGTAAGGATACCTAGAGCTTTTCTAAACTTCTCAATCATGTATAAATGAGAATATATTCTGAGACTGGACCCAAATACTACCAAAATGCATACTTAGGAGCTCACAGGAAATCAGAGTTGCATCTAAAAATAAAAGGCAAAGAAATCATAACTAACTACACCTCATTCCATGTTGATCATCTTCTCAATGCCTTCACATGGACCACCATTTATTTACAAGAGAAGCATGGAAAGCAAAAAAGATACTATAATTAATTTCCTTTTTCTAAGCACTACTAAGGCAATTTATGAAGCAAAGTGTCCAAGAATTTCTGATGTGTCAGTGAGATCTGAAAAAGTGTTAACAATACTAGAATTAACAAATAGCTCATATCAAGCCCCTTTACTTGGTAACCGTTAAAGGAACAAAGAAGACAAGTATATACATACTGGAGGCCGGCCAGGTCGACCCCTTTTTCTTTTCCCTTTGACCTCTGTTTCTTCAAGTTCACTGCCAGCATCAGAATGGGCAGTAGTTTCATTAGTTGAATCCCTAGAAAATATGATATATTATTTTAGTGAACAAATTAATAATACATACCTATTTATAATACAATGCAGCTCTGTTCCACTGGTTTCCTTACCTCCTGCTATATGTACATATATGGCTGATTAGAAGTGGTTTATACTTCCACTTTCAGAAAAAATCTTTAGCAAATTGAAAATGTTACCCTCCCTGCTAATATCACATAACACTGAATAAAATGATTCCCCAAATAGAGAAATACAGACAAGGAAATGACTGTGGAAATGGCAGCTGCTATGTAACACATAAATGCAAAATAACAATTGCAAAAGACTAATTCTTCAATATAAAAAAGATAAAGGCTTGGGAGAAATTTTATACATTTTATAAAATAATAAAAGTGTGCTGGTAAATGTTTAACAACTGGCTCTTCAAAAAATACATGCATAAATTATTAGAAATGTTAACAATATAAAGGATGCAGAGCACTCAACTTACAAACAATAATAAAATGCACCATGTTCTTTATTGTAAATTCTATCCAGCTAATTGATTCATATAAAATGATTTTGATAATTTTGCCAAACTCTTGTATCCCTAGCTCACCTATGGTTGCAACTGATGAACAAATAGTGTTTTGACATGAAAGACAGTTGATATCTTTGTTCACTTTAATGAATAGAATGCAAATGAAATGACAAAGACATTTGTGGGAACTTCACTCATTGGTCAACGTTGGGAGCAACTTTTTTACTGAACGGAATACATAATAGCTCTCGAACACTAGAAGGATACATCCTCAATTTTGTGTGGTATCATAATGTAACGACTATAGACTTGATACACCTTTAAGTTTAATCTGTTATTAACAATTTCTCCATCACTTTGAGTCCACAAACAACAAAACAATAAACTGAGCCCTGATTTGTAGTGTTTGCTGATTTTTATAATGTGAATGCTCCCACCGCAGCCAAATTCAAACTACCAAAGTGACATCACCAAATACAGAGTTGAGAAGTAATTAACAGTAGCAGCACACTACTAAAAAGTATTTCCACCATACATACAATAATAGGTGTAAATAAAAACCTCAAGAGCACAGAAAATAGTAGGATGTAAAATAATTAGGAAATGATGAGTTTTGAGTATTTATTACCTTTGTTTTTAACATGATTTAATTAATTTTAAGTTTGCATAATTTAACTTTTTATAATGGCTATGTTATATTGAACGAGGTCACAAAATTCCCGGAAATTTAATATTCAGCTCTCCAGGCCAGTACAGGCTGGCCCCAGCATGGCACTAAAAAGGTACAGATAGTATTAACAAAAACATCCTCACTGAATTCTACATGACTAACTGTATAAAGGATCTGCATAAAACTGCAAATAGCAGGAAGGGTACAAAGCAAATGGAAGGAAGGGTAAGCTCAACTCACAACTTACTGAAACTGCGCCACTGAAGGCTTAGTTCCATTCCCTCCTTGTGTTGATTCCTCAAAGCTCATTTCATTACTGTTTGCTCTTCTCCCTTTAAACTACCCTCTCTTGGAGAGCTCATCCATTTGATGTGTAACTTTTATGCACATGAGTTCAGTATATTATCACAGACCTGACTATCTGTAATTCAAGATTTTCAACTGCATGTGTAACATGCTTCTTTGCATGCCACCTCAAATTCACCAAACAACACATATAAAATTAAGTCCAATTCTGACTATTTCTAGCTCTCTGCTCATGGCAATACCATTGGTTAACTGATTTAGTAAGTTAATGCCCTAGTGTGCTTTGTTATATAAATTTGTTATTGTCTTACTCAAATTCCTATAATCATATCAGTCTTCCTTTTGTGCCGTCAGTTGAAGTCCTCCTGAGTTGTCCTCTGTGTACTAACTCTGTCTCTCATTCTTTTCATGATTATTACCATAATCACAACTTCCTGAATTAATTGCAACTTATCTCCCTGCTTCTACTATTCCCCTTGTCCAAGCCACTCTACACACGACTGTCACTAATATTCTCATATCATGTTCCTTCTCTGCTTGCAAATCTTCAAAGGTAATCTGGTATTTAAAACTATAAGTAATATTGATCTAGTCCAAGGGTCAGCCAACATTTTCTTAAAGCGCTATATAATAAATATTTTAGGCTTAGGGGTCTTAAGGTCTCTGTATCTACTACTCAACTCTGGGACCATAGCATGAATGCAGCCATAGATAATACGTAAATGAATGGATGTTGCTGTGGTCCAATAATATTTATAAAAACAGGCTTCTGAGCCACTATCAGTAAGTTTTTCAATCACTGATCTAGTTGATCTTATTCATTTCTACTAAAGAACAATAAATCATTCTGCTTTTTCTCCTCACTACAGTCCAAATAGACTGTTTAGCATATACTGTGTGCCGGTTTATATACATTATCTAGAATAAATATGCACAAAACCTTGTAAGAAAACATACTGTTGTCCCAATTTTACAGATGAGGAAACAAAAGATCTGGAAACCTGATCATCTTGTCCATAATTACACAACTAGCAAGTGGCAGGGTCCACTTAGATCTCAAGGTAAACGTGAATTCTCTATCTCCACAGCAGGATACTAGAATGCAAATTATACGTTTTGTATTTCTCTTACGTGGACAGAATACACTAGTGCTTTTGATGCTTATAGAAATCTCCAGGCAACTACAAAAGCAGGTTGGTTCCATCATATAATATGTGACCCATCAGTGAAATTAATTTAACCTTGAGCAATATAGTTTACTGACAAAAGAAAAAAGTACAATTGTTTTCTAATTCCGCAAACTTCAGCCAGCTTAGAAGGTGACAGCTATTACCAACAGATAACTAATACACTCCAATTAGTATATATATGTACATTTATTTGTTTATTAGAATATGATACATAAATTTTTGTTTTTTAATTTCAAGCAAGAGAAGATATAAGAATACAAGGAAGAGTTTCACTTCACCATACTCTAACTCTGAACCTCAATCTGCAGAACAAGATTATTAACAGTTTCATCAATACTCTATCATAAATATTTATGTTCTGGTATATATATACATAAATACAAAACAATATATTTTAATTTTTAAAATTTAAATTAATAGGAATTTTCCATACAAATACATAGGATTCCTGAATGGTACTCCATAATACGTTCCCTATCTATGAGCACTTAGATTGTCTCTACTTTTAAGCTATTACAAACAGAGCTGTAACAACTGTCCTTGCACATTAATTCTTATTACACATAAACAAATATCTCTCTAGAACAGACACAGAATGCTGGATCAAGGAGTGTGCAAATTCAAACGTCAACCAACTGCTCTACAAAAAGCACATTTATAAGACTATCGGACATAAATGAAGAGAATGGAAGAATCAGATCAAACCTTATAAATGATTTTTTTTGCTCCCTAAAACTCTCTAAATTCTGTCTTCCTCTCTCCATTTCCTCTGTAATCATTTTAGTTCAAGTTGTTATCATCCCTGGCCTGGACACTGCAACACCTTTCTCCTAATAGGACTCCTTGCTTCTTCTGTTGCCACTTCCAATCTAATCACTATACTGTACTAAGAGTGATTTTCAAAGTATATATCTTATTATGTCTATCCCATGCTTAAAACCCTACAGTGGTTTCCTTCTGCTTCTAGGGGATAAAAACCTCAAAATTCTTAATATAAGACCTAGCAGGTCCCTGTATGATACAGCCCTTCCCTACTTGCAATCCTTATTTCACACCACTCTCCATCCTCAATCCTGAAAAAAGAAAAATAACAGCTTTATTTCAGTCCCTCAAACATACCATGATTCCTCCTACCTCAGGGTCTTTGCACATGCCATTCCTTCAGTCTGGAATTAATACCCTGATCCCTTCTTCTTCTCCCAAATTCCCTCCACTTCAGGTTTAAGAATCATGTCTCTTCCTTAGAAAAGTAGACTAAATCAAGGCATGTGTTAAAATTCTAATAAAATCCTCTAGCTTACCTTCATAGTACCAATGGCAGTTTAAATCTATATATTTGTGATTATTTGATTAATATCTATCTATATAAGCTTCATGGCAACAAGGACTGAATCTTTTCCCCACTTGCTCTTTCTCCCCAGAGCTTAACACAGTTCCTTGTACTACAACATTTGGTGGAATATATAATATGTGGTAATTGACAACATTTGACGATGCGTAATATTGGGCTGGCCAAAAAGTTCATTCGGGTTTTCCCAACGATGTAATGGAAAAAGGCATGAACGAACTTTTTGGCCAACCCAACAGTAAACACACTAAGGTAACAAATTCACTGGTCATTATAATGACTAAGCAAGCCAAGAAATAATAAGGTCATTCACTAGAGTGACCTTTCTAGTGTCTCCATTAGAAAAATCGCTACTGAATTGAACATTAACAATCACTGGATCAAAAGATTTGTCTGTTTTTGAAGAGACTTTAGAAATTAATTTCCAATATATTATCTTCACTTTACAAATGACAGAAACTGAAGTTTACCAATACTAAGAGACATATCATGTTTCCTTTCCTCTACAATGTAGACATGGTATAGTTCGATGGATTGATGAAGATAATATCCTCAGAAAATTGTTTTATGTGCTCAATAAATGGTTCTTAGATCTCAACTTGACCAAGAGTATATCTCCAGCTGACAGATTAAAAGCAAATTTCATTTACCCATCTCGCAGATCACTACTATCCATTATCGTATTAAAAGTTTACATTTTTATGAAAAAAAGTTTTCTACAAAACATGATGTTAAATAATATCATGCCCATGCAATCGCTTGTTAAATATAATCTATTTAAATACAACCTATGTTTCATATTTAATCAAAGAGATATTTTACAAAGGGTCTGCCTAATACCCAGCAGTGTGCTAGGAGCTGGCCATACAAAAATAAAGCACAAAGGCACAAAGTTCAGGCAAAAACAATAAGAAAGCGTTATAAAACATTATGTTAAGTATGATGCTATAAAAAAAAGGGTAGAGTATGACAGGAGCACAGGAGGGAACCTACCCAACTTTGAGGAGTCAGAGGAGCTTTGCTGGAGGCATACTTTAGCCAAGACCCACAGGACTATCAAGATGGCAAGGTAAGGAAAGATACACATAGGCATTGCAGGCAGAATTAAGAAAAACAAAAGTACAAAGAACAAATACTATATGGAGACCTCCAAACTTGGTATTATGTTCAAGTTAAGGCTAATAAAGAAGCTTGTAGTTAAGTAAATAGAAAGGGCTTGTATCTCCTATATTTGGACAAACAAAGGAGGGTAGGTACTGATGGGTTTTCAGCACGTAAACTAATTTGGATAGCTTTTTGTCTTAGAGCTCCAGAGGAAAAACAGTAGGCCAGGAGACCAACTGGAAGGTGACTACAGTCTCTTGGAGAAGACACATATAAATGATCTGGGACTATAAAAACATATAAATAATTACATAAACTGTTGGTCACTTTCCTTATATCTAAAGCACTGTTATCATATAGGATCACAGTATGCATATTCCTAATTTGTAGCTTAATGACACCTATAAAAAGAAAAGTATCTGCCATTACCCTGATCACATCTCCCAGAGAATTCATAATTAGATCAAATTCTAGATCTGTCCTACAACCCTAACAAAATCTAATAATGAGACGCCACCAGAAATGCCAAGAAGGACTCACCAATCACAATCTCAATCTCAGGGAAAAGAAGCTCTGGCATGGGGGTGAGAGGGTTAGACACACAGTGTGATACAGGATAGAGGTCTACAAACTTTCTCTGTAAATAGCCAAACAAAATATTTATGCTCTGCAGGTTAATTCACTCTCTATTACAACTTATAGTCATAAACAGTCTGCAAAGGAATCAGTGTGACTCTATTCCAATAACATTTTATTCACAAAAACAGTCAGCATGCCAGATTGGCCCATGTTCATAGTTTGCTGACTCCTAATATAAGACAGTGTAACATATTTTTTGTTCAGTAACACAGAACATGCTGACATTATGATGCAAGGGCTATAGATGGATATAGTAATTACACCCTCTAATAGTTCTTTTACTTCAAACATATTGCCCAACTATCAGAGAACATATTTGATGTGTCTTATTAATGAGAGCATTTTGATACAGAAAAGTGTTATATGCATTTAAAAAAAATAAAAAGAAAGCTATAATACTTACTGTAACACTGGTAACTCTGAAGTAATCATTGCTGTAAAGATCTTTCCACAATGGAGCAAAGAATCAAGTGCTGTACAATTCAAAACTTTCAAAATAACCTCAAAGGTAATCCTGTTAATTAAAAAAAAAAAAAGAAAAATTATTTTTTCTAGCTTTACTGAGGTACAGCTGACAAATAAAACTGTTAGATACTTACAGCGGGATGATTTGATATATGGATACATTGTGAAGGGCTTCCCCCATTGAGTTAATTAACAAATCCACCACCTCACATATTTACTTTTCCTTTTTTTTTGGTCCCAACATTCAATAAGTTCTACTCTCTTAGCAAATTTCAATTATACAAAACAGTGTTATCAACTATAGTCACTATATTATACATTAGATCCTCAGACCATATTCATTTATAACAAAGTTTGTACCGTTTCACCAACCTCTCCCTATTTCCCCTATCACTTGGCCCCTGTCAACCACTTTTCTATGAATTCCCCACTCCCGCTTCAAGATTCCACGTATAAGTGATTCCACACACATACACACACCAGGTTTTCTTTATTCATATGTCCATGGTCACATAAGGTTGTTTCCATATTTTGGTTATGGTGAATAATGGTGCTATGAGCATGGGAGTGCATCTATCTCTTTGGGATAACGATTTCATTTCTTTTGATATATACCCAGAAGTGGGATTGCTGTGTAATATGGTAGTTTTTAATTATCTGAGGAACCTCCATACTGTTTTCCAGAGGCTTTACCAGTTTACATTTGCACAAACAGTGAAGGGGTTCCGTTTTGTCCACATCCTCAACCAGAATATATCTCTTATCTTTTTGATAAAAGCCATCCTAACAGAGGTGTGAAGTGATACATCATGGCTCTGATTTTCATTTCCCTGAAGACTAGTGATGTTGAATACCTTTTCATGTAGCTTTTGGTCATTTATATACCTTCTTCAGAAAAATGTCTATTTAGGTCTTTTGAAAATTACTTTAGAATAAAATGAATATGCCAGAATATACAGACTACAATCAACCAGTACTACCAACAAGCACACTCCTTGGTATTTACCCAAATGAATTGAAAATTTATGTCTACATAAAAGCCTGCACAAAGATGTTTACAGCGGTTTTATTCAAAATTGCCAAAACAGGAAAGAAAGGTGTCCTTTAATAGGTGAATAGATAAATAAACTGTGATACATGCAGACAATGGAATACTATTTAACACTTAAAAGCAATAAGCTATCAAGCCAGGAAAACACACAGAGAAAGCTCAAATGCATATTACTAACTGAAAGAAGCCAATCTGAAACCACTACATACCATATGATTTGAACAATATGGCATTCTGGAAAAGGCAAAATATGGAGACAGTAAAAATATCAGTGATTGCCAGAAGTTATGGGGTAGGAGAGATGACTAAGTGGGCACAGAAGATTTTTAGGGCAGAGAAGATATTTTGTATGATACAAGAATGGTGGGTACATCTAACTGTACATTTATCAAAACCCATAGAATATATAACACAAAGAGTGAACCCTAATGTAAATTACAGACACTGGGTGATAATGACATGTCAACATAGGTTCATTGATTGTAACAGACATACCACTGTAATGTGGGATGTTAATAGTGGGAGAGACTATATGTATGTAGGAACAGGGGTTATAGGGGGACTCTCTCTACCTTCTGTTCAATTCTACTGTGAATGTAAAAATTCTCTAAAAAATAAAATTTATTAAAAAAAAAAAAAAGTAGCAGAAGAAGTAGGACAAAAGAGAGCATCCAAGACAGGCCATAACACAATACCTAATAGAATAACATAGGTATAACTAGAATTCCAGAAGGAGAGAGAAAGATCAAAGCAAAATAAATTATTTGAAGATATAATGGAGGAGAACTTTCCAAAAATAATTTAAGACATTAAAACACAGATGGAAGATCAGAGAATTCCCAAGAAGAATACTCTAAAATATAATATTGCTAAAAATGAAAGAAAATTCAAAAGGAAGCTAAAAAAACATAATTCCTCACACACAGAAAAACAAAAAATTTTATCAGACTTTTTGGTAGAAACTATGTAAGGTGAAAGACAATGGAATAAAACTGTTTGAAGAGTGGAGAGGAAAAAAACATGAACATTGAATTATCAATCTTTCAAAAATGAAAAAAAGAAATGATGCCATGGAAAATGGAGGAGTAAGAAACCTCAAGAATTAGGCCCTCCAATGAAGCAACTCTTAACTTGGCAAAAAAAAAAAAATGACAAGACATCTTTTATGGACATCTGTAATCTAGTAAAAACTTATGACAAAGAGAGAAGTGCCTAACAGTCTCTTTTATTTGATAAGAGAGCACAGTAGTATTTTTGCTTACCTGTATGCCATCTCCCCTCCCCCAACTCTATGGTGCCCACAGGGACAGCAGACAGAGTTACTAGTACGGCTTGCTGATGCCAAAGAGAACACCATGGACCCATTCTCAAAAACTGGCAGAGTGTTCTGAAGGGCTTCCCTTTTTTTTGAAAGAGTATCACCTTTCAAAAGGATTTAAAGACATAGAATAAAAGTAGCTGCCAGGGGCAAGACAGTGGATTACATAAATATCAAACAATCTAAAAAGCCTCAAAATAAAAAGGCAGAGGAGTAAGATATTTGAGGAATAAGTACTTTAAAGGGATATCGCACATACCAGGAAATGTAGACTGCTACTTGAATGCCCAGGGCGGAATGAATTCTTAGAGAAGACCTGAGGAGCACAGGCTTGCAACTCTAGCTGATCTTTGCTCTCTGTGCAAGCACAAGGTGAATACTAAGGCAAAGCTGTAGGTAGCCTGCCTAACCTCTGAAGAAGTACCTCAGCTAACAATCTGCAAAAAACAAGAAATTACATTTTTCCAATTCGCATTAACTAAGGAAATCTGGAAGATCACTGCTAAACACCCAGACAACAAAATTTCAGTAACCACACATGACAAGGAATACAGTCCTTGCAAAAATAGTTTAGAAAAAAGTAAATAAAGAAATGACTGCAGCCCTTGAAAAGACAACAACAGTAAAGCATGGGGAGGAGAGGAGAATCTAGTGTTACAAAACTAATATTCAAAATGTTCAGTTTTTAAAAAACAAAAAAAAATCAAAAGCATACAAAGAAATGTGAAAATATGACCCATTAACAACAACAAAAAAAGAATTCCAAACACATCATCTCCATGTAAGCCCAGATATTGAAGTCAGACTTCCAGAGAAGACAGACTTCCAAAAGTATATCAACAGAAAGGGGTAGAAAGAGTATCTGAAGACACAACAGCAGAAAACTTAGCAATTTAAAATTAAATACAGAAATCTACACAATCAAGAAGGTAAATGAATTCCAAGTAGGAGAAACTCAAAAGTGAGTCACACACAGAGATATAGAGAACAAGCTAGTGGTTACCAGTGGGCAGGGGTGGGGAGGATGGGGGTGGGGTTTGGGTCAGTAATATAGAGGTGGGGGAGTGGGAGGTACAAACTGCTGGGTGTAAGATAGGCTCAAGGATGTATCATACAACATGAGGAATATAGCTAACATTTTGTAATACTGTAAATGGAAGGTGATCTTTAAAAATTGTACAAAAATTTAAAAAAAAATTTTAAAGAGTCACACAGATACAAACTACAGTTTACCCTTGAACAACACCAGGGTTAGGGGCACTGACTCCCTGCACAGTCAAAAATCCGCATATAACTTTATAGTCAGCCCTCCGTATTCGTGGTTCCACATCACCGCTCAACTAACCACAGACTGTGTAGTATTTTAGTTTTTTTGAAAAACACCTGTGTAAGAGTGGACAGGTGCAGTTCAAACCTGTGTGATTCAAAAGTCAACTGTATAGTCAAACTGTAAAAGCCAGAGATGAAAGAATCTTGAAGGAAGAACAACAAAAAAAAAAATCCACCTCATCATATACAAGTAATCCACAGAATCCACAGTAAGACTAACAGCCAATTTCTCATTAAATATCATGGAAGCCAGAAGACAGTAGGATGACATATCTAAAATGCTGAAAGAAAACTGTCAAACAAGAATTCTATACCCAGCAGATTATCACTCAAAAATGGCAGAGAAATGAAAACATTCCTAGAAAAATAAAAACTGAGGAAGTTTGTTGCTAGACCTGCCCTGCCCTACGAGAAACGCTAAAGGAACTCCTTCATGCAGAAATAAAGAATAAACAATAACTTGAAGCCACAGAAAAAAAGGAGAACATTGGAAAAATTAACTACACAGGTAAATATAGAAGCCAGTATTATTTTATTTTTGGTTTGTAATTCCTGTATTTGTTTCCTTTATGATTTAAAAGAAAAATAATAAAATAGTATTTATATACCTATGTTAATGAATACACAATGTATAAAGATATAGTTTAGTTTTTAATTGAAGTATAGTTGATTTACAATATTGTGTTTGTTTCAGGTGTACAGCAAAGTGATTCAGTTATACCATTTTTTCAGATTATTTTCCATTATACGTTATTATAAGATATTGTAGCTTTGTAGTATAGTCTGAAGTCTGGAAGGGTTACGCTTTGTTCTTTTTCCTCAGGATTGCTTTGGCAATTCTGGGTCTTTTGCAGTTCCATATAAATTTCAGGACTATTTGTTCTAGTTCTATGAAAAATGTCATGGATATTTTGATACAAACTGCATTAAATCTGTAGATTTCTTTGTCCAAAATGTATGGGCATTTTAACAATATTAATTCTTCCAATCCAAGAGTATGGGACATCTTTCCATTTCTTTGAATCAAAAGATGTAATTTATAACAATAATATAAGTGAGGGATGGGGATGGGAGCAAAATTTTACAAGTTATTACAGGTATACCTCATCCTATTGCACTTTGCGTTATGAGCTTCAAAGATATTGCATTTTTTACAAATTTAAGGTTTTGTGGCAACCCTGCTAGTCTATCACTGTCATTCTTCCAATAGCACTTGCTCATTTCATGTCTCTTTGTCACATTTTGGTAATTCTCCCAATATTTCAAACTTTTCATTATTATTATTATGTGTCCTATGGTAATCTGTGATCAGCAATGTTACTATCATAATTGTTTTAGGGTGCCAAGAATGACACCCACATAAGCCAGCAAACATAACTGATAAATGTTGTGTGTGTTATGACTGCTCCACTGATCGGCCATTCCTCTGTCTCTCTCCCTCTCCGTGGCCCTCCCTATTCCTGGATACATAACAATATTGAAATTAGGCCTATTAATAAACCCACAATGGCTGCTACGTGTTCAAGTCAAAGGAAGAATTGTATGTCTCTCACTTTCAATCAAAAACTAGACATGATTAAGCTTAGCGAAGAAGGCATGTCAAAAGCTGAGACATAAAAAGCAAGACCTCCTGCACTAAGCAGTTCGCCAACTTGTAACTGAAAAGAAAAAGTTCTTAAAGAAAATTGAGAATGCTACTCCAATGAACATGTGAATGATAAGAAAGCAAAACAGCCTATTGCTGATATGAGAAAGTCTTAGGAATCTAGATAGAAGATCAAATCAGTTACAACATTCCCTTAAGTCCAAGTCTAATCCAGAGCAAGACCCTACAAAGGCTAAGACAAGTGAGGAAGCTGCAGAAAAAAAGTATGAAACTAGCAGAGGCTAGTTCATGAGGCTTAAGGAAAGAAGCTGTCTCCATAACATAAAAGTGCAGCGTAAAGCAGCAAATGGTGATGTAAAAACTGAAGCAAATTATGCAGAAGATATAGCTAAAATAAGTAATTAAGGTGCCTACACTAAACAAAAGATTTTCAATGTACACAAAACAGCATTATTTTGGAAGAAGATGCCATCTAGGACTTTCATAGGTAGAGAGGAGAAGTCAGTGTCTGGCTTCAAAGCTTCAAAAAACAAGCATACTTTCTTTATAGGGTCTAAGGTAGCTAGTGACTTTAAACTGAAGCCAGTGCTCATTTATTATTCCAAAAATCCTAGGACCCTTAAGAATTACACTATATCTATTCTGCCTGAGCTCTAGAAATGGAAAAACAAAGACTGGATGACAGCACATTAGTTTACAACATGGTTTAGTGAATATTTTAAGCTTACTCTTGAGATGTACTGCTCAGAAAAGAAGATTCCTTTCAAAATATTACTGCTCATTGACAATGCACCTGATCACCCAAGAGCTCTGCTAACAATGCACAGTGAGAGTTACGTTGTTTTCACACCTCCTGACACAGCATCCATCCTGCAGACCACAAGGAGTCATTTCACTGTTCAACTTTCATTAGTTAAGAAATACATTTCATAAGGCTGTAGCTGCCATAGATAGTGATTCCTCTGATGAACCTGAACAAGGTCAGTTGAAAACATGGAAAAGATTCAGCATTCTAGATGCCATTAGTGACGTTTGTGATTCATGGAAAGAGGTCAAAACATGAACATAAACAGGAGTTTGCAAGAAGTTGATTCCAACCCGCATGGATGACTTTGAGGGGTTCAAGTCTTCAGTGGGGGAAAGAACTGTGGGTGTAGTGAAATAGCAATGAACTAGAATTAAAAGTGCAGTCTGAATATGTGACAGCATTACTACAATTCTCATGATAAAAACTTTTACAAATGATTGGGATTGACATGTATACACTGATGTGTATAAAACTGATAACTGATTAAAAAGAATAAAGTTACTTTTCTTTGCTAAAAAAAAAAATCTTTTACAAATGAGAATTGCTTCGTATGTATGAGCAAAGAGAGTAGTTTCTTGAGATGGAATCTACTCCTGGTGAAGATGCTGACAAGACTGCTGAAATGACAACAAACAGTTTAGAATATTATGCAAACCTAACTGATAAAGCAGTAGTAGGGTTTAAGAGGACTGACTCCAATTTTGAAAAAAGTTCTATTATGGGTAAAATGATCTCAAACAGCACTGTATGCTACAGGAAATTCATTCATGAATGAAGAGTCCACCAACGTGGCAAACTTCACTGTTGTCTTATTTTAAGAAATTGTCACAGTCACTCCAGCCTTCAGCAACCACCAACATGCAGCAGCCATCAACACTGAGGCATGACCCTCCTCCAGCAAAAAGACTACAAGTTGATGAAGGCTCAGATAATGGTTAGCATGTTTTAGCAATAAAGTGTTTTTTATGTATGTACATAAAGGTATGTACATAGCTTTTAAAGACATAATGCTAACGAATACTTAACAGACTACAGTAACTCAAGTGACTCACTTTACTGTGATGTCTGCTTTACTGCGGTGGTCTAGAACCAAACCCGCAATGCATTTGAGGTATGCCTGAATATATGAATAGGAAACCAAGTTACTATCATTTCAAACTAAATTGGTATAAACGTGAGATATTAATTCTGATCACCAGGATGATTACTAAGAAAATAATTTAAAATATTTAAAACATGAAAATCGTACACCAGAAAAAAATCAAACACAAACGAAGGCAGTGATGGAGGAACTGAGCAACAAAAAAGATATAAAACAAGTAGAAGAAAAATAGCAAAATAGCAAATGTCCTTCCTTATCAACAATCTCCTTAAACATAAATGTATTAAACTAATCAATTAAGAGATAGACTGGCACAATGGAATGTTTTAAAATGATCCAGGGACTTCCCTGGTGGTGCAGTGGTTAAGAATTCGCCTGCCAATGCAGGGGCATGGGTTCAAGCCCTGGCCCAGGAAGATCCCACATGCCACGGAGCAACTAAGCCCGTGCGCCACAACTACTGAGCTTGCGCTCTAGATCCCGCGAGCCACAACTACTGAGCCCACGTGCCACAACTACTGAAGCCCGCGGGCCTAGAGCCCATGCTCCGCAACAAGAGAAAAGTCACTGCAATGAGACCCTACGTACCTGGGTAGGGCAAAAGTAAAAAGAAACAACAGAGACAAAAGAATAGGGACGGGACCTGCACCAGTGGGAGGGAGCTGTGAAGGAGGAAACGTTTCCACAAACTAGGAAGCCCCTTCGCGGGCGGAGACTGCGGGGGGCAGAGGGGGGAGCCACGGAGGAGAGCGCAGCCACAGGGGTGCGGAGAGCAAAGCGGAGAGATTCCCGCACAGAGGAGCGGTGCCGACCAGCACTCACCAGCCCGAGAGGCTTGTCTGCCACCCGCCGGGGCGGGCGGGAGCTGGAAGCTGAGGCTCGGACTTCGGTCGGATTGCAGGGAGAGGACTGGGGTTGATGTCATGAACACAGCCTGAAGGGATTAGCGCACCACAGCTAGCCGGGAGGGAGTCCGGGAAAAAGTCTGCAGCTGCCGAAGAGGCAAGAGACTTTTTCTTGCCTCTTTGTTTCGCGGTGCGCAAGGAGAGGGGATTCAGAGCGCCGCCTAAACGAGCTCCAGAGACAGGCACGAACCGCGGCTATCAGCGCGGACCCCAGAGACGGGCATGAAACGCTAAGGCTGCTGCTGCTGCCACCAAGAAGCCTGTGTGCAAGCACAGGTCACTATCCACACCACCCCTCCCGGGAGTCTGTGTAGCTTGCCACTGCCAGGGTCCCGTGATCCAGGGACAACTTCCCCGGGAGAACGCACGGCGCGCCTCAGGCTGTTGCAACGTCACGCCGGCCTCTGCCGCCGCAGGCTCGTCCCGCATCCGTACCCCTCCCTCCCCCCGCCTGAGTGAGCCAGAGCTCCGGAAGCAGCTGCTCCTTTAACCCCGTCCTGTGTGAGCGAAGAACAGACGCCCTCAGGCGACCTACACTCAGAGGCGGGTCCAAATCCAAAGCTGAAACCTGGGAGCTGTGCAAACAAAGAAGAGAAAGGGAAATTTCTCCCAGCAGCCTCAGAAGCAGCGGATTAAAGCTCCACGAACAACTTGATGTACCTGCATCTGTGGAATACCTGAATAGACAACGAATCATCCCAAATTGAGAAGGTGGACTTTGGGAGCAAGATATATTATGTTTTCCCTTTTCCTCTTTTTGTGAGTGTGTATGTGTATGTTTCTGTGTGAGATTTTGTCTGTACAGCTTTGCTTCCAAGGAAAGGACTGGAGTTGGCTGCGAGAACACAGCCTGAAGGGGGCTAGTGCGCCACAGTTGGCCAGGAGGGAGTGCGGGAAAAAGTCTGGACCTGCCGAAGAGGCAAGAGACCATTGTTTTGGGGTACGCGAGGAGAGGCGATTCCTGCTCTGTGTACCCACATAAGGTAGAGCACCACCTAAGCGAGCTCCAGAGATGGGTGCGAACTGCGGCTATCAGCTCGCACCCCAGAGACGGGCATGAACTGCTAGTGCTGCAGCCACTGCCACCAAGAATCCTGTGTGCAAGTGCAGGTCACTACCCACACCCCCGCCCGGGAACCTCTGCAGCACACCACTGCCAGGGTTCTGTGATCCAGGGAAAATTTCCCGGGGTGAACACATGGTGCACCTCAGGGTGTTGCAACGTCATGCCGGCCTCTGGTGCCGCAGGCTTGCCCCACATTCTGTACCCCTCCCTCCCCCGGCCTGAGTGAGCCAGAGTCCCCTGTGAGCTGCTACTTTAACCCCATCCTGTCTGAGCAAAGAACAGACGCCCTCAGGCAACCAACACACACAGGTGGGGACAAATCCAAAGCTGAATCCCAGGACCTGTGCGGACAAAGAAGAGAAACGGAAATCTCCCATAGCAGCGGATTAAATCTCCACAACCAACTAGATGTACCCTGCATCTGTGGAATACCTGAATAGACAACAAATCATCCCAAAACTGAGGCAGTGGACTTTGAGAGCAACGATATATATATTTCTTTCCTTTTTCTCCTTTTGTGCATTTGTATGTGTATGCTTCTGTGTGTGATTTTGTCCGCACAGCTCTGCTTTTACCATTTGTCCTACAGTTCTGTCTGTGCCTTTTTTTTTCTGTTTTCTTTTTTTTTTTTGTATAGTTTTTAGAGCTTGTTATCATTTGTGGATTTGTTTTTTGGTTTGGTTACTCTCTTCCTCATTTTTTTTGTCATTTTTTAATTTTTTTATTTTCAATAATTATTTTTTTTTCAAAAACTTTATTTTTTTCTTTCCTTTTTTCTTTTTTTTTCCCTTTCCTTCTGAGCTGTGTGACTGACAGGGTCTTAGTGCTCCGGCCGGGTGTCAGGCCTGTGCCTCTGAGGTGGGAGAGCCGAGTTCAGGACATTGGTCCACCAGAGACCTCCCACCTCCATGTAATATCAAATAGCGAAAGCTCTCCCAGACATCTCATTCTCAATGCTAAGACCCAGCTCCACTAAATGACCAGCAACCTACAGTGCTGGACACCTTAGGCCAAACAACTAGCAAGACAGGAACACAACCCCACCCATTAACAGAGAGGCTGCCTAAAATAATAATAAGGTCACAGACACCCCAAAACACACCACCGGACACGGACCTGCCCACCAGAAAGACAAGATGCAGCCTCATCCACCAGAACACAGGCACCACTCCCCTCCACCAGGATGCATACACGACCCACTGAACCAACCTTAGCCACTGGGGGCAGACACCAAAAACAATGGGAACTACGAACCTGCAGCCTGCGAAAAGGAGACCCCAAACACAGTAAGTTAAGCAAAATGAGAAGACAGAGAAACACACGCAGATGAAGGAGCAAGGTAAAAACCCACCAGACCAAATGAAGAGGAAATAAACAGTCTACCTGAAAAAGAATTCAGAGTAGTGATAGTAAAGACCTAAAATCTTGGAAAGAGAATGGAAAAACACAAGAAACATTTAAAAAGGACCTAAAAGAACTAAAGAGCAAACAAACAGTGACGAACAACAGAATAAATGAAATTAAAAATTCTCTGGAAGGAATCAATAGCAAAATAACTGAGGCAAAAAAATGGCTAAGTAACCTGGAAGATAAAATAGTGGAAATAACTACTGCAGAGCAGAATAAATAACGAAAAGAACTGAGGACAGTCTCAGAGACCTCTGGGACAACTTTAAATGCACCAACATTCGAATTATAGGGATCCCAGAAGGAGAGAAAAACAAAGGATCTGAGAAAATATTTGAAGAGATTATAGTTGAAAACTTCCCTAATATGGGAAAAGAAATACTGAAGTCCAGGAAGCGCAGAGATCCCCATACAGGATAAATCCAAGGAGAACAATGCCAAGACACATATTAATCAAACTATCAAAAATTAAATACAAAGAAAAAATATTAAAAGCAGCAAAGGAAAAACAACAAATAACATATAAGGGAATCCGCATAAGGTTAACAGTTGATCTTTCAGCAGAAACTCTGCAAGCCAGAAGGGAGTGGCAGGACATATTTAAAGGGATGAAACGGAAAAACCTACAACTAAGATTACTGTACCCAGCAAGGATCTCATTCAGATTCGACTGAGAAATTAAAACCTTTATATGACCCTTTTTTTTTCCTTAGATTCCATATACATGTGTTAACATACAGTATAAAAGGGTCATGAAGAACCTAGGGGTAAGACGGGAATAAAGACACAGACCTACTAGAGAATGCACTTGAGGATATGGGGAGAGGGAGGGGTAAGCTGTGATGGAGTGGGAGCGTGGTGTGGACATATATACACTACCAAACGTAAAATAGATAGCTAGTGGGAAGCGGCCGCATAGCACAGGGAGATCAGCTCAGTGGTTTGTGACCACCTAGAGGGGTGGGATAGGGAGGGTGGGAGGGAGGGAGATGCAAGAAAGAGGAGATATGGGAACATGTGTATATGTATGACTGATTCACTTTGTTATAAAGCAGAAACTAACATGCCACTGTACAACAATTATACTCCAATAAAGATGTTAAAAAAAAAAACCTTTATAGACAAGCAAAAGCTAAGAGAATTCAGCACCACCAAACCAGCTTTACAACAAATGATAAAGGAACTTCTCTAGGCAGGAAACGTAAGAGAAGGAAAAGACCTACAGTAACAAACCCAAAACAATTAAGAAAATGGTCATAGGAACATACATATCAATAATTACCTTAAATATAAATGGATTAAATGCTCCCACCAAAAGACAAAGACTGGCTGAATGGATACAAAAACAAGACCCATATATATGCTGTCTACAAGAGACCCACTTCAGCCCTAGGGACACATACAGACTGAAAGTGAGGGGATGGAAAAAGATATTCCATGCAAATGGAAATCAAAAGAAAGCTGGAGTAACAATTCTGATATCAGACAAAATGGACTTTAAAATAAAGACTAATACAAGAGATAAAGAAGAACACTACATAATGATGAAGGGATCAATCCAAGAAGATGTAACAATTGTAAATATTTATGCACCGAACACAGGAGCACCTTAGTCCATAAGGCAAATGCTAACAGCCATAGAAGGAGAAATCGACAGTAACACAATCATAGTAGGGGATTTTAACACCCCACTTTCACCCATGGACAGATCATCCAAAATGAAAATAAATAAGGAAACACAAGCTTTAAATGATACATTAAACAAGATGGACTTAACTGATATTTATAGGACATTCCATCCAAAAACAATGGAATACACTTTCTTCTCAAGTGTGCATTGAACATTCTCCAGAATAGATCATATCTTGGGTCACAAATCAAGCCTTGGTAAATTAAGAAAACTGAAATCGTATCAAGTATCTATTCTGACCACAATGCAATCAGACTAGATATCAGTTACAGGAAAAAATCAGTAAAAAATACAAACACGTGGAGACTAAACAATACACTACTTAATAACCAAGAGATCACTAAAAAAATCAAAGAGGAAATCAGAACATACTTAGAAACAAATGACAATGAAAACACAACCACCCAAAACCTATGGGATGCAGCAAAAGCAATTCTAAGAGGGAAGTTTATAGCAATACAACCATACCTTAAGAAACAAGAAACATCTCAAATAAACAACTTAACCTTACACCTAATGCAACTAGACAAACAAGAACAAAAAAACCCCAAAGTTAGCAAAAGAAATCATAAAGATCAGATGAGAAATAAATGAAAAAGAAATGAAGGAAACAATAGTAAAGATCAATAAAACTAAAAGCTGGTTCTTTGAGAAGATAAACAAAATTGATAAACTACTAGCCAGACTCATCAAGAAAAAAAGGGATGGCTTCCCTGGTAGCGCAGTGGTTGAGAATCTGCCTGCCAATGCAGGGGACACGGGTTCGAGCCCTGGTCTGGGAAGATCCCACATGCCGTGGAGCAACTAGGCCCGTGAGCCACAACTACTGAGCCTGTGCGTCTGGAGCCTGTGCTCCGCAACAAGAGAGGCCACGATAGTGAGAGGCCCGCGCACCGCGATGAAGAGTGGCCCCCACTTGCCGCAATTAGAGAAAGCCCTTGCACAGAAACGAAGACCCAACACAGCCAAAAATAAATAAACAAAAATTTTAAAAAATTTAAAGAAAAAAAGGGAGAAAACTCAAATCAACAGAATTAGAAATGAAAAAGGAGAAGCAACTATTGATACTGCTGAAATACAAAGGATCATGAGAGATTACTACAAGCTACTATATGCCAATAAAATGGACAACCTGGAAGAAATGAACACGTTCTTAGAAAAGCAAACCTTCCGAGACGGAACCAGGAAGAAATAGAAAATATAAACAGACCAATCACAAGCACTGAAACTGATATTGTGATTAAAAATCTTCCAACAAACAAAAGCCCGAGACCAGATGGCTTCACAGGCAAATTCTATCAAACATTTAGAGAAGAGCTAGCATCTATCCTTCTCAAACTCTTCCAAAATACAGTAGAGGCAGGAACACTCCTAAACTCATTCTACGAGGCCACCCTCACCCTGATATCAAAACCAGATAAAGATATCACACACAAAAAAACTACAGGCCAGGGCTTCCCTGGTGGCGCAGTGGTTGAGAATCTGCCTGCCAATGCAGGGGACACGGGTTCGAGCCCTGGTCTGGGAAGATCCCAAATGCCGCGGAGCAACTGGGCCCGTGAGCCACAATTACTGAGCCTGCGCGTCTGGAGCTTGTGCTCCGCAACAAGAGAGGCCGCGATAGTGAGAGGCCCGCGCTTGCCGCAACTAGAGAAAGCCCTTGCGCAGAAACGAAGACCCAACACAGCCAAAAAAGAAAAAAAAAAAAAAAAAAAAACTACAGGCCAATATCACTGATAAACATAGATGCAAAAATCCTCAACAAAACACTAGCAAACAGATTCCAACAGCACATTAAAAGGATCATACACCATGATCAAGTGGGGTTTATCCCAGGAATGCAAGGGTTCTTCAATATACGCAAATCAATCAACGTGATACACCATATTTAAAAAATGAAGAATAAAAACCATATGATTATCTCAATAGATGCAGAAAAAGCTTCTGACAAAATTCAACACCCATTTATGATAAAAACTCTCCAGAAAGTAGGCACAAAGGGAACTTACCTTAACATAATAAAGGCCATATATGACAAACCCACAGCCAACATCGTTCTCAATGGTGAAAAACTGAAACCATTTCCTCTAAGATCAGGAACAAGACAAGGTTGCCCACTCTCACCACTATTATTCAACATTGTTTTGGAAGTTTAAGCCACAGCAATCAGAGAAGAAAAAGAAATAAAAGGAATCCAAATCAGAAAACAAGAAGTAAAGCTGTCACTGTTTGCAGATGACATGATACTATACATAGAGAATCCTAAAGATGCTACCAGAAAACTACTAGAGCGGATCAATGAATTTGGTAAAGTAGCAGGATACAAAATTAATGTACAGAAATCTCTTCCATTCCTATACACTGATGAAAAATCTGAAAGAGAAATTAAGGAAACAATCCCATTTACCATTGAAACAAACAAAAAAAAATACCTAGGAATAAACCTACCTAAGGAGACAAAAGACCTGTATGCACAAAACTATAAGACACTGATGAAAGAATTAAAGATGATACAAACAGATGGAGGGATTTACCATGTTCTTGGATTGGAAGAATCAACATTGTGAAAATGACTATACTACCCAAAGCAATCTACAGATTCAATGCAATCCCTATCAAACTACCACTGGCATTTTTTACAGAACTAGAACAAAAAATTTCACAAGTTGTATGGAAACACAAAAGATCCTGAACAGCCAAAGCAATCTTGAGAAAGAAAAACGGAGCTGGAGGAATCAGGCTCCCAGACTTCAGACTATACTACAAAGCTACAGTAATCAAGACAGTATGGTACTGGCACAAAAACAGAAATATAGATCAATGGAACAGGGTAGAAAGCCCAGAGATAAACCCACGCACATATGGTCTCAACTTATTTTTGATAAAGGAGGCAAGAATATACAATGGAGAAAAAGCAGACTCTTCAGTAAGTGGTGCTGGGAAAACCAGACAGCTACATGTAAAAGAATGAAATTAGAACACTCCCTAACACCATACACAAAAATAAACTCAAAATGGATTAAAGACCAATGGATATAAGGCCAGACACTATTAAACTCTTAGAGGAAAACATAGGCAGAACACTCTATGACATAAATCACAGCAAGATCCTTTTTGACCCACCTCCTAGAGAAATGGAAATAAAAACAAAAATAAACAAATGGGACCTAATGAAACTTAAAAGCCTTTGCACAGCAAAGGAAACCATAAACAAGATGAAAAGACAACCCTCAGAATGGGAGTAAATATTTGCAAATGAAGCAACTGACAAAGGATTAATGCCCAAAATTTACAAGCAGCTCAGTATCAAAAAAAACAAACAACCCAATCCAAAAATGGGCAGAAAACCTTTCTCCAAAGAAGATATACAGATTGCCAACAAACACATGAAAGAATGCTCAACATCATTAATCAGTAGAGAAATGCAATTCAAAACTACAATGAGGTATCACCTCACACCAGTCAGAATGGCCATCATCAAAAAATCTACAAACAATAAATGCTGGAGACGGTGTGGAGAAAAAGGAACCCTCTTGCACTGTTGGTGGGAATGTAAATTGATACAGCCACTATGGAGAACAGTATGGAGAGTCCTTAGAAAACTAAAAACAGAACGACCATACAACCCAGCAATCCCACTACTGGGCATATACCCTACCCTGAGAAAACTATAATTCAAAAAGAATCATGTACCACAATGTTCACTGCAGCTCTATTTACAATAGCCAGGACATGGAAGCAACCTAAGTGTCCATCGACAGATGAATGGATAAAGAAGATGTGGCACATATATACAATGAAATATTACTCAGCCATATAAAGAAACGAAATTGAGTTATTTGTTGTGAGGTGGATGGACCTAGAGTTTGTCATACAGAGTGAATCAAGTCAGAAAGAGAAAAACAAATACCATATGCTAACACATATATATGGAGTCTTAAAAAAAAAAAAGGTTCTGAAGAACCTAGGGGCAGGACAGGAATAAAGACGCAGACGTAGAGAATGGACTTGAGGACACTGGGAGTGGGAAGGGTAAGCTGGGATGAAGTGAGAGAGTGGCATGGACTTATATACACTACCAAATGTAAAACAGGTAACTAGTGGGAAGCAACCGCATAGCACAAGGAGATCAGCTCAGTGCTTTGTTACCACCTGGGGGGATGGGGAGGGTGGGAGGGAGATGTAAGAGGGAGGAGATATGGGAATGTATGTATATGTATAGCTGATTCACTTTTTTGTAGAGCACAGGCTGACACACCACTGTGAAGCAATTATACTCCAATAAAGGTGTTAAAAAATATTTTTTTAATGAATTCAATAACCTAACTCTGTACCTTAATAGGGAAAAGAAGAGCAAACTAAATGTAAAGGCAGCAAAATTTAAGAAATAATAAAAGAAAAAATAAACAAGAGAGACTAGAGAAAAAACAGAATTGGTAAGACCAAAAATTGTTTCTTTTTTAATGTATCAACGGTATTGACAAACTTTTAGATAGACTCAGTAAGTAAAACAGATAGAAAATGCACATAACTACAATCATATATGAAAGCAGGAATATTACTATCAACCTTACAGAAATAAAAAGACTGTGGAAGAATAGGACAGAAAATTGCATGCCAATAAATTGCGTAACCTGTATTAAATGGCTCAAGCAAAAATAAAAAAATCAGAACCTATAATATGCAAAGAGATTGAATCAGTTATCAAAAATCTCCCAACAAAAAAGTCCAGAACCAGATGGCTTCACTAGTGAATTCTATAAGCAATTTAAAGAAGAAATAACACTGATCCTTCTCAAAGTCTTCCTAAAAATATGTGAGGAAGAATGACTTTGTAACTCAATTTATAAGGCATTTCTTTTATACAAAAGCCAAAGACACCACATCAAAAGAAAAAAAAAACCTACAAACCAATTTTCCCTATAAATATAAATGCAAAAATCCTCAAATATATATATATATTATTAGCAAACAGGATCAATCACATATTAAACGTAATATGTATACCACGGCAGTGGTTCAACATTAGAAAATCAATGTAATAAAATACATTACATGGTTCTTTCTTCCTTTTTAATAATCATGTCAAATTACGACAAATAGTATTTGACAAAATCTCAAGGGACAGCAAAGAGCCAAAACGCTCTTTCCTGATAAAAACATGCAAAAAACTACGAATAGAAGGGAACTTTCTTAGTGTAATAAAGGGCATTCATGAAAAACACGTAAGTAACTTTACACTCAATGTTGAATGACTAAAATAAAAGCTTCCCCCCTAAAATCAAGAAGTCAACAATGTCCATTTTCACCACAGCTTTCAACAAATTACTGTAGGTTCAAGCAGAATTAGGCAATAAAGAGACATAAACTGCATCCAAATAGATAAAGAAATAAAACTATTCATAGACAACATAATACTTTATTTTTCAAAAATATCAAAGAATCAACAACAACCAAATACTAGTAGAAAAAAGTTGCAGGTGCAAGATAACAACATAACATACAAAAATCGTGGGTTTTTTTAAGAATAAGTTTACAATGTTACAGGATACAAAATCAACACACAAAAATCGGCTCTATTTTTGTACAGTGACAATAAAGAAACCAAAAAGGAAGAAAAAAGTTACATTTACAATTGCATCAGAATAAACGAAATACTTAAACAGAAACTTAATCAAGGTAAAAGATTTGTTCATGGATGGGAAGACTTAATATTATAAGGATATTAATACTATCCAAAACAAATATTATAAGGATGTCAATACTATCCAAAACAATCTACAGACTCAATACAATCATCATCAAAATCTCAATTAGTTTTTTATAGAAACAGAAAATTCCATCCGAAATTCTTATGGAATCTCAAGAAAAGAACCCTTAAAAACCTAAACAATATTGAAAAAAAGGACCAAAGTTGGATGTCTCATACTTCCTGAGTTCAAAATTTATCACAAAGTAAAAGTAATCAAAACAGTGTGATACTAGCGTAAAGACAAACATACAGACCAAAAGAATAGAGAGCCCAGAAATAAATCCTCACGTATTTGGTCAAATGAATTTTGGCAAGGGAGCCAAGATCATGCAATAGGGGAAAGACTGTCTTTTCAAAAAAATGGTGCTGGGAAAAGTGGATATTCACATATAAAAGAATGAAGTTAAACCCTGACCTTACACCATACACAAAAATCAACTGAAAATGGATCAAACACCTAAGTGTAAGAGCTAAAACTATAAAACTCTTTACAGGAAAACTAGGGCAAAAGCTTCATGACACTAGATTTGGCAATGACTTCTTGGATATAACACCAAAAGCACAGGCAACAAAAGAAAAAAAAGTTGGACTTCATCAAAATTGAAAACTTTTCTGCATCAAACGACATTATCAATGGAGTCAAAAGGCAACCAAGGAATAGGAGAAAATAATATCTGCATATCATATATATGACAAGAATCTAGTATCCAGGATACACAGTTGACCCTTGAACAACACAGGGGTTAGGAGCGTCAACCCCCCCACACCATTGAAAATCCACGTATAACTTTACAGATGGCCTTCCATATCCACAGTTCCGCAGCCACAGATTCAATCAACTGTAGATTGTGTAGTACTGTAGTATATATTTACTGAAAAACTTCCGTGTTTAAGTGGACTCACATAGTTCAAAACCCATGTTGTTCAAGGGTCAACTGTAATTTCTTACAATCTAACAAGACAAAATATTCCAATTAAAAATATGGTCAAAGGACTCAGACACTTCTCCAAAGAAGATATATTATTGGCCAAGAAGCACATAAAAAGGGTTGAGGCTCAACATCATTAGAGAAATGCAAATGAAAATCACAATATAATACCATTTTGCACTCATTAGGATGGCTATAATCACAAAATGGAAGGTAACAAATCTAAGAAAATCTCTGTCATCTTGGGTTAGGTAATGAGTTCTTAAATATGACACCAAAAGCATTATCCATAAAAACACAAACAAAAAACATTTAACTGGACTTTTTTTTTCTCTGCAAAAGACACTGTTAAGAGACTGAAAAAACAAGTCATACACTGAGAGAAAATACTTCCAAATCACATATCTGACAAAGAACTTGTAGGAAGAATATTTAAAGACCTCTCAAAACTCAAATATAATAAAGAAAACAGGTCCTTTTTTCTTTTTTTAATGGGTGAAAGATTTGAACAGACACTTCACCAAAGAAGATAAAAGGGTGACAAATCCAATGGATGCTCTTTACCATTAGGGAAATGGAAATTAGAACCACAATGAGATACTGCTACATACTTATTAGAATGACTAAAAGTAAAAAGACCATTTCAAGTGTTGGTGAGGCGTCAGAACAACTGGAAACCTCATACATAGCTGGAGGGAATACAAAAATAGCACAATCCCTTTGAAACACATTTTGGCAATCCTTTTAAAAGTTAACCACACACTAACCATATGACTAAGTAATGCCACTCCTAGATATTTACCAGGTGCAAAGAAGCTTATGTTCTTACAAAAAACATGTACTCAAATGTTTATAGCAGCCTTATTCATAATTGCCAAAAACTGGAAACATCCCCAAAACCGTCCTTAATTGAATGACTATATAAATATACAACTGGCATATCCACAAAATGGAATACTATTCAACAATTAAAAGGAATGGACTATTGATGTATGCCACAATATTGATGAGTCTCAAGTACACAAACTATGTACTTACTGTAGAATTCTACTTATGAGGTAATTCTAGAAAACCACAGAGACAAAGAACAGATCAGTGGCTGTTAGAGGTTGGGGGAAAAAAGGATTGACCACAAAGAGACAGCATAATAGAATCTGGCGGGTGAACTACATATGCAAATTAAAACTCTTCTTTTAAATCCAACCAGGATCTTTTCCAGAAATTGAGATAATTCTCAAATAAATATGGAAACAAAAAGGAACTAGAATAGCCAAAACAATTTTGAAAAAGAAAAAAGTCAGAAGACTCATAATACCTAATTCCTATATACAAACTTACACAAGTTTAATAAGAAACACAAATATGAAATGTTTTACATATTCATAAGCAATTTACATTTTTCACTTGGAAAAGCACTATGGACATTCTATATCATCTCTTAATACTTGTGTCATAAGTATATTTAACCCATTCCTTGGGTTAAATTTAGCCTGTCTCTAATTTTTGACTGCTGTAAACAATGCTGTCATGTGTTCTTCCTCAATCAGACAAACATATTTGTAGGACGGATTCCTTGTAATCAACATTTTTAACACATTCATGCAATCTTTTACTGCCAAATTACCCTCTAAAAATACTGTACTAATTATACTCCTTTTACTAATATATGTTGTATTAAATATAAAAACATACTTATTATATTAAACTTATTTAAACTAGTACAGTTTTAGTTTTACACCAGTACAACTTTAAAAGGCAGAACACATCAGCTTACCCTTCCTGCCTCTAACCCTCTTGCTTTGAAAATAAAGTCCACTGCCAGGTTTTTGGATCATATACCAAGATGTCTAGTGATGGTTTCAGGACACTTGTAAAATTTTGAGAATCTCAGTTCATGGATATTTTACTTAAATAAAATAATGTGGTGCCTTCTTATTCACTTTTTCTCCTTTTAATTGAGTCTCATTTTATTAAGCACATCCAACTTTGTCTTAGAAACCTGTACATTTTGTTCTGGGTACTCTCTACAGCTTTAAAAATGTTTCCCTTGGTGGAGAAGGTATAAATAAATGATGAGTACCAATCTTTCACTTAACATTTTATCATCCCTTAGCCTTTATTTTTGTTCTTAATCATAGCTTTAAAAGTCTTGTTTGTACTTAGTATATTTTTCATAAGCCATCCTAAACATTGTTCATATAGTTTTAGCAATCTTGGAATTCATCATTGGTCATACATCCATCTATTCCATTTTTATAGGCAGTCTTCCATAAATTGGTATCACTCTGTAACCAACTTGCTTTTCCTTTTTCTTTATTGAGAACATCCAATATTCATTAAATAAGTACCTACCAAGTACTGCCTGCAGGCTAGACATTGTGCTAAATTTCACTTTCAAGAATGAAAACTCCCCATTCTTTGAGTTATGTTGGTTTTGAAGATACTCTACCTAAAAGAACATATATGTCTCTCACTCACTCTGAAAGTTTTTCTAATACCTAAGGTACACCTCTCATCATCACCAATGTTGTCTTCTAAGCTGACCTGATTACTTCTCAGGGCTCCTGACTCTTCCACTTCTCCCATCAGTTCTCACACTCAAAATAAAATGCAAAAGAGCTGTTTCCCTCATTTTGTCAAACTTCTGAGGGGTAAAAAATGGCAAACAAAACTAGTAAAAATCAAGCAGAAAATCAATAAAGACACAGGTGAACTCAATAACACCATCAATCAACTGCACATAATTGACATCCATAAACTACTTCATCCAACAATAGCAGAATTCACATTCCTCTCAAGCTCACATGGAACATTCATCAGGACAGATCACATTCTGTACCATAATACATTCCTTAACAAATTTGAAAAAGCAGAAATCATACAGTGTAAGCTCTCAGACTACAACGGAATTAAACTAGAAATCATTAATAGAAAAATAGCTGGGAAATCCAAAAACACCTGGAGATTAAACAACACACTTCTAAATAACACAAGTCAAAGAAGAAATCTCAATAGAAATTTAAAAACATTTTCAACTAAATGAATATGAAAATACGACTTATCAGACTTTACAGGATACAGCAAAAGTAACACTTAGAAATTTATAGCATTGACTGCATACATTAGAAAAGAAAAAAAATCTAAAATCAATCATCTAAGCTTCCATCTTATGAAACTGGAAAAAAAAAGAGCAAATTAGATAAAAACTAAGTATTAGAAAACAAATAATAAAAATTAGAGAAGCTGAAATATAGTAAATCAACAACATGATTGGAATGACTAAAACCAAAAGATGATTCTTTGAAAAGATCAATAAAATCAATAAACCTCTAGCCAGGCTAACTAAGAAAAAAGGACACAAATTACGGATATCAGAAATCAAAAAGAGAATATCAGTACAGAATACCATGACATTAAAAGGATAATAAAAGAATACTATGAATATGCTCACAAATTCGATAACCTAGATGAAATGAACCAATTCTTTGAAAGATACAATGTGCCAAAACTCACAAAAAGAAACAATCTAAACAGGCCTATATCTATAAAATAAACTGAATCAATATTTTAAAACCTGCCAAGACAGAAAGCACCAGACCCAAATGGGTTTACTAGTAAATTCTACCAAACATTTAAGGAAGAATTTATACCAATTCTCCACAATGTCTTCCAGAAGATGGAAAGAAGTAGAGGGAATACTTCCTACCTCCTTCTAGGAGAACAGTATTACCCTAACGCTAAAACTAGACAAAGACATTGCAAGAAAACTGCAGACTAATATCTCACATCAACCCAGATGTAAAAATCCTCAACAAAATACTAGCAAATCAAAAATTTTAACTGTATTAAAGGAATTATGCACCACAAGCAAGTGGGATTTATCCCAGGTATGCAAGGCTACTTAAAAATAGAAAATCAAATAATGTAACCCATCACATCAAGAGGCAAAGTAAAACCACATGGTCATATCAATAAATTCAGGAAAAACATTTTATAAAATCCAACACTTATTCATAATTTTTAAAAGAACTCTCAGCAAACTAAACCAAAGGGGAACTTCCTCAACTTGATAAAGAACATCTACAAAATTCTTACACCTAACAACACACAAAATGGTCAGAAAATAGCCCTCTAAGAACAAGAACAAAGCAAGGATGTCTCTTCTTGCCACTGCTTTTCAACACTGTACTAGAAGTCCAAGCTAAAAAGGTAATAAAAGGTATACAGACTGGGAAGGAAGAAATCGAACGTTCTCTGTATGCAGATTACACGACTGTCTATAAGAAAATCTGAAAGAATAGAAAAGTCATGAACTTTCACACATACAATGAACAAGTGAAACTTGAAATTAATACAACACCATTTACATTAGCACCACAAAAAAGAGAAATATTTGGATATAAATCCAACAAAATATGGACAAGATCTAGACAAGGAAAACTCCAAAACTCCAATGAAAGAAATCCAAGAACTAAATAAGTGGATAGCTATTTCATGTACACAGATAGGAAGACTCAATATTGTCAAGATGTCAGTCCTTCCCAACTTGGTCTATAGATTCAACACAATCCCTAACAATTTCCTAACAAGTTATTTTCTGTATACCAAAAACTGATGCTAAAGTTGATATGGAAGAATAAAGATCCAGAATAGCCAAAACACTATTAATAAACAAGAACAAAGTTGGATGACTGACATCATCTGAACATAAGACTTGCTTTAAGTCTATAGTAAACAAGACTGTGATAGTGGCAAAAGAATAGACAACTAGATTAATAAAATAATACAGAGAGCCCAGAAGTAGACCCACACAAATACAGTCAACTGATCTTTGACAAAGGAGCAAAGGTGATACAATGGAAGAAACAGTCTTTTCAAAATATGGTGCTGAAACTGGATATCCATGTGGGAAAAAAAAAAAGAGGAGACTCTAAACACAGATCTTATACTCTTCACAAAATTAACTCAATATGGATCAAAGACCAAAAAGTACACTGAGAAGTAAAACTTTTAAGATAACACAGGAGAAAATCTAGATGACCTTGGGTATGGTGATTACTTTTTAGATACAACCTCAAAGGCACAAGCTATGGGAAAAAATGATTGATAAACTGGACTTATTAGAATTAAAAATTTCTGCTCAGCAAAAGACTGTCAAGAGAATGAAAAGACAAGTTACAGACTGGGAAATAATATCTTTCCAGACATTTTTGTCTTTCTAATATTTTCAAGATATTTTTGTCTTTCTAATATTTGAAGTATCCAAAATACACAAAGAATTCTTAAAACTCAGTAAGAAAACAAACAACCTGCTTAAAATGTGGGCATAAGACTTGAACCAACACCTCACAAAAGAAGACACACAGCTGGCATATAAGCATATGAAAAGATACCTAACAGCCTATGTCATTAGGGAATTGCAAGTTAAAAAAAACAGTAAGATACCTCTACACACCCATTAGAATGGTGAAAATCCAGAAGACTGACAAAACCAAATGCTGACGAGGATGCGGAGCAACGAGAACTCTCATTCACTGCTGGCAGGAAGGTAAAATGGTACAGCAACTTTGGATTAGTTTGGCAGTTTCCTACAAACTCAACATACTCTTACCATATGATCCAGCAATCATGCTCCTAAGTATATAACTGAAGAAGGTAAAAACTCATCTCCACACAAAAACCTGCATATAAATGTTTTAGCACCTTTATTCAAAATTGCTAAAACCTGGAAGGAACCAAGATGTTCTTCAGGAGGTGAATGGATAAATAAACTGTGTTACATGCAGACAATGTAATATTACTCAGCACTAAAAAGAATGAGTTACCAAAACGTGAAAAAACGGAGGAGGAACCAAGATGGCGGACTAGAAGGACGTGCTCTCACTCCCTCTTGCGAGAACACCAGAATCACAACTAGTTGCTGGACAGTCATCGACAGTAAGACACTGAAACTCACCAAAAAAGATACCCCACATCGAAAGACAAAGGAGAAGCCACAATGAGATGGTAGGAGGAGCACAATCACAGTAAAATGAAATCCCATAACTGGTGGGTGGGTGACTCACAGACTGGTGAACACTTATATCACAGAAGACCACCCACTGGAGTGAAGGTTCTGACCCCCACGTCAGGCTTCCCAACCTGGGATCTGACAACGGGAGTAGGAATTCCTAGAGAATCAGACTTTGAAGCCTAGTGGGAATTGATTGCAGGACTTCAACAGGACCGGTGGAAACAGACACTCCACTCTTGGAGGGCACACACAAAGTAGTGTGCACACTGGGACCCAGGGGAAGGGACAGTAACCCCGGGGGAGACTGAACCAGACCTACCTGCTAGTGTTGCAGGGTCTCCTGCAGAGGCTGGGGGTGGCTCTGTTTCACCGTGGGGACAAGGACACTGGCAGCAGAAGTTCTCGGAAGCACTCCTTGGCAAGAGCCCTCCCAGAGTCTGTCATTAGCCCCACCAAAGAGCCCAGGTAGGATCCAGTGTTGGGTTGCCTCAGGCCAAACAACCAACAGGGAGGGAACCCAGCCCCACCCATCAACACTCAAGTGGATTAAAGTTTTGCTGAGCTCTGCCCACCAGAGCAACAGTCAGCTCTACCCACCAGCAGTCCCTCCCATCAAGCCTCTTAGATAGCCTCATCCACCAGAGAGCAGACAGCAGAAGCAAGAAGAACTACAATCCTGCAGCCTGTGGAACAAAAACCACATTCACAGAAAGACAGACAAGATGAAAAGGCAGAGGGCTATATACCAGATGAAGAAACAAGATAAAACCCCAGAAAAACAACTGAATGAAGTGGAGATAGACAACCTTCCAGAAAAAGAATTCAGAATAATGATAGTGAAGATGATCCAGGACCTCGGAAAAAGAATGGAGGCAAAGATCGAGAAGATGCAAGAAATGTTTAACAAAGACCTAGAAGAATTAAAGAACAAACAAACAGAGATGAACAATAAAATAACTGAAATGAAAACTACACTAAAAGGAATCAATAGCAGAATAACTGAGGCAGAAGAACGGATAAGTGACCTGGAAGACAGAATGGTGGAATTCACTGCTGCAGAACAGACTAAACAAAAAAGAATGAAAACAAATGAAGACAGCCTAAGAGACCTCTGGGACAACATTAAACGCAACAACATGCGCATTATAGGGTCCCACAAGGAGAAGAGAGAGAGAAAGGACCAGAGAAAATATTTGAAAAGATGATAGTCGAAAACTTCCCTAATATGGGAAAGGAAACAGTTAATCAAGTACTGGAAGCACAGAGAGTCCCATACAGGATAAATCCAAGGAGAAACACGCCGAGAAAAATAGTAATCAAGATGGCAAAAATCAAAGACAAAGAAACATTACTGAACGCAGCAAGGGAAAAACAACAAATAACATACAAGGGAACTCCCATAAGGTTAACAGCTGATTTCTCAGCAGAAACTCTACAGCCAGAAGGGAGTGGCACGATATATTTAAAGTGATGAAAGGGAAGAACCTACAACCAAGATTACTCTACCCAGCAAGGATCTCATTCAGATTCGATGGAGAAATCAAAACATTACAAACAAACTAAAGCTAAGAGAATTCAGCACCACCCAACCAGCTCTACAACAAATACTAAAGGAACTTCTGTAAGTGGGAAACACAAGAGAAGAAAAGGACCTACAAAAACAAACCCAAAACAATTAAGAAAATGGTCATAGGAACATACATATCGATAATTACCTTAAACGTGAATGGATTAAATGCTCCAACCAAAAAACACAGGCTTGCTGAATGAATACAAAAACAAGACCCATATATATGCTGTCTACAAGAGACCCACTTCAGACCTAGGGACACATACAGACTGAAAGTGAGGGGATGGAAAAATATATTCCATGCAAATGGAAATCAACAGAAAGCTGGAGTAGCTATAGTCATATCAGATAAAATAGACTTTAAAATAAAGAATGTTACAAGAGACAAGGAAGGACACTACATAATGATCAAGGGATCAATCCAAGAAGAAGATATAACAATTATAAATACATATGCACCCAACATAGGAGCACCTCAATACATAAGGCAACTGCTAACAGTTATAAAAGAGGAAAGTGACAGTAACACAATAATAGTAGGGGACTTTTACACCAATGGACAGATCACCCAAAATGAAAATAAATAAGAAAACAGAAGCTTTAAATGACACAATAGACCAGATAGATTTAATTGATATTTATAGGACATTCCATCCAAAAACAGCAGATTACACTTTCTTCTCAAGTGCGCATGGAACATTCTCCAGGATAGATCACATCTTGGGTCACAAATCAAGCCTCAGGAAATTTAAGAAAATGAAATCATATCAAGCATCTTTTCTGACCACAATGCTATGAGATTAGAAATGAATTACAAGGAAAAAAAACGTAAAAAACACAAACACATGGAGGCTAAACAATACGTTGCTAAATAATGAAGAGATCACTGAAGAAATCAAAGAGGAAATCAAAAAATACCTACAAACAAATGACAATGAAAACACGACGATCCAAAACCTATGGGATGCAGCAAAAGCAGTTCTAAGAGGGAAGTTTATAGCTATACAAGACTACCTCAAGAAACAAGAAAAATCTCAAATAAACAATCTAACCTTACAGCTAAAGCAATTAGAGAAAGAAGAACAAACAAAACCCAAAGTTAGCAGAAGGAAAGAAATCATAAAGATCAGAGCAGAAATAAATGAAATAGAAACAAAGAAAACAATAGCAAAGGCCAATAAAACTAAAAGCTGGTTCTTTGAGAAGGTAAACAAAATTGATAAACCATTAACCAGACTCATCAAGAACAAGAGGGAGAGGACTCAATTCAATAAAATTAGAAATGAAATAGGAGAAGTTACAACAGACACAGCAGAAATACATAGCATCCTAAGAGACTACTACAAGCAACTCTATGCCAATAAAATGGACAATCTGGAAGAAATGGACAAATTCTTAGAAAGGTATAACCTTCCAAGACTGAACCAGGAAGAAACAGAAAATATGAACAGACCAATCACAAGTAATGAAATTGAAACTGTGATTAAAAATCTTCCAACAAACAGAAGTCCAGAACCAGATGGCTTCACAGGTGAATTCTATCAAATATTTAGAGAAGAGCTAACACCCATCCTTCTCAAACTCTTCCAAAAAATTGCAGAGGAAGGAACACTCTCAAACTCATTCTATGAGGCCACCATCACCCTGATACCAAAACCAGACAAAGATACTCCAAAAAAAGAAAATTACAGACCAATATCACTGATGAATATAAATGCAAAAATTCTCAACAAAATACCAGCAAACAGAATCCAACAGCACATTAAAAGGATCATACACCACGATCAAGTGGGATTTATCCCAGGGATGCAAGGATTCTTCAATATACGCAAATCAATCAATGTGATACACCATATTAACAAATTGAAGAATAAAAACCATATGATCATCTCAATAGATGCAGAAAAAGCTTTTGACAAAATTCAACACCCATTTATGATAAAAACTCTCCAGAAAGTGGGCACAGAGGGAACCTACCTCAACATAATAAAGGCCATATACGACAAACCCACAGCAAACATCATTCTGAATGGTGAAAAACTGAAAGCATTTCCTCTAAGATCTGGAACGAGACAAGGATGCCCACTCTCACCACTATTATTCAACATAGTTTTGGAAGTCCTAACCACGGCAATCAGAGAAGAAAAAGAAATAAAAGGAATACAAATTGGAAAAGCAGAAGTAAAACTGTCACTGTTTGCAGATGACATGATACTATACATAGAGAATCCTAAAAATGCCACCAGAAAACTACTAGAGCTAATCAATGAATTTGGTAAAGTTGCCGGATACAAAATTAATGCAGAGAAATCTTTTGCATTCCTATACACTAATCATGAAAAATCTGAAAGAGAAATTATGGAAACACTCCCATTTACCATTGCAACAAAAAGAATAAAATACCTAGGAATAAACCTACCTAGGGAGACAAAAGACCTGTATGCAGAAAACTATAAGACACTGATGAAAGAAATTAAAGATGATACCAACAGATGGAGAGATATACCATGTTCTTGGATTGGAAGAATCAATATTGTGAAAATGACTATACTACCCAAAGCAATCTACAAATTCAATGCAATCCCTATCAAATGACCAATGGCATTTTTTACAGACCTAGAACAAATCAGCTTAACATTTGTATGGAAACACAAAAGACCCCAAATAGCCAAAGCAGTCTTGAGGAAAAAAAACGGAGCTGGAGGAATCAGACTCCCTGACTTCAGACTATACTACAAAGCTACAGTAATCAAGACAATATGGTACTGGCACAAAAACAGAAATATAGATCAATGGAACAGGATAGAAAGCCCAGAGATAAACCCACGCACCTATGGTCAACTAATCTATGACAAAGGAGGCAAAGATATACAATGGAGAAAAGACAGTCTCTTCAGTAAGTGGTGCTGGGAAAACTGGACAACTACATGTAAAAGAATGAAATTAGAACACTCCCTAACACCATACACAAAAATAAACTCAAAATGGATTTGACACCTAAATGTAAGACCGGACACTATAAAACTCTTAGAGGAAAACATAGGAAGAACACTCTTTGACATATATCACAGCAAGATCTTTTGTGATCCACCTCCTAGAGTAATGGACATAAAAACAAAAATAAACAAATGGGACCTAATGAAACTTCAAAGCTTTTGCACAGCAAAGGAAACCATAAACAAGACGAAAAGACAACCCTCAGAATGGGAGAAAATATTTGCAAATGAATCAACAGACAAAGGATTAATCTCCAAAATATATAAACAGCTCATGCAGCTCAATATTAAAGAAACAAACAACCCAATCCAAAAATGGGCAGAAGACCTAAATAGACATTTCTCCAAAGAAGACATACAGATGGCCAAGAAGCACATGAAAAGCTGCTCAATATCACTAATTATTAGAGAAATGCAAATCAAAACTACAATGAGGTATCACCTCACACCAGTTAGAATGGACATCATCAGAAAATCTACAACCAACAAATGCTGGAGAGGGTGTGGAGGAAAGGGAACCCTCTTGCACTGTTGGTGGGAATGTAAATTCATACAGCCACTATGGAGAACAGTAAGGAGGTTCCTTAAAAAACTAAAAATAGAATTACCATATGATCCAGCAATCCCACTACTGGGCATATACCCAGAGAAAACCATAATTCAGAAAGACACATGCAGGCTTCCCTGGTGGCGCAGTGGTTGAGAATCTGCCTGCCAATGCAGGGGACACGAGTTCGAGCCCTGGTCTGGGGAGATCCCAAATGCCGCGGAGCAACTAGGCCTGTGAGCCACAATTACTGAGCCTGCGCGTCTGGAGCCTGTGCTCCGCAACAAGAGAGGACGCGATAGTGAGAGGCCCGCGCACCGCGATGAAGAGTGACCCCCACTTGCCGCAACTACAGAAAGCCCTCGCACAGAAACAAAGACCCAACACAGCCAAAAATAAATAAATAAATAAATAAAATTAAAAAAAAAAAAAAAGAAATGGCTTTCCTTTAAAAAAAAAAAAAAAAAAAAAGACACATGCACCCCAATGTTCATTGCAGCACTATTTACAATAGCCAGGTCATGGAAGCAACCTAAATGCCCATCGACAGACGAATGGACAAAGAAATTGTGGTACATATATACAATGGAATATTACTCAACCATAAAAAGGAACGAAATTGAGTCATTTGTTGAGACGTGGATGGATCTAGAGACTGTCATACAGAGTGAAATAAATCAGAAAGAGAAAAACAAATATCGTATATTAACACATGTATGTGGAACCTAGAAAAATGGTACAGATGAACCGGTTTGCAGGGCAGAAGATGAGACACAGATGTAGAGAACAAACGTAGGGACACCAAGGAGGGAAAACCGCGGTGGGGTGGGGATAGTTGTGTGCTGAATTGGGCAATTGGGATTGACATGTATACACTGATGCGTATAAAACTGATGACTAATAAGAACCTGCAGTATAAAACAAACAAACAAACAAAAAATAAAAAACTAATACTAAACTTTCTTTTGGTTATTTGTATGGAAATATGTTATAATAAATGTTTCAGACATTACATGAAATTTCTAAAAATCTTATATGTTCTGGTATAATGTTATAAGTCATAATTCTAGTTATTACTTTAAAATGTATATCTCAGAAATAACTAAGTTTCCTTGTCAACTGCATTATTATGAACTTTCATCAAATCTTTAACCGAGGTCATTTTTAAGTCTTTTGTCATTTACAGAGAGTTCTGGGTGTACTATGATGCTTTTGCAAAAATGTTCCTATAAAAGTGTTTCATCTTCAAGGAATTCATGGAGAAGACTCTGATAAGTACAGGTTTCTGGTAACTGACTATACTGCTGAACTGAATGAATAAGCATTTTCAGAACTCTAATGGAAAACTGATGAATTCATATAAGTGCTAACAAAAGTTCAAGATGAAAAAAAAAATTAATTACATGGGACTGAGTGAACTGATGAGGATGATCATAATTTTTGTGACTTTCTGTTTGAATAAAAAAAAAAATTCCCACAAGGACTCAGAGGCAAAAAACATACAAATCAATTTTCACTGCAAAGTAAAGGAGCTGTTACAGTGGAGGATTACTGGACTGAATATCAATATTATGACATAGTATGAGTGTGTTTCGTGTTTGGTAATTGCAATCATTGTTGCTTTTGTTGTGGTCATCCATTTACAATGCTTAGTGTCAGTTTATTTATGTCTTGTAAAAATAAAATACAGTGTGTGTGTGAAAAATAAATAAAAATTAATAAATAAATAAAAATTAAAAAAAGTAAAAGGGTAGAAAAAAATATAGTATAACACTAATCCAAAAAAAAAAAGACAACATGAAAAGACATAGAAGAAACTCAAATGCATATTACTAACTGAAAGAAGCCAATCTGAAACTGCTACATACTATATGATTTCAACTACATAGCGTTCTGGAAAAGGCAAGACTATGAGACAGGAAAAATATCAGTGGTTGCCAGGGGTTAAGGGGCAAGAAAGATAACAGTTGGAGCACAGAGGGTTTTTAGGGCAGTAAAACTTTTCTGTATGATACTATAATGATGGACACACATCATTATACATTTATCAAACCCCATAGAATATACAACACCAAAACTGAGCAGTAACATACAACTATGGACTTTGGGTGATAAGGACATGTCACTGTAGGTTCATCAATTAAACACATGTATGTACCTCTATGGTGTAAGATGTTGATAGTGGGAGAGAATGTATGTACATGGGGACAAGGAATATATGGGAAGTCTCTGTATCTTCTACTCAATTTTGCTGTGATCCTAAAACTGCTCTTAAAAATAAAGTCTTTTTTAAAGAAACAGTAAATAATTTATTAGCAGATTAAAGTTTTCCGCAGATGTTAATTCATATCCTTGGTCAATTTTATGATCCCATATGGATTTAAGCACATCTGTGCAAGAGTGCATGTGTACACAACAGATACAGAGGCACAATACCCCATCTACTTAAACATGCAGTACCCCTATCTGTTTGCCATGCATGCACTGTGCCACAAATGATGAGAGGAAGAAAAATAAAATGCAGAATATAACTCCCAGCCTGTACCGTTCCCAAGTAACACCGTTTTATAAATTCTCGTTAACAAATTCACTCTCTAGGTAAAGACTTATATAATACAATCTAATTAATTCAGGCCCCTCTTTTATCATTCCTAAAATTTTACCTGAGTTGTCTTAAAGAATCTCTTAGCAGTGAATGTGTACACACAGACACACATGGGTAGGTGGTAGGTGGGGCGCAACATGATTTGCAAAGCAAAACAATGATTAAAATGATAACAGTTCTAAAACTGCTTTTAACAATTTTGGTAAGTACTACTCTGTAACTACATATAAGTATTACATTCATTTACTTTTTTTACCAGAATTATGTTTGTTACCTATGTTTATAATAGCAAATAAAAGATATTAAGAGAAAAATTTTTGTCCAATACAACATACATAAATGTATGCTTCATAATATAGAGAATTTAAGTAGATTCCAATCAAGAATACAAAGTACCAATCTCTCTTCCCAGTAAAATTTAGCCTACAAATGAGAAAGATTTTCTAGTTCTTTCAGTGAATAAAAAGAATGCCAAATAGAATTCAAGCCTCCAAGTTACATAGCAATTCCTACTACAAGATGACCCAAATAGGAAATAGGCAACGTTATGACACAAGAAATGGGGAAGTAATAAACTTCAGAAAACATTAATCCTGAAAATCTCAAATATTAAAGAGACAAGATAATTTACACCAAAACTGAATTACGTGCTCAATGGGACAGAGATAAAAAGTTCATTGGTAACAGCAAATTGGCTCGTTATTCCTCTTTTCTCTTCTAATAAAGTATTCTAAAAAACTATCCCCTTCTTTTACTATCGCTAGGTAACAGAGCCATAAAATCAAAAGGAAATATAGCAGAGGGCTTTAAGAGTTTGGGCTCTGGAGCCAGACTGTCGGGGCCTTTAGAATGATATGCTTTCTAACTCTGCAGCTTACTATGCCTCAGTATTCCCACCTCTCAAACAGGAATAACATTTTAAAAAAGCATACTTCATATGGTTGCTGAGAAGAGTAACTGGAAGAATGCCTGTAACTCTTTAATAAATATTAACACCTAGCTACGGAAAGAAGGAGCAGATAAAAATATAAAGGAAGGTCAGCTCTGCGAGGGCAAGTATTTGTTCTTTTTGCTCACTGCTATATTCTTAATGCCTGAAACCTAGTAAACATTTGTTGAATTAACAATGTATGTGTGTATGCATATATATTATGTAAATATAATTGAAAGCACATGATGCAAAACTGAACATGAGGAGAATTCTCCGAGCTAACACACCAAAATCAGCAGCTTTTTCTTTAAAAGGAAACACAAAAATAGTTGAGGGTTGCATTCTCAGTAACTGTGACTTATTCAGCAGTGACATTAAACATTAAGATGGTTGGAGGGGGAAGGTGGGAGGCCAAGCAAGGAGTTAAGGGATAAGATGGAGGAATAGAGTATATGAGGAATAGAAGAAAGTTGTTTGAAAAAACCCCCACAAATGATCTTATACACGCATACAACCCTACAACACAGATGAATGTCCTTAAAGGAAAATGACAAGCCTAAATAAGACTCTTGTCACATCCAGAGAACTTTGAACTTTTTCTGTTTTTACCAGTCTCTGCCAAAGCTTTACATGTTAACCTCTGAAAATGCAATTCCATAATAAACCTCCTCAAACTATTTCCCAAAACGCTGCCTCCATATCTTCTTCACATCTAGTCACACTTTCCCTTTACTTTTAGTATTCCCATTACTTTATGTTCTTATATTCCAAAACCAAGAGATAACACCAAGAATCTTAACGCTCTCCTACAATCGCAACTTCCGCTGCTCCTCTCCCATTACTCTACTCCTAATTCCAAAGTGCTTGTTATTTCTTTTATAAAACCAATTCTCTTCTGCTTCTGTGTATGTGTAAATACTACCTCATGACCAATACCCCACTCTTCCTGAAGCAAACTGGAAAGCTCTAACCTTCTTGAAATCTAGGCAGGGTTAGGTCTCACACTTACTGATGTAATAAGCTTCACACCACCTTGTACATACCGCTGAGAGTACCTTTTGCCTTGTACTGTGTGTGTGTGTTCATGTATTATTTTGTAAACAATAAGTGTCACAAATTTCTTTCAGCTCCTTATTTTTGTCACCCCACTCTATGTTGGTCTTTTTTTTAATTAATAAACTTCATTTTTTAGGGCACTTTTAAGTTCACAGCAATTTGCCACATAAGTGATTCAGTTGCACTTCTAGCTCTTTAGGAGATTTTATCATCTTTTAGGAAGAACTGTCTTCTCTTCCTGTTCCTAAGGAAATGTCTGTACCTGGCACCCAGAAAGGGTGTAAAACATAAGTATAGCAAGTGTAAAAAATAAATATATACCATGACACTGACGTAACATTAATAAACTGGTAAATAAATAGCTAATTCATTAGTAAGTTTGTTTTTAATGCTATTGTGCACGGGATCTTTTTCTCATTGTAATTTCTAACCACTTACATAGAACTGGTTAACATACAAATTACCTTTTAGTTTAACTGAAATTTCTCATTTCTGGAAATCTGTACAGCACTGGAGCTATGAAAGGAAGTCAGATAACAGCAAGCTCCACCCCTGGTTGCTCTCTAGAGAAGAATGAGGCCTCCTGAGTTAGGTTTCACGAGTTCAACAGGCAGGTGTACTATGTGAAAAAGGTAGAAAAATCTAAAGGCATCAATTGAACAGATCCAAACTAGAGCTTGGATAAGGGATCAGAATCCAAAGTCAGATGCAAAATAACAAATCTAAGAAACAGGAGTAAAATTATACACACAAAGTGGAACCAAGAGAAAAGAATTTTATATAAAGTACTATATCAAGACCAAAGCAGATTAGAAACAAACAATAAAACTTCAAAGACTGCAGGGATATAATACATGGATTTGTAGCAGAATCAAGACATTCACTCATCTTTATTATTAATCTAACAATCAAAATTTAAGAAAGCATTACAGATATGTATCCATTATCATTTTTAAGAAAAAATTAAATTCAAATAATTTTAGTTAAATATAAAGCCCTCCAAAATGATCTTAAACCATATTAAATTATACAACTAAATGACTACAAATAAATATGTTATTGATTGGCCTGCTCTAAATTTAAATAGCATGAAAAATGCCAGCAGGGACTTCCCTGGTGGTAGTGGTTAAGAATCCGCCTGCCAACACAGGGGACACGGGTTCGATCCCTGGTCTGGGGAGATCCCACATGCCGCGGAACAACTAAGCCCATGCGCCACAACTACTGAGCCTGCGCTCTAGAGCCCCTGAGCCACAACTACTGAGCCCGCGTGCCACAACTACTGAAGCCCGTGCACCTAGAGCCCGTGCTCCACGAGAGAAGCCACTGTAATGAGAAGCCCGTGCACCACAACAAAGAGTAGCCCCCGCTCGCCTCAACTAGAGAAAGCCTGTGTACAGCAACGAAGACCCAACACAGCCAAAAATAAATAAATAAATTTTAAAAAAATAGATCTAGTTTTAAAAAAAACAAATGCCATCAGCCTTTAAGATAGCAAACAAGTAAAAATGAACCCCAAGGAAATTAAGTTCCTTACACTGAATCATCCTGTACTAAATATACAATAGAGAATATGCTTGCAAATAGATAACTGACCTATCAAAACTACAGGAATTTATGTTCCCATGTGCTTTATATGAAAACTACATTGTGATTTTTAAAAATTAAAATTTTCCCAAAATTCAAATACCACCACCATTTAACTTCTCCCCAGCTAAACGCTACATTCTTTTAAATATTTTCCTAATGGATATACTTACTCATACAAATAAGAATCGTTTGGCAACTAACAGCTTCATTAAGAAAAATATATCACCAGTTTAGTAACTGCACATGAGGATTAATAAAAACATTCCAAATATGTCCTTTAGCTAAAGTAAATAAACATCTACTGTTAAAAGAGTTTCTGAAAAAATAAAAATACTTATGGGAATATAGTCCTATGATTTTCATATAAAAATTATTTCAAAAGTGTGGAAACAACCACCACACCTTACCACCATCCTAAGAAAAAATTTATGGAATTTAACAAAAACATATAGGGTAATTTTTTTTTAACCTGGTTAAGAAAACATCACTAAAGGGCAACCTTTTTTTCAATTCCCCTTAAAATATGTGTATTACTCCATTATTAAAGCTTTTCATAAACAAAAATTTTAAATTTATGCATAATTTATAGCTCAAGTTTAAAGTCTTATTTAATCAACTCTCTTTCCACATGAATCACTGTTGCAACTTTCACTAACTCAGCTTATACAATATTAATTTGCAAAACTGGCTTTCTAATACTAATTCTAATTTTCAAAACAAGAACAACATAATAAACTTTTCTCACTGCAGCATGCACACTTCTGTTCTCTGGGTTAGGGATGAATCTGTAGTCTCCAGGAGGCATTCTAGAATAGTTTTCTATATGCTTAGTTTCACAGGGGAAAAAGCCCCACAAACTTAAAAAGCCAAGACCATCGTCTTCTGGAGCCCTCCATTCCATACCCCCACTGGTATTTAAAATCTACTAAATGCCAGGCAATGTTAGACAATGTTGGTATCCAAAAATGTTTAAATTATGATGCCTGCTCTTAAGGAACTTAAAATTCAGCCAGATAGAAAAAATACACAGAATCCATGACAGGTTCTTAGTTTTTTGAGGGAAGAATATGTGCCTATTAAGTTTGATGAAGCAGTGAAAAATAAGATTCTATGGGACCATGATCAGGAAGAAATGGGTTTTTAATAAATCCTTATGACTAAATAAACTTTAAAGAATGAGGTCCAATTTTTCCAAAGACGACATGCAGATGGCAAACAGGCACATGAAAAGATGTTCAACACTGCTAATTATTAGAGAAATGCAAATCAAAACCACAATGCGGTATCACCTTCCACCTGTCAGAATGGCTGTCATCAAAAAGTCTATAAATAACAAAAGTTGGAGAAGATGTAGAGAAAAGGGAACCCTCACACACTGCTGGGGGGAATGTAAATCAGTGCAACCACTATGAAAACAGTATGGCGGTTCCTTAAAAAACTAAAAACAGGAACTACCATATGATCCAACAATTCCACTCCTGGGTATATATCTGGAAAAAAAGGAAAACTTGAACTTGAAAAGATGCAGGCACCCCAGTGGTCATAGCAACACTATTTATAATAGCCAAGACATGGAAGCAACCCAAGTGCCTATCAACAGACACTGGGTTAAGAAGATGTGGTATAAATGTACAATGGCATATTACTCAGCCACAAAAAAAAGAACTACTGCCATCTGCAGCAACATGGATGGACCTAGAGAATATAATGCTCAGTGAATTAAGTAAGATAGAGAAAGATAAATACTATACATCACTTATATGTGGAATCTAAAAACGAATACAAATGAATGTATATGGAAAACAGTCTCACAAATACAGAAAACTTGTGGTTACCACAAGGGAGACGGAAGGGGAGAGAGTCATTAGGGGTTTAGGATTAACAGATACAAACTACTATGTATATAAAATAGATAAGCAACAAGGATATACTGTATAGCACAGTGAATTATACCCATCATCTTGTACTAACCTATAATGGAATATAATCCGCAAAAATACTGAATCACTATGCTGTACACCTGAAACTAACACAGTATTTTAAATCAACTATACTTCAATTAAAAAAAAAAAAAAGAAGAAGAAGAATGAGGTCCAAACCAGATAAAAGATATAAAATTGTAGTGGTTCATTGCTTTGTGGGTTGGTTTAGGAAAAGTTCTTTTATAACTGGAAAATCTGAACATTGTTTATTGAACAATAATTAAAGTATCTAATTTTGTGTTGTTACTTTAAATCCAGAGAGAGCTATGTGTGAGTTCTCCTCAAATCTACTACTCTACCAGCAAGTAACATTATATCTTAAATTCTGAAAAATTCTTTACATCTTGAACACCGGTATAATTAGAAAAACCTGAACTATAATGAATTACAACCCCAAAAATAAGGCAATCATCTAAGAGTCCATAATGATATAAATAAAAATTGAATGAAAAAGTAAATAATGGGAAAGGGAAAGCTTTTCCTTACCGTAGAATAAATAAATGTATAAGGAATGATAAAAGGAGAAAAATCACCACTTAATAAACATCATAATTATTTTTTCAGGCAGGAATCATTAATGGATACCAAAACTGGTAGGCAAAAGTATAGTGAGAAACTTATGTATAGTCTCAAAGTATCTCCCCACAAGATATTGACACTAATTAATTACAAAGAGAAAAACAGTAATATTATAGTGGAGAAACCAGGCAAGCCCCTCCTTAACCAGGGGATCATAGTTATCACTGCTAATAATGAGACATTTCAACAGGGGTCTCATGATATGAGGAACAAAGAAGGGTACAATTTCAGTTCCGCCGTATTCTTGCCAAAAAAAGAAAAACTTGAATTTAATCATAAGGATAATCACATAAACCCAAACTGAAGGACATTCTACAAAATAACTGGCCAGTATTCTTCAAAAGTGTCAAAGTCATGAAAGACTTTAAAAGGTTGAGAAACTGCCACAGTCGAGAAGAGGCATGACAACTAAATGCAACGTGTGATCCTAGATTGGATCCTAGATCAGAAAATGGACATTAGCGGGGCAACTAATGAGATATGAATAAGGTCTGTATATTAGTTAATAATATGGTATCAGTTAATTTTCCAATTCTGGTAATTGTGCTGTGATTATGTAAGATATTGGCATTTGGGGAAGCTAGGTAAAGGATACAGAGGATAAACCTCTGTATTACTTTTGGAACTTAACTGAAATTATTTCAGGAGGGAAGGAGAAAAATCCAGAATAACTCCCAAACTGTACACTAAAATACACCTCATTAAAAGATCTAAGAACATGAAGGAAAAAACCGGTGAGGTATTTTCTCAATCTTCCCACTTTCTCCCAAGGGTTCAAAACATTCCTTCATTCTTAGTAATTCATTTACAAAAGCTGAGCCTGAGTGCTAGTAGGTTCTCCCTCCCCTCCCCCTACTCAACATAATCTATGTCTCTTGAAGATTGAGACAATGGTAACTATTCTAACTCATTATAATCAAATTGCACTTAAACTATTTGCATATCCCATAGAGTTCCATGGGACTGTACTGTGCAACAAATGGAATTTCAATAAATCCTTAAAGGGAAAAAAAACTTTCTGATAAAACCAATGATATTTTTACATGCCTCAAAATGCCATAAATGTTCAATCCCATTAAGAAAACTACTAACCAAAGAATGCTAAAAGCCAGAGGTTACAACAATGGTAGTAAGTTCTTTTATCTTTTACGCTTATATTTTGCACTTCCAAGGCTCTTCCCTTGTATTACTTTCCTAGGGCTGCTATAACAAAGTGCCATAAACTGGGGTGGCTATAAGCAACAGAAATTTATTCTCTCACTGTTCTTGAGGCAAGAAGTCCACAATCAAGATGCTGACAGGGCCATGCTCCCTTCCAAAGCCTCTAGGTGAGGATCCTTCCTTGCCTCTTCCAGCTTCTGGTAGCCCCAGGCGTTCCTTGGCTTATTACAGTATAACTCCAATCTCTGCCTCCATCTTCACATGGTTCTCTTCACTGTGTCCATGAGTCTTTGTGCCTTCATATGGCATTCTCCTTCCTCTGTCTCTGTTCTCTCTTCTAATAAGGACACCAGTCAAACTGGATTAGGACTCATCCTAATTGAGTATGACCTCATGTTAACTGAATTAAATCTGCAAAGACCCTATTTCTAAATACTAAGGTCACATTCTCAGGTAGGGGTTAGGACCTTAACATATCTTTTGAGGGGGGACACAAATCAGCCCACAACACCCCTCTATTCCATAAAAGTATCATTTAGAAGTTACTCATGCAACACCGTTTTAATAAATGTTTACTGAGCAACTCCTATATTCTATGCAAACTCCTTATGCTCCAAATAAGTGCTGAACATAGAGGAGTAAATAAATTAGATGAAATCCCTTTCTTTAAGAAGCTGGTATTTCCAGTTCATAGAATCAGAAAATGAAAGAGATAAACATAACTTCAGATTGTGCAAAGTGATAGGAGGTGATAAAGTACTTTAAGAGGATGGTTTTAAGCTTTCTGATAACATTTGAGCAAAGATTTGAAGGATGTGCAAGTGTAATGGCCAATGTAAAAGGCTGGAACAGAGTGACTATTCTTGACAATGGAGGGAAGGTATTTCTTTACTTAAGTGTTATGGCCATATGGCAATGGAGCGGACAGTTTACAATTTATTAGGCATATCAACTTTGAAATTACGATTCTTACTTTAATAGAATCTTCTATCAAATTCTGTACATCAAAATGTCAGACACTTAGTTTTTTAGATTATGCTATTTCAATTTTGGATAATTTAAATTTGCGTAGCCTGCAACCATACCATGAGAGTCTGATGATCACAAATAGTGAGTTTCAAAGGACATTTAACTTAATAATTGTAGGTTAAGTCAAGATGCCGTGCTGTTTTAATGCAAAATTATAGGTTATACAGTTGTATTTTTTTTTAATTAATTACTTTATTTTTGGCTGCTTTGGGTCTTCGTTGCTGTGTGCGGGCTTTCTCTAGTTGCGGTGAGCGGGGGCTACTCTTCGTTGTGGTGCGTGGGCTTCTCATTGCGGTGGCTTCTCTTGTTGTGGAGCACGGGCTCTAGTCGCGCGGGCTTCAGTAGTTGTGGCTCACAGGCTCAGTAGTTGGGGCACGCGGGCTCTAGAGCGCAGGCTCAGTAGTTGTGGCGCACGGGCTTAGTTGCTCGGCGGCATGTGGGATCTTCCCAGATCAGGGCTCGAACCCGTGCCCCCTGCACTGTCAGGCGGATTCTTAACCACTGTACCACCAGGGAAGCCCTATACAGTTGTATATTTACTGTTAATAAATACTATGCTCCAAAATTAGGAGAAAATTAACTTAAGAAGGAAAAAACTTCAGCAGAGATTGAAGAACAGACTAGAGTACTCCCCCAATAGAAGGCTTCTCGGTATTCCACTGAAACTAGGGGTGAAGCAAAAAGTAAGGTAAAGTATATGTATAAAAGTCCCAGAATAATCATAACCATACCCTTTCATCACTGCTCACTAGAGCACCAAGCCTGCCAGCTACCCCAGGCAATCACCTGGATTAAATATACTCCAGGAATGCCTCTGATCAGGTTTCTCCTCTTTATTTCTCTAGTGTTCCCCACTGCCAAGCTTACTATCTTCAATGGTAGTGATTCAGGGAATTAGTGAAGAGGCAAAAACTACTGTACTAAGTACAGAATTCTAAGGTACTATCATTGTGGTAGCTTAATACAGTTTAATACAACGATCAGGTTTAATGCAGACTGTTACATTTAATTAACAGTTTACTAGACTCATTTCTTATGTCTCAGTTCTCACAAACATGCAGTATTTCTGTCATATGCTCGTATTACACTGGGTACTCAAGAGACTAGAGCAAAATCTCTACTAACTAGAACCTGTACAGTATGAATGATTTCATGTCTGGGACACATATCTGGACAAATATTGTTTTGCATTAAATCCCAAAATTATTGAGCATGTTGAATGGCAAACATAAATTATACTGAACACTCCCTTGATATCGCTGCTCAGAGCTGTATCTTTTATTCTCCCCACGCCCAAAAGGACTATAAGGAATATTCTTACAGAAGAACTAGGTTTCAGTTGCGAGAATCTGGTGAAAAGGCTAAACATATGAAGGTGGGATTTTTTTGGTGCTAAACCTACTACCTTTCCTCTCCAACTACCCCTACCCCCATGATCTATTATAGGTAAAATGTTAAGTTTTGCTGTCTTCAGCCCCAATTGCCTGTGCTCATACCACTCTCTACCTCCATTTCACCTACACCACCACCACCCCACCCCCTTTTCCATATTTCTATATCTCTTAACATCTCAAATGTTGCATTCACAGAATGAAGCGATAAATCTTTTTTTCAAAAGTTTCCTAGAATATTATTGCCCATGGCATTCATGGCACCTATTTATAAAACTGCCTTGTTTTATATTTATACATGACTATTTTGAAATTTATGGTAAGGCCAAGATCTTGGATATCTTCGTATAGAGATATCTTAGCTATCTAGAACTCAGCTGAAAACTAGGACAAATATTCTCCCACAATCTGAATTCTCTTAGTTACCCACTGTCTCTCCTAAACCATTAGCACTCCTGCCCTCCAAGTGTGTAAAGGCTCTAATCTTCCTCATCAGTGTCATCTACTCACTTCCTGATCACCTACCACTGCTCTTCACATTCACTGAAGATGTTTACATCTCGGTCAGAAGTGTTCCCTTATATGTCCTACCAGCATGGGCAACATCTATCTAAAACCCAAGTCTCAAGATTCCTGAACCTTTTCAATTCCAAAGACCTTCACACACAGCCTTCGGACTTTATCTACCAATTTTCACAGGCAAACACTTAATTAATCTGACCCAATTTTCCAATATTCACAGCTCTCTCATGCCCACACTTTCCTTATATCTGCTCAACTTCACACACACAACCTAGTACCAACCATTGTCTACCTGGTCCCTTTGTCATTTTCTTTCCTTGTTAAGCCTACATGTGAATGATCTCCTAAACCAATTCCTCACCAACACCTTTTACCACTGGTCCTTCTGTAGGACCTGTCATGTAGAAGTCTAAGCCTAAAACAAACCCACAAACTATCTTCTCTTAAACATCCAAGCTATTGAGCAGTGTTGGAAAAAGGATCAGAGACATGAAAATTAATACCACTCTAAACTGTGGTCTACAATTTCTGGTGGAATCTTAATTCCACTAAAGCAATGTTTTTATTTGTCCATGATAGACTCCCTCTCTAATTCTCTTCAATAACTACTCCAAATTTTAATCTTTAGACCCCTTCCCATGGCCAACCTGCACCCTCCCTGAAGTCCATTTAAAAAAAAAAAAAAAATTCAGTCATTAGTAATGAATTATCTGCTCAACTTTTTGCCTCTCCCTCACTGTCTCTTCTTTAATATTATCTCAGAAAATAAGGTATCCTTCTTCTTGTTCTTGCTCTATTCCCCCATATCATTATTTCATTCTCTATTATCTCTTTCCCTAAGCCTACAAACCATTCAAGTGTCCCCTTATCACTTAAAAGAGAAAGACTACAGCTCGCTATCCTTGGTAGGTACCACAGTCTCTGTTTTCCTTCCTAGAAAAGTAGCTTATATTCACTGCTCCCATCTCCTTGCTTCTCATTCCTCCCTCTTGTTTTGCTTTTTTTTAATCTTATTTTAGCCCTAATTCTCTGCTGAATTACTCTTTCAAAAAAATCACTAGCATATTATGAAATTATCAATATTTTAATTGTTTCTTCAGGTTATTATCTTTTATAAATACATCCTAAAATATTTACAGATGAAATATGTCAGGGATTTGCTTCAAATGAATATAGGATTGGAGATACACAGATGAAACACTATTAGCCATGAGTTTATAACTGCTGAGGCTGGGTAATAGTTACATACGGGTTCACTATATAATTCCATTTACTTTTGTATATGCTTGAAATCTTCCTTAATAAAAAGTTCATAATAATAAAGAATACAGGTCTACGTTATAGTATCCTTTTCAACTAGAGCATAATTTTTAACTACCACAAAAGTCACTGAGTCACCTGGGTTGGGGGAGTATTCCCCTCCCACAACCTCCCCAAAATTCCCCAATCCTTGACCTCATGCAACAACAAATAAAATAACCTATGGGATGTGATGCATCCTTTAGACATGTTGGACAGGTTTAAATGTTGTTTATGCCAATTTTTAAAGTACCTGATGACTCCAAAATCTTATTTCAGATTTGATTTTACTACTTCTTCCTGTATACTTTTTCTTAGCTGCAAAATTGTGACTTTTGTCACGACAGTCCATAAACTGAGCTTCTCTTCTCAAGAGTACCCCCACCTCCCAGTCTTTCAAAAAAAGAAATTAACTTAATAAAATTAAATTTTAAAATTCTGTTTTTCCTCCAAATTATTCATCACATCTAGTGGAATCATCTTGTCACCCAAGCTGGAAAATCAGAAACCCTGAAATCAGTCTTAACTCCTCCTTAAAATCTTGCCCATTTTACCAGCAAAATGTATCTTAAATCCACCTCTTCCTCTCTAATCCTTCTCACACTGCCCTAATAAAGGCCCCCCACTGTCCCCATGAATATCTCAATAGTTTCCTACTCTTCTTGTTTCCCTCAATTCAATACACCATCCTAGAGCCAGACTGGTTTGTTTAAAATATTAATTTAATCACACCAGATCAGTTTCAAATAACTCCCTATCGTTTCTAGGATGAAACTCAAGTTCCTAAGCATAGCAAACAAAAATCTTAATGATCTGGCTCCTCCCTAGATTCACTTCCAATCTCTCCCTGACATTTTAATTTATGTCTCTGGTAATACCAAACTACTTGTCATTCACTGCAAACACCTTTCTGTTTTACACTTTCATGACTTTGCTCATGCTATTTCCTCCTTCATTCTATTCATTTTGTTTGTGTGTTATTGAAAGACTCCAGTTTGAGTTAATAAAGACTTCAGTAAGGAAGCCAATAAAACAGAGAAAAATGAACGTGTTTTTATACAAAAAAAAAAAACCTGAATAACAGAAAATAAAGATTCCAAAGTTCATAATAACAACACAAAAATTAAAAGTTATGTATAAACTTACCAGAACACAGGATAAATATGAAAATAAATAGTTGACTCTTATGAAGTTCATTTTAAAAGATCTGACTAATGAATATCTCTGAAGAGTGAAGTTATGAACGTTTATTCCTTGTTTTTGTTTCTCTGTACTTACTATAAACAACTGTTACACATGCAATAAAAGATAACTCTTAAGATTTTTTAAAATTATAATATAGTTAATTTACAACGTTGTGTTAGCTTCAAGTGTACAGCAAAGTGCTTCAGATATATACATATACATATATGTATACATCTAAAGTAGGAAGGTAGGAAGCCTTGAACCCTGCCCATTTATCAAGCTCACATTGCAGTGCAAAGTTCCAATGGCCCCTGAGATACCTCCATAAAATGCTGACCTCTATGGAAACCAATGGGGAGGGGGAAGAGCATGTGAGGGGGACAGTGAATATTTACCATCACCTTCAATTCTGGCACTTCAGGAGAAGTAACACCTGAAGTCAGGTGAGTGATTCAGAACAAAAGGGAAAGGATTGATAAGAATACCCCTGTTTAACCAGGAAAGTATCACAGATGTAAGTGGAAAGATCACAGGAAGGTCTCAGAAGAAAGTTTCAGGAAATTAAGGGTCATCTTGTGCATCAAAGCAGTAAAAGATCTTAGTAAGGAAAGATAAGTAGATGTGACTTCATAAAAATGAAAACTCTGCACATCAAAACAAACAAGCAAGCTACAAAACTAACCACAAAAAGACAAAGTGTTAATATTAACATCTGAAAAAGTGGTAACTTACAGAAACAGTGAAACCAGTAATAAGCAAGCAAACTGGTAAAGGACAAAGATACAGAGGAAAACTGGCTAATGCACTTGTAGAAAAATTTTTGACATCACTAGTGAAATACAAAACATCATTTCATTATTGCTTCAAATTATATTTCTTTGATCAATAGTGACGTTAAGCATTCTCCCGTCAAAAACATATTTTAAGTGGTAATACTCAATAATGGCATCGTAAAACGAGATTGACACCCTCTTATATTTCTGGTGTTACTTAAGGTTAAGAAATTTTAAACTCATTCTACAAAGTTGGGAACACTACAAAGATGCCCACTATCACTGATAACCATTTAACCATAGTAAAGGTCCTGGCCAATGCTACAAGAAAAAAGAAAAGGAGAAAAGGGGGAGAGGAAGGAGTGGGTAAAGAAAAAGAGAAAGGAAGAGACCAGATCATCTACACCGACAAATAACCAGAATCTACACAAACACCGACAAATAACCAGAATCTACACAACTAAAGAGTCCAGCAGTATTGCCAGATACAAGGTAACAGAAAATTCATAACATTTCCAATTAGAAAATAAAATACACAATTCACAGTGGCAACAACAACAACAAAAAACATTATATCTAAACAGGGTTTCTCAACCTCAGCATTTACTGACATATTGAGCTAGATCATACTTTGTTGTGGGGGCTAGTCTGTGCATTGTACAATGTTCAGCAGCCTCCCTGTCTTCTACCCACGAGATGCAGTAGCAACTCCCAAGTTGTCTCCAAGACAACCAAAAATGTCTCCAGACAATGCAAATGGTCCCTGGGGGACACAAAATGACCCTGATTAAAAATTAGTGATCAAGAATAATGAATACTATGGAGAAACAAAAGAAAATCTGTTATTAAAATACATAAAAAGTTTTGATCAATGGAGAGCCACTCCATGCTCTTGGATGAGGCAACTTACCATGTGATTTCTCCCTCAAATGTATCAATTTGATGCAATTCCCTTCTAAATTCCAGCTGGATTTTTTTTTTTACTTTGATAACTAACAGTAACCCACTTAATGTAGCATCTAGTCTGTGCCAGCCACTATTCTAACACTAGACACATATTCACAAATTTAATCCTCACAAGGGCAGGAAATTTCTCTTAACTTCATTTTACAAATTACAAAACTGAAGCATCCAGTGGTTAAGCAAGCCCAGGGTCACACAATTACTAGCTGACAGAGCCAGGATTCATCCCAAGCTGACTGGGTCCAGAATGCACACTCTTAAACCACTTCACTATCTTACCTGGCAAAACAATGCAAAGACAACCCTGGAAAGACTGAAGTGAAGTGCCTGGAAAACACTTACACTCCTGGAACCTGGAAGTAGTTGGCTCTTTCCTACTAATTTTGATAGAACTGAGCACACCAGGAATTTATCTGCAATGGAAAAACAGAAATCCTCATGTACTCCTGGTGGGAGTACAGGCTGGTGCAAGTATTCAGAAGAGTAATCTGGCACTATTTAGTGAAACTGAGTATATGCACACATAACCCAGGAATCCAGGTCTTGAATATACATCCGTAAGTGGACATGTATAAGGAAGCTCTTTTTCAGCACTGTTTGTGCTAGCAGAGAGCTGGAGGAATTATAGTGTCCATCACTGCACTGAGGTAATGGTTAAGTGAAACATGGCAGATGAACACTATGGAATACTAAGAAGCCATTAGATTCAATGGACAAGACAGGCATAGAGCAACATGAATAGATCTTTAAAACACAATGCTGAATGGTGGGAAAAATAGCGAAGAATAAAATGATGCCAATTCTGCTTTATGTCTGACTTGGAAAAAATCCACACAAGACAGCAATGTATGTTTCACAAGAATGCACACAAGGGACTTCCCTGGTGGCGCAGTGGTTAAGAATCCACCTGCCAATGCAGGGGACACGGGTTCGAGCCCTGGTCTAGGAAGATACCACATGCCGCGGAGCAACTAAGCCCGAGCGCCACAACTACTAAGCCTGCGTGCCACAACTACTGAAGCCCGCAGGCCTAGAGCCCGTGCTCCACAAGAGAAGCCACCGCAATGAGAAGCCCGCGCACCGCAACAAAGAGTAGCCCCCGCTCGCTGCAACTAGAGAAAGCCCGCGTGCAGCAACGAAGACCCAACACAGCCAAAAATAATTAATTTAAAAAAAAAAAGAATGCACACAAATAGATGTATATATATCAATCATGTTAAATAAATGGCTATGAGAAGAGAGGGAAAAGAATGGATAATGCAGATAATAGAAAATAAATAAATAAAGTGACAGCAAGACCTTAAATGAGTCAATAATTATCATGTGCCATGAACTGAGAACAGGATTAATTCAATACTCCGCACCTGGGGTTCAACAAGTATATTTTAAATAACTTCAAAAGACAAAAAACTTAAAAATTCTTCTAAAAAGCAACTAACATATATTCAGACCTTTAAAATATCAATAATCTTTGATTTAGTATTTCTTATTCTCTGAATCTATCCTAAAATAAAAATAAATGTAACTATTTTTACACGTAAAGCTGTTCACTTGTCCTGAACCATTTGCAATATAAAAAAATAAAAATAAAACTGGAAACAACAATGCCCTACAAACGGAGAGCAGTTACTCATGAAATATTTTATATACCACTAAAACAATGATTATAAAATATTAAACATGAAATGTTAATGATATTATATGGAAAGAAAATATATGAAGGATGACCTCTACTATGCATGTTTTATATACAGTCATGTACACAGAAAAAGACTGAAAAGGAAATGCACTAAAATGTTAATAATGGCTATCTATGAGCTACGGATTTATATGTGATTTCCAGTACTTTTCTTTATATTTCCTTGTATTAAACATAAAATAGGAGTGCTATTAATATTTTCATTAGGTAACAGGATAATTCAGAACAGCCCAGAACAGCCCAAAGCAGACCAGGACCTATGGTCATCAGGTCACATGGTCACTATCATTTAAAAACAAATGATTTTTAAAAATATTTCCAAAGGTCATACTGATGATGGACATACAGATTTTAGTATTTAGAAGTCATTTATTGAACTTCCAAAGTGTTTCGTCAAAAAATTAATGGGGGTACCCTACATTTCTATGTAGTCTATTATGAAAAGTTTTTCTTTAATATCCCAAAGTATTTCCTTAATAAAGGAAATAGTAATACCCTAAATTACCTTTGATTTATTAAGTGCTAATTAATTTTTATCACGAGTTATTTTTTGCTAGCAAAATTAGAAAATCTAATATAACTACACAAACCAACATAACTATAACTTATTTAGTGTATCAATTTCAGCACTACCACCATAATCAAAAATTTTTTAAACCCTAACATAAAGTAGAAACAGCAGGTACTTAAATTAGTAAAACTGCCCTCATTCTAACACCACAGTTACAAAAGAGGTGGTAAGTAGATACTGATGAAAATTCCATCATGTAACAAGACAGATATTATTGTGCCAATTTGCATGGCTCTATTAATTTTTATTACGGTAGTTCTTAATTAGACTTGATTTTACTTACTTTACAGGCCTCAAAATCCAAAGTACACACCACCACCTCCCTTTTCACACCATTCCTATAACCCTAAGAGAGGCAGGTTCATGGGACTACCTTAAGAATCCAAGTGAGAGCAGCCTCTAATCTAACCACAGTCAATTTAGTCTTTATTCCTGGTTTTACCATTCTTTCTGACCCTGCACAATTAACAACCTTTCCATGTCTCAATCTAATTAACTCCTCTGAGATAGTTGCTACAGAGGGTAGAATATAGAATGTAACTGATAGCTTTGAGAGTGTTTCTTTAAACAATAGTAAAATTAGGAAAAGTGACAACAAAAGCTTCCACCATGCTTTTTAAAAGGGTTTGGAAAATTATTTTTTCAAATATTTTTCCTGTCTCATTTTCATTATTCATAAAACTACTTCCAGTAAATTGTTTAACAGTAATATAAGTGTTAAATTTTTGTGTGCTAGTCTGTTAAACTTCAAGAGGTTTAAGAGGATTCCTTCAAAACCCTCTTTCATTTGCTCAATTCTCTTCTCAAGCATATTAGACTCCATTAACAGCCAATCATGTAAGCTGAGCTGCAAGTGACCCGAGAGTTGCCATAGCAACAGCTGCTTTCCGAAATACGTGTCATGCATTTTAAAAGCTCTCACAGAGAGGATACCACATCTATCAATTAACAACCTAAGCTCAACAGAGCACATTACCCAAATGAAATGAAAAACTCACCTACCTTTAACAGGGTAACTACTCTGTAACAAAAGGAATATTTCATATTCTTGAATCAAAATGTTATTGTGTTCTATAAATATCAAAATCAAGCTTATAATTAATAACACAGAATACAAAGAATAGATGCACAGCTTGTTTATTAATGCACAAAACTGATAGAGGAAATAAGAATAATCAGAACTACATTTAGCAATGGGCCATCAAGGGTAATGAATGAACATAATATGCTATAATAAAAACTGCCAAATTTTCACACAATTTTACTAACGAAAAAGTTGACCCTAAATGTGGTAGATTAAAACGTTTTTCAATGCACATATGGCACATGCATGTGTGTAGTACGTGTCACACACACTACATAGATAAAGATGTGCAGGCATAGTAAATACAAAAGACATTCTACTGTTTTTAAGAAAAATCATTCTTTCGGCAATTCATCAGAGATAGACATCTTTTCTTCAAAGACTATACTGGGGAAATTCATTCTCATAAAGAGATGCACAGCTAGCCAGTGTTAACCAGCGAAGTCATGGAATAGTGTGCAATTCTGCAATAAAAAACTTTCAAAAACTTGTATCTGCAAAGTAACTTCAAAATTGATATTTAATGAATGTACATGACTAAAGGAAAAATAGGACACAAAACTTAGCAGTCTTGAAAAATCTATTTCTAAAATTATACTCAAACATCTAATTCACGTAAATAAACAGAATGCATAAAAAGTATTACCCAAAGCGTTTTTAATCAGGAAAAAGTTGCTACAAATAGGATAACTAGGTAAAACATACTGAAATTACTAAAAATCTAATACTTTTGAGTACCTAATACTCAAAAACTAGAAAAAAAAATATTTGGAGTAACATACTCTAAAAAGAAACTATAAATTAAGGTAATGTAAGGTTCTATTTTGTACATATTTTAACTTTAAACTTTGTACAACTTCAAAAAAAAAATTTTTTTAATAGGAACTAGGGGAGGGAAGGAATGGGAGTCTGGCATTAGCAGAGGCAAACTATTAAGTATAGGATGGATACACAACAAGGTCCTACTGTATAGCACAGGGAACTATATTCAATATCCTGTAACAAACCATAATGGAAGAGAATATGAAAAAGAATATACAATAGAGAAAAGACAGCCTCTTCAATAAGTGGTGCTAGGAAAACTGGACAGCTACATGTAAAAGAATGAAATTAGAACACTACCTAACATCATACACAAAAATAAACTCAAAATGGATTAAACACCTAAATGTAAGACCGGACACTATAAAACTCTTAGAGGAAAACACAGGAAGAATGCTCTTTGACATAAATCACAGCAAGATCTTTTTTGACCCACCTCCAAGAGTAATGAAAATAAAAACAAAAATAAACAAATGGGACCTAATTAAACTTAAAAGCTTTTGCACAGCAAAGGAAACCATAAACAAGTCGAAAGACAACCCTCAGAATGGGAGAAAATATCTGCAAACAAAGCAACAGACAAAGGATTAATCTCCAAAATATAAAAACAGCTCATGCAGCTCAATATCAAAAAAAACCAACAACCCAATCAAAAAATGGTGGAAGACCTAAATAGACATTTCTCCAAAGAAGACATACAGATGGCCAAGAGGCACATGAAAGGATACTCAATATCACTAATTACTGAGAAATGCAAATCAAAACTACAATGAGGTATCACCTCACACCAGTCAGAATGGCCATCATCAAAAAATCTACAAACAATAAATGCTGGAGAGGGTGTGGAGAAAAGGGAACCCTCTTGCACTGTTGGTGGGAATGTAAATTGATACAGCCACTAGGGAGAACAGTTCCTTAAAAAATTGAAAATAGAACCACCATATGACCCAGCAATGCCACTACTGGGCATATACCCAGAGAAAACCATAATCCAAAATCTTTTGGATTATGTACCCCATGTTCATGTACCCCAATGTTCGCTGCAGCACTATTTACAATAGCCAGGTCATGGAAACAACCTAAATGCCCACTGACAGATGAATGGACAAAGAAGATGTGGTACACATATACAATGGAATATTACTCAGCCATAAAAAGGAACGAAACTGGGTCATTTGTAGAGATGTGGATGGACCTAGAGTCTGTCATACAGAGTGAAGTAAGTCAGAAAGAGAAAAACAAGTATCGTGTATTAACGCATATATGTGGAACCTAGAAAAATAGTACAGATGAACCTACTTCCAGGGCAGGAATAGAAACGCAGGTGTAGAGAACGAAGGTATGGACACAGGGTGGGAAGGGAAGGGCGGGATGAATTGGGAGATTAGGTTTGACATAAATACACGACCGTGTGTAAAACAGATAGCTAGTGGGAACCTGGGTATAGCACAGGGAGCTCAGCTCCATGCTCTGTGATGACCTAGATGAGTGGGATTGGGAGGGGGGATGGGAGGGAGGCTCAAGAGGGAGGGGATATATGTATACATATAGCTGATTCACTTCGTTGTACAGCAGAAACTAACACATTGTAAAGCAATTATACGCCAATAAAAATATATATATATATGTATAACTGAGCCCCTTTACTGTACAGAATAAACACAACATTGTAAATCAACTATACGTCAATAAAATCTAAATAAATAAATAAATGGGCTAATTACTGTTAATTACTAAAGCAGAAATTCAAAAAACAAGGCATAACAAAAATGAAAGAGAAATATTTTAATAGCTATTAAATGAGACAATTAGCAACAAGTCACCATAGCAGTGACCAGGTGTGGCCCCAGACACCTAAGAACAACCCTAGAAGGCCCAATGACTGAAGTATTATTGTGTTAATGAAATATTCATTAACTTAGATAATTCCTTTGTTCCAAATGTTATTTCACTTCTAAAGAATAGAAAACATAGTACATTTCTCCTTTCAATATAAAAATCTCACCCTTATTTCAACCCTGTATTTCTTACACTTACACAAACCCTGAACACCAAACACAATTCAAAATCCCAGCAACATATTAAAACTACTAACAGCTTAACTCTTCTAAGCAATTTATATGTGTCAATTCATAGGATCTTCACAACATCCATTATCTCCACTTCACAGATGATGAAACCGAGGCACCGAAAAGTTAAGCAACTCACCCCAAGTCACATAGCCAGTAAGTTGTGGAATCAATGTTCTTACCCAGACAATCCAACTCTATATCCCCTACCTTTATCTAATATCCACAATGCCCAAGTAAGTGAATATGGTTTACAATCTCCAACCCTTCATCCTAACTGATGGTTCTCTAGTCACCTCTCACCCTTTCTCTCCTTAGTTTAGTTAACTCATTCTTAGCTATGTCAATTTCCCAGCTTAATAATTCAAGCAAAGCAAAAAAGAATTAGATTTTTTAAATAAAAATCAAGTAGGTTGAAAACAACCCCCCCAAAAAAGGAGGAACTTGTTCATCTATGAAACCTAGATAAAAACTGTTCAAGAGGATAAAATAAAATGACGTTTCTTTCTTCTTATGCAAAAAGACACATATGTATAGATGAGTATGGTTATGATGATATAGACAAGTAACAATTATTAAATGCTTACTACATGCCAAGCACTGTCTTAAAAGATTTTTTTTAAATATGCCCTAACAGTTAATTATCACAGCACCCTAAGAAGTACATATTACTAACCTTGCTTTAGAATAAGCAAACAGGTAAAGAGAAATGAGGTAATTTGCCCAAAGGTAGAGAGCTAATAAGTGACAGAACTGGAATTCAAAAACCTCTGGCAGCTTCACCAGTGACAACCTATCTTATCCATGACTCAACCAGTTAGCATCAGCGAAAGGGGGAATTAAAGATTTTGCAGGTAAGTAGATCTGTCACACAGGCAGTCAACATGTTATAAACATTCTTAAAAATAATCGTGGCTATGCACGCAGATTTAACAATCATAAACTTTTAGAAAAATTAGAAAACACCAAAATATAACATTTGAGGCCTGTTAAATAAACTAAAGGACTTCCAATTCAAGATGGCAGACTGAGCACACAAATGTGCCTTAAGAATATAAATCAAATCACAAACATATGGAAGAAAAAGTATTCCATCATCATATCAGAAATTTTGGGTGATTTTGGGAAAATAAAAAAATCAGATTAATAAAAAGTGAGCAAAGGGAACCACAACCAAGATAGCAGTTTGCATCTTTCCAACAAAGTCAAAGAGAGGCTCCAAGCTTAAAACACAAAGAGCAGGAGGTGAAGGTGGGGTATCATCCAGAATATAAATCAGTACATCAGTAATTAATGAACTGCATTCCAAATGATTCAGTCAACTCTCCCTGCTTAAAGAAAAAGCTGAGAGCAATGGCTGTTAGCCTCAGGATTAAGCCCAGGCACTAAAGTGCTCTTCAAATAGGTTTGAAATAATTTTATTGGGTTACAACTAGCAATTTTTAATAGTCAATAATGAATAGAACAGAAAATACAAAGCGAGGGTATATACCATTTCATGGAACTTTTACTCAGTTATATATTTATAAATTTATATATATATGTGTGTGTGTGTGTGTGTGTGCGTGCTAAGTTTCAATGTAAATTATACTATGAATCACAGTTTTTAAAATCAGAAGGCTATTACTCGAAATTAAGTGTGCAGGTCTGTGGAGGGTTCCTAGGGTGGGTGTTGAAGCCTGAAAAAAAAAAAGCGGAGAAGCAGTTGAAACACTAAAGCATTCCACTCCCCACATAAGCTACGATGAGTTTGGCAATTGTGGCTACCTAACAGTCTGCCTCCTCCTCAACCATATATACCTTAAAAAGCACTTTTCCCACCTTTCTTTCCATTATCAACCCACTAAGGAGCTTTTTAAACATTTTCCCCAATCACCCCCTCCATGAAATTTTAGTACCACAGATATACTGTATATCTATCTGTTTGTATACTATATGTATATCTGTGATACATACTTAAAAGGGGCCACTTTTTTTTTTACCCCCATAATCAATTTTTACCCCTTTGAGAATTCATGCCTTAGAGTAAATAAAGAAGCCTACCACATGCCACAGTCTAAGGAAGGAACCTATGAATGAAACAAACCTACAGGAGAGAACCTCACTGACCAACTTAATCTTTCTTTCATGAGTATGGATAGACAGCCAAAAATCAACAAATCTAAGGGAAAACAAAAGATGAAAAAACAAACAACAAAAATAACCAAAGAGAGGGCAGAGATGCAAGCCCAGAGGGTAAAGGTCCCAACCACAGAGGATTATTCCCAGGTCTTAAAATCTAGTGGTATTTCCCCAGCTGGTTTTTGAAGTTACTTGGGACTTGTGACTGCTTTCTTTTCTTTCTATTTTCTCCCTTTTGAACTCAAATGACTAATAACTGTCATCCTAAGGCTGTCCCACCACTGTATTTTTGGAATAGATAACTATTTTTTTGGTTTCACAAGTCCACAATAAGAGAGCTTCATCCATACTTGATGTATACAATTTATCAATAGATATGAAACATGGGACTTCTGAGCTGATGAGATTTAGATGAGACTCTGAACTCTGAATTGATACTCTAAGAAGGATGAGACCTTTGGGGACCTTGAGGTGGGGTTAATGTATTTTTACATGTGAGATGGATATGGATCACAGAGGCCAGAGCGAGGACTATAGTAGGCAAGATTTTGGCCCCCATCATCTCTACTCCCTGCAGTTACTCCCGTACACATCTCACTACATGGGAAACGAGTTAGGAACTTTAAAACAGGGAGATTATCATAGATTATACGGGTAGGCACAAATGCAAATAACATGGGCCCTTAAAAAAGAAGACGGCAGAAGATCATGGATCAGCAGAAGAGGCAGGAGAGATTTAAAGCTTGAGAGGGACTCGACCTTCCATTGCTGTTTCTGATATGAAGTGGACCATAACCGAAAGAATGTGAGTGGCCTCTAAAAGCTGAGAATGACGCCCCTCTCCCAAGTCAACAGCCAGAAGGAAAAGGGACCTCAGTCCTTACAACCACTTGGAAATCAATTCTGCCAACAATATGCATGATCAAGGAAATGGTTTCTCTCCTAAAGCTTCCAGAAAGGAACCAGCCCTGCCAATAGATTTTGGCCTTGTGAGACTCTGCACAGACTCGGCCTAGCCCACTGAATTTCTGACCTATGGAAACTGTAAGATGCTAAGCCCGTGGTAATTTCTTAATTGGCAATCAAAAGCCAACATAAGAACTGCTACACCAATTTTGCAGATCAGAAATCTTAAGCACAGAGAGCTTAAGTCACTTGCTCAAAATCACATTACCAGTAACTACTGATGCTGAGATTCAACCCCAAGTAGTGTGGCTTGTGTTCTTAACCATAAAGAAGACAACATGATCAAGAAGGAACAGAGATAGCTGAGCATCTAGAATGAAACTTGAAGACATTCTTTGGCAGAAGCTAAAATATACAGAACAACATTCCTCCTTTATAGTTTCAACAAATCACTTGGTTCACAACTAAATTATACTTATATAATTATAATATAGCAGATGCTATTGTTTAAAATCACTTTTAAAATCAATTTATAGTCAAAACAGTCTAAATTACAGATATATAACTAAGTATAAACAAAGCTTTGATGAGGTAAAAATAACATCACGAGTTAACAAAAATTAAAAGATGGAGGAGGAAAGATAAAAGGAATGTTAGATACAATAATTCCCTGATCTTTCAAAACAGTAAGATAACAGATACTACCTAAAGTTGATAAATCAAGAAATAATGATATAAATGAGAAAATGATATTGGTATAAAAATTAACTTGTAAAGATGGTTTTCTGAGGGTTTTGGAAAGGGGTAGATATTTTACTTTTCATTTTGTGCATTTCTCTGCTTTTTTTAAAACCATGGACATGTATTACAACTATAACTCTTAAATATATTTAGTAAACACACGCCTGGATGTGCATCAGGTCAGGTTCTCTGGGAATCAGACCCAAGATCGAGTTAGAAGGTGAAGAAGTTCATCATGAAAAATGCCTATTAAGAATGAAGGAGAGGGACTTCCCTGGCAGTCCAGCGGTTAAGACTCTGCACTTCCAATGCAGGGGGCGCAGGTTGGATCCCTGGTCCGGGAAGTAAGATCCCACATGCTGTGCAGTCAAAAAAAAAAAAAAACAAGAATTAAGGGGAGAATGAGCAGGAGCTGAATAGGCAGAGAAAGCCTTCAGGCTGCAATGCAGGTCTGACTATAGTGTTTGAGCCTCAGACCAGTGCAGCTCCGGTCTGCCAGCCCAACAGGGAGCTTAGGCGCAAAGACTGCCTTAGAGAAGTCCCACGTTGGGAAGAAACAGCTAGACCCTAGTATCCTCCTGTGCTCAGTTACTGGCAGGGAGCTGCCCAAGAAGAATGTGGCCATGGCTCAATGCTGCAGCATATCCCAAAGGCTCTGTGGCCTGGAGGCTGTCAATTAACAATATTCCTTAAAGGTAGGTTTCTTCCAAGGGAGATCTAAGCAGAACAACTATAGGGCTGTCACAGACGCCATATAAGGGAATACTCTGCAGCCGTTAAAAATGTTAGCAAGTGCTAATTTTCAATTACACTTCCTATAAAAAGCCCTAGAGTTCTTCAGAGGTATCTCAAAGGCAGATTGTTCAGGCTAGTGAAGAAAGCCAAATACTGAAGTTTTGTATTTCCATCCCACTTTCAATAAAGCAGCTCCACTTTTATCAGTTTTATTTACTACATTTCTCCCTAAAATCAGTTTGAACAAATGACTGCAATGCTAAAAAGAATTCAAAAAAACCAAAAAATTCAAAGAACATCTCTGGGACTTCCCTGGTGGCGCAATGGTTAAGAATCTGCCTGCCAGTGCAGGGGACATGGGTTCAATACCTGGTCCGGGAAGATCCCACATGCACAACTACTGAGCCTGCGCTCTAGAGCCTGCGAGCCCCAACTACTGAGCCTGTGCGCCACAACTACTGAAGCCCATGCACCCTAGAGCCCACGTGCTGCAACTACTGAAGCCCACAGGCCTGGAGCCCGTGCTCCGCAACAAAAGAAGCCACCGCAATGAGAAGTCCATGCGCCGCAATGAAGAGTAGCCACAACTAGAGAAAGCCGGCATGCAGCAACAAAGACCCAAAGCAGCCAATAAAAAAAAAAAAAAAAAAAAAAAAGCCTCTGTCACAAAAAGTTACTTTTAATTGAAAAAACTAACCAATGTGTGTTTAGAATTAACTCTTGTGCTTGTGTGTAAACCTGTAACAGAAACAAAAAAGACTAGAAGGATAATCATCAAAATGTTATAATAGAAGTTACCTACTGGGTAGTGAGATTATAACTTTTTCCTTTTTTGCTTACTTGTATTTTCTATACTTTTTACAATTCCCATTACAAGATCTTGGTAATCAGGAAAAGTAAGCTCTCTTAAAAATTTGTTTAAAAAAAAGCCCTGAACTGAAAACTTGTCTCTTCCCACAACTTCAGCTCTATACTCCTACAAAACATTATTTGGCCTCTTACTAACTAATAACAAAAAAAAATCACATTTACAAGGCTAGACAGAGAAAGACAAAATTGCTTATATGTGGGATCTGGGAAAAAAAAAAAAGAAACAAAAAACAAATGAACCTCTATACAAAAAAAGAAATAGACCCACAGACTTAGAAAACAAACTTATGGTTACCAAAGAGAAGGGGCGGGGGGGGGGGGGGTGGTAGATAAAGTAGGAGTTTGGGATTCACATATACACGATATTGGGTTGGCCAAAAAGTTCCTTCGGTTTTTAAGTAAAAATAAAGGACACATTTTTCGTTTTCACCAAGAATTTTATTGAACAATATATTCACCGTTTTGTTCCACTACCTTCTGCCATTTTTCAGGCAACTTCGTAATTCCATCTTCCCAGAACTTTTCAACTTTTTGAGCCAAGAACTGTTACAGGTGCCTTTTACAGTCTTACAGGGAACTGAAATTTTTTTCCATTAAGAGAATTTTATAAAGACCAAAATAAATGGAAATCCAAAGGTGCAACATCTGGTGAATACGGCACATGAATCAGAACTTCCCAGCCCAGCTGTAACAGTTTTTGCCCGGTCATCAAAGAAACACAGGGTCTTGCATTATCCTGATGGAAGATTATGCGTTTTCTGTTGACTAATTCTGGATGCTTTTCGTCAAGTGCTGCTTTCAGGTGGTCTAATTGGGAGCAGTACTTGTTGGAATTAATTGTTTGGTTTTCTGGAAGGAGCTCATAATAGAGGACTCCTTTCCAATCCCACCATATACAAAACATCACCTTCTTTGGATGAAGACCAGCCTTTGCTGTGGTTGGTGGTGTTTCATTTTGCTTGCCCCGTGATCTCTTCCATTCCACATTATTGCACAGTATCCACTTTTCATCGCCCACTACAATTTGTTTTAAAAACAGAACGTTCACATGTCAGTAGAGAATTGCATGGGGAAATACGGTCAAGAAGATCTTTTTCACTTAACTTATGTGGAACCCAAACATCAAACATCAAAGTGATTCACAAAACCAAGCTGGTGCAAGGGATTTTCAATGCTTGACTTGGATGTTTTGAGTATGTCGGCTATCTCCCACGTGGTATAACATTGACTGCTCTCAATTAATGTCTTGATTTGATCGCCATCAACTTCAACTGGTCTACCCGACCTTGGAGCATTGTCCAGCAAGAAATCTCCAGCACGAAACTTCACAAACCACTTTTGACACGTTCGATCAATCACAGCACCTTCTCCATACATTGCACAAACCTTTTTTTGTTTCAGTTGCGTTTTTTTACCTTTCTTGAAATAATACAGAATATGCTGCAAATGTTTTTTCTTCCATCTTCAATATTAAAATGGCTACACAAAAATTCACCAATTTTGATGTCTTTTTTTAAACGCACACTGATATGACAGCTGTCACATACAATCTAACGAAACTGTTTCAAGTGAAGTTAAAAACAACTAAGCTCTACTAGAGCCATCTTACAGAAAAAAATCAAACAAACTTTTTGGCCAACTCGATACTATATATAAAATAGATAACCAACAAGGACCTACTATATAGCACAGAAAACTATACTCAATATTTTAAATATTTCCCAATATTTAACCAATAAGGGAAAAGAATCTGAAAAAAATAGATATATATCTATGTATAACTGAATCACTCTTCTGTACACCTAAAACTAACACAATATTGTAAATCAACTATACTTCAACTAAAAAAAAAGAAAGCAATATGCTTATCCCCCAAAAAAAATCACATTTACAACTTATAACATTCACTTCAAAGAGCACTCTACCCATTAAGGAACAACACATGCATTTAATTATTCCAAATAACATCTTTACGTTCAACTAGTGAAATCATAGCACTTACTGTAGCACACAAATAACTAAGACATATTACGTAATTTTCACGAAATTTTCAATGATTTGAATACATGTGTCAGCAACAATTTACAGTCAAATTATTCACTAATCATTTCAATTTTACAGACTCAACATTAGCAGCAATGTATGTAGTAAAAAGCACATAATTTCACATTACTCTTGGTTTTTCCACCCCTGTAGCCAAAAAAGATTCTAGCATTCCCATTTAATAAATGCAGAATTTGGTGTATGAGGCCAAGGTCACCAAGCGATTAAGTGGCAATGCCAGGGGAAAACACTGATTCATAATTGATTTTTAGACTACACTGGTAAGGCTCTTGCAAAATTCACGCATTCCTCCAGTACTCTAATTTACCCAAATAAAAATACGTTCACTTTAAAGAAAAGAGCTAGAACTCTAGATTTTCTTTTCTTTTTTTTTTTTAATCAACTTGTACTTTGAAGAAAAATCATGTATCCCAATACATGTTGGGATAAATGTTGGGATAAATGTTAACTGACCCCACAAAGAGTTTCAATAATGGATGGATTTTCCAGCTCTTGGTGAACTGTTTATTTTTGTTTTGCATTTATAAAGACTATGCCAGAAACAGCACAAAAACAAAGAGACTCAAGTTTTTAATGGGATTTTTTTTCTCTTTAAAATAAATTACCAAAAATGTGTATATACCTTATAGCTCATGTTTTGTCTCTTCCAGATGCTTTATATATCTATGACAGGTACTATCTCATACTCTATTTGGTTCTCAATACAGCCTACTATTATCTTCACTGATGCAGATGAATAGGAAGTAAAGGACAAAGGTAATGTCTGGACCCAACATATCTCTAGATAACTCCTTTGACAGCACTAAGAAAAATGTAAAGATAAACTAAGAAATACTTGAAAAATAGAAGGACTATTGAAGAAGAATTTTAATGAGAAAGTAATATATTGAAATGATGAACAGATACAAATGATGTTAAGTGCAGAACAAACAAGATAAAGGAATAAATTAATATTCTCATCTCCAGTGCTTTATGAGGCGGGAGGAAGTTGAGCTGCTGAAACATGAGCTGACCCACATAACCCATTCAAATAAAACACATTTCACTCAAATAAATATGCAGAAACACTTTTTTTTTTTGGTTACTGCTTACCAAAGCAAAGATTTCCCTGACCTGGAGCTGGCATTCTAGCCAACATACATGAGCCTAACTAGAATAATAGAAATGTCATGAGAATTCAGATTAGTCCACAAAAATGAAGCCCACAAACTGAAAATTATTGCTCCTGCTAAACGTATCAGTTAAGACGGAAACAGCATTTTTAATGGATGTATGTGCACACACAGATATGTGTGTTTCAATACAAAAGAAGATCTTAAATTTGGGGGGTGGGGGTTAAAAAGTAAATAAGGATACATAATGAAAAGTAAGACTCCTACAACCCCTTATCCCAAAGGCAACTGGACCCACAATTGTAACCAATTGTGTCAGTATCTTTTCAGATGCATTATATGCCTAAACAGACATACATGTATATATTAGGTGTACTTTTTTTAAGCACTGCAATTTAGAGAAAGAAAAAAATTATGACAAACTTTTGCTATTTTGTATTTTTAACATCCACATACTTCCATTAAAACTTTACCACGAAACAAAGAAATTAACAAAGTGTTATCACCAAGATGTAAAAATCAACAACTGGAGAACTTGGAACAAGATAAGCACTGAGCAAGTGTACCAACCACTCCACTCCACCCCAAAACATACATACACACCCACCTAGTCAAAAGAAGAAACAAAGAGAATTAGTATAGCAGATAAACTTCAGATTTTGAATACACGAGCACTGTTAGACAAAGGAGATAAACTTCAGATTTTGAATACAAGAGCACTGTTAGACAAAGGCCACAGTGAAGAGGCTGCCTAAACTAGTAATTCCGATAAAAGGAAAAACAGACTATGCAGAGCATACCAACATGGAGTATTCAGGTCTTGTGAAATGAAAATTGTCTTAAATGCTTCATAAATTTATGGTTAAACATTTTTTGCACAGACAGTTTATAAGCAATGTTGTGTATTTTATATGTTCCCACTGAAGTGGGAACATAAATTCAATTTTTTTCCACTGTTAGTGATGATGAATCTGATCATTTAGTTAATAAGATGGTAAGATTTACCAGATCTTTCCCTTTACAATTTGTGGAGTGATATTGTTGCCCAAAATATCTTTCATTTAATAGTATTAGAATCCATTGATGATCCGTATCTGAATCAGTTATTTCATTAGTGATTGCAAAATGGTAATTTTCTAATTCTTTTATTTCTTCCCCATTTATTCACTGGCATTTTTCTATTAAAAAAAAAAAAAAAACAACTTCTACTTACAAGCAAGGATAAACTATAGCTCTGCCTAAAAATGCAGCAGAAATGCTTAATTCTTTACCTTTACTTAACCGTTTTTTCAGAATAAGGAGTTTCTCCTATGTACATTCCTGGAGTAGCAAGTCAGTTTCTCTCTCTTTCTGTCTTTCCGAGTAGCCCTGTGGATCCACAGATTTTCTATAATCAATTACAGTTATTCTTTTTGATGTTAAAATTGTTCCAAATTTACCCAGTGGGTTTTTTTCCTGCACAGGGAAAACAAAATTGGAGACCAAGAACTGTGTCATCTAATGGGCAGGCTTTGAAGTGGAAAATTTCCCCCTTTCTCCTTAGATATTAGTTATGAAAAGAGATTAAAATATTGAGGTAGTGACACTGTAGCATATACATAAAACTTATAATAGGGGCTTTGGGACCCAATTACATTACAATTTTCTAAATCCTACATCAAGCAGTCATTTCTGATGACCTAAATTCATCTTTGTTTAACCTTCTACTCCTTTTAGATCTTACCACATGTGTTCTAATGTACTATAAAATGTATTATCTAATAATTATATAATTATAATGTATTATAATTAGCACCATTTTTCCTCCCCAAAATGAAATAAGAAATGAAATGTCTATTCATCCTGGTCTCAGAATATACTCGACATTATCAGAGAATGAAGAGATTTTACAGTATAAACTAATTATAACTAAAGATTTTCAGCAAACAGTCAATGTTTTCAGTTCACAAGGAATACAGAAAAGAGGATCAAGTTAAAGAATATCTCTGAAACAATCAAAGAAAAAAAAGGTTGGGATGTTTTAAAAATAAGCAGCCTTGTCTAGTAAAGAAGTCAATATCTTAGAGGCAAAAGAGCATGAGGTATTCTAGATTACATGAGAACAAAGACATAACAACCATGGGCCTTGACGTGGTCCATTACCCATACATACAAGGGGAGGAAAAGACACTATGAAACACTTTTGGAATCAACTGGGTAAATCTGAACACGAACTAAGTATCATAGTAAAATATCACTCTTATTTTTCTTAGACATGATAATGGTATAGCCATATACAGAAATGACATTTTTAGGCAATGTAGACTGACATATTTATGGCAATGAAAACTTATGTCCACACAAAGACTTCTAGACAAATTTTCAAGACGTTTATTTCTAATAGCCAAAAATCGGTAACAACCTAAGTGTCCAACAACAGGTGAATAGATGTACTGAACATATCCATACAACAGAATGCTATGCACCAATAAAAAAGAGAGAACTACTGATACATGCAACAACATGCATGACTTTTAAAAGATAATGCCTCACCAAAAGAAGCCAGAAGCAAAATTATATACACTTATGATTCTATATATTCTATTTAAAAATTCTGTCGCATATACTGACAGAAAGCTGAACTGTAGATGCCTGAGATAAGAGTGGTGGCGTAAATGATTGGGAGGGAACATGACAAACTTTCTGGAGGGCTAAAAATGTTTTTCATCTTGATTGTGGTGGTGGTGGTTACAAAAACCTACACATTTGTCAAAACTAAAACCATGCACTTAAAGTTCAAACATTTACAAACACTATCCACAATAAAGTTGATTTTAAGAAATAAGTAACAACAACAAAAATCCTATTCACAATTGCAACAAAAAGAATAAAATACTAAGGAATAAATTTAACAGAGAAAAAGACTTGTAAATTTTAAACTACAAGACACTGATGAGAGAAATGGAAGATGACACAAATAAATGGAAAGATATACCATGCTCATGAATTAAAAGAATTAATACTGTTAAAATGTCCATACTACTCAACGCAATCTACAGATTCAGTGTAATCCCTATCAAAATTCCAATGGCATTTTTCACAGAAATAGAACAAACAATCCTAAAATTTGTATGGAACCATAGGACACCATGAATAGCCAGAGCAATCTTGAGAAAGTATAACAAAGCTGGAGGCATCACACTCTTAATTTCAAAACAGTATGACACTTGCATCAAAACAGACACACAGATCAACGAAACAGAATACACAGCCCAGAAATAAACTGAGGAATATACGGTCAATTAATTTATGACAAAGGAGCCAAAAATATGCAATGAGGAAAGAACAATCTCAATAAATAGTGTTGAGAAAACTGGACAGCCACATGCAAAAGAATGAAACTGGACCACCATCTTACATCATTCACAAAAATTAGCTCAAAATGATTAAAGAATTGAATGTAAGACCTGCAACCGTAAAACTCCTAGAAGAAAATAAAGGTGGTAAGATCCTTGACATTAGTCTTGGCAATGATTTTTTGGATTTGATACCACAAGCAAAGGCAACAAAAGCAAAAACAAACAAGTGGGACAATATCAAACTAAAAACCTTCTATACAGCAAAGGAAATCATCAACAAATAATAATAAAAATATTTGTAAACCATATACTTGATAAGGGGTTAATATCCAAAATATATAAAGAATTCATACAACTCAATAGCAAAAAAAAAAAAAATCCCATTTAAAAATGGGCAGAAGATTTTAATAGATATTTTTCCAAAGACATACACATGGCCAATAGATACATGAAAAGACACTCAACATAACTAACCATCAGGGAAATGCAAATCAAACCAAAATGAGATATCACTTCACATCTGTTAGAACGGCTATTATCAAAAAAATAAGTCTTGGTGAGAATGTAGAGAAAAGGGAACCCTTGTATACTGTTGGTAGGTATATAAATTGGTGCAACCACTATGGAAAACAGTATGAAGGTTCCTCAAAAAATTAAAAATAGAACTACCACATGATCCAGCACTTCCACTTCTGGGTATCTGTCCAAAGGAAACGAAAACACTGTCTTGAAGAGATCTGCATTCCCATGTTCATTGCGGCATTATTTAGAATAGCCAAGATATGGGAGGAAGCAACTTAGGTTGCACGTTACATAAAGAAAACATGATATATTATATATAGATATAAGTGTGCATGTACATATGTGCACACACATATATATCTATCTATATATATGCAATTAAATATTATTCACCTATAAAAAAGAAGAAAATCTTGTCATTTGTGAAAAATGGATGGACCGTGGGGGCATTATAAGTCAGACAGAGAAAGACAAATACTACACTATCTCTTAAATGTGAAATCTAAAAAATTAAAAAACCAAAACAGAACACCAAACTCATAAATACAGAGAGGGGATTGGTGGTTGTCAGAGGCAGGGGGTCAGGGTGGGCAAATGGATGAAGGTGACCAAAAGGTACAAACTTCCAGTTATAAAATAAGTAAGCCCAGGGGATTTAATATACAGCATGGTGACTACAGTTAATAATGTTGTATTATATATTTGAAAGTTACTGAAAGTTTTAAAAGTTCTTACGACAAGAAAAAAAAAATGTAACTATTTGTGTTGATGGATGTTTACTAGACTTATTTTGGTGATCACTGTGCAATATATACAATATCAAATCATTATGTTGTATATCTGAAACTAATATAATGTTACATATCAATTACATCTCAATAAAGGGGGCATTAATAAAAAATACTTAATTGCGGTGATTGATGTTTTCACAGGTGTACACTTAGGTCAAAATTTAATAAATTGTACAATTTAATATGTACACTTTATTGTATGTCAATTCTAATTCAATAAAGCTGTTAAAAACAAAACTAAATGGAGTCTTGAATAATTAGTTCCCTCTTCCCCTTTCCATAATAAACAAATGCTACAAACAACCCCTGAAAATGTAGACTACTTTAAAAGAAAAAAACTAAGTGAACTGGGAAAACAACTTGAATATAATTGAGACTATGAAAGCAACAACAAATATCTTTTTGAACTGTGAAACACTAAATGATATTAGTTTAAATAAGGATCTAGATGGGAAAGCTCATGTGCCAGGAACTTTCTGACCCAAATCTCACTCCCCACCACTTCCTTTTCCCCAACTAACTTCCAGCCAAGGGTGACCATTTAACAAGGTCCAGCCTTGAGATCTGAAGACTACTTTGGAGTTACTGATACAATCACTGTTGCTTTCCCTTCCTCTATCTTCCAGTGCTTGGAGCCATATCAGCCATATGCAAACCATGAAAAAGAAGCCAAAAATTAATCATGGAGATACCTGTTCTGATATCAATGTACCAGTGAAGCAATACAAGCCAATTATGTAAGAAAAATGAAGCCTTATTTTATCAAGCCAGGGTAGTCTGGTTTTCTGTTACCTAATACCAAATTCAAAGCTAACTGATACAAATAAATACAGTCACATTTCTTTTTAAACACTGAGATATAATTCACACATCATAAAATTCACCCTTGTATACTTTAAATACACAATTCAGTAGTTTTTAGTTTATTCACCAGGTTGTATAATCATCACCACTATCTAATTCCAGAACATTTTCATCATCTGCAAAAGATACCCTACACCCATTAACAGTAACTTCTCCTATCCATAGCCCCTGACAATCATTAATCTACTTTCTGCCTCTCTGGATTTGCCTATTCTGAACATTTTCATATAAATGGAATCATACACTATGTGAACTTCTGGGTTTAGCTCTTTTTACTTAGCATAATGTTTTCAAGGTTAATCTATATTAACTAAAGCATGAATCAGTACTTCATTCCTTTTTATGGTTAAATAATGTTTTGTTGTATACCACATTTTGTTTTATCCATTTACCACCTGATGGTTGGAGACAAAAGCAATATACAAAAATCAATAGTTTTTGTGCTGGAGAAAGAAATGGAAATGAGATTAAAATGTTCTCATTACAACAGCAGCAAGACCTATACAATACTTTTGAATGAATTAAATAATTTGGCACTAAATTAAATTTAAGGAAACTATACATTCTTATCAAAATCATAAGCACTACCATATATTTAGAAAGCACTATCACAGGCATGTCAGTTGTCCCCTATATTAAGTAATGAATTTCATGTAATTCAAATTAGAATCCAAATGGTTTTTATATTATTATATTTTTAAGGAAAAAATGACCACATTTATATATAAGAACTAATGCTGCAAACCAAAGATGAAAAACAAGGGTAACTTGGAACGTGCTTCAAATATGAAAACATTATCGTCACAGAAAACAACTCAATAAAGTATTGATATAGAAATAGAACAATATCAATAAAATAATAAACTGAGAAAGAGTGCCATAAAAATGAAAATTTTGAATAAAATAAGAGCAATCACTCAAGTCAGTGGGAAATGGATGGCTTAATTAAATTTTTTTAAAGTGCTGGTAATATTGAAGAAAAACTGGGTGCCCTAATGTTATAAGACATACAAAAATAAACTCAAGACAAATGTGAAGTGTGAAAAATAAAAATAAAAATCTTGCAGGAAAAAAAGCTGGGAAACATCTTATTCACAATTCAAAACTAAAAAGTATAAAGGGGTTTTCATAAAAAAGTTTTTGTACCTGGGGAGAAATAAAAACATTTGCAACAGAGGTAGTGACGTATTAATGTTTTAACACACAGTGAGCTCTTACAATCTGTAAAAGACAAACAACCCACATAGAATTTGGGCAAAGGATATCAAAACAACAATTCACAAAAGAGGAAAATTACATGTCCACACATGTAAGAAAAGATGCCCAATCTCATTAGTACTCAGGGAAATTCAAATTAAAAATAACAATGAGATAAACATTACACCTATTGGGCTGGCAAATGTTTAAAAAGCTATAGCCCAATTCCTGGCAGTGAAGTAGGAGAAAGTATTCTCACACACTGCTACTGGAAAATTTTGGTAGAAAGCAATTTGGCAACATCTACTTAAATAAAAAATATAAAAACCCTTAAACCCAGCAATTCTACTTCTGGAAATCTATCCCACACAAATAAAAGCATCTGGAAGTAAGGACATATATTCAAAGATGCAACACTGCTTAAAGTGGCAAAAAACTAGAAAGACATTATTGGATAAATGTGGGAATGGCTAAATAAATTTTATATAACACACCATGAAGCAGTCTTTTGGAGTTATGAAAATAATGAATAAAAGTTACAGACAGACAGCAGAGTCATTCCTTAGATGGGGGATTTCTCTAAGGTACTATTAGTGAAAATGGAAAGATGCAGAAAAGTATATATAATGATCGCACCTTTTTAAACTCATCATCACAGCAAGCCTATATATGTAATTGGGAATACAAATATCTGTATAAGTTATACGAAGAGAGACATAAATATGGACCAATATATTATACTGTGCTATATACACAGTTAGGATGGAAGTAGTTCTGATGCAGTGAGAAAGGAAAGTTTAGAGCTAAGCCAAAAAGAATGGCACAGGAGGATAAATTCTCATTTGTCTTTATGTAAAAATTATAAAATAAGTATTTTTTATTTTAAGCAGATATGTCAAGATACAAATTTTGTCCAATATAAGGATTAAAGAATTACACTTACATATAATAAAGAAAACTAAGCATTGCTTGTTGTAACACACAATAATTTATACATGGTAAAAATATATGAATAAGAACTATCAATTGAATTCTATAGAAAAAGATAAAATCATTTAAAGTTGTAACTCTCTGACTAAAAATATATTAATCTGGGAATTATAGTTCAAAATGCTACAAAATGACAACTTTACCCATGCCCTACTTGCAAAATATGCCTCTTTTATGCTAGAACTGAAAAGTATATCAAACTCACCAATATTTAATTGTATGATTTAAATGAGCAGCTTTCATATGTGAAATTAAGCCACTCAGTTATACTATGGATCTGCCTGTAGCCTTAGGGGAACAGTATACTCCCTTAAATCAAGCATAATCCAAGCAAGGCAGTATATAGGCATGAGGTCATAAATACGAACTGAAATACCAGATAATACAAACTTTCTATAAAATGAATATAGCCTCTGTCATTTACTAACACTGGCACTATATAAACAAAGATAACTTCATCTTTTAAAACGTTTCAAGACTCAGCTAAACAATGGCATACTGAAAGAATTATACACCTTAACCAAATGGAATTTATTCCTAGAAAGCAAGGATGGATAAACATATTAAAATCAATCAATGTGGAACTTCCCTGGTAGCACAGTGGTTAAGAATCTGCCTGCCAATGAAGGGGACATGGGTTCAAGCCCTGCCGGGAAGATGCCACAGAGCAACTAAGCCCATGCGTCACAACTACTGAGCCTGAGCTCTAGAGCCCGCGAGCCACAACTGCTGAGCACACGTGCCACAGTTACTGCAGCCAGCATGCCTAGAGCCCATGCTCCACAACAAGAGAAGCCACCGCAATGAGAGGCCCGCGCACGGCAACGAAGAGTAGCCCCCACTTGCTGCAACTAGAGAAAGCCCATACGCAGCAACGAAGACCCAACACAGGTAAAAATAAATATAAATTTAAAATTTTATTTTAAAAAATCAATCAATGTAATACACCACATTAACAAATGAAGGGGAAAAATTACATGATGATCTCAAATGATATAGAAAAAACACTTAACAAAATTCAACACCATTTCAGATTAGAAACACTCAACAAATGAGGAATTTATGGAAACTATCTTAATATGATAAAGACCATATATGAAAAACCCACAGCTAATATCATACTTAATAGTGAAAGGCTGAAAGCTTTTCTCTAAAATCTGGAAGGAGTTAAGGATGCCTACTTTCACCACTTCTATTCAACACAGTACTAGAAACCACAGCAATTAGGCAAGAAAAAGAAATAAATGGCATCCAAATAGGAAAAGAGGTAAAACTGTCTGTAGATCACATAATATTATATGTAGAAAATCCTAAAGATTCCACACACAAAAAAAGCTTTCAGTACTAATTTTAAAGATTTAGCAAACTTATATGATACAAAATAAACACACAAATATAAGCTGTGTTTCCATATACTGAGTATGAACAATTTGAAAATGAACAATTCCATTTACAATATCATCAAAAATTTAAAAGTCCTTAAAAAACTAATATCAGAGCTACCTGCAATCCCACTCCTGGGCATATATCCAGAGAAAAACATAATTTGAAAAGATACATGCACCCCAATGTCCACTGCAGCACTACTTATTATAGCCAAGATAGGAAGCAACCTAAGTGTCCACTGACAGATGAATGCATAAAGAAGATGTGGGGGGGGTGTGTGTGTGTGTGTGTATACACACACACACACACACACAAAATGGAATATTACTCAGCCATAAAAAAAGAATGAAATAATGCCATTTGCAGCAACATGAATGAACCTAGAGATTATCATACTAAGTGAAGTAAGCCAGACAGAGAAAGGCAAATGTCATATGATATCGCTTACATGTGGAATCTAAAAATAATGATATAAATGAACTAATTTACAAAACAGAAATAGACTCACAGACATAGAAAACAAACTTATGGTTACCAAAGGGGAAGGGGGGAGGGATAAATTAGGAGTTTGGGATTAAAATATACACACTTCTATAAATAAAGTAGATAACCAACAAGGACCTACTGTATAGCACAGGGAACTATACTCAATTATCTTGTAATAACCTATAATGGAAAAGAATATAAAAAATGAATATATATATTTATATATGTAAAACTGAATCACTTTGGTGTACACCAGAAATTAACACATTGTAAATTAACCATATTTCAATAAAAAAAATTTATTTATATATTTATTTATTTTTGGCTGCATTGGGTCTTCGTTGCTGCGTGCAGGCTTTCTCTAGTTGTGGTGAGTGGGGGCTATTCTTTGTTGCAGTGTGTGGGCTTCTCACTGCGGTGCCTTTTCTTGTTGCAGAGCACGGGCTCTAGGCATGCGGGCTTTAATAGTTGTGGTTTGCGGGCTCTAGAGCGCAGGCTCAGTAGTTGTGGCACACGGGCTTAGGTGCTCCATGGCATGTGGGATCTTCCTGGACCAGGGCTCAAACCTGTGTCCCCTGCATTGCTAGGAGGATTCTTAACCACTGCACCACCAGGGAAGTCCCTCAATAAAAATTTTTTTTTAATAAAAAATAAAATTGGCAAACTGAGAAATAAATAAAATACTTAAGAACAAATGTAACAAAGAAAGCTTATATACTAAAAACTACAAAAAGTTGTTGGAAGAAATGAACGATCCAGCAATTCTACTTCTGAGTATACACCAAAAACAAAAGCAGGCTATCAAAGAGATACATGTATACCCACATTCAGAGCAGCATTACTCACAATAGCACTTGGAAGCAATCCAAGTGTCCACTGATGGGTGAATGGATAATGACACAATATATACATGTAATGGAATATTATTCAGCCTTAAAAAGGAAGAAAATTGTGACACATGTTATAAAATGGATGAACCCTGAGGACATTATGCCAAGTGAAATAGACTAGTCACAAAAAGACAAATAGCATATGATTCCACTTACATGAGATACCTAGAGTAATCAAATTCATAGAGACAGAAAGTAAAACAGTGGCTGTCAAAGGCTGTGGAGAGTGAGAAATACGAGGTTGTTGTTTAACCAATATGGAGTTTCAGTTTTGCAAGATGGAAAGAATTCTGAGATTGGTTGTACAACAATATGGAACTACCAAACACTACTGAAATGTGCACTTAAAAATTAAGATGATCAATTTTACGTTATGTGTACTTTAACACAATTTTTTTAAAAAAACCTACAGCTAATCTCATACTTAATGTTGAGAAAGCAGAAGCTTTCCCACTAACATCAGGAACAAGGCAAAGATGTCCTGTCATCACTCTTTTTTAACACTGTTCTAGAAACCCTGGCTAATGCAATAAAACATGGAAAGGAAATAAAAGGTATATGGATTGTGAAAGAAGAAACAGAACTGCCTTTATTCACAGATGAAATGATTGTCTATGTAGAAAATCTGAAAGAATAGACAAAAAACTCCTACATAATAAGCAATTATAGCAAGGTTGCAGGATACAAGGTTAATATACAAGTCAATTGCTTTCCTATATTCCAGCACTGAACAAGTGGAATTTTAAATTAAAAACATAATGCCATTTATATCAGCACCAAAAAATGAAATATTCAGGCACAAATCTAAAAAGCTATACACAAGATCTATATGAGGAAAACTAATCATGATGAAACTGATGAAAGAAATCCAAGAACTAAATAAATGGAGAGCTATTCCATGTTCATGGATAGGAAGACTCAATACTGCCAAGATGTCAGTTCTTCCCAACTTGAGCTATAGATTCAACACAACCCCAATCAGAATCAACAAGTTACTCTATGTATATCACAAACTCATTCTAAAGCTTAAACAGGTAGGCAAAAGACCCAGAAGAACCAACACAGTATTAAAGGAAAAGAACAAAGTCAGGGTGACTGACACCACCCAACTTTAAGACCTGCTTTAAATCTACAGTAATCAAGATAGTGTGACACTGGCAAAAGAACAGACAGCTAGATTAAGAAAATATTACAGAGAGCCCAAAAATAGACCCACACCAATATAGTCACAACTGATCTTTGACAAAGGAGCAAGGGTGACACAATGGAGAAAAAAGTAAATCTTTTCAACAAATGGTGCTGGAACAAATGGACTTCCACATGCCAAATAAAAAATTAAAAATAAATAAAAAATAAATCTAGACACAGATCTTACGTTCTTCACAAAAATTAACTCAAAATAGATCACAGGCCTATATCTAAAATGCCAAAGTATAAAACCCTTGGAAGATAACATAGGAGAAAATCTAGATGATCTTGCATTTGGAGAGAACTTTTTCGATACCACACCAAAGGCACAATTCATAAAAGGAAAAAATTGATAAGTTGGACTTTGATAAATTAAAAACTTCTCCTCTGCAAAAGACATTCTCAAGAGAATAAGCAAAGTCACAGACTGGGAAAAAATATATGTAAACAATGTATCTGAAAATATAAAAATATATACAAAGGACTCTTAAAATATACAAAAGGACTCTTAAAATATACAAAGGACTCTTAAAACTCAACAGTAAAACAGACAAACAATCCAATCTAAAAATGGGCAAAAGATCTGAACACCTCACCAAAGAAAATATTCAGATGGCATATTAGCATATGAAAAGATACTCAAGAAGACACATCTATCGAAATGGCCAAAGTCTGGAACACTGACAATATCAGATTCTGATGAGGATGTAGAGCATCAAGAACTCTCTTATAGGGCTTCCCTGGTGGCGCAGTGGTTGAGAATCTGTCTGCCAATGCAGGGGACACGGGTTCGAGCCCTGGTCTGGGAAGATCCCACATGCCATGGAGCAACTAGGCCCGTGAGCCACAACTACTGAGCCTGCGCGTCTGGAGCCTGTGCTCCGCAACGAGAGGCCACGATAGTGAGAGGCCCGCGCACCGTGATGAAGAGTGGCCCCCACTGGCCGCAACTAGAGAAAGCCCTCGCACAGAAACGAAGACCCAACACAGCCATAAATAAATAAATAAACACAAATTAAAAAAAAAAAAAGAACCCTCTTATAGTGCTGGCAGGAATACAAAATGGTATAGCCACCTGGAAGACAGCTGGGGGGTTTCTTACAAAACTAACATACCCTTACCATACAATCCAGCAACTGCACTCCTTGAAAGTTATCCAAATGAACTGAAAACCTGTGTTCACATAAAAACATACACACAGATGTTTATAGCAGCATTATTCATAATTGCTAAAACTTAGAAGCAACCAAGATGTCCTTCAGCATGTAAATGAATAAACTGTGGTATTATTCAGCAATAAAAAGAAATGAGCTATCAAGTCAGGAAATGACAGCAAATGTATATTTTTAAGTGATGTAGCCAATCTGAAAACACTACATACTGTATGATTTCAACTAAATGGCATTCTGGAAAAGGCTAAGCTATGGAGTAAAAAGTGGTTGCCAGGGGTTAAGAGGATGGGAAGGATAAACAGGCAAAGCACAGACTTTTTTTAGGGCAGTTAAACTATTTTGTATAATACCATAATGGCTGACACATGTCATTATACTTTTGTCAAACTCAAAAATATACAATAAAATGAACCCTAATGTAAACTATGGACTTCGGGTGATAATGACGTGTCAACGCAGGTTCACTAATTGTAACTACTGAACCACTCTGTTGCTAGTGAGGGAGGCTGGGAATGGTGGGAGGTGTGCAGGGTAGGGCTATACAAGAACTCTCTACGCTTTTAGCTTAATTTTGCTGTAAACCTAAAATGCTCTTACACACACACAAAAAAAAAAGGAAAGAAAGAAATGAAGTATTGATAAATGCAACAACATGGATGAATCTCAAATGTACTCTGCTTAGTGAAAGAAACCAGAATCGAAAGGTTGCATGCTAGATGATTTCATTTATATGACATTCTGAAAGAGGCAGAACTATATGGGGTTGGAGGAAGAGCTGACCACATAGGGGCATGAGAGAACTGTTAGAACTCTTCTGTATTTTGATTCTGTTGATAGTTTCACAACCGATGCATTTGTCAAAACTCATGAAACAGTAATTTCTACTATATGTAAATTATACCTCAATAAACCTGACATGAGAGAGAAAACTTTGCTTTCTTCAACATCTCTAAGGATATTCTTTTTCATAACTTATTATTTATAATGTTTGGGATTTTTTCATTGTAAATAAACTTTAAAGGTTTTAGACTTATAAATATAATGAATATAGTAATAACCTTTCTGCTTTACAAATTAAAATTTAGAGCTTATCACGCAACACTTTTTACTTTGAAATCTATTATAATTCCTATGCTCCTTATGGACTAAGTTTCCTCATTTAATATTACATATCCTCCAAAATAGGTGGTTCATAACCTCAATCAGAGTACAGTTCTCAAAGTGTGGTCCCTGGACTGACATCAGTATTGCCTGGGAACTTATTAGAACTGCAAAGTATCAGGCCCCAAACATGACCAAATGAATCACAAACTCTCAGTTTGGGGCCCAACAATCCCAGAAGAGCCTTACATGTAATTCTAACACCGTTTTAAGAACCCCTAGCCACAACTCCAGATCAATTAAATCAGATTTTCTGGGGTGGGGTCCAGCCATCGGTATTTTTTAAATTCCCCAGATAATTCTAATGTGTAACCAAGGTTTATTTTGATTCAGTAAGTCTTGGGTTGGCATCAGAGGTCAGATTTTTAACAAGCACCCCAGTCATTTCTAATGTCAGTAGCCCAAGGATCTCTGATTTAAAAAAAAAAAAAAATCATGCAATCACAAATAATGACTACAACCTACTACCACAATGTACTGTACTTTTTTATTACTGGTAAAACTCATCTACTTGAACATTTTGAAGTTAGACACAACCCAGACATTTTTAAATCTGGAGTTGTGCAACTAAGAGGAATAGAAAATGAAGAAACCAAAATTTCCTCAGCCTGACTGCATTCCTTAGATCTGTATCTTGTTTAATACAGAAGTTAGAGCATATATTTATAGAAACTGGACTACACAGCAAATATTTAAATAAATAAACGAGGTATATTTGGTGCAAGTGAGATAGCCACAATCATTTTTTTTTTATTGAAATACACATTACAACTATAGGAAATCCGATGATTATCAAACTTTAGCACTAACACAGGTTCTGTTTTGGATTATTTTTAAACATTTGTTGAAGAAAAGTAAATGATAGGTGAGCCAACTGTCTACTTTTGCTATTAAAAACTCATTTTAGTATTAAATACTCTCTGTAAAACTTAAAAACTAAGATAAAATTTTATTTGAGTTTTAATATTATAAGACTTCACTTTTGACATTTCTTTTCCTTTTTTCCCCCATCTTTCCCTGGCTTTCCATTTACAATCTTTAAAAGCAGAATATATATAACAAAACATACATATATCTACACAGATATATAGATATATATATCACCTGACAGTTTACAAATCACTTTCAGATACATTCTCTCAGCCCCATTAACAGGCATCATCAATTTACAGAACAGGAAACTGTGACTAAAGGAGGTATATGACTTACCCCAAAAAATCAAATAACAAGCCAAGACGTAAACCTATATTCTTCTGCTTCTCAATGCTATTTTATTAGATTAATTGCTAAAGACCAGTGATTGACCCCCACCTTAAGACCCACTGATTCCTGAAACAATAGGTGTAATTCTCCTTAAGATGATCCCTTACTTCCTGAATGTATCATTTTCTCTCCTTAGAATCCTATTTCACATCATAAAATAGTAAACAAGTTTGTGGAGAACACACTTTCTTGTTTTCTTATTATTTTAATCTATATATTTAAAAGCACGGGAAATCATTGCTTCAGGAATGTAGAATTTCCTATAAAACTGGGGTTCCTCTTTCTAAAAATCTCCTGTGATGAGAAATCATTTTAGAAGGTATGAGAATAATAAATGAGGGCAGAATACTGTTCCCATAGAGACTCTTAAGCAAAAATCTTCATTCCTGAGTTTCTGTATGTAACAATTCAACCACATTTGCTGTATAGTCAAGAATCAAACAGTTTCCTATTTTGCTCACATTAGAAAATACTTTGATACTAGTGCTATTTGCTAGCCAGCTGTCTTACTGGAGAGATCAAACCATCTTTTTGATCCTACTAAAAATATCTCCCTTTAAGGTCCCACCAGCCTACTTAATTTTATAGGGAGACAATGCCTCTGCTGAGATAACTGCTTTATTCACATACTTAAGGATTCTGTGTTTGACTGTTTATCCATTTTTGTATTGTAATTTATAAGAAATATATATTTGGTCCTCCTGGCACAGAGCTCCTAAAACCTGTGTAATTTCCTAAGGGATCAGAGCGATAATGTCTTTTGTTATTCGTAACAAGCCCCTTTCACACACCTGAGTTTATGTTAATGAGATGATTTTTAGAAAGCCTCTAAGGATGGGGGCTGGTTGCCAGGGAACCAACCACGTAGTTAGAGGATCAGACCTTTCAACCCCATCCCCTGACCTCCAGGGAGGGGAGAGGAGCAGGGATGAAGATTAAATTAATGACCAATGATCAATAATTTAATCAATCATGCCTGTGCAATGAAGTCTCCATAAAAACCCAAAAGGAAGAAGTTCAGAGAGCTTCTGGGTTGATGAACTCGTGGAGGAGGGGGTGCCACGCCCCTTCCCCCACACCTGGCTCTATGCCTCTCTTCCATCTGACTGTTCCCGAGTTGTATCCTTTTTATAATAAACCTATAGTTTAGCAAATAAACTGTTTTCCTGAGTTCCATGAGCCACTCTAGCAAATTAATTGAATCCAAGGAGGAAGTCGTGGGAACCTCCATTTACAGCCAGTTGGTCAGAAGGACAAGTAACAACCTGGGCTAGCTACTGGTGTCTGAAGATATGTGTATGTGTGTTCGTCGGCGGGGGGCGAGGGGGGGGAGGATTCGGGTGCTTTGGTCTTGTGGGATTAAGTCTTTACTTGTGTGATCTGATGCTAACTCCAGGTAAACACTGTCAGAATTGATTAAAATTTTAGGATACCCAGCTGGTGACATGGAATTGCTTGATGTGCGGATAACCGACACATTTGGTCAGAGTGTTCAGTACTGTAGTAAAGAAAAGAAATCCAGGAGTGTTTTTCTTACTCATCCACATAATCAAAAAATTTTTCCAAACTAGAGAATCAGTCAACTGCATTTTCTCATCATCACTTGACCATACTGGCCTGGTGCTCCTCACTGCCTTCAATGTTTTTCAGTGTCCTTCATAACTATGTTCACAGCAAAAAGACAAGAAGAGCTCTTTCATTCACTTTCATTCCTAAATGCTGCTGACTTGCCTCATCATGCACCATTCCCAAAGTGTTTAGCCTTTCTTAACTTTATGACAATTTGTCATTTTTCACCCTATCTCCTCTGGCTAAATGCAAAAAGTAAAGAAAAATAAAGATTAAAATTTTTTCAAAATTTGAACAAAATTCACAAAATTTATAGAGTATTCTGAATTAAATGAATATATTAGAACAGTAACTTAAGACAGAGCATACTGAATCTGGGCCATCTTTCCCAGACCTATGAATCAACAGACACCAGTCTATCATAACTAAGGAAACTTAGTTAAAGGAAGAGCCAAGGAATGAATCAAATCCTCAGTGTTGGAAGAGGTAGTTTATATAGGAGTTTCTTGATTAAGTAATTCATTTTTTAACTTCAGACTGGGGATCAAGTTGTAATTTAATTCACTAGCCATATTTTCTGTTTATGACAATAAGAACAATCTTTCTTCTTTGATTATTTATTTTCATTTAAAATAACTTAAAATGCTCTGAATATATTTAATTTCAGTAATTAGGATCATTATGATGATTTCTTTGATTTTCACAAGATACCAAAATTTTTTACTATGAAAGGTCTATGTCATGGTTTACATGAAAAAAAAGAAAAGAAGAAGGGAGGGGAGGGGAGGGAAGAAGAGAAAAAAAATCTAGGCATAGGGTTTAAAGAAGAATGGTATGAGAAGTTATACCTAGAACTCATGATTTTAAGTGGTAAGAGTTAAAAGCTCATAACAAAAGTGGTTTTCTAATAGTTACAAAATACCAGTTTTCTGTGAGTTGAACAATTTCATATTATGCAGGATTACCTGTATTTTATACAAGTTCAACATGTCAAACTACATTCACAAGATTCTACTTTTGTCTTCAAAGGTTACAAAGCCCCCCCCCCGCCCTCCCCTCCTTTATTAACATTTTATGTTAGGGTAGGCTTATTCTTAAATTTGATTAAACTAATAAAGGAAGATAACTGTCAACTACAAAGAAAAGAAAATTATACATTTGTCTCTTTAAAATATACTTAAAGTTTATTATACTTTGATATTTTCTTTTAAACAACGAGTATCATTTTTAGGCAGCTTTACAAATGGTCAAGCATGACAAAATATTTAATTTCACTAGCAATTAGAGGAAAGCAAAACAAAACAATAATATACTATTTTGTACCCATCAAATAAGAGAAATTAAAGATCCACCATATTCAGTGTTAGCAACACTCAAACAAGATAGGAATATAAATTAAAACAATCTTTTAGGAGGGCATATTTGGCAGATCTTGTAGGAATTTGACAGAAATACACTTAAACAACAAAGATCTAAAAACAAATTTGTTAATTAAAGAAACAGAAATTAGAAATAACCTAAATGTCCATACTATACCATGCATGGACATGCTACGCATAATAGATTCATCCTATGGAAATACAATGCAGTTGCTATAAAAGAACAAATCTATCCTTACGTAGTAATATGAAAGATGCTCACAATAAAAAGTTAAAAGCTATAAAAAAAGATGTATTATGAACTATATTTGTTTCCTTGGGCTGCCATAACAAATTATCACAAATTTGATTGCTTAAAACAGAAATTCTTCACAGTTCTAGAGGTCAGAAGTCCTCAAGGTGTAGTCAGGGCCCTACTCCCCACAAAGGCTCTACAGAAAATTCCTTCCTTGCCTCTTCCAGTTTTTGTTGGCTCCAAGTGTTCCTTGGCTTGTGGATTCAAATCTCTGCTTCCACCTTCAGATCACCTTCTCCCCATATCTGTTGACTTCACATGGTCTGCTTCGCTGTGTCTTGTCTTCTCTTCTAAGGAGATTTGTTATTGGATTTAAATCCCACCCTAATCCAAGATGACCTTACCTCAAGATCCTTAATTATATCTGCAAAGACCCTTTCTCCAAAAGTCACATTCACAGGTTCCAGAGATTAGGACATGGACATTTACGGGGGTCTATTCAACGTTATCCAGCCCAGTTACATTTTGTTAATTGTATACATGTGTGAGCATACATTTTTAAGTAGCTAGAAAAAAAGGGTAACGAAAGAATACAGAGAAAACCATTAACAGTAATTACCTCTCAGGAAGGGGAGGCAGATAATAAAGTGAATGGGAATTCTCATATTCTACTTTACATAGTTCTGAAAAAAAATTAAATAATGAGCACTTTACTTTCCCACTGTCCTAGACAACCATTTCACACACACCCACATTAAGTCTCTCTTCAATCCTACAACAAATCTTTTCCCATCTTTGCTCAGCTTCCCCCTTCACTGAAAAGACAAACTGTCACAAAACTTCCACAAACTAAAAACCCTACATTTACCCACTCATCGGCACCTGCACCCACATACTTTGCCTCCCTCCAGTGAACTTGTCAAGGTTATATTCCCACAATTCCTCAATTTTTTTCCTTCATCAATTTTTCACACACTAATTGATAATTCACCTCAGCATAGAAAAACATTTTCAATTTCTTTTTCTATAAATTTTATTATAAATGTATTTATTTCTTTACTTAATCTTTGCGTTGGATCTTCGATGCTGCACACGGGCTTTCTCTAGTTGCGGCAAGTGGGGGGTTACTCTTCCTTGCGGTGTACAGGCTTCTCACTGCAGTGGCTTCTCTTGTTGCAGAGCATGGGCTCTAGGCACGCGGGCTTCAGTAGTTGTGGCACACGGGCTCAGTAGCTGTGGCTCACGGGCTTAGTTGCTCCATGGCATCTGAGATTTTCCTGGACCAGGGCTTGAACCCGTATCCCCTGCATTGGCAGGCGGATTCTTAACCACTGCACCACCAGGGAAGTCCCCCTCAATTTCTTTTAAAAATCTTCTCTGGAACCCATTTTAACTGTCTATACTTGCTATTTCCAACATCTCTCATCCCATTCTTTCTTAAACTCACTCCTACAAGACTTTTTCCCCACTATGCCACCAAAACAGCTAGTCAAGGTCACCATTAACTCCTTTTGGTAAACCCAATGGTCAATACTCAGTCCTCAACTTGACCCATCAGCAGCACAGTCAAAATTAAAAACGTCTGTTGTCTTCCAGAATACCTTACTCTTCTACCTGTCCTCCTTTGCTGGTAACAACTTCACTGGATCCTCCTCTCCTCCCCAACCATTTAAGATTTGAGTACATACCCCAGTGCAAAACAACCCAATGGGCTCTTCTCTATCTATACCCAGTCCCTGCAGATGACAACATGTAATCTTACAGCTTTAAAGATCATCTAAACTAATCATCTCAATTTTTTATCTTTAGTCTAAAAATCTTTCCCAAGCTCTTGGTTTGTATTACGCGACTCCCTACACTGACATCACTACCAGGTATCTGCGAAGCTAACTTTCCCTACCTTCAAATATCTACAGAAGATATTTACTTCTTCAGGTCTTTGGTTCTCATTAGCTTTATTCTTACCATTCTAATAAAAATTGCAACCTTCTACCTCTCAACACTCTCAATGTTCTTACTTTGCTCTACTTTTTTCTTTTACAAGAGTACTTACCACTTTATTTACTTATGTTTAGCTACTGTTTACACTGTACCCTCCTCCTCAAATTGAAATGTAACTTCCATTAGGATAGGGATCTTTGCCTTCTTTGTTCACTGATTTATCTAGAATACAGCCTGTCACATGGTAAACACTCACATATTTGCTATATTGATTTTTTAATTTAAAAAAATTTTAAATAAAAAACCCATTCCTCATTCTGCTGACATTTGTAGTTCATTTGCTACCGAAATTTCACTTCTGTCTGTCTACCTATGATCTACCTCTGACCTCTTCTAGTTTTATTTCTAAAGATAACTGAACAAGTCCTCCTCTGTGACACATCATTCTGTGTCATATCTCCTATCCAAAACATCAATTCACTTTGTTTTAACATTCTCAGTTAAATAAACATATTTTAAAACTCATCCTTATTTTAAAGTTCTCTTGATCAACTCCAAATTCAGACTCCTCCAAATTCCTGTCTTTGACACAAGATTTTAGTTTGACTTTTTTTTTTTTTTTAATTTATTTTTGGTTGCATTGGGTCTTTGTTGCTACGCGCAAGCTTTCTCTAGTTGCGGCAAGTGGGGGCTACTCTTCGTTGCGGTGAGCTGGCTTCTCATTGCGGTGGCTTCTCTTGTTGCCGAGCAAGGGCTCTACGTGCACAGGCTTCAGTAGTTGTAGTGCATGGGCTCAGTAGTTGTGGCTCGCGGGCTCTAGAGCACAGGCTCAGTAGTTGTGGCGCACTGGCTTAGTTGCTCCACGGCATGTGGGATCTTCCCAGACCAGGGCACAAACCTGTGTCCCCTGCATTGGCAGGCAGATTCTTAACCACTGCGTCACTAGGGAAGCCCTAGTTTGACTTTTCAAACCCTCTTTTGAGAGAGGAGGTAGGAGGATGATGCAGAATAATCACTTGGGTAGTTTTTTCCAAAATATAAATAGTATCTTCCTCTCTACTCTGACCCTACATTTGCACATTCTGATTTATCAGGGGGAGTCATAAATAGATATATGCTTTCCAAAAAACCTCCCTAGACACTTCTAATGTTATATAACCCCAATCACTATATTGACAACCAATGAATTAAAATATAAAAAATAAATACTACAGGTTGTGATTCATAATCTTTAAGTCTTCACATCCATGTTTCTCTAAAAGAAAAATACTTTCAGAGGAACAAGAAGTTAAGAGTTAATTAACAGATTAATCAATACATTTAATTTATCCTAAGAAATAAGGAGGGCCCTACCAAATAACCACATCATGTCTACATACTACCACCTTCAAAATTCTAAGCTTGTTACCATGTTACATGCCCCCAATTCTTCCTCTTGCCTGCTAATGCCTATAAATTTACTTTAGAATATTCAAAACTGCCCACTTGTTGAAAAGGAACAGTTTATTCTTCCCTTTCTTTGACGTGCTATGTTCTTCTACACTCCTAAAATGTGACAATGTCCTTCCAGCTTCTCTCCTTTTTGCCATACCTCCTAAATTATTTCTTCCTCCCTGTCTAGAAAGCTTTGCCTAGAACTGGTAATTGCAGAAAATTATTTCTGGATGCTCATGCTAGTCTCCATTCCTAATCCTGAGCAACTAAGCACCAAGGGAACTTAAAGAAAAAGGATCACTAAACTGGGTTTCTAACCTTAGAAACTTTCCAACTCAGTTTTCTCATCTACTAAATGGACATACAGAAGTAGATTATCTCAAAAGTCCCTTCCAGTTACAGGATGTATGATTCAATGATTCTGTTACTTACAATGGGATTGCTACAAAGAAATTAACACAAGGTCTCTCAAGAACAATTTAAAAGGACATTTTATGTGCTTTCTCAACTATTTTAAGTAGATTTAACAATCCCGATATTGAATTACTGAATCTTTAAAAAACTTTAAATACACTTTATTTTTAAAACATCCAATTTGCCTGCAATATATTAAAATGGATTTTAAAACAAACTGACTTTTATCCTTGAATATTTCGGTTCCTGATTAAAACTTAACCCCTAGCTTACACACCCCCACCACTATTCTATCCTCAAATATCTACATGTGTATACAATTCTAAAAAATCTTATTAAAAAAGAACCTCTTCTTCAATGAAAACATCAGTACCCAATACCTCATTATAGGAAAATCACCTCTCCAGAATAAGTAGTGTTCTTTCTACTTTTTCAGAGAAGTTCTAGAAGTCACTGTATCCCATAATCAAAAGCAGCTCAGTGACACGGACCCAGAAGGACCTGAACTTGCTTCCTACCTCTGCCACTTAATAACTGGTACTAGCCACCCCACTGTGTAAATATACTTAGCCTCTCTGAGCATCAATTTTCCCAAATAAAAAGATGAAGAAAATACCTATCTTGTGGGGATGCTCTGAGGATTAAAATAGATCATATAATGCATCTTTCAGTGTCCTAGGAGTATAGCAATCACTCACTAAAAGGTAGCTATTACTTTGCTGAGAAGCATTTAACAAATCCATTCTTTCTACCCACTGAAACTTCAAATGAAGTCTGCTAATTAACATCGTAAAATATGAAGAGCTACTTCTTTGCCCCCAGTTTCACTATACAAATTAGATTTTAATTAGTGACTCAAACCTAATTTAACTACTCTTTTACATCTTTTTAAATGAAAATCACTAATTGTTAAAATTACTTACAACCAATAGTGGCCAACATTAAATTAAATTAAATTATTAAATTAAATTAGCAAGTATAACTTATAAATTCAACTACAAATTCAGTTATAATTCACTTCATTTATCCAGGTTCAGTTACTGATTTTCAGTCAAAAAATTGAAAATGATTATAAGCAAGCAAAAAAGCCCCAAAATAATATGCAAACACTGAGAACTGAAAGGAGAAACAGGCAGTTGAATAATAATAGTTGGAGACTCTAAAAATCCTACTTTCAACAACAGCTGGAACATCTAGACAGAAGATCAATAAGAAAATAGAGGACCTGAGTACCACTATAAATCAACTAGATGTAACAGACATATGCAGAACACTCCAACTAACAGAAAAACATACACTCTTCTCAAATACACATGGAATATTCTCTGGGATAGGCCACACATTAGGTACCAAAACAATCCTCAGTAAATTTAAAGAGACTGAAATCTACAACATATTTTCTTGGCCCACAATGGAATGAAACTACAAATCCATAACAGAAGGAAAACTGGAAAATGGCAATATAAACCCACCCTTAAACAAGAAACAAGTCAAAGAATAGATCACAAGGAAAATTAGAAAATAACTTGAGACTAATGAAAATGAAAATACAAGTTACCAAAACCTTGGTATACAGCAAAAGCAGCGCTCAGAAGGTAATTTATAGCACCTAGAAACACCTACATTGAAAAGCAATATTTCAAATCAGTAACCTAACTTTATACCTTAAGGAACTAGAAAAAGAAAAGCAAAACAAAACCCAAAGCCAACAGAAAAGAAATAATAAAGACTAGAACAGAGATAAATGAAACAGAGAACAGAAAAACAATTAAAATCAACAAACCTGACAGATCTTTACCTAGATTAAGAACAAAAGACAAAATGCAAATAACTAAAATCAAAAATTAAAATGACAGTACTACCAATCTCACAGAATATAAAAGCACTATAAGAGAACACTATGAACAACTGGATGCCAACAAATCAGATAATGTGAATGAAACAAACCCAAACTAACTCAAGAAGAAAATCAATATATTTATAACAAGAGAATCAATCACCAAAAACCTCCAGACAAAGAAAAGCCTAATCCAGATAGCTTCACTGGTGAATTCTACCAAACATTTTTTAAGAATTAACACCAATACTATCAAACTCTTCCAAAAATTACAAGATTTACTTGTAATACTTCCTAACACATTCTATGAGCGCAATATTACCCTAACACCAAAGCTAGACAAAGATACCACAAGGAAAAAAAACTACACGCCAATATTCTTTATGAATATACATGCAAAAACCCTCACAAAATATCAGCAAACCCAATACAACAGCACATTAAAAGGACTGTACACCATGACCACGTGAGAATTATCCCAGGAATGCACAAGGGTGGCTCACATAATTTCATCAATGTAATGAATCATATTAATAGAACTTAGGAGGGAAAAAACACAATCATTTCAACAGACACACACAAAAAGCATTTGACAAAGTTCAACACCCTTTCATGCTAAAAACATCACTCAGAAAACTAGGAATAGAAGGGAGCTTCCCTAACATGATAAAAGAAATTTATGAAAAACCCACAGTTAACATCAAAGCTTTCCCCTTAAGATCAGAAACAAGACAAGGAAGCCCACTGCTATTCAATATTGTACTGAAAGTCTTAACTAGAGCAATTAGGCAAGAAAAAGAATTAAAAGGCATCCATATTGGAAAAGAAGAAGTATAATCACCTCTAGTTGTACATAACATGATCAGACAGATATAGATAGATAAATAGACTATACCAAAGAATCCACAAAAAAATTACTAAGCTAATAAACAAACTGAGCCAAGGGCAGGGTGCAAGATCAACATACAAAAATCAACTGTGTTTCTACTCACAAAGAACAATCCAAAAAGGAAATTAAGAAACAATTCCATTTACAATAACATCCAAAAAATAAAACATCCCAAAATAAATTTAACCAAAGGGGTTAAAGACCTGTAAACTAAAAACTACAAAACACTGCTGAAAGAAATTAAGAAGACCTAATTAAATGGAAAGGCAACCCATATTCACAGACTGAAAGACTGTTTAAAATTGCTAAAGTGGCACTACTGCCCAAAGTGATCTACAGACTCAGTGCAATCCCTTTCAAAATTCCCACGGCCTTTTTTGTGGAAATGGAAAAGTCAACCCCCAAATTAATATGAAATTGCAAGGGGCCCTGAATAGTCAGAACAATACTGAAAACGAAAAACAAAGTTGGATGGCTCACACCTCCTAATTTCAAAACGTCCCACAAAGCTACTGTAATCAAAGCAGTGTGGTACTGGTACAAGGATAGATACATAAACCAAGAGGAAAAAATGAGGATCTAGAAATAAACACTTCTTCTATGGTCAAATGATTTTTGACAAGGATGCAAAACAATTCAATAAAGGAGAAACAGTCTCTTCAAAAGATGTTGGGATAATTTGATAGCCACATGGAACAGAATGAAGTTGCACTCTTAACTAACACCATACAAAAGTTAACTAAAAATGGGTCAAAGACCTAAATATAAAGGCTAAAACTATAAAACTCTCAGAAGAAAACATAGAGGTAACCTATGACCTTGCAGTTAGCAATGGTTTCTTAGACGTAACACCAAAAGCACAAGTACTTCAAGGAAAAAATAAACTGTACCTCATCAAACTTAAAAACTCTGGACACTATCAAGTGAGTTAAAAGTTCACAGACTGAAAGAAAATATGTGCAAATCATACATCTGATAAAGATCTAGTATTCAGAATATATAAAAAATTCTTATAACAACAAAAAGATAACCTGATTTTTTTAAATTAACAATGGGCTTGAAAAGACATTTTTCCAAAGATAATACACAACTGGCCAACAAACATATTGGGAAAACAAAACAAACAAACAAAAAACTTCACTGGTCATTAAGAAAATTCAAGCCAAAGCTACAATGAGATACTACTTCGCACCTAGTAAGATATGGAAATGGAAAAGCCAGTCCTCAGATTCATATGGAATTGCAGAGGCCCCAAATAGTCAAACAATATTGAAAAGGAAAAACAAGTAGGAGGGCTCCCACACCTCAATTTCAAAACTTCTACAAAGCTACAGTAATCAAAACTGATTTTTTAAATCAGAACAATAAGAATAAAAATAAGTGTTGACAAGGATGTGGACTAATAGGAAGTCTACCTTGCTGGTGAAAATGTAAAATGGTGCAGCCACCATCAAGAACAGTTTGGCAATTCCTCAAAAAGCTAAACACAGAATTAACCACATGATCCAGCAATTTTACTCCTAGGTATATACCCAAGAGAAATAAAAACACAGGTTCACGCAGAAATTTGTACACAAATATTTATAGCAGCATTATTGACAAATTAGCCAAAATGAGCATCAGATGAACAAATTGCGGTACAGCTGTCCCTTGATATCCTCAGGGGATTGGTTCCAGGACCCCACCACGGATACCAAAATCCACAGATGAAGTCCCTTATATAAAATGGCACACATAAAATGGAATTATCATTCAACCATAAAAAGGAATAAGTACTGATACAAGCTACAACTTGAATGAACTTTGAAACATTATGATAAGTGAAAGCCAAACATATATTAAATGATTCCATTTATATGAAATACCATGAATAAACAAATCCATAGAGAAAGAAAGCAGATAAGGGCTTACGGGGGGATTGATTTTTAACAGGTGTCGGGGGAGTGGGGAGTGATTACTTAATGGATATGGGGAGTGTTCTGGTGCTATGAAACTGTTTTGAAACTAGAGAGGTGTGGCTGTACAACAGTATGACTGCACTAAATGTCACTGGATTGCACACTTTAAAATAGTTAATTGTGGGGCTTCCCTGGTGGCGCAGTGGTTGAGAATCTGCCTGCCAATGCAGGGGACACGGGTTCGAGCCCTGGTCTGGGAAGATCCCACACGCCGCGGAGCAACTAGGCCCGTGAGCCACAACTACTGAGCCTGCGCTCCGCAACAAGAGAGGCCGCGATAGTGAGAGGCCCACGCACCGCGATGAAGAGTGGCCCCCGCTTGCCGCAACTAGAGAAAGCCCTCGCACAGAAACGAAGACCCAACACAGCCAAAAAATATATATATACATATAAAAGTAAATTAATTTTTAAAAAAAGTTAATTGTATATGAATTTCTCAATTTTTAAAAAAAGTAAAGGATAACGGGAAACCAGTATGAACTATGAAACACTAATTTGAAATAAACAGTTTCACTGCTTACTATATTGGTGCTTATACCATTGTTAGGTGCCTAGTTCAATCCTCCAACCCCCCCAAAAAATAATGTGTAGTAAAAAGTCACAATCTTTTAAATGTGTGATAAATTCTTACAATTATTTTAGGTATGTGAATGTTTACAATTACCTACTTTATAACCAACCCTGATGGAGAATTTATGATCTGAGAAAGTCAGATTACAGTATGACTTACATTAACGATCCATGGTTATTTCTGCCAGCTTAAATGAACTTTGCCCTAATTAAGGAAGAGTTTGAGAACTCCATATAAGTATCACAGTATCACAGAATTTTTTCATAAAATGTAATACAACATTTTTTGGCCTATTTACCCCTAGAAATATGCTGGGTTTAGGAAAGTTCACCCACCCAAAATTCCAATGTATAAGTTTTTATTAAAATGTTTATTTCTGAAGATCAGTTTTCCCACAGTATTGAAGTCTGAATTCATAATGGTTTTCCAAAAACGTATAAGCTGTTAAAATGTTATTTTCCCATTCTCTTCTGCAAGATACTTTATTTTACACCTTTATTCTCTGATACTTTTCTCTCGTACACTCTATTCCAGTGCTCCAATTCCAGGGTTCCTGTCTAATTTTTTCTCTCTCACACACACACACCACAATGCAGGATTAAACCTACACTGTATTTTGTTTCCTTTCCACAGTACTAGAATTTTAAAGTCTTTTTATACTTCATATTCATTGCAACAAGGTTCTAATTTGCATAATGACTTCACTTTAATGTTTATTTAGGTCACAGCCCCTACCCCATTATAACCAGAGACCAGAAGAAACTATTTAATGCAAAGTAAACTTTGCCAAGAAGAAAAATCTAAAACTAAAAAATGGTAAAGGGCTTCCCTGGTGGTGCAGTGCTTAAGAACCTCCTGCCAATGCAGGGGACACGGGTTTGAGCCCTGGTCCGGGAAGATCCCACGTGCCGCAAAGCAACTAAGCCCACACGCCACAACTACTGAGCCTGCGCTCTAGAGCCCGAGAGCCACAACTACTGAAGCCCTCGTGCCTAGAGCCCGTGCTCCACAAGAGAAGCCACCACAATGATAAGCCCATGCACCAAAATGAAGAGTAGCCCCTGCACGCCACAACTAGACAAATCCCACGCACAGCAACAAAGACCCAATGCAGCCATAAATAAATAATGTATTTTTTAAAAAATAAATAAACCATTTAAGCAACTATTTTTACGAGTAGCTTAAAACTGTAAATCCAACTAAAAGCCAAAGACAAAAAGAAATACAATGTACTCAACCAAACTGAGTTAAGTGAAATGGTCATGTGAAGTATATTTTTATCACAACACACAATAATCACTTTGTCCAGCTTCTTTGAAAACAAAAGGAAAATGTCATTATCAGAAGCAATTATTTTGGGTAGCATCTGGAACTCTCTCAGGCTTTAAAAATGCTAGAGATGCTTTGGAAATTTTGACTTAAAGCTAGAATGAAGTTCTATTCACAAAAAATTGTACTAGGGACTTCCCTGGTGGCGCAGTGGTTCAGAATCCGCCTGCCAATGCAGGGACACAGGTTCGATCCCTGGCCCGGGAAGATCCCACATGCCATGCAGCAACTAAGCCCATGAGCCATAACTACTAAAGCCCTCGTGCCTAGAGCCCGTGCTCCACAACAAGAGAAGCCACCGCAATGAGAAGCTCACGCACCGCCAACGAAGCAGCCCCTGCGCATCGCAACTACAGAAAGTCCGCATGCAGCAATGAAGACACAATGCAGCCAAAACCAAAAAAATAATTTTTTTTTAAAAAGGTGCACTTAAAAAAAAAAATTTACTATAAAACTCCTGCTTACAACCCAAAACCTATGAGGTGCAGCAAAAGCAGTTCAAAGAGGGAAGTTTATAGCAATACAATCCTACCTTAAGAAACAAAAAACATTTCAAATAAACAACCTAACCTTACACCTAAAGAAATTAGAGAAAGAAAAAAAAAAACCCCCAAAGTTAGCAGAAGAAAAAAAATCATAAAGATCAGATCAGAAATAAATGAAAAAGGAGGAAACGATAGCAAAAATCAATAAAACTAAAAGCTAGTTCTTTGAGAAGATAAAATTGATAAACCATTAGCCAGACTCATCAAGAAAAAAGAGAGAAGACATATCAATAGAATCAGAAATGAAAAAGGAGAAGTAACAACTGACACTGCAGAAATAAAAAGGATCATGAGAGATTACTACAAGCAACTCTACACCAATAAGATGGACAACCGGGAAGAAATGGACAAATTCTTAGAAATGCACAACCTTCTGAGACTGAACCAGGAAGAAACAGAAAATATGAACAGACTAATCACAAGCACTGAAATTGAAACTGTGATTAAAAATCCTCCAACAAACAAAAGCCCAGGACCAGATGACTTCACAGGCAAATTCTATCAAACATTTAAAGAAGAGCTAACACCTATCCTTCTCAAACTCTTCCAAAATATAGCAGAGAGAGGAACACTCCCAAACTCATTCTACGAGGCCACCATCACCCAGATACCAAAACCAGACAAAGATGTCACAAAGAAAAAACACTACAGGCCAATATCACTGATGAACAGAGATGCAAAAATCCTCAACAAAATACTACCAAACAGAATCCAACAGCACACTGAAAGGATCATACACCATGATCAAGTGGGATTTATCCCAGGAATGCAAGGATTCTTCAGTATATGCAAATCGATCAATGTGAAACACCATATTAACAAATTGAAGGGAAAAAACCATATCATCATCTGAATAGATGCAGAGACAGCTTTTGACAAAATTCAACATCCATTTATGATTAAAACCCTCCAGAAAGGAGGCACAGAGGGAACTTTCCTCAACATAATAAAGGCCATATATGACAAACCCACAGCCAACATCATCCTCAATGGTGAAAAACTGAAACCATTTCCTCTAAGATCAGGAACAATACAAGGTTGCCCACTCCCACCACTATTATTCAACATAGTTTTAGAAGTTTTAGCCACAGCAATCAGAGAAAAAAAAGAAATAAAAGGAATCCAAATCGGAAAAGAAGAAGTAAAGCTGTCACTGTTTGCGGATGACATGATACTATACATAGAGAATCCTAAAGATGCTACCAGAAAACTACTAGAGCTAATCAATGAATCTGGTAAAGTAGCAGGATACAAAATTAATGCACAGAAATCTCTAGCATTCCTATACACTAATGATGAAAAATCTGAAAGTGGAATTAAGAAGACACTCCCACTTACCACTGCAACAAAAAGAATAAAATATCTAGGAATAAACCTACCTAAGGAGACAAAAGACCTGTATGCAGAAAATTATAAGACGCTGATGAGAGAAATTAAAGATGACACAAATAGATGGAGAGATACACCATGTTCTTGGATTGGAAGAATCAACATTGTGAAAATGACTCTACTACCCAAAGCAATCTACAGATTCAATGCAATCCCTATCAAACTACCACTGGCATTTTTCACAGAACTAGAACAAAAATTTCACAATTTGTATGGAAACACAAAAGACCCCGAATAGCCAAAGCAATCTTGAGAAAGAAAAACGGAGCTAGAGGAATCAGGCTCCCTAACTTCAGACTATACTACAAAGCTACAGTAATCAAGACAGTACGGTACTGGCACAAAAACAGAAATATAGATCAGTGGAACAGGATAGAAAGCCCAGAGGTAAACCCACACACATATGGTCACCTTATCTTTGATAAAGCAGGCAAGAATATACAGTGGAGAGAAGACAGCCTCTTCAGTAAGCGGTGCTGGGAAAATTGGACACATACATGTAAAAGTATGAAATTAGAACACTCCCTAACACCATATACTAAAATAAACTCAAAATGGATTAAAGACCTAAATATAAGGCCAGACACTATAAAACTCTTAGAGGAAAACATAGGCAGAACACTCTATGACATAAATCACAGCAAGATCCTTTTTGACCCACCTCCTAGAGAAATGGAAGTAAAAACAAAAATAAACAAATGGGACCTAATGAAACTTAAAAGCTTTTGCACAGCAAAGGAAACCATAAACAAGAGGAAAAGACAACCCTCAGAATGGGAGAAAATATGTGCAAATGAAGCAATTGACAAAGGATTAATCTCCAAAATTTACAAGCAGCTCATGCAGCTCAATATCAAAAAGATAAACAACCCAATCCAAAAATGGGCAGAAGACCTAAACAGACATTTCTCCAAAGAAGATATACAGATTGCCAACAAACACATGAAAGAATGCTCAACATCATTAATCAGCAGAGAAATGCAAATCAAAACTACAATGAGGGGCTTCCCTGGTGGCACAGTGGTTGGGAGTCCGCCTGCCAATGTGGGGGACGCGGGTTCGAGCCCTGGTCCGGGAGGATCCCACATGCCGCGGAGCGGCTGTGCCCGTGCGGCACAACTGCTGAGCCCACGAGCCTGGAGCCCATGCTCGGCAACAAGAGAGGCCACTGCAATGAGAAGCCCGCGCACTGCAACAAAGACCCAACGCAGCCAAAAATAAATTAAAAAAAAAAAAAAACAAAAAAAACCTACAATGAGATATCATCTCACACCGGTCAGAATGGCCATCATCAAAAAATCTACAAACAATAAATGCGGAGAGAGTGTGGAGAAAAGGGAACCCTCTTGCACTGTTGGTGGGAATGTAAATTGATACATCCACTATGGAGAACAGTATGGAGGTTCCTTAAAAAACTAAAAACAGAACTACCATACGACCCAGCAATCCCACTACTGGGCATATACCCTGAGAAAACCATAATTCGAAAAGAGTCATGTACCAAAATGTTCATTGCAGCTCTATTTACAATATCCAGGACATAGAAGCAACCTAAGTGTCCATCAACAGATGAATGGATAAAGATGTGGCATATATATACAATGGAATATTACTCAGCCATAAAAAGAAACGAAATTGAGTTATTTGTACTGAGGTGGATGGACCTAGAGTCTGTCCTATAGAGTGAAGTCAGAAAGAGAAAAAGAAATACCATATGCTAACACATATTTAAAAAAATGGTTCTGAAGAACCTAGGAGCAGGACAGGAATACAGATGCAGACATAGAGAATGGACTTGAGGACACGGGGAGAGGGAAGGGTAAGCTGGGACGAAGTGAGAGAGTAGCATGGACATATATACACTACCAAACGTAAAATAGATAGCTAGCGGGAAGCAGCCACATAGCACAGGGAGATCAGCTCCGTGCTTTGTGACCACCTAGAGGGGTGGGATAGGGAGGGGAGGTGGGATAGGGAGGGGAGGTGGGATAGGGAGGGTGGGTGGGAGGGAGACGCAAGAGGGAAGAAATATGGGAAGATATGTATATGTATAACTGATTCACTTTGTTGTAAATCAGAAACTAACACACCATTGTAAAGCAATTATGCTCCAATAAAGATGTAAAAAAAAAAAAAAAAACCTCCTGATTAAAGTATCCCAATTTCTGTGAGTCCACCTAAAAAAAAACAAAATTAAATACTTATAATAGCATTAAAAAATTCAAATACCTAATAATAAATCTAACAAAAGATATGCATAACTTCTATCCAGAAAGCTATAAAGGATGTCATTTCTCCCCACCCCAAAACTGATCTAAAGCAACAATGCAATCCCAATCAAAATTCCAACAGGTTTTATGGTTTCGCTGGGGGTTTTATTTTTGTTGTTGTTGGGGGGAGGGGAGGGAGAAACTGACCGGATAGTTCTAAAATACACATGAAATGCAAAGAAACAGACTAAGAAGTCTTGGGGGGAAAAAAGTGGGAAGACTTGCTTTGTAGAATTTTCTGAATCAACATTAAACTCAATAAATAAGGCAATGATATTAGGGCAAAGATAGACAAACAGATTCAGGATGGAGGCCCAGAGACAAAGCATGCCTATATGAACATGAATTATAAAAAGATGACACTGTAGAGCAATAGGAAAGGTTTCAGATTTTTTTGTTTGATTGTTCCTAAGTGGTGACAGGACAACTGAATATCCATATTAAAAAACATTAAAGGGCTTCCCTGGTGGCGCAGTGGTTGAAAGTCTGCCTGCCGATGCAGGGAACACGGGTTCGAGCCCTGGTCCGGGAAGATCCCACATGCCGCGGAGCAACTAAGCCCGTGCGCCACAACTACTGAGCCTGCGCGTCTGGAGCTGTGCTCCGCAACGAGAGGCCGCGACAGTGAGAGGCCCGCGCACCGCGATGAAGAGTGGCCCCCACTCGCCACAACTGGAGAAAGCCCTCGCACAGAAACGAAGAACCAACACAGCCAAAAATAAATAAATAAAAATAAATTTAAAAACAAAAAGAATAGAACAAGATAGAATAAGTATTCATTGGTAAAACTCCAAATTTCATAAAAGCCAGTTTATTTCATTTAAAAAAAAAAAAAAACATTAAAACTTGACCTAATACACACACAAAAATCATTTCCAGGTAAAGTATATGCCTAAATAAGAAAAGTAAATAAAGCTTCTAGATGATTTAGAAAAATAACTTCATAACCTCCAAGCAAGGAAAGGTTTTTCTAAACAGCACACAAAAAGCACTAAGCATAAAGGAAAAGACTGATAAATGTAACTATATAAGAACTTCTTGGCACCAAAAGATACCATTTTAAATGGCACCTTAGGCAACTACAGAATGGAAGATACTAGAGATCTATTTAAACTGACAAAGGACTCAATATTCAGAATATATAAAGAAGCCCTATGAATCAAAACAGAGACAATCCAATAAAAAAACAGACAAGTGACAAGAACAATCACTTCACAAAATAGCTTGTAAAAAGAGCCAAAACTGAGGTGCTTAACAGCATTAGTACCCAGTGAAAATACAAATTAAAACCCTCAAAAATGGCTAAAACTTTAGAAGACTGCAGTAAGCGCTGGGGAGAAAAATAAAGGAAAGGGAATTCCCATATACTGCTGGCAGAAATAAAGTATGGTAAAACCACTCTGGAAAACAACTTGGCATTTTCTGACGACATACATTAGGACCAGGAGATTTCACTCCTAAATATAGATACAACAGAAATGGTAACACGTGTGCATTAAAAATATATACAGGAGTGTTCTTAGAAGCGTTGTTATTTGTAATGGCCCCAAACTGAAAATAGTCTAATGTACATCGACAGTAGAATGGATAAATTGTGGCATAATCACACAATTGAATACTGAATAAAAATGAACTACAGGGCTTCCCTGGTGGCGCAGTGGTTAAGAATCCACCTGCCAATGCAGGGGACATGGGTTCAATCCCTGGTCCAGGGAAGGTCCCACATGCCGCAGAGCAACTAAGCCCATGCGCCACAACTACTGAGCTTGCGCTCTAGAGCCCGCGTGCCACAGTTACTGAAGCCCGCGTGCCTAGAGCCCGTGCTCCGCAACAGGAGAAGCCACTGCAATGAGAAGCCCGCACATCGCAATGAACAGTAGCCCCCGTTCACCGCAACTAGAGAAAGACCGCGTGCAGCAACGAAACCCAATGCAGCCAAAAATAAATTAAAAAAAAAAAATGAACTATAGGTCCACACGACCTGGAGGAATTTCACAAATGCACTATCGACTGAAAGAAGCAAGACACAAAAAAATAGTGTGATTCTGTCCATGTGAACCTCTATAAAATAGACAAAGCCGAGCTATAACATTTAGGGATAAAGACTAAGGAGGCAGAAATATTTTTAAAAACAAAAAAATTATAACCAAAAAAATCAGGATAATTGTTCATTTAGGATAAAGGGATGGAACTGTAATGCAAATGGGCATGCAGTGGAGGAGCTTCTCCAGTGTTGACAATGTTCTGGGTCTTGACCAAGTCAGTTTCACAATGTTTACTTTATAATAACTAGGCAGTACATTTATGTTTGATGCACTTTGTGTTTTATTTCACAATTGAAAGCTCTTTTCAAAAGGCAAATAAATGGCAAAAATCTACTAGACATCTTAGACAATTACTGTAGCTAAAAAAGGTATAAAAGGTATACATAAATTGATATGAATCGTATGGCTTAGATAAAGAAGTCACTTTGGGCCTGGTCTCATATGGTTTCTGCTCTGGTCTTGCTTTTGCTTAGTATGAATGCCTGCACCTTCCTTAGCTCAATCTTTCTCTATCAGCTTATTTTATCTTGAAAAAAGATAAAACCCTTAGGGTTAAATCTTCCAAATCTGAGTTTTCCAATGAGTGATATGCAAACCACCAGTGGCTAAGGAACAGTTCCAGGTGCAACACTAAACAAAAGTTTTTAATCTAAAACTGGCAAATGGCAAAACTGCTGACATTTGTACCTGAATAAGTGAAGTTCTGAAAACAAGTCGATGACCCATTGCTTTGACCATGTGCTTCTGGGATGCTTATTCCACAAACCCAATTTAGCCATGCAGATAAAAAATATAACTCAAGTTCTACTTTTTTGTAAAGCCTAAATAAATTACTAACCAAACCCACAAACATGGCTATATTACAACAATATTCTAATCAACTAATTGGCCAAAGCAGCTCTTAACATTACAATGCTTAAGACAGAAAAAGAGTAAAAACGTCTGTGCATTCTCTCCCTGGTATACAACTGCCCATAGTAGAAAGAAGCATGAACTTTCAAATTAAGACTGCCCTAGACTCAAATTCTAACACTAACTAGTTGTAAGACTTTCTGCAAATTACTACACTTTTGCAAGCCTTAGTTGCCTCACTTATAAAGTAAGGCTAACAATCTATATCTTTTGCAAAACACTTCACATTTCTGAGCCTTGGCTCGGAATGAAGATAATAATACATACAACCCTTCCAGCATTGTCGTAAGGATTAAGCAGGAATTTATGTAAATGGATTATCACAAATGAATTGTATATAACAGGCACTTAATAAAATAGTTGCCCTCTGTTTTTCCATTTCTCAGTTGCTCTCCTTTGTAAATGCATGGAGTATAATGCCACACAGTCTTGTTAACCCTACCCAACACCCACACCCCCCAAAAAATCCACATGCACTTACTTAACCTCATTTTAACCCTTAGACAATCTTAAAGCCCACATTTATCATAAAGTTACCACTGACTTTGATGTTACAGGTATTTCAGTACTAATAAGAAAAAAATTCTATGTATCAGGAAAAGAAAAATTGTAGTCTTTTCAGAAAACAAAACAAAAAACAGACTATGAATCTGGGAGTATCCAGTGGATCTATAATCCTAGTCAGAAATCATAATACAGAAAGTTAAAACTTAGGAATTCAATTTTGAATGTAAATGACAAAAACAATTTCCCTAAAGCTGCAATAAAGTGAATCCAATGAGAAGTGGCAAATTCCTTCTAACCTAACTATGTTCTAAAGATACTTACCCTCATGTAAATGGACCAAATGAAAACAACCCCAGTCTCTACACCCTCAAAACTTTATGACTTTTTTCTAGGGGGGAGAAGAGGAAAACATAGGACTGAAAAATCCCTAAAAAGGGAGACATTTCTTTAAAACACACACACTCACTCTCTCTCTCTCACTCCAATTCCTGAGTTGGAAATCTATTTTTAAGTATTTCCATTTTTAAATGTAGACATATTTAAATTTTTCTTTCTGCATCTCACTCTTCTAAAGCAATAAATCCTTGGTAAAGAATTATTACTAATGGCTTTAGGTATGACAATGGCTTTATCTTTAAGATGTCTAGGGTTTGCTTCAAAATAATATGGGGGAGAGGGGAACAGATATGGGTATAGATGAAAAAAGACTGGACAAGAAAACAATTTTGAAGCTGGGTGATGAGTATGTGAGGATTCACTGAACTACTCTGTCTTCACCTGCATGTTCTAGGTTTTTCCATAATTAAAAGTTATTTTTAAGAAAGTAATAAATTTTGGCCACAGTTCTACAGAATGCTTTGTCTTGCTGTGTTGAAATTTTTCAAATAATTACATTCACCTAGTAAAAGTCTAGGTTTTTAAACATTCGGCACTATATTTTTGCATTTAACCTAAGTATAATTTTAATATTTTTTTCTAGCTAGAGTAGTAAAATCCTGTGATGCTCTGATTCTTGTTTGCTGATTGCAGCTAATAGCATGTGTGATATTAAAATCTAATCAAAAAGACATCCAAAATATTCAGAAATCTCATACATTGATAAGCAGAAATGGAAAGTGGTATAGCCATTTTGGAAAACAGTTTGCCAATCTCTTTAAATGTTAAATATAAATTTACTATATGACCCAACAATTCTACTCCAAGGTATCAGTGGAAGAGAAATGAAAATATCTACACCAAGACTTGTACACAAATTTCACAACAGCATTGGTCACAACAGCCAAAAAGTGGAAACAACCCAAATGACCATCAATTGGTGAATGGATAAACAAAATGGAAAGAATACTCTTCAACAATAAAAAGGCAAGTACTGAAATGTGCTATAATATAGATCATCCTTCAAAACCACTTAAATATAAAAAGCCAAACACAGAAGACCACATATTTTAAGGTTCCATTTATATGAATTATCCAAAAAGGGCAAATTTATAGATACAGAAAATAGATTAGTAGTTTCCTAGGTTTAGGGATGAAAATGGGTAGTGACTACAAATGGTTATGGAGTTTCTTTTGGGGGTGATAGAAATATTCTAATCTAACCTAAGTGTCCATTGACAGATGAACGGATAAAGAAAATGTGGCACATATATACAATGGAATATTACTCAGCCATAAAAAGAAACGAAATTGAGTTATTTGTAGTGAGGTGGATGGACCTAGAGTCTGTCATACACAGTGAAGTAAGTCAGAAAGAGAAAAACAAATACCGTATGCTAACACATATACATGGAATCTAAAAAAAAAAAAAAAGGTTCTGAAGAACCTAGGGGCAGGACAGGAATAAGGACGCAGGCGTAGAGAATGGACTTGAGGACACGGGGAGGGGGAAGGGTAAGCTGGGACGAAGTGAAGGAGTGGCATGGACTTATATACAGTACCAAATGTAAAATAGATAGCTAGTGGGAAGCAGCCGCATAGCACAGGGAGATCGGCTCAGTGCTTTGTGACCACTTAGAGGGGTGGGATAGGGAGGGTGGGAGGGAGACGCAAGAGGGAGAGGATATGGGGATATATATATATGTATAGTTGATTCACTTTGTTATAAAGCAGAAACTAACACACCATTGTAAAGCAACTGTACTCCAATAAAGATGTTAAAAAAAAAAAGAAATATTCTAAAATTAGACGGTGGTGATGGTTGCACAGCTTTGTAAATTAACTAAAAATCACTGAATTATATACTTAAAAACAATAGTATTTTGTTATGTAAATTATACCTCAGTATAACTGTAAAGGAGAAGGGAAAAGACAGGAAGGAGGAGCAGGGGGACTACAGTGCCTCTGAGATGATGAATGAATGGAAAGATTGATCTTTAAGAAGTAACCTGACCAAAATCTCAGCTAAATAGATGTCAGAGCCAATACTGAAATCCAGGCTTGACTACAAAATCCTTATTCTTCCTACATCCAGAAGTAAGGGGGCACTAGAAGCAACGTATGTCTTACTCAACTTTGCAAGGATAGATTAAATCCACTAGTGAAGCAGTATATGGGACACACAGAAAAGGCTCCTTTAAAACTGAGGTAAAGTCACAGTGAGAATTAAATTAGAGAATCAAACATCAAGAGATAAATCATCTGTAGAATGAAAAAGTAAATACACAAAATACAAACAAGGTGGCATGGGAATCAGGACCTAGCTCTTGTCCATGACTATATGAAAGCTGAAACCAAATTAACTGAATAGTGAAGAGTGTTGAAACAAATTAAATCTCACAGTTTGTCTCCAACACTGTCTCTGGATAGTGTTCTGACCCAGATCTGCTGTAGTTCAGACATATATATCAGGCTATCCCAACTCAATAATACTGAAAACTAAGATGATCCAACTCACTTTGGGTTAATTCCAGGTTTACTGGTCAATCTTCAGATTATAATCTGTGTCTGACATAGGTCTTCCAACAGGAGGAAAATGAAATGACTGATGAGCACGGACAGTCCATTTCATTTCAAAATTACATTTCTCAATGTGTATCAATAACCTGACACCCTGATTTATACCTCAGACTTCACCTGAAACCTGAATCACTCCCACATTTAAATAATAAATTGAACTTCTAACCATATCAATTCTGAGAACCAGAGTCTGCTACATAGTTCATCAGTTCCTGCCACACTTAAGAACTGACTCATCAGGCAGTCAGCCTTCCTTAGAGACACTCTTCTGCCCTGCTGCATGCCTCTGAAAACTGCAATTTGTATTTTGTTTGTTTTACAAACTAGATGAATGCTGCTCAGAAATCTGCAAACATACAAAATGTCCCCCCCCAAAAGACAACTGCTTATATTCATATTTCATAGTTCATAGAGCACTGTTACAGTAGCCCATTTACTAATCCAGCGTCCTCTGAGATGACCAGGACATACATGCTTATTCCCAATACTAGTGAGTCCATGAGTTAAAAAGTTATTCACAAAAAGACATGCTGCTAATAAATGGACTAACCTGGATTACAATTCAGGTCTCCAGTCTCCAAATCCAGTTGTTCCTTCCACTTTAGACACTGCAAGTGTCTAAAAGGCCAACCCAATAAAACCAAGAAAGCCTGTGCTTCTACCAGAAAAATCAATGATTATTTTCTGCAGTCTTAAAAGCAGTCAGAAACCCTTTAATAAGTAAGATACATAATCTTACAAAGATCAAGATAAACTATAATAGAGAGAAATGTTCAAATTTGAATAAAGGAAGGAAATTTATAAACAAAGGATTATAAACAGGGACTTCCCTGGTGGTGCATTGGTTAAGAATCTGCCTGCCAATGCAGGGGACACGGGTTCGAGCCCTGGTCCAGGAAGATCCCACATGCCGTGGAGCAACTAAGCCCATGTGCCACAACTACTGAGCCCATGTGCCACAACTACAGAAGCCTGCGCGCCTAGAGCCCATGCTCTGCAGAAAGAGAAGTCACTGCAATGAGAATCACGCACAGCGCAACGAAGAGTAGCCTCCGCTCGCTGCAACTAGAGAAAGCCTGCGTGCAGCAATGAAGACCCAATGCAGCCAAAAATAAATAAATAAAATAAATTAAAGACTTATAAACAATATTGAAGCAAGTACTAACAGAAACAAAAAGAGTTCCATTTGGAACCAAATGAAAAATTTTAATTTTATATGTAAGTAAAAACAAGGAAGTGCCTTCTATTAGAATCTTGTTAGAAAACCTAATGCTCTTTTTGTATTCTTTACCAAAAGAAATGAAATCACTTATAGATAGACGGGGGTGAAGTTAATGATTGGTTCCATTACAAAAGAGGTATTGAGAAGTATACTATGACCCAGCAATTCCACTCTAGGTATATGTATCCAAAAAAAAAAAGGGCATATGTTCACCAAGAGACTTGTACAAGATTGTTCACAGTAGCTTTATCATAACAGCCCAAAACTGAAAAGAAGCCAACTGTCCATGCACCAAAAAAAAAAGGATATACGTTTTGGTATATTCATAGAGCAGAATACTACATAGCAATAAAAAAGGAACTGTGGGTACATGCCACAATATGGATGAATGTCACAAACATCATGTTGAGCAAAAGAAGCCAAAGTACAATTATCTAATGGCTACAAAAGCTGGAATAGGTTGGGGGAGGGGAGGGAGAAATAACTGAGAAGAGAACCTTTTGGGGGTGCTAGAAATGTTTTAGATCTTGATCTGGGAGGTGGTTACATGGTAAAAATTCATCAAACTTATGAGCAGTGTACTTTATGTATTAACATGTTACATGGCAATTTTAAAAGCTGGCATAAGATATTTATTTGGAACCTTTAACACAACACAGAAGAACGTCTTTTAATCTTAAATTTCAAAACATAAGACTACTCCAAGAATGTAAGTATAACTGGAAAAGTGATTTTATACTAAAATTAGCCCACAGTAGATTCAACCAAAATTATTACAGAGATACGTATTTCAAATTTTGTTCTAAAATTTCTTAGTTTGCTGTATGCCTTCAAGGGTTGGGCATAGCAAATGTCAGAGTAATCTCTATCTTAGCCTCATTTCAATCATTTCAACATCTTCCAAAAATAAAATAGTAACTAAATCCAAGTTTATCAATGAATAGATAAGGTCGTCTACTGAGAAAGAGAGGGTAAGTGGTTAGGTAAGGGGGCTACAAGAGAGTAGAAATTTTTAAATAACTGCTATGAGAAAGAACTAACTAGGAAAAAAGAAGAATTACTGGGTAATGTTGAGGGTCCAATTAAGATTGGTGAGCATGAATATTTAGTGGCTCCAGTCTGCAAAGTTAAGGTTTTCTCCAGATGTGCTCAGCAGGTCAGAGCCAGGTACACAGAAATGAAAAAGATTAACTGATCTGTGGCTGCGTATCGGTTAGACAGATGCAATGAAGAGACAAAAGTGCAAAGCAGCTAAGCATATTCCAAAAGTTACATAAGGTTCCAAGCTACTTAAGAAAATTAAGGCAGGAAGGGGACAAAAGAGGTGTCAAAGGACTAGAAAGCTCTATAAGATTGAAAAGAAACTGTCAATGTCTATGTTCAAAAAGAAATGAAAAAATTCAACAACATATGCAGAAATTCATGAATAGGTCTTTTACAGCAAAGCACCATTTTTTCTTATTATTTTAGAAAATGGAATGCCTGCCTAACAATTCAAATTTCCTTTTTTAGAGGAACTAGAAAGGTTCCAAATGGAAAAGGTCAAATGCTTAAAGTATTATAATTGCAAATTTATATGTTCCTCAACATTTCTTTGTAAATCCAAAGATTTTTTTTCCAATGATAGTTTAACTAAGAAAGTTTCCAAATTTCTTAGTGAATCAACGAACCTCTACCAAAATTCTTACTGTAAGCATATCGCTCACCCCATACATCAGTATACCACCCTTTAATAGTGTGTGTGTATCTGTTTAAAATGAGGTCATATGACAAAAGAATTATTTTCTATTTCCAAGCTCTGTCTAGCTTGACCTTAAAGTGAAACTGGTCAGTAACAATATGTAATAAATGAATGTAGTAACAAAGTCAACAGGAGAAAGGTGGCTGGAAAGATTTAGGAACAAACAGCATAGTAAAGGCATTAATCTCAGCAAAGAATGATGTTTTCAGCACATCTGAAGCTGTAATGAAATAATCTCTAATAAAAAGGCTTAAAGTATAACAATCAAGCTTAGTATATGATATGAATCTAAATTATTTAATATGGTTGAATTTAAGTACCATTTATTGAGTGTCTATTATTTTGCCTAGCAATGTGCTTGCTCTGCTGCTATGGAGCACACAAAAGCAACATGTTCCTACCCTGAAGACACTTCATAGTATAGAAAAGAAAGCCACATGTGAATTATCACAGTTTATCACAATACAAACAGTATTCATTAAGTGCCAAACAAGTAAGATAAAGTCATAGTAGGGTATTTGCAACTTAACCAATATGGTTATTAGCTGGGGGGGGGGGGGGGGGGGGCGGAATCACTATCAGACCTCACAGGAATACCTTATGTTTCTGAGATGCCTGGCTACAGTTTGGACTAAAGAGCCACAGCTGTTTTCGTGAAGCGTGGTGGTAGTAAGAGATTTGGTTTTTGCATGTCAAAGAAACATTACTAACATACATGTGCACACACACCATTTATACACACAGGAACTTTGTTTTGGTTAATAAACTTTCAGTATCTGTTTTAGGTGATAGTTACTGTCCTCTTAATACGATGCAGCAAAACTGTTAGCAAACTGTCTTCCAAAGCTATGTAAGTTAAACTAGAAATTATAGTGCAATGTGAAAAAAATGGCAGCTAGGTTCTCTAGCCAAAATTAAGACGTATTTGCCTATACCTCTACTCTGTAAAACTGTGCTGCTAGTACTGGCATACAGCCTCAAAACACACATACACATGGAGTTTCATTGCTTTAATTTCATCACTTAGCTTCTACAATATTGCCTAAGAACTATTTCTTACTTGTCACCCTCTGTATCCATTCTTTCAACAAATTCTACCACTGTCTAAACAGCTCATTGCAAATGCAAATTTTCACCTGCCAGTGATCTTTAAAAGGTGAGCTTCCATACACAGAAACCATTTATACTATTAACACTAGGACCATCAGTAGTGCTATCAATCCATTTCAACCCATATCATACGTTCAATGGGCTGGTATGGGATGCTTCTCACCATATACTGTATTTCAGCCACTCTAATATATACATTTTCCCCTATTTTAACATTTCTGAGATAAAGATGCATCTCACAATCAATGGCATTTTATAATTGTGCTGGACAGAGTAATTAAACTTAGCTGTCATTGTTCATCCATAACTCAGACATAGCTGTTCACCTTGTCATAAACTGTTACCTGCATTGTCAGTTTCATGCATGTTGAGTTTAACTACCTTTAAAATGTCTTGACATTGAAAAGTTACTGTGTACAAAAGGTACAAAAATTGAGATTAGCAAATCAAATTTCATTACTGCTAGTAATAATCCCAATTCCATGTTTTCTCGCAAAGCAACGATAAAGTGATTTATAGGATATGAGAACAGCCACAAGTAGATGAAGTTGTATTATGCTTTGTTACTGAGATACATGCCAAAGGACAGCCTATCACATGCCAAGCAATGCAAATGAAGGCAGAAGAAACTGTCAAGTCTCTGGGGATAGAAGATTTCAAAGCAATCAGTGGCTGCTATGACCAATTATAGACTGCACAGGCATACGGCATGTTCCTTCTTATTGTACATAAAATAGTGCTGTGCCGTCTCTTAACGGCAACTCAGGTTCCATGAAATAAGATTTTAAAAATTAGAACCCTTCATTCTTGCTCTTTACCATCTTAGGATGGCACCACCATTCACTCAGTTTTTAAAGTTAGAAACCTGGAGATCATTCTTGACTCGTCACTTCCAAAACACATAAAGGATCACAACACTTCTCATTATTACCTCTTGCAACCACAGCCCAGGCACCATCACCTGAACACTGCAACGACCTAACCCTCCCCTCTTCCATTCCACCCCCAGCACAATCCAACATTCACACCTCAGCTAGAGGTGTCTCAACCTTGGCACCGTTGACATTCTGGGCCAACAATACTTGGCTGGAGGAAGCGTGTCCTGTACTATTATAAATAAACCCACAACTCTGGGGATTTTTTTTTTTTTTTAAAGATTTATTTATTGATTGATTGCTATGTTGGGTCTTCGTTTCTGTGCTAGGGCTTTCTCTAGTTGTGGCAAGCGGGGGCCACTCTTCATCGCGGTGCACGGGCCTCTCACTATTGTGACCTCTCTTGTTGCGGAGCACAGGCTCCAGACGCGCAGGCTCAGTAGTTCTGGCTCACGGGCCTAGTTGCTCCGCGGCATGTGGGATCTTCCCAGACCAGGGCTCGAACCCGTGTCCCCTGCATTAGCAGGCAGATTCTCAACCACTGCGCCACCAGGGAAGCCCTGTCCTGTACTATTGCAGAATATTTAGCCACATCCCTGGTCTCTACCCACTAATGCCAGTAGCATACACCATCACCCCCAGCTGTGGCAATTGAAAGTGTCTGCAGATTGCCAAATGTCCCCTTGGAAGCAAAATATATAACCCACAGTTGAGAATCACCGAGCTAGAGAGATGTTTTTTAAATGTTTCTCTGCTTAAAACTCTCCAGTGGTTTCTCATTTTACTTATAATAAAATCTGCAGTCCTTAGAGCCTTGCTCACCCAAACGTATCCTATGTAATCCAGATTCTGGCCTACCCCTCTAACCTCAGGTGAAGCCACTATATTCTTCCTGCATTATGCTCCCTCCATAACGACCTTTCAGTTCCTAAAATACCACAGCCATTTCTGCTATAGAGATTTTGCCTTTGCTCTTCCTTGTGCCTGAACCACTCTTGCCAGGTTATGTGCAAGCTCAGCTTAAATTTAACATCCTCGAAGATGCCTTTCCTGACTCTGTTTATGCGTCTCATTATTACCCATCATAGTACCTCACTTGCTCCCTTTACAGCTTTTAACACAGTGTATGGTTATTTTGTTTACCTGATTATTGACTGTCTCTCACATGAGGACAAATACCTTGTCTGCCTTATTTCCAGCATCTAGGCAAAATGAAATGAACAAATTTATTAACTCAAGAACCTTAAAATACTAGATAAGTTGGTATCAATAACTTCAACTCCACCCCCCCTCATTCCCCACCTATATTTATGATCATTCCCTTGAAGTGGAGGGAGGAGAGGGGAGGGGAGAGGAAGAGACTAACAAAGCCCTCATCCATAAAGTATCTTTGTCGTCATCATGTTCTCTGGAGCACTGGGTGCAGATTAAATGACATATGTAATGAATCTAAAGCACTTGGATGGGTGTGGTAAACAACCTGTATTCAATAACTGATAGCTTTGTATGTAAAGCACCAAGCACAACACCTATACAGATAACTGAAAAATGACAGTTCTCTTGCCCCTTTTAATATCACTCTACCACCAGCTCGCCCTGAATACAGTAAGAATGCAATTTTGTACCTAAGAGATACCTCTCCCCTTCCAGGCCTCCAGGAACATAACATACCATACTAGGTGTAACATAGGTTAGTCATTCATATATGTATATTGACTGAGGAAAGCAAAATATCCGTTAACCAAAGCCAATTTATCATAAAATGACTTCAGAATTATACTTCAATTAGCTTCAGTAAACAAAATAACCATATGAATATTCAATTTCTGAACCCAGCTTTAAATTAAATTCAGGAAAAATATAAATTACTGTTTAACAATATCAGTGTTGGTTACTAAAAATACCTAATACAGCTAATACAAATACAAGTCTCCTTATAGGAAACTGCACAACTTTTAGCTAATAATTAGAACAAAATGATTTATCTTAAATTCCTTTTTAATATACTGTTTCTGACAGCATTCTGTATATGCATTTGGGGTGGGAGGTCTGAGGAAAGTGGTAAAGCAATATATTATAAAGGAAACATAAAGGCAGCCAGACTGCCAGGGTCTGAATCCCAGTTCTGCTAATTATTAGCTATGTGAACTCTGGAAAATCACTTAACTTCTCCATGCCTCAGTTTCCTCATCTGTAAACTAAGACTTAATACTACCCACCTCATGGGGTTGTTGTAAGGATCACATAAGTTAATGTATGTAAAATGCTTAAACAGTGCCTGGTATATAGAGAATACTGTTAACTATTAATGTTACCAATATTGTTAACTATTAATGTTATTAATGTTAACTATTAATGTTATTGTTATTTTGTTTCTTTGCATCATTATGGTTAACAGCTGCCATACTGGATAGCACATATACAAAACATTTCCATCATTGCAGAAAGTTTTATTAAACAGACTATAACAGACTACAGGATAGTTACAATGCCTGATGAGATAATGCATATCTTCTCTAATTTTTTAAGAAGTGCTTAGGAAAAAAACACTCTAAACCCAAAGTAGTTTTTAATCTAATAACTTTGACAGGTAACAAACAACTTGGGTTTTGGTCTATTTAACAAATCAAATAAAAGAGAAGTGGTGAAGGAAAGAGAGACTTTTTTAAGGATCTCTATTCAACAAGATAACAAAACAAATGAATTTTTTATTTCCTGTCTACCTTACCCTACTAAACACTCTCTGCAAAGGCTACCATACTTAGAAAAGGAATTTGTTATTAATTATATTCAAATATAATTATCAACATATCAAAAAAAATTTGTGATACAGTATTGTATGTGCTTCTTTAACACAGTAAATAAAAGATCTAGAGGTGGGTCTAACAGCCCAATTTTAAAGCACTGATTAGGATAAAAGATATTTTGAGATATCTGCAACATCTGTAATTTAATATGAAAATATTTCTGATTTCTATTGGTAACAAAGTTACAGCAATGCTCATACAACTGTGATTTGTTACCTACATTCAAAATTGAAGAAAATGCTAAATCTCACTTAGAGGTTAGGGAAAATGAAAATATTATTTTCCCATCTAAGTTTATGAACTCCAGGTTTAAAAAAAAAGTTGCTTAGGAGATTAGACTTTAGAGTTATAAAAACCTGGACTCAAACCCACCGCTTCCTAGCTAGGTAATATTGGGAAAAGGTACTTCACCTCCTCTGTGAAATGTGAGTAATACCTATATAAGATAGCTGTGTTTATTATCATGCTACTCGACATAGTATTTGACACATTCTCAATAAACATGTGTACTATTATAATCAGTAACCAAGTTCTGACAGTTATGTACTTCAGAACCCTCTGTGCATCAGAAAATCAGAGATTTGATGTCAGTTGGTCTGGGGTAGATCCCAACCATTCTTTGGTATATTTTTAAAGCTCCCAGGTGATTCTAATGTGCAGCCACTGGCCTAAGGACAAAGTTCAAACTCTAGTTTGGCACACTAGGCACTCTGGTCACTGCTTACAGCTCTATATTTTAATCACTCCTCTATAGGTAACCCCAAGCTCTTCACACACACTCAAATAATGCTTCCTCAAGAAGTGGGCTATAGTAGTGGCTCTCAAACTTCAGCCTGCATTAGAATCACTGTTAAAACACAAATTGCTGGTCTCTATCTCAAGAATTTCTGATTCAGTTGGACTGGGGTGAGGACCAAGAACTTGTATTTCTAACAAGTTCTCAGGCAATGTTAATACTGCTGAGGCAGGGAGCACAATTTAAGAACCACTGGGTTCTAGACTACATCACTACATTGTCCCTGTATATTCACCTGGAATGCCATTCCCATCTCCATCATCCCACTCTTGCTTGGCTAACTTTCACTTTTCTTTCAAAACTTATATAAGAATTTGCCTTCAGAAAGCATTTGCTCACTTCAACAAACCACCTCAAGGCATTTATTACCTACTATAAAACTTATCTGCCAAAAAAAACACACTACAGAATATTCTTAATGGTATACTAACGCACAGGTCAGATATCTGCTACCATATACAGACTGTTTTGCAATCATTGGGGGAAAAGGCCTCCTTTGGGCAGGCGAATTAGAAAATGCTGAAAAAGCAAATGGACAGTTGGTCAAGCAGAATGAAACCTGGATTTCAGCCCCCACCTAGCCCCTTGGCCATGACACCTTTATGCAGAGCACCACCAATTCCACAACCAGTCATGGCAGCCCTGGCACAGCCTACCACTAAAACACAAAGGAAGAGCCCTTAGATAGATCCTGGATTTGAGAAAGGGAGAGACGATGGGAGGAAGGGGCAATAAGGCTGTCTGGAAAGGATTTTTGGAGAAGGTTATTATCACACCTAAGTTCTGAGTCTTGAATCGCCTTCTCTGTACATCAGGAAAACAAGAACCGTGCTTTAATGTTTTTATACCCACAGTGTATGGCTCACTGTAGATAGTCAATAAATGTTTGAATGACTCACAATGACTAAAATTATATGAAGACACTTGTTAATCTATCTCTTTCTCACCAAATAAAGAAGCAAACACACACCCATAGCTGGAACCAAAAACCATAAATACTATCTAAATATTAACATATTTGGTCTGTACACTTATCAGCTAGGGGAAAGCATGAATTATTCTAATAACCTGTTGGAAGATGAGACAAAAGGGCCTGCTGATAACACACTTAGGTTTTTCAAAACTAAAGTCTTTAAAATCAAAAACTTTGCATTACCTGATTCAGAATTGATTTCCTGATTATTTCAACACGGACTAAAAAATTTACAGGAATCTTGGAAACTAATTTTACAACGAAGAAATTGAGGCTCAGAGAAGTAGTGACTCAAAGACACACAGCTAGTTAGTGGTAAAGCTGTAATTAAAACTCAAGTCACTGGCCCTATACTAGTTTTCTCTCTGCTATATCACACTCCCTTTACATTTATAAAATAAAATATTAAATATCCAAAACTTTTTTAAAAAACTCAGATTAACCCAGGTTTTGTTCCCTCTACCTCATTTTTATGAGAGGAAAAGCAGCCATCTAACCATCTTACTTTGTCTAGGAACTTAAAGAGATAACTTTCAAGATTACGTTTTGCTTTTGGTAAAGATTCATTCCTAAGTCTCTTTGTTTGCAAAATTATACATGCAAAGCTAATATTCATAAATAAAAATCCTGATACAGTCTTCAAATTTTCTCAATTACCAAGGAAGCATTACAATGGCTTTCCAAGATACAGTACTTTCTAAAGAAAAAAAGAGCCTGATTTTTAAAATACGTTTAACAATAAGCAGAAAACTCTGGCTATAACTCTCACCTCTCTATTAACCTGAGTACCTCATCCTCTGACCTCTCTCATTAATAGAGTTTATTATTAAACTAGTTTTATGTGCTAATAAGAACCAATTAATTAAAATTCTTTGCTTTTGGAAAGTAATCTTATGACTTATCTGGATTATAATTTTATTCACCTTTTAAATTTAAGATTAATGTCTTTTGGATTTATATACAATGCAACATAGTCTAATACTTAAGAGCTAACTTTTTAACTGACACAGCAATCCATGAGACATGCTTTTATTACTTCCATTATACAGGTGAGAAAACTGAGATTTAGAGAGGTTAAAGAATTTGCCCAAGTTTACATGCCTAGGAAGGAGATGAGTTAGAATTTGACACAGGCTGTGTAACTCAGGTGTCAGGAACTCTCTTGGACAATATATAATGGCTTTCTTAGCCCTTAATCATGTGATAATGCTTCCTTCATCTGTGAACATACTAACTTTTTAACTATCCCTAACAGTACAAGGTAAGGAATTTTCTTACTGAAAGTTAATTTACGCTTTAAAAATAAAGCAGAACACAGCTTAAGATATTCTTTAGCTTTTGTATCTTGCATTCTGTTGTAAGAATTTCTGCACATATGCTACCTTGTACTATCTCTACTAGAGAACAGAGAAAGCCTACCTCTCAGTACTCTAAATGAGATAAGAAAAAATAATAACATGATATAATAGAATCGACAGAGCTTTAGAATAACAGAGGGAATCAGGTACCTCAAAAGAGACAATCAGGTCACGTTCATGCTCGACTATGTATAAAGCTTTTTTTCTGCCTAAGATTGAGGAGACAAGCAGTGGTGTCTCAAACCTCTACCTGAACCTTTAAACCAACTCAACAATTATGAACAGAAATCTTGTCAGAGAGCCTAAAAATAATACAGGTAATACTTAAGTATTGTCATCTCAATTAGAAAATAAAGGGACTACCCTGAAAAACTCTTCCGACTCTTCCTGACCCATTAAAAATAATCTATCATTTGGGGGGACCTGACAAGGAGAAGGGCTTGTCCTCTTACCTCTGCACTTCATGCTTCCAAAGTATCCTGAACCTAACGCCCTCACAACATTTCAGGTAGTATCCCTATTTGTTTGTTTTGTTGCTTTGGGGTTTGGTTTCGGTTTTTAATCTCTCCCCATAAAACAGAAGCTGTTTAAAAGCAAAGTCTATGTATTTAACAACTTTGTATACTCACTACTAGTCATGAAGTAAGCACTCATATTAATATTTGCCCATCACAGAAATAAGACAACTGAGGCCTCTAGAAATTAAATGTTCTACTCAAGACCTCATGACTGTTATATGATAGAAAAAGAAAAAAAACCAAATCTCTGTAAAATAAACTTCAAAATGCAAAAGATTATAAAAAGCATAAATAAGGCTGAGATAAAAATGCCCTTTTAAAAGATTTAGAGTGTGGGTTCTGAAAGTAAGTCTGGGTTTAAATCCTGGCTCTCTCATTTATTAGTTGTCTGGCCTTGGAACAATTAGTCTACAAAATACCGTGCCTTATGAACACCACCACTTACCAAATCTTATGGTGCCAACAATAAATGCAATAATGCATTTGCAGTAAATGAAAATACAAAGACGGTGATAACTGTTGGCTGAAGTTATCAGGAAAGATTTTACACAGATTCTACAGCTCAGTGTTTGTTTTTTCTGTTTTTCCTTTCTTTGCGAGCTATATCAATTATACAGCATAATACATAAAATCTAGATAACAGTTTAAAGAATTATCAAGTGAACACTCCATGTAACTACTACTAACATCAAGAAATAGAGTACTCCAAAAACTTCTCTACAATGTGTCCCTCCCTCATCACAAACTTGAGAGGTTTAAGCAAATCTAATAAACTTAATTTAGTTAATTTAAGATTAAATAAGTTTAATCTAACCTGTAAAACAGATAACAGCAACATAATAACAACTTCCTCACAGGGTTACTGTAAAATATTTACTGGTACACAGTAAACACTCAATGAGTGTTTCCTACACACACATTATACCCCAGAACAAAGACATGGGGTGGGGGTGGGGGGGAATATAAGTATGTAATCTAATTGGTGAGAGCATAAAACCTACAGAGAAGTACAGTGCAGAGACAGACCTGGAAAGCTAGGTTGGGGCCATATAAGAAATAAAAGAAAAATCTAAGCTAATAACATAGAGGAAATTGAGAAAATTCACTGGGCAGTTTTGAAAGACAATTCTCCATGGGTCTCTTGTTTTTCTGCCTATCTTGAAAACAGAGGCACCGACTGCCTTTGATCCAATCTTTTCAAGTATATTTGTAGAATCTTGGAAAAGAGAAATAGCATCTCCCTCAGAGAAAAGGAGAGGTATGCTTACAACCCATTATAAAGATTCCGGTTTCTCTAAGCTTGGGATTCCCCTCCTCTAACACAACCCAATGCATGTGCGAGTGTCACATCTTCACTCTACCGTGTACAAACTGGGGCTCCAAGATCTGACACTAATAGCTGTGGCTACTGCTATTGCTGTAATGCACTGTTCTTCATCTCTGACCAAGGAGTCTCATGACTCCATTAAACTGTAGCGGGTTAACTTAGCCTGCAAGTAGGGTAAAATCTCAGAACTTTCAGTTCTTGACAGGCATTAGCACATAATCAATGTTTATTATAACTGATAGATTCCACTTCCATACTGTCAGAAAGGATAAAAAATGCAAAACTCAACTATATGCTGCCTTCAAGAGGCACATTTTAAATACAAAGGAAAAAAGAGTTTTAAGTAAATGGATGGAAGAAAATACACTACAGAAACAGTAAGCTCAAGAAAGTTGGAGTGGCTATATTAATATCAGAAAAAGCAGATTTTAAGACAAAGACTATTACCAGGAATAAAGAGGGACATTTCATAAAGCCCAATTCATCAGAAAGACCTAATAATCATAAATTCTATGTGCCTAATAACAGAGCTTCAAAATACATGAGGCAAAAATTAACAGAATTAAGGGAGAAATAGATAATTCCACAGTCACAGTTGGATATTTTAACATTCCTCTCAGCAACTGAATAGAACTATACTGAAAAAACAAAACAAACTAATAAAACAAAACCCAAGACATAAATGATTTGAAAAATGCTACCAAAGCACCTTAATCTAATTGGTATTTACAGAATAGTACACCCAACAACTGCAGAATACATATTCTTTCAAGTGTGAAAGGTACATTTACCAAGATAAACCATATGATGAACCGTAAAACAAGGTTCAGTACATTTAAAGAGATTAAAATCATACAGAATATATCTCAAGACCTCAAAATAAAATTAAGTTGGAAATCAATAACAAGATATCTAAAATAATCCCAAATACATGAAAATTAAACAACACACTTTTAAATAATCCGTGGGTCAACAAAGAAATCACAAAGCAAATTAGAAGCTATTTCAAACTAAAAGATAATAAAAATATCAACATCTGTGGGATATTGCAGTGCTTGGAGGAAAATCTATAGCTTTGAATGCTTACATTAGAAAACAAGAAATGTCTGAAATCTATGACCACTTTAAGAAGCTAGAAAAAGAAAAGCAAAATACATGGGGGAAAGAAAATTATAAAGAACAGAAACAAACGAGAGAGAAAAGACAAATGGAGAAAACTAGCAATGTTATTTTTGAAAAGAGATACAAATAGATAAACCAAGAATTAGACTGGTCAAGAAAAAAAAGAAAGAACACATTAACAACACCAGAAATTAAAGAGATATCACTACAAATCCTACAAGCAATCGAAGGATAACAAGGGAATCGTATAAACAACTAATGTCAACAAATTCCTTTAAAAATACAACAAAATTAACATAAGATGAAACAAAATCTGAATAACCCTATGTCTAGTAAAAAATTGAATTTGAATTTACCAAAAGTCTTCCCACAAAAAAAAAAAGTTTAAGTTCAAATGGTATCACTGATGAATTCTACCAAACAGTCAAGGAATATTGCACAAAGTCTTTCAGTCAGTAGAGGGAACACCTCCCCAGCTTATCTTATGAGGCCATCATAATCCTAATACTGAAACCTGAAAAAAATATCACAACCAAAGAAAACTACAAAATAATATCCCTGATGAAGAAATATCCTCAAGCCCTAACAAAATATTAAACATAAAAAGGATAATACACTGTGATCAAGTGAGGTTATCCTAGGCATCAAGATTAACATTTGAAAACCACCACTGGTGTCTGAAAACCTGTGGTAGAATGATGAGCACTTTGTTGCTAAATTTGGCTACTGCAAATATTTTTGTTCACCTACCCCAACATACAAGAATATCTCTCATCAGAAATATAAAGACGTAAGTATAATTGCTAGGTTTATGGTACATGTATTCTTCAACTTACTACAAAAGTCATTTTCTTTTGCAAAATGACTATGTCCCTCCAAAAGTGGGAGTCTAATTTCCCCACATTCTCATTAACACTTGATATTATCAGAATTTTTAATGTTTGCCAATCTGATAGAAGTGAAATGATTTCTTCTTATGGTTCTACTTTGCACTCTCCCAATTACCAATGAGATTATAATTCGGCTGTGGGTTGCTGTAAGTCATGATACCACATAGGTGAGTTGCAACCAGCATTCTTAATTTAAAAAAAGAAAAAATTAAAAAATCAGCGTGTACCACATAAAGGTTATACATTATCCATGGTGTGTGTGTTTGTACTGGGTCACAACATAAAATGTTTTTGTAACTTTGAGCTTCTAGCAAGTTAAAAGCCACCTCTAGAGCTGTTTAATTACAGCAAAACTCCTTAGAGAAATTTGGGCAACTAACTGGTACATCATTTAGGCCCACAGTACTAAAGATGTATCTTATAAAGAAGGTAGGATTGAGATGTCCTTTAAGCACTAACTGGCTTAAAGAATTAGAAGAGGGAGAAGAAACCTGACAGAAGAAATAAGGAGTGAAACAAAAAGGATTCTATAAAACGAACTGGTCTATGACCTACTTAAAGCTCGCTTAAAAAGAATCACATTTGTCAATAAGACAAGGTTTCTCTCAGCACTAAAACATAGGAAGTTGGGATCCTATCCTCTTGACTACCGAAATGACAGAAAACTGATCCCTCCTTCTCTGTAGACACATCCTAATTCCCACCTCAATAATCATCTCTTTCTTGGGCTTATGCAAGAGCATCCTCTTAGGTCTCTGCTTCCTACTCTTCCCTACAGAGCGTCACAGTACCAAGAATCATCTAAATTCTAGAGATTCATATTTTAATTCAGCTAACAAAGATTTTCCAAGTGCTTACTATATTACCTCTCTATTAAGAAATTAAGCTGTATCTCCCAAACAATTTTAACTCCTGGTTATAGTCTCTAAATCTTGTTATTCTTAACTAAACTGTCCTAATTGCCTCCTCTTGAAGGTATTTTGCTTCTTGGACTGTTAAACCTCCCGCATACCATGACCAATTTCTGCTACCCTCTTTGTCCACCAATAATATCCCTACTCTATTTTAAATAACTATTCTTTTTCATAATTCCCTCTTCAAAAGTTGCTGGACCAATCACAGCACAGCAAATGTCTGGTGTAATGAGTTTATGAATCTACCTGTCACTTAGTAAGAGTGTGATCTTACGCATTTAAATTTCTTAACTTCCCTGAGATTCAATCTCATCCCTAAAATGAGTAAAACAATAGGTATCAAACAATAATGAGAATTAAATAATCTCTATTGCCTTTTTCCTTTTTACTTAACTTTTTAACTTTTATTTTTAATTTCCTCTAAATGCAATAAAATGCTTTTATAGAGGGACGCACTTCAACTGAGGTACCATGAAATACAAAAAGGAAAAAGCATGAAGACAAAACCAGTATGAGTAAACTTACCAGGTGGGGTTATACTGCTCTGCCTATGTGCTCTTCTTGTACATCCAAATTCTAAAGAAGCAACTGTAAAGATACTTCTTTCCCCATGGCAAGCAAAATTCTAACAACCCACAATGACCCACACCCTAGTATATAACCCTCCCCTTGAGTGTGGGAGAGACCTGTAAATATAATAGAACATCACTCCTGTGATTGTTACATGGCAAATAAATTTTTGCATATGTATTTAAGTTCCCTAATCAGTTGAGTTCACCAAAAAGGAGATCTTCCTGAGTGGGTCTGACCAAATCAGATCAGCTTTAAAAAGGGGTCTTAAAAGGGAGTCCAAAGGACAGAGACAGGGTAAGCCAGAGCAACTGACTTCTGCTTGCCTGGATGAAAGCAAACAGCCATGATGTGAAATGCCTACGTGAACATGTGGTAAGGAACTGAGAAAGGTCCTTGGCCAACAGCTAGAAAGAAGATGGCAACATCAGTCATACAGCCACAAGGAAATTCTGCCAACAAGTAGTGAGCATGGAAGAAGGTCCTGAGCCTCAGATGAGAACTGCAGCCACAGCTAACACCTTGATTTTAGCCTGGTGAGATGCTGAACAGAGAGCCCAAAGTACCCAGATTTCTCACCTACAGAAACTGTGAGCTAATAAATGGGTGCTGTTTAAGCTAGTAAATTTGTGGTACTTCGCTATACATAAAAAGAAAACTAATACACTCCATCAACATAGGACAAAGCAGAAAAGGATAAAAAGGGGGAAGAGACATCTTTTTCTCCAGAGTGCACTGTATCTCCTCACAGCACTGATTATGAAGATATACAGATCCAGAATCAAGGGAAAAGATTAAAACTATAAAATTACATAAATTTTTACAGTTTTAATAATTAAGAAGGGCTTTTCCACACACAGCTTGTTATACAACTACCATATAATTTATTACCTTCATTTTAGTGATGAGGAAAGAAAGGCTGGAAGAGTGACACCCCAAAGATCACAAACCTAGGGTATGTTTAAAGTAACTTCAGTCCAGGGCTCTCTCTCCCCTACCACAGCCCCCTTAAGGCTTTAAAAGAGCCATTCAAACCAACAGTACCTGTATACTGTCTTCAAGGGAAGCATTCCTAGTAACATAACAATTTCCCGTATTTCACGTCTATTTAAATACCCCTTAGCTTTGTCAGAATGTCAAAACTAAAGTGGATACTGAAAAATTTCCACTCAAAAGTAGTTTGGTTGTAAAAATGACCATGGGTAGACCATTTGAATAAACTTAATGTACATTTTGAAATGTAATGAAAAAACTTTAGCAAAACGCTTGTCGGTTTTCTAGTACTTTATTTAGATAGCAAACAATTTGTGTTATAACTATTCTCAAAAATGCAAAGCAAGTAAACAACCTTTCCGAATCTTTCACTATTTCCCCCGTTGGGCAAATTTTTTTAGCCTGAACATTTCGTACGTTATAAATATGAGAACGTGGTACAATGTATCATACAATACACAGGTTGTTTTTATTTTCACTGTTATATGTATTTTCCTAAGTGCTTCACCATCAGAATTTGCAATTTTCTTAAAAAGATACACGAAAATCTAAAAGGTGTAGCCAAATTCCACGTAAGTTACAAATCACACAACTTTTCTTTATGCCAAGTCAAATACTTTCATAAACACTATGTTTGCTAACAGATGCAAAATAAAGTCCTTTCTAGTCACAACCACGAGAAGGAATAAACCATATATTCATCATCTTAACATCGACTTTAACAGCAAATAATTCGCTGTCGTCACATACAAACAGCATCGTTTTGAGTCTATAAGCGTCCAAAACCATCCCATGATTTATACGCCCGGGGCACGATTCTCTGCAATGTGAAGAAAATCGATAAAATTTCAAATGTTGGTGGAAGGGGTGACGCGACAATCCTAAAACCTGAAAATTTCTTAGTCCCTACAGCACACAAGAAGCACCCAGTTTGGACTCTCCAATCGAGGCCCAGGTCCAACTCCAGGCACTCCAGTTTCCCAGCTCTTCACCACCACCCCCCCACCCCGAGAAAGGAGGGAAAACAACTTTTATTGGCCTCGTCTCCCGGGGGGCTGGCAAACTAGCGGGGCAGTGCTCCGGCCTGGACACGTTTCACAAGGAGGCCTCCGTCGGGGGCGGGGAGGGCAGACAGCGGGAAAGCCCGGCTTCGACGTCCCCTCTGCCCCAAGCGCCAGCCCCCCGCTCCACCCCACCGAGAAGAGGCCTGGGCCGGCCGCCACGCCGAGCGACCCCCGGCCCCTCCGCCGAGGCGAGCTCGTTGTCATGTGACGCCGCCACCGCCGCTAAAACACCGCAGAAACGCAGGGCGGCGGGCGGCATTCGCACCAGCCCGCCTCGGCCCGGCCCCGCCGGGCGCGGGCGAGTCCCGAGAGTCCAGGCGGGGGGGCGGAGGGCGGGCTTGGCGGCGGGCCCGAGCGCGCCACAAAGGCTTCCGCGCCCGTCGCCGTAGTGCCTGAACGGGCGGGGGCACAATTTTCGGGGCCCGCGAAAGGGGTGCGGAGCGACCAGGGCTCCGGGGCGCCCGCCGCGCCCACAGTCGTTCCCCCCGGCTCCCGGACGGCCGGCGACCGCCGCGCCCCGCACAGGCCCGCGCGGCCTCCCTCCCCCGCGCGGGGCCCGCGCCCGGCCCGCCCGCTCCCCGCTCGCGCTCTCTCGCTCTCTCCCGGCCTCCATCTTGGATCGGCGCTTCCAGCCCCCGCGCCGCTGCCGCCGCATTCCCCCTCTTTCCCGCCCCCCGCCGCCGTCGCCGCCGCCCGCACTCACCTCAGCTGCCCATCCGGGCGCAGCCGGCCGTCGACCTAGTTTCCCCCCAAAAGTCTCCGGTGTGTTATTCCCGAAGTGGGGGGGTTGTTACGGGGTGGTCGCCGGGGGTTCGGGAGCGGGGGCCGCGCCTTCAACGGAGCTGCAATCCTAACCCGCCATCTGGTGGCATTTTCCACACGCCAATGGCGCCGCTGCAGACTTGGGTCCGGACCGCCCTCTGCTGGCCGCCGTGCTTACTGCCTCGCTGACGGGACGGACCTGCCCGGAAAGGGGAGGGAGCTGAGGCGCGAGCTGGCGGCCGCGGCGGGGACGCGCGCAAACGCTTTCCTGTGGGGATTAGGCGCACGCGCGCCAGCGGGGCGGGAAACGTGGCCGCTGCGTGGCGGCCCGGCGCCCGCACGGAGCGCTGGCCCAGCTCAGCCAATCGCGAGCGGCGGATACCTCTCAGTGAGGGCGCTGTGGACGGTTCGTGGCCGCCCGAGGCTGGCGGAAGGATGGCTGCGGCAGCGCCTGCGCGCCCCGCTAGCTGAGCTGCTGCCCGCCATTTTTGGAGCTTTTCCGAGACCTGGGAGGGAAACCCGCCCCCGGCCCCTTCACCGAGGCCCCTCCCCGGGTGGCGGGACTGGCGCTTCCCCGCAGCCCCGCCCGGCTCCTGCTACCCCCATCCCCCGCCCGGGACGAGCTCTGCGGAAACGCGAGTGGGTGGCGGCACAAAACTGTGCTCCCGCCTCTCTTAGGTTTGACGAGGGCCTCAGAGTTTAGCATTGTACTAGCGACTTATTGTTGACGAGGCGCTTCCCCCGGCGCGGGTGAAAAGGTTTCGAGAACTGTTTGGGACCTCCCTCGCCGCCGATCTAGACCCAACACTGCTCGCCGCAGGCCGATTGGCGTCGTCCCTGCCTCCGTAAAGCAGATCCTCTCCGTGGTGCCGGCTTTGCATAAGGCGGCAGCATTGGCTAGTTAGTGAGTAAAGAATGTAGGTAGACTGGGAAAATATAGCCTCTGCTTTGGAATCAGATTTCACCTTCCACAGCCTAGGACTACTGTCAGTAGCTGTGAAATGGACGTGAAAATCCTAGCCTTTTAGCTGCCAAAAGGGAAACAGTTGACTAACGTGAGATCATGACCAAAATATGCCGCTGAATGTCGCCTCTTCCCTACTCTCCACCCGCCTCTCTGTGGCCGTGGCTTCTACCTTTCACCCACTCACAACTTTGAATACAAAAGTGAATCCTTAGTCTCCCAGGTCATCAGCCCCATTTATGACTAAATCTCTGTTACTATATCCAGCTCTATTTCTGTATTGCCTTAGAATCGCTCAACTCTTTTAATAGTCTTAACGGCCAGTCTCCAGTAGATTACCCCTATTTCTGATTTCTCTCCCAAGGGTCACAGGTGTGTGGGTTTTCACTGGAGGAAGTCACAATTCTACCTGGTTGGTATGAATTTGTGACTGCACTCCCACTTACAATTTTTTTCACTCATCTTTGGTTGACTTCCTATCGTATTCTCCCCAAGGACTATTGAAGCTTTCCTTGTTAAGGTGCCAGTCCCAATCCATACTAATAGATAAAATCATCGTTTCCAGGGATCAAAGCTATGGAATTCCAATTCCGGTTTGATATTCTCTCCGTATTGAAATATCTGTAACCACACCCTGTTCATGACCTCTCAAATTCTCACCGAATTAACCCATTCTCCCCTTCCCTCCAAAGCTAGTCTTTCTTCCTGGACTACGTATGCCGTCCCTTCCCATTTCCTCCTTCCACCACTTTCCTAGGGTCTTATATCTTCAACATCTTGCCATTGGCTTCTGTTTTTCAGCAGTTTCCATGGTCATTTTTAAAATTTCAGTACTACTACTCCCTCCAGTTACAATACTATCAACCTTCTTTTCACTGTCACATTTCTCAAAAGAAGCAGTCTCCCGCCTTCATTTCCACCTTATTCCTTAGCTTTTATCAATCTAACCGATAACAACAAACTGAATTTACACTTTCAGGTCACAACCACGTCCTCTTTTTCTTGGCACACCCAATCCTTATCCCCTCCTTGAAACCCTATTTCCCCCTTTTTTAAGACAATTCCTGGCATCTACAACCTACCTGGTTTCCTGGTCTTCTGATTCCTTGGCTAGCGCCTCCTCTTTTTTCCAATCCATAGTTCAACTCCTAGCTCTCTGTTCTCCTCTACTATCCTTTCTCTTCAAAAGTCTCTTTAAATTACTATCTGTTCCTGATTTTCTCTTAACTAACATTCCTCATATTCAGCTTTCTTGCCCAAAATTCAGCTCCAGCCCAAAATTCAACATTTAGAATAATGCATCTTTCTTTTTCAACTTTCCTGATTTCTCTTAATAGCATTGTAATTTCAGATACATTCAAGCTTTAGCTATTTGGTAAGATAAAGTAATAGGTCCTATAACAAGTTAACTTTGTTGCAGAATCACACATTTCCCAGGAGCCTCTGCTTTCATGAAATTCTTAATCAAGATTCCAAAGTTCTTGGCAAAGATTTTCAAACACCACAGTTTTCATTAACAGCTTCAAGTCAGAGGTATGAACAAAATGTCAGAAAGAATACCTGGAACTAGTGTAGGTAGGTGCTAAGGGCTCTTAAGTATTATTTGGGATAGGAAATAAAGTATCAATAGAACAAACATTTGCTTAGTCCAAGTTTCTTGGTGCCCTTTGGAATTTCTACCTCATTGTTTGTTTCAAATGATCTGAAATGAGACCTGGCCCACTTTGAAGATTCAGGTTGATAGGTTAGATGTCTAAAGAAGCACATGCCCATTAAACTTTTATTTCAACTCAATCTTTTAGCCAACCTGGTCCAAAAATATAATATTAAATATTAAATTTAATATTATAAACTTAAAATTTCATTTACAGAATTACACATTAATGTAAATGTACTATAAATGCTTTACAGACTAAATGGCTAACATTTATTAACCAATAACGTGAAGATCTTTGCCTTATAACATAAAAAGCTAGTTTGTGACTATTTAGATGGCAGAACTCCTTTTAAAATTTGGCTGAACTTATGTCTTTTTCCTTTCTGGATAATTTTAGCATGAAGGAGATTTCAAAGTTATTCCATTGACCTTAGAGTCCTGCTTAAAGTAAAAAACGATCAGCCAACTTGTTTCATGACAATAATGATGGCATTCCTTTCACAGAACCTTTTTTTTTTTTAATGACTTTATTTTTTTAGAGCAGTTTTAGGTTCACAACAAAATTGAGAGGAAGGAACCGAGATTTCCCATATACCCTCTACCTACACACATTATAGCCTCCTCTGCTGTAATCAGCATCACTCACCAAAATGATACAGTTGTTACTGAGGAAGAACCTATATTAACACATCATAATCACCCAAAGTCCATAGGTGATTCCTTAGGGTTCACTCTTAGTATTGTACATTCTACGGGTTTGAACAAATGTATAATGACATACATCCATCATTATAATATCATAATAGTTTTTTCATTGCCCTAAAAATCCTCCATGCTCTGTGTATTCTTCCCTCCTCCTCCCTCATCCCTGGCAACCACTGATTTTTTTAATTGTCATATGGTAGGTAGGCTTTTCAGACTGGCTTCTCTCACTTAGTAATATGCATTTAAGCCTCTTTCATGTCTTTTCATGGCTTGATGGCTCATTTCTTTATAGTGAATAATAATTCATTGTCCAGATGTACCACAGTTTATTTATCCATTCACCTACTGAGGGACATGCTGGTTGCTTCCAAGTTTTGGCAATTATAAATAAAGCTGCTATAAACATTCCTATACATGTTTTTGTGCAGACATAAGTTTTCAACCCCTTTGAGTAAATACCAAGCAGTGTGACTGCTGGATCATATGGTAAGAGTATCTTTAGTTTTCTAAGACACTGCCAAATTATCTTCCAAAGTGGCTGTACCATTTTGCATTCCCACCGACAATTAAGAGAGTTTCTGTTGCTCCACATCCTCATCAGCATTTGGTGTTGAAAGTATTCCAGTTTCTGGCCATTCTAATAGGTATATAGTGGTATCTCATTGTTGTTTTAATCTGCACTTCTCTGATGGCTTGTGCTGTAGAGCATCTTTTCATATGCGTATTTGCCATTCTATATCTTCTTCGGTGAGATGTCTGTTAATGTCTTTGGCCCATTTTTAAATTGGGTTGTTTGTTTTCTTACCATTGAGTTTTAAGTGCTCTTTGTCTATCTTGGATAACAGTCCTTTATCAGATGTGTCTTCTGCAAATATTTTCTCCCAGTCTGTGGCTTGTCTTCTGATTCTCTTAACATTGTCTTTTGCTGAGCAGAAGTTTTTAATTTTACTGAAGTCCAGTTTATCAATTATTTCTTTCATGGATTATGTCTTTGGTGTTGGGTGATACCTAAAAAGGTATCACCCTACCCAAGGTCATCTAGGTTTTCTCCTAAGTTATCATCTAGGAGTTTCGTAGTTTTGCACTTTACATTTAGGTCTATGATCCATTTTGAGTTAATTTTTGTGAAGGATGTAAAATCTATGTCTAGATTCTCCTTTTTTTTGGGGGGGGGGATGTGGGTGTCCAGTTCTTTCAGCAACATTTATTGAAAAGACTATGTTTACTCCACTGTATTGCCTTTGCTCCTTTGTCAAAGATCGATTGATTATATTTATGGCGGTCTACTTCTGGGCTCTCTATTCTTTTCCATTGATCTATTTGTCTATTCTTTTGCCAATATCACAACTGTCTTGATTACTGTAGCTTAATAGTAAGTCTTGAAGTCGGGTAGCATTAGTCCTCCACCTTTGTTCTTCTCCGTCAGTATTATGCTGGCTATTCTGGGTCATTTGCCCCTCTATATAAACTTAAGAATCAGTTTGTTGATATCCATAAAATAACTTGCTGGGATTTTGATTTGGGTTGCATTGACTCTATTGATCAAGTTAGGAAGAACTGACATCTTGATGATATTGAGTCTTCCTATCCATCTCCTCATTTATTTAGTTCTTTTCTGTTTGCATTCATCAGAGTTTTGTAGTTTTCCTCATATGGATCTTGTAAGAAAAACTTTCAAAGTAACATTTGATTCAAGATTCTTCCCTTTTCCATGCCTTTTACAGAGTTCCAAACACAGCTACTGGATATTTAGACTACAGAAAAGTCTTCTGATTATGCTTTCTCACACTTCATTTTGACTACTTCCACATACCACATGAATATCTAAAACATAGTATTTGGGGGATCATGACCACTGTCCCATTTTACTCTCCCAAAATCAAGTATTCTTCCTTTGCATTTTTCACTTGGCTACAGGATATTTACTGTTGCTTATCAGCTAGACTTTCACAAAAATCAGAAATGGTTTTCCCTTCTTTTCTACTCTTGCAATTAAGGTGTGCTGCCAACTGGTGGCAGTAATGTGCCATAGTGTCCTTCCTATCAGATTAAACCATGATTTTTCCATACCATTTTTTTTCAATTCCTTCTAAACATGAGCAATTAATTCTGTCCCAAGATTGGTAATAAGACAGAGCCAGAAGACCTCCTCTTTCAGCATCAGTAACCTGGGCAAAACTCTATCCCCCCAAAATGGAGGAACAGAACTACTCATAAGCAAAAAAGAAAAAAGAAATCTCATAAGCAGAGGGCTGGAACTAGTGAAGGTAGAGTTAAGAGCTCTTAAATATCATTTAGGGTAGAGAATAAAGTATCAGTAGAACAACCATTTGCTTAGTACAAGTGTCTTGGTGTCCTTGGAATTTCATTTTAGAAGATCTGGAATAATGCCTGACATTTTAGGGAGTCAACCTTGATAAAGGTAGATGTCTGAAATATTGTTTCCATATAAACAGAGCAACCAGCCTCTAATTTCTTTTTTCAGTCAAAGAAATGCACATATGGCAACAAATAAAAGGAAACAAATTAAATTGTAACAAATCAGATAGCACAAAAGAATTTATGATGAAAAGCAACAAATCTCATGCTAATCCTTTCTACCTCTAGGACCAGTCCCCAGGGACAACCTCTTTTGCATGTTTTTGTTTGTGATTACTTCAGTATTTCTAAATCTGCTTATATCAGCTTTAGACAATATCTAAGGACTCCCTGGTACAAAAGATAAGGATTATGTTAACATCCAGTCTTCCGATATTTAAGAGTTACGTTAATTTTAGCTCTTCTGTTGGTTATCTTTGTAACTTTCAATAGCACACTGTGAAACTCTAGACAATATTTCAACCTTAGATAGTATTTCGACTCTCCAATATTAATACCACCATTCTTCCTTCCCACCTTCTACTCACCTCCCTTAAACACAGTCAATATCTTTTGTGTTTTGTCTATTAGTTGACTCAAAATTAACAGCCAACTTCCAGGCTATGAAGAGTGCCAGGATTACATTTTCTTCTCTTCAAGACATCTGTCACATCCACTAGAAAGCCACTCAAAGGAAAATGTGCAGAGTATCAGGATCAAATGGATTCTCTTCCCTTATTATCCCCTGCCCAAATATTTGTGCTTCACACTTGGGAGGTAAGCTGCTTTGTTTGGCTTTATTTCTCATAGAGTTTCAAATTGCCGTTGTGGAGCACGGTCTCTAGGCGCACGGGCTCAGTAGTTGTGGTGCTCGGGCTTAGCTGCTCTGCAGCATGTGGGATCTTCCCGGACCAGGGCTCGAACCCATGTCCCCTGCATTGGCAGGCGGATTCTTAACCACTGCACCACCAGGGAAGCCCTAAAGAAAATCATTATTTCTTAAAAAGAACTTTTTTTTTTGCATGTTTCAAACTAATTTAATCAGACTTACATAAGTGATATCTGGATTGTGAGATGAACTGGGGTCTAATATTAGTTTCCTATTGCTGTTGTAACACACTGCCACAAACTTAGTGGCTTTACAGCAACACAAGTTTATTATCTTACAGTTCTGGAGGTCCGAAGCTGTAAACAGTGTCCACAGGACTGAGTTCTGTTGGAGGCTCTATGTGAGAATCCACTTCCTTGCCTTTTTCAGCTTCTAGAGGCTGCTCGCATTCCTTGGCTCATGGCTGCTTCCTCAGATCACTCCAACTTCTATTTCTGTGGTCACATCGTCTCTCTGACTTGCCCCTTATAAGAACCCTTGTTATTACATTGAGAAAAAGAACTTTTTTAATATAAATATTACATGCATGTGACCAGTTTAAAAAGTTACTTACCTATCATTTTCCCCTACCCTCTTAGTTCTCCTCTCAAGAAGCAGCCACTGTTATCCATTTCCAGAAGCTTTGGGACTTTCTCTTTAATCTTAGTGTTATGACATTTCTATGGATCAAAATTTAATAACAAGTTACCAGGACCAGAACTGCAATTTTTTTTCTGAATCCATGTAAACAATTAATGAATATAAGCATCTTCTGTCAATGGTATTTAGGGAGACATGCATTGAGCACTTACTAGCATATATGGCAGATACTTGGTGTTTTGTTTGTTTGTTTTGTTTTGAGGGCTTAGTTTTATTTTGCCAAAGTTGTATTGAGGTGTGACTGACATATAATAAACTACACATATTTAAAGTGTATGATTTAATGATCTGTAACTTATAAAAAACCTATGGAGCCATCACCATAATCAAGATACTAAATATATCCATCAACTCCAAAAGTTGCCTCATAGCCCTTTGTAATCCATCCCTCCCTGCCTTTATTCATCCATTCAGGCAACCACTGCTGCTTTCTGTCACTAAAGGTTAACTGCATTTTCTAGAATTTTACATAAATGGAATAATACATTATATATAATTCTTTTTTGTTTTATTTCTTTACTTAGTACAATTATTTTGAGATTCATCCATATGGTTGTGTATAGCAATCATTCATTCCTTTTTAGTGCTGCTGTAGTATTCCACCATATGATTAGACTACAATATGTCCATTTACATGCTGATGGACATTTTGTACATAATTTTTTCTTCTTATAGTAAAGCTGTTATGAACACTCAAACACTGTGATTATGTTTTAGTGGATTTGATCTTTTGTAGGTAGGCTAAAAAGGCCGTCCGTAGAGCAAGGACCAAAAATTCAAATGCCTACAGGAGCCAGACAGATAATATAAATAAGTAGGGAGGAGGGGAAAATTTGACATAATAAAAGCAGCAGTTTAAGCTTTATGGTGAGTGGCAAACTGACACTTGGTATCCATGGTGGGATGGGTGGAGATTATGACAAACGGGAGAGCTTGAACCCAGTTTAAAGCAGGTAGCTTCTCAGGATCAGCTCGTTGTTGCCAGGCTGTTCAGTGTGGCCAGGGTTTCCTTTTTTCTTTTTTCTTTTTCTTTTCCCCAAGGGCAGTCACAAATCCAGATTGTATGTGAAGTTTCTTAATTTTTTTTTTTAAGTATGGAAACAAATGAAAAATAAAATTCAGGAATCAAGACAGGAGGGAATCAAAATATTGACTTGAATAAAAACCCTGCTATTTGTTCAATTGGATACTGAATATATGATTATTCATTGTATTATTCTCTCTTTTTTGTTCATGTTTGAAATTTTCATAATAAATACAATTTATAAAAATTAGCTTGGATAAAGCTAATTAGAGAAAGACCTTTGGGTTGGCAAATGGGCTTGCTAATGGTCCCCTCACGCAACGGAATACATTCATCACCCAGTCATAAGCAAAACTGGACAAACTCAAGCTTTCCCGTGAGATTCAGGCCTTCCCCATAAGCTTATAACATTGAGGAGCAGAGAATTTGTTGAATCCTACTGACAAGCCAGGGGATAAAGAGAAACAGAAAGGAAGTTAGACAGAATCAGAAACAGAGGAAGTCCAGAAAAGGTTTAGTCTTTTAAGCTTGATTCCTTCTAATCTCATCTATCATCAGAGAAGTCATTCCTACTTCTCTGGGAAGAGAAAGATGCTGAATTCTTCTCATTCTTTTTCCTCCTGGGGAGTAGAAAATTTCTTCCCTCTATGAAAACAAAAGGAGTGAGAAATTTAAATGCTTCACCCCTGTGGTGGGCGTTTTGATGCACTGCCCAGATCCCCCTACTATAAGAACTTGTCCCAGGTACTGCGTGCTGTTGGCAGAGTCTTTGGAACCTTCAGGATTGCTACATTTGCAGAAAGCTACATCACTTGAGGTAAGGCCCCTTCCCAGGGTGCCCCACATTCAATTACTGAACAAAGTTGGGGTATAAGAGCCTGACCATCTTAGCCAACTTGGGTCAACTCTGAAGGTCAATTCTAATCTCCTGACCTCACTATGGGACCTGCATACAGCTCAGTTCTCCCTCTGCCCAATCCTGCTTCCTTCTTCTCTGGTTCACAAGTGTTAGTTCCAAGGGCACCCCTTAATAAATATCCTGCCTGTTAAACTCTATCTCATAGTCTGCTTCCCAGGAACCAACCTGTGACGGTTAGTGTCAGGAGTGAGATCTGAGAAAGTAGGCCCTAAGATGGGGTCTTGGAGTTTGATCATAGCTGCCCACCTGACAATAAGGACCCCATCACACGATTACAGTCCAATTGTTAAAACTTTTCAGGTTGGTACACTAGTGGAAGGCTATGTATTAACTGATATGATGTATCAGGTACTTGAGAAATATGGGGAAAAGAGTAACTATAAGGACAATTAAATTAACTGGTCCTGTAGACTGAATTGTGTCCCCCTCCCCTCAAATTCATATGTTGAAGTCCTAACCCCCTATGAGATTGCATTTAAAAATAGGGCTTTTAGGAGGTAATTAAGGTTAATCGAAGTCTTATGAGTAGGATCCTGATCTGATAGGATTGGTGGTCTTATAAGAAGAGGAAGACACCTCTCTCTCTCTCTCTCTCTCTCTCCCTCCCTCTCTCCTTCCTTTTCCTCTCCTCTCCCCGTCCTCTTCCCCTCTCTCCCCACCATACACAGGGAAGGAAAGGTCATGTGAAGATATAGCCAGAAGGCTGCTGTCTGCACACCAGGAAGGGAGTTTTTACTGGGAACTGAATTGGCTGGCACCTTGATCTCTTCCCAGAAATCTGAAAAATAAATTTCTGGTGTTTAAGTCACACAGTCTGTGGTATATTGTTATGGCAGTCCAAGCTGACTAAAACAGGTGACTATTCCTTAGCCAGATTAATGCACTGTAAAAAGATAATGAAAAGCCGAGTGATTAACCACCAATTGAAAGCTAAAATGAAGACTACAGGGTCTCTTTGGTAGCGCATAAAGTGGCTCTCATCTCCTGCAGTGGGAGACCAGAATAAACTCAGGGTGGCTAAGCTCCAAAGATTAAACTTTTAGCCAAGACAGATATACTAAGCCAAGGTCAGGGCCCTGGTTGGAAAAGAATGGGGCTTGACACAGTAGATGAGGATATTCCCAGAAGAGGCCTGCCCTCCTCTACTAAGACCTATCACTTCCCTCCATTGTTCAGAGATGGTGAAAAGACCTCTTCGCATCAGGACAACAAGTGCTCTCCCTCTCAAGATGTGTTTTCAGGTTGTCTCCTGTCCCGTAGGCCTTAACTGATGATAAGCCTCAATGTGCTGGATATAATAATGTAAGAAAGGGATTATACCCAAAAGGAGCTTTAATATCCAGTCAGCATAAATTGAGAGACTATATGTAGGATTGAATTTTGAGGGTGCTTGATGAACAGGAAGGGAATATAAAGTTGAATAAGGGAGAAATTAGATTTGGAAGCACTCTCCTAGTACTAAGGATTTAACATCATAAAAAAAACCCCAAGAGTCCCTCCCATCAGGAAGCTTGCACAAGCCTCTTAGATAGCCTCATCCACCAAAGGGCAGACAGCAGAGCAAGAAGAACTACAATCCTGCAGCTTCTGGAACGAAACCACATTCACAGAAAGATAGACAAAATGAAAAGGCAGAGGACTATGTACCAGCTGGAGGAACAAGATAAAACCCCAGAAAAACAACTAAAGGAAGGGAGATAGGTAACCTTCCAGAAAAAGAATTCAGAATAATGAGAGTGAAGATAATCCAGGACCTCAGAAAAAGAATGGAGGCAAAGATCGAGAAGATGCAAGAAACGTTTAACAAAGACCTAGAAGAAATAAAGAACAAACAAACAGAGATGAACAATACAATAACTGAAATGAAAAATACACTAGAAGGAATCAGTAGCAGAATGACTGAGGCAGAAGAACGGATAAGTGACCTGGAAGACAGAATGGTGGAATTCACTGTTATGGAACAGAATAAAGAAAAAAGAATGAAAAGAAATGAAGACAGCCTAAGAGACCTCTGGGACAACATTAAAGTCACCAACATTCGCATTATAGGGGTCCCAGAAGGAGATGAGAGAGAAGGACCTGAGAAAATATTTGAAGAGATTATAGTCAAAAATTTCCCTAACATGGAGAAGGAAATAGCCACCCAAGACCAGGAAGTGCAGAGAGTCCCAGGCAGGATAAACCCAAGGAGAAACACACTGAGACACATAGTAATCAAACTGACAAAAATTAAAGAGAAATTATTAAAAGCAACAAGGGAAAAATGACAAATAACATAAAAGCAACTCCCATAAGGTTAACAGCTGATTTCTCAGCAGAAACTCTACAAGCCAGAAGGGAGTGTCATGATATATTTAAAGTGATGAAAGGGAAGAACCTAAAACCAAGGTTACTCTACCCAGCAAGGATCTCATTCAGATTTGGCAGAGGAATCAAAAGTTTTACAGACAAGCCAAAGCTAAAAGAATTCAGCACCACCAAACCAGCTCTACAACAAATGCTAAAGGAGCTTCTCTAAGTGGGAAACACAAGAGAAGAAAAGGACCTACAAAAACAAACCCAAAACAATTAAGAAAATGGTCATAGGAACATACATATTGATAATTACCTTAAATGTGAATGGATTAAATGCTCCAACCAAAAGACACAGGCTCGCTGAATGGATACAAAAACAAGACCCATGTATATGCTGTCTACAAGAGATCCACTTCAGACCTAGGGACACATACAGACTGAAAGTGAGGGGATGGAAAAAGATATTCCATGCAAATGGAAATCAAAAGTAAGCTGGAGTAGCTATACTCATATCACATAAAATAGATTTTAAAATAAAGAATGTTACAAGAGACAAGGAAGGACCCTACATAATGATCAAGGGATCAATCCAAGAAGAAGATATAACAATTACAAATATATATGCACCCAACATAGGAGCACCTCAATACATAAGGAAACTGCTAACAGCTGTAAAGAGGAAATCAACAGTAACACAATAATAGTGGGGGACTTTAACACCTCACTTACACCAATGGACAGATAGATCATCCAGACAGAAAATTAAAAGGGAAACACAGCTTTAAATGACACAATAGACCAGATAGATTTAATTGCTACTTATAAGACATTACATCTGAAAACAGCAGATTACACTTTCTTCTCAAGGGCACACAGAACATTCTCTAGGGTAGATCACATCTTAGGTCACAAATCAAGCCTCAGTAAATTTAAGAAAATTAATCATATCAAGCATCTTTTCCAACCACAAAGCTATGAAATTAGGAGTCAATTACAGGGAAATACACGTAAAAAACATAAACACATGGAGGTTAAACAATACATTACTAAATAACCGAGAGATCACTGAAGAAATCAAAGAGGAAACAAAAAATACCTAGAGACAAATGACAATGAAAACACGACGATCCAAAACCTATGGGATGCAGCAAAAGCAGTTCTAAGAGGGAAGTTTATAGCTATACAATCCTATCTCAAGAAACAAGAAAAATCTCAAACAATCTAACCCTACACCTAAAGGAACTAGAGAAAGAAGAACAAACAAAACCCAAAGTTAGTAGAAGGAAAGAAATCATAAAGATCAGAGCAGAAATCAATGAAAAAGAAATGAAGGAAACAATAACAAAGATCAATAAAACTAAAAGCTGGTTCTTTGAGAAGGTAAGTGAAATTGATAAACCTTTAGCCAGACTAATCAAGAAAAAGAGGGAGAGGGCTCAAATCAATAAAATTAGAAATGAAAAAGTAGAAGTTACAGTGGACACCGCAGAAATACAAAACATCATAAGAGACTACTATAAGCAACTCTATGCCAATAAAATGGACAACCTGGAGGAAATGGACAAATTCTTAGAAAGGTATAACCTTCCAAGACTGAACCAGGAAGAAATAGAAAATATGAACAGACCAATCACAAGTAATGAAATTGAAACTGTGATTTAAAATCTTCCAACAAACAAAAGTCCAGGACCAGATGGCTTCACAGGTGAATTCTACCATTTAGAGAAGAGCTAACACCCATACTTCTCAAACTCTTCCAAAAAACTGCAGAGGAAGGAATACTCCCAAACTCAATCTACAAGGCCACCATCTCCCTGATACCAAAACCAAAGATACTACAAAAAAAGAAAATTACAGACTGATATCACTGATGAATATAGATGCAAAAATCCTCAACAAAATACTAGCAAACAGAATCCAACAACACATTAGAAGGATCATACACCATGATCAAGTGGGATTTATCCCAGGGATGCAAGGACTCTTTGATATATGCAAATCAATCAGTGTGATACACCATATTAACAAATTGAAGAATAAAAAACATATTAAAAAAAACCCAGGAGACAGTGTGAATTTGCTACTAGGATGATTTCTAGAAGCATGGAAAAAGTGATGGCTCATAGAAAGTTGGGTTAAAATGCCATAATTGCCATGACAGACAGTGGAAGAAAGAATTCAAAGAATCAGACAATTGGTCATGCTACAGACCATGTACTATGTAAGGATGAAAACCCACCAGATGATCAGATTACTGAAGGCCAGGAGGCTACACCATATGTAAGGACATAAGAAATGTACTGTTGTGAGGGGCACCAGTCTCATTAAGAGGCTCCACGGTGACTTTCTATAAGCCAGAGCTGATGGTAAAGGAAGCCATTAAGGAACTAGGTTTATTGATAGCAACAGGGATAATAAGACCCCCAAATGATAGAGGTCAGGTTGTATTGTTTAATGGTCAGAAGCCAAGTTGGACAATTATTGTAATATAAATTCAGAGGAGCAGCCAGTGGGAAGTGACCTACACAGAATTATGCAGACAATTAATAGAATATGATGTCCCTAGGGGAAAAATAAATGGGCAGTCAATAAGGGTACCACTCAGTTTGTATCATCAGTTGAATTCAAAACTGCATAGTCAGGAGACTGAGATAATCGCCCCAGGTAAAATCATGATTCCTTGCCACGTTTCCAAACATGAATCTGTGTTTAGACCTGGAGCTCACTAACTTAAGAAGAGATCAGGTCCCCAGGAGGAAGAAAACCTGTAACACCATTGCAAATGTACTCAGTAACGATTTCCTCAGTTTTTCGCCAAAGGTTGTTCCAGAACCCTCGGACCTAAGGCCATTTACTCAGATAACTGTGCACTGGGAAAATGAGAATACATAAACATTTCAAGGACTGTTGATCATAGAGTCTGGATTGACATTTATACTTGGAGATCCAGAGAATCATCATGGTCTCCTTTTCAGAGTAGGTGCACATGGGGGCCAGGTAAAGTGAAGTCCTATCCAAGGTCCAGGTCACAGTGAGCCCAAATGGCCTATAGATTCACATGTTAGTCATTTCTTCAGTCGTCACATATACAAGCAGAATAGATATACTTCACAGTTGGCACGACTCCCACATTGGGTCCTTGCTCTATGAAGTAACAGCTATCATAATGGAGAAAGCCAACTGGAAGCCTCTGAAACTTCCCCCTCCCTTAGTAGATATAAATTTTAAAAAGTATTGCTGGGGAGAATGATGGAAATTATTGCCACTTCTAAAGATCAAAGTTAGTGATCCCCATCATACCTCCATTTTTTTAAGATGAATTTTATTTATTTACTTATTTATTTAGACCACTCCACAAGGCTTGCCATTCCCTGACCAGGGATCGAACTGGGCCCCCGAAGGTGGCAGCATGGAGTCCTAACCACTGGACTGCCAGGGAATTCCCCATACCTCCATTTTATTCACCAGTCTGGTCCCTGCAAAAACCAGACTGATTCTGGAGAAAAATACAAGATACAATTCTTTGCTAAAGCAGAATAACATAGACGCAGGTACATGGTATGCGACCATTAAACTGACAAGTATGTTCTTTTCCATCTGTCTCAGAAAAGAGAATCAGAAACAGTTCTCATATACATGTAATGGATAACATTTCTGCCCCAGGGCTGTTAATTTTCCGACCCTTAGTAATAACATAGTTGTCAAGAACTGTGAAGGGTCTGAGATTTTACCCAGTTTGCAAGCTGACAAGTTAGCCTGCCACTATTGCGGATGCTGGCAGAAGACATGAGACTCCTGGGTCAGTCAGTAGACTTTATTGTTCACAGCACAACAAGCAGCATGAGGCTTACATTTGCACTAGTTTCCCTTGTTCCCCAAGAACCATGAGGAAGATGTGGGGTGGTCTAGATAGAGCTGTACATGCAGTGGGTTTGCTTCATGGCTGAGATACTCTGAGTTAGAGAGTTAGAGAAACTTTTATCAAACAACCTGCCCAAACTTTTCCCCAGACGGAAGTATTATCTTTATTATATCAAACACCAAACAAAGCTGTCTTTTGCAAAATCATAAGATATCACTTATAAGTGGAATCAGAAAAATGACACCAATGAACTTATTTACAAAATAAAACCAGACTCAAAGACATAGAAAATAAACTTATGGTTACCAAAGGGGAAAGTGGGGGAGGGATAAATTAGGAGTTTGGGATTAACAGATACACACTACTAGATATAAAAATGATAAACAACAAGGATCTACTGTATAGCACAGGGAACTATATTCAATATCTTGTAATAACCTATAATGGAAAATAATCTGAAATAAAATATATGTAACTGAATCACTTTGCTGTACACTAGAAACAATATTGTAAATCAACTATATTTCAATTTTTTACTTAATTTTATTTTTATTTTTAATTTTTTTTTCCGCTGTGCTGTGCAGTATGCAGGATCTTAGTTCCCTGACTAGGGATCGAACCCGCACCCTCTGCAGTGGCAGTGTGGAGTCTTAACCACTGGACTGCTACGGAAGTCCCTGCTATATTTCAATTTTTTAAAAAAAAAGTTGTCTTTTGTTCTGAAGAGAGATACCATCTCTATCTTATAAGGTTGTTCCTATACAAATATCCTTGAAAAAATAGTTCAGAACAAAAGCTGTTGGTGTCTGCATGTAAGATGAGCAGAAACACAAGAGATCCATGGAAAATTGTCTCCCAATTCTGCAGAGTTGGAGGTATAGGTCTCCAAAGGCAACACAGTTTTACCAGGGAACACAGCAAGACTCCCAGTGAACTACAGGCTATGGCTGCTAACCCAACTTCTTTGTGTTCTTTGACTCCAGGGACCATTGGGCAAAAAGAGGAGTCACCATTCTGGCATCAGAAGATTACACATGGAGGTAGAGAGGAACATGTTTGGCATTCAGGTGATCTAATTGCACACCTCTTGGTGAACTCTTGCCCAGTTTTGACCATAAGTAGACTAGTGTAGCAATCTTAGAGCAAGAAGGACATAGTGACAGGGTTCATACCATTCAAGGGTCTGGGTCATGCCACCAGCCCAGCAGGTATGATAATTTAGGGTAAGGGGAACCCAGAATGGATGGAGAAAGAAGGAGACAATGAGTATCAGTTGAAGCCAGAGACTAGCTGGCTTCAGTTAGGGGTTTTAGTTTGTGCCATTAACCTTCCTTTTTAGTATTTCCCACAGAAGAAGAGGCCCATTCTAATTGTGGTGTTTCTACTCCAAGAACATAAATGAATAAGTATATCTGAATAGAACAACAGGTAGACTGTGTTACCTAACCAAACTCGGGTTCAGTTGCCCAACGCACAGCAAAGCCAATCTACTGACACTGGGTTGTAGTGAGGGAAAGTATAGCATTTATTGCAAGATGCCCAACATGGGGCCATGCAAGGAGAATGGGCAGCTCATTCTCGAAAGACTCGAACTCTCTGATGGTTTTGGGGGAAAGTTTTTTAAAGGCAAGGTGAGGGAGAGAGTCCCATGGTGCCTGATCAGCCAGGGGACATTCTTCTGATTGTTGCTGGTGAGGTGACCGGGTGGTATTTTGGGAATCTCAATCATCAACCTTCTGGTTTGGTTCTGACTGGTCTAGGGTCTATGTGCTAGCAGTCACTATGCAATTAACTTCTTCCATCTGGAAGATAAGTAGAATTGCTGGGTCAATGGGTATATGGATTTTAAATTGTATCATTAATTTTAATTGCCCTTCAAAAGGATAGTACCAATTTATACCCACAATCAACAAAACAACTCAAGGATATGGGTCAGGATAATATCTATAGCCCTTGAGGAGGAATTAAAGGACCTTAACTTTGCTTTATGGCTAAACTGTTATTATTTTGTCTTGCTTGACTTTTTCCTTCCTTTCTGCATTTTCTTCCTTTTCTGATTAAATTTGCTCTTTGGAACTTGGGGAAGGCCTAGGAGGTTAAAGCTTTTCTATGAATAAGAGGTGGGGGATATGGGGGCCCATCTCCAGTAAGGCCCTGCAGGGTCCTGCTTGGTTTCAACTGCAGTTGGCAATGTGATATGCTGCCCAGATCCATGTTCAGTGAAGGATTTGTTACCCTGACTTCCAGGAATTCTATTAGCTCCTTCGGGTATTGCCTCCACTGTGGAGAGGCATGTCCCTTCCCAAGATGGCCCATATCCAGTGACTAGTTAGTGCCAGGGTCCTGGTCATCTCAGTCTAATCTGGGATAACTCTGCACCAGAACTCCTTGTGAGGTCAGCTGAGGCTCTCATTGGTTTGCATCCCAGTTTAACTTTTCCCTCTGTTCAATTCTGCTTCTTTCTCCTTCCTTCCATGGATTTTGATACCAAGGGCACTCTGTAATAAATATCCTGCCTATTAAAATTCACCTCAGAGTCTGCTTCCCAGGGGACATATTCTGAGACAGCCATTTATAGTATATCCTCCTAATAGATTACTGTGTACCTATTAAAAAGATACTGTACCTCCATATGATCAATTAGCTTGGAAAGAAACATTAAGTTAAACAAAATCAAGTTACTATATAGTAAGAAAAAATCTGGATGTATGCCTTAGTATTAACAGTGAGTATCTCTGGATAGTGATTTTTATTTTCCTTTTTATTACTTTCCTATATTTTCTGAATTTCTCTATTTATTATATGTTGATTTTATAATCAAAAAGTGCAACAAAGCTATTTTCATTTTGGAAAATCAACTTTGTCGTAAATAGACAATCTCTTCCACAGCTGGGGCAGTAAACTGGTGTAAACATTCTGGAAATTAATTTAACCATATGTATAAAGGCCCTTAATTCCCAGTAATTCTACTTTGAGGAATTTATTCTTAGAAACTAATTTAAAATGGAATTAAATAAATTAATGGAATTGAATACATACAAAGATATTTATTACAGCTTTACTTATGTTAGTCAAAAAGAAAAAAATAGAGAGGGACCTTCAAGATGACAGAGGAGTAAGACAGGGAGATCACCTCCCTCCCCACAAATATACCAAAAATACATCTACATGTGGAACAACTCCTACAGAACACCTACTGAATGCTGGCAGAAGACCTCAGACTTCCCAAAAGGCAAGAAAATCCCCACATACCTGGGTAGGGCAAAAGAAAAAAGAAAAAACAGAGACAAAAGAATAGGGATGAGACCTGCACCTCTGGGAGGGAGCTGTGAAGGAGGAAAAGTTTCCACACACTAGGAAGCCTCTTCACTGGGGGGGACGGGGTGGGCAGGGGGGACACTTCAGAGCCACAGAGGAGAGTGCAGCAACAGGGGTGCAGAGGGCAAAGCGGAGAGATTGCCGCACAGAGGATTGGTGCCAACCAGCACTCACCAACCTGAGAGGCTTGTCTGCTCACCCACTGGGGTGGGTGGGGCCTGGGAGCTGAGGTTCCGGCTTCGGAGGTCAGATCCCAGGGAGAGGACTGGGGTTGGCTGCATGAACACAGCCTGAAAGTGGCTAGTGTGCCACAGCTGGCCAGGAGGGAGTCTGGGAAAAAGTCTGGACCTGCCTAAGAGGCAAGAGACCATTGTTTTGAGGTACGTGAGGAGAGGGGATTCCTGCTCTGTGTACCCACAGAAGGCAGAGCACCACCTAAGCGAGCTCCAGAGACTGCCGCGAGCCGTAGCTATCCGCTCACACTCCAAAGATGGGCATGAACTGCTAATGCTGCAGCCGCTGCCACCAAGAATCCTGTGTGCAAGCGCAGGTCACTACCCACACCACCCCCCCACCCCCCGCCAGGAACCTGAGCAGCCCACCATTGCCAGGGTCCCGTGAACCAGGGACAACTTCCCTGACAGAACACACTGTGCGCGTCAGGCTGTGGCAATGTCAAGCCGGCCTCTACCACCACAGGCTCACCCCGCATTCCAATTATGACTACCATACCCCTCACTCTCCCTGGCCTGAGTGAGCAAGAGAGCCCTAATTAGCTGTTGCTTAAACCCCTCCTGTGTGGGCGGGGAATAGACTCCTGAGGGTGGTGTACACACAGAGGGGAGGCCAAAACCAAATCTGAACCCCAGAAGCTGTGCAAGCAAAGAAGACAAAGGGAAATTTCTCTGTGCAGCCTCAGGAGCAGCAGATTAAATCCCCACAATCAACTTGATAAACCCTGCAACTGTGGATACCTGAATAGACAACAAATGTTCCCAAAATTGAGGCAGTAGACTTTGGGAGCAACTGTAGACTTGGGGTTTGCTTTCTGCATCTGATTTGTTTCTGGTTTTTTGTTTATTGTAGTTTAGTTTTTAGTGCTTGTTATAACTGGTGGATTTGTTTATTGGTTTGGTTGCTCTCTTCCATTTTTAAATTTTTTATTTTTTTTATTATTTATTTTAATTTTAAAATTTTTTTCCTTTTTTCTCTTTTTGTGAGTATGTATGTGTATGTTTCTTTGTGTGATTTTGTCTGTTTAAGTTTGCTTTTACCATTTGTCCTACTGGTCTGCCTGTTTTGTTTTCTTTTGTTTGTTGTTGTTTGTTTTCTTTTTATGAATGTGTGTGTGTATGTTTCTTTGTGTGATTTTGTCTGTTTAGTTTTGTTTTTACCATTCGGTTTGGGGTTCTATCTGTTCATGTTTTTTTTTTTCCTTGCTTTTCTTCCAAGCTGTGTGGCTGGCAGGGTCTTGGTGCTCCAGCCGGGCGTCGGGCCTGAGCCTCCAAGGTGGGAGAGCCAAGTCCAGGACCATGTGACACCAATCGGCAAGAGCTCTCCCAGAGATCTCTGTCTCAACACTAAGACCCAGCTCCACCCAAAGGCCAGCAAGCTCCAGTGTTGGACGCCCCATACCAAACAACTAGCAAGACAGGAACACAACCCCACGCATTAGCAGAGGCTGCCTAAAGTCACACTAAGTTCACAGACACCCCGAAACACACCACCGGACGTGGCCTTGCCCACCAGAAGGACAAGATCCAGCTCCACCCACCAGAACACAGGCACAAGTCCCCTCCATGAGGAAGCCTGCACAAGCCACTGAACAAACTTCACCCACTGGGAGCAGACACAAAAATAATGGGAACTACAAAACTTCAGCCTGCGAAAAGGAGACCCCAAACACAGTAAATTAAACAAAATGAGAAGATAGAGAAATATGCAGCAGATGAAGGAGCAAGTAAAAAACACACCACAGCCAAACAAATGAAGATGAAATAGGCAGTCTACCTGAAAAAGAATTAAGAGTAATGATAGTAAAGATGATCCAAAATCTCAGAAATAGAATAGAGAAAATACAAGAAACGTTTAACAAGGACCTAGAAGAACTAAAGAGCAAACAAACAATGATGAACAACACAATAAATGAAATTTAAAATACACTAGAAGGAATCAATAGCAGAATAACTGAGGCAGAAGAATGGCTAAGTAACCTGGAAGACAAAATAGTGGAAATAACTGCCAGGGAGCAGAATAAAGAAAAAAGAAAAAGAATTGAGAACAGTCTCAGAGGCTGCTGGGACAACATTAAATGCACCAACATTCACATTATAGGGGTCCCAGAAGAAGAAGAGAAAAAGAAAAGGTCTGAGAAAATATTTGAAGAGATTATAGTCGAAAACTTCCCTAACATGGGAAAAGAAATAGTCAATCAAGTCCAGGAAGTGCAGAGAGTCCCATACAGGATAAATTCAAGGAGAAGCACGCCAAGACACATATTAATGAAACTATCAAAAAGTAAATACAAAGAAAAAATATTAAAAGCAGCAAGGGAAAAGCAACAAGTAACATACAAGGGAATCCCCATAAATTTAACAGCTGATCTTTCAGCAGAAACTCTGAAAGTCAGAGGGGATTGGCAGGACATGTTTAAAGTGATGAAAGGGAAAAACCTACAACCAAGATTACTTTACCCAGCAAGGATCTCATTCAGATTTGGCAGAGAAATTAAAACCTTTACAGACAAGCAAAAGTTAAGAGAATCCAGCATCACCAAACCAGCTCTACAACAAATGCTAAAGGAACTTCTCTAGGCAGGAAACACAAGAGAAGGAAAAGACCCACAAAAACAAACCTAAAACAATTAAGAAAATGGTAATAGGAACATACATATTGATAATTACCTTAAATGTAAATGGACTAAATGCTCCAATCAAAAGACATAGACTGGCTGAATGGATACAAAAACAAGACCCATATATATGCTGTCTAAAACAGGCCCACTTCAGTCCTAGGGACACATACAGACTGAAAGTGAAGGAATGGAAAAAGATATTCCATGCAAATGGAAATCAAAAGAAAGCTTGAGTAGCAATCCTCATATCAGACAAAATAGACTTTAAAATAAAGACTATTACAAGAGACAAAGAAGGACACTACATAATGATCAAGGGACCAATCCAAGAAGAAGATATAACAATTGTAAATATTTATGCACCCAACATAGGAGCACCTCAATACATAAGGCAAATGCTAACAGCCATAAAAGGGGAAATTGACGGTAACACAATAATAGTAGGGGGCTTTAACACCCCCAGGTTCACCAATGGACAGATCATCCAAAATGAAAATAAATAAGGAAACACAAGCTTTAAATGACACATTAGAGCAGATGGACTTAATTGATATGTATAGGACATTCCATGCAAAAACAACAGAATACACTTTCTTCTCAAATGCTCAGGTAACATTCTCCAGGATAGATCATATCTTGGGTCAAAATCAAGCCTTGGTAAATTTAAGAAAATTGAAATCGTATCAAGTGTCTTTGCCGACCACAACGCTATGAGACTAGATATCAATTACAGGAAAAAAATGTAAAAAATACAAACACAGGAAGGCTAAACAATATGCTACTAAATAACCAAGAGATCACTGAAGAAATCAAAGAAGAAACAAAAAATAGCTAGAAACAAATGACAATGAAAACACGATGACCCAAAAGCCTTGGGATGCACCAAAGCAGTTCTAAGATGGAAGTTTATCGTGATAAAATCCAACCTCAAGAAACAAGAAAAATCTCTAATAAACAACCTAACCTTACACCTAAAGCAATTAGAGAAAGAAGAACAAATAAACCTAAAGTTAGCAGAAGGTAAGAAATCATAAAGATCAGATCAGAAATAAATGAAAAAGAAATGAAGGACACAGTAGCAAACATCAATAAAACTAAAAGCTGATTCATTGAGAAGATAAACAAAATTGATAAACCTTTAGCCAGACTCATCAAGGAAAAAAGGGAGAAGACTCAAATCAACAGAATGAGAAATGGAAAAGGAGAAATAACAACTGACACTGCAGAAATACAAAGGATCGGGGACTTCCCTGGTGGTGCAGTGGTTAAGAATCCACCTGCCAATGCAGGGGATACGGGTTCAATCCCTGGTCTAGGAAGATCCCACATGCTGCAGAGCAACTAAGCCTGTGCGCCACAACTACTGAGCCTGTGCTCTAGAGCCCACAAGCCACAACTACTAAGCCCACATGCCACAACTACTGAAGCTTGTGCACCTAGAGCCCATGCTACACAACAAGAGAAGCCAATGCAATAAGAAGCCCATGCACCGCAACAAAGAGTAGCCCCCTCTTGCCGCAACTTGAGAAAGCTCACATGCAACAACAAAGACCCAACACAGCTAAAAATAAATAAATAAATTTACTTTTTAAAAAAAGGAAATTCAAAGGATCATGAGAGACTACTACAAGCAACTATATTCCAATAAAATGGACAACCTGGAAGAAATGGACAAATTCTTAGAAAAGCACAACCTTCCAAGACTGAACCAGGAAGAAATAGAAAATATGAACAGGCCAATCACAAGCACTGAAATTGAAACTGTGATTAAAAATCTTCCAACAAACAAAAGCCCAGGACCAGATGGCTTCAGAGGTGAATTCTATCAAACATTTAGAGAAGAGCTAATACCTATCCTTCTCAAACTCTTGCAAAAATGTAGCAGAGGGAGGAACACTCCCAAACTCATTCTACGAGGCCACCATCACCCTGATACTGAAACCAGACAAAGATGGCACAAAAAAAGAAAACTACAGGCCAAATCACCGATGAACATAGATACAAAAATCCTCAACAAATATTAGCAAACAGAATCCAACAACACATTAAAAGATCATACACCATGATCAAGTGAGGTTTACCCCAGGAATGCAAGGATTCTTCAATATACACAAATCAATCAATGTGATACACCATATTAACAAATTGAGGGATTAAAAACCATGATAATCTCAATAGATGCAGAAAAAGTTTTTGACAAAATTCAACACCCATTTATGATAAAAAAAAAAAAAACTCTCCAGAAAGTGGGCATAGAGGGAACCTACCTCAACATAATAAAGGCCATATATGACAAACCCAAGGCCAACATCGTTCTCAATGGTGAAAAACTGAAACCATTTCCTCTAAGATCAGGAACAAGACAAGGTTGCCCATTCTCACCACTATTATTCAACTTAGTTTTGGAAGTTTTGCCCACGGCAATCAGAGAAGAAAAAGAAATAAAAGGAATCCAAATCAGAAAAGAAGAAGTAAAACTGTCACTATTTGCAGATGGCATGATACTATACATGGAGAATCCTAAAGATGCTACCAGAAAGCTACTAGAGCTAATCAATGAATTTGGTAAAGTAGCAGGATACAAAATTAATGCACAGAAATCTCTTGCATTCCTATACACTAATGATGAAAAATCTGAAAGAGAAATTAAGGAAACACTCCCATTTACCATTGCAACAAAAAGAATAAAATACCTAGGAATAAACCTCCCTAAGGAGGTAAAAAACCTGTACTCAGAAAACTATAAGACACTGATGAAAGAAATCAAAGATGACACAGACAGATGGAAAGATATACCATGTTCCTGGATTGGAAGAATCAATATTGTGAAAATGACTATACCACTCAGAGCAATCTACAGATTCAAAGCAATCCCTATCAAACTACCAATGGCATTTTTCACAGAACCAGAACAAAAAATTTCACAATTTGTATGGAAACACAAAAGACCCCGAATAGGCAAAACAATCTTGAGGATAAAAACTGAGCTGGAGGAATCAGGCTCCCTGACTTCAGACTATACTACAAAGCTACAGTAATCAAGACAGTATGGTACTGGCACAAAAACAGAAATATAGATCAATGGAAGAGGATAGAAAGCCCAGAGATAAATCTATGCACATATGGTCACCTTATCTTTGACAAAGGAGGCAAGAATGTACAATGGAGAAAAGACAGCCTCTTCAATAAGTGGTGCTGGGAAAACTGGACAGCTACATGTAAAACAATGAAACTAGAACACTCCCTAACACCATACACAAAAATAAACTCAAAATGGATTAAAGACCTACATGTAAGGCCAGACACTATCAAACTCTTAAAGGAAAACATAGGCAGAACACTCTATGACATAAATCACAGCAAGATCCTTTTTGACCCAGCTCCTAGAGAAATGGAAATAAAAACACAAATAAACAAATGGGACCTAAGGAAGCTTAAAAGCTTTTGCACAGCAAAGGAAACCATAAACAAGACGAAAAGACAACCCTCAAAATGGGAGAAAATATTTGCAAACAAAGCAACTGACAAAGGATTAATCTCCAAAATATACAAGCAGCTCATGCAGCTCAATATCCAGGAAACAAACAACCCAATCCAAAAATGGGCAGAAGACCTAAATAGACAATTCTCCAAAGAAGATATACAGATGGCCAACAAACACATGAAAAGATGCTCAACATCACTAATCATTAGAGAAATGCAACTCAAACCACAATGAGGTATCATCTCACACCTGTCAGAATGGCCATCATCAAAAAATCTACAAACAATAAATGCTGGAGAGGGTGTGGAGAAAAGGGAACCCTCTTGCACTGTTGGTGGGAATGTAAATTGATACAGCCACTATGGAGAACAGTATGGAGGTTCCTTAAAAAACTACAAATAGAACTACGATACGACCCAGCAGTCCCACTACTGGGCATATACCCTGAGAAAACCATAATTCAAAAAGAGTCATGTACCAAAATGTTCATTGCAGCACTATTTACAATAGCCAGGACATGGAAGCAACCTAAGTGTCCATCGACAGATGAATGAATAAAGAAGATTTGGCACATATATACAATGTAATATTAGCCATAAAAATAAATGAAATTGAGTTATTTGTAGTGAGGTGGATGGACCTAGAGACTGTCATACAGAGTGAAGTAAGTCAGAAAGAGAAAAACAAATACCGTATGCTAACACATATATATGGAATCTAATAAAAGAAAAAGAAAATGGTTCTGAAGAACCTAGGGGCAGGACAGGAATAAAGTTGCAGACGTAGAGAACGGACTTGAGGACATGGGGGGGGGAAGGGTAAGCTGGGACGAAGTGAGAGAGTGGCATTTACAAATATACACTACCAAATATAAAATAGGTAGGTAGTGGGAAGCAGCTACATTGCACAGGGAGATCAGCTCGGTGCTTTGTGACCACCTAGAGGGGAGGCATAGGGAGGGTGAGAGAGAGGCGCAAGAGGGAGGAGATATGGGGATATATGTATACATGCAGCTGATTCACTTTGTTATACAGCAGAAACTAACACAACACTGTAGAGCATTTATACTCCAATAAAGATGTTAAAAAAAAATAAACAACATAAATGATTCACACATGTACATGTTATATGTTTGTGTATATAAATTTTATAGCCATTCAAAATACTGTTTGTTTTCAAAGACTATTCATTGACATGAAAAATATCACAATATAATGCTAATAAATGGTAGAAATTAATATATAAGATTATATGTACAGTTTGATAATTTTGACATTATCTTGGGGATTGTTTCTTATCAGCCTATACACATGAATGTATATGTATCTACACACACATACATGTGCTCTCACAAAGGAAAAGACTGGGAGAAATTATATCAAAATATTAACAATAAATATTTCTGAATATTGGAATTGCTGGTCCTTTTAAAAATCTTTAATCTTTTCTAATTAAAAAAAGTAATATACATGCATATGATTATTAAAATAGAAAATTACATTGCAAAAAGGTATATACAAGGGAAACTAAACTTTCCTCACATTCCAGATCCCCCAGATCCCTCCCCAGAGGAAATATTTTCACAGATCTCTTATGTCTGCATCCAGACATAAGAAATATTTTGTGTCCATACTGCCCTTTTTACATTTTTAAATTTTTTACACAGATGAGAGCATACTATCAATATTAACATTGTTCTACATCATCCTTTTTCTCTAACAACTGAGTTTGGGGATTATTTATCTATATACATCTACTTTCTTTCTAATGGCTGAATAGCATTTCAATGTACCATGTGGACATTTAGGTTATTTTTAGTTTTTTACTGTTAAAACATTCATTTTTTTATATACGTTTTTAAATTTTTTTAAATTTTATTTACTTTTGGCTGTGTTGGGTCTTTGTAGCTGCCCGCAGGCTTTCTCTAGTTGCAGTGAGTGGGGGCTACTCTTCGTTGTGGTGCACGGGCTTCTCATTGCGGTGGCTTCTCTTGTTGCGGAGCACGGGCTCTAGGCACACGGGCTTCAGTAGTTGTGGCTTGCAGGCTCTAGAGCGCAGGCTCAGTAGTTGTGGTGCACAGGCTTAGTTGCTCCACGGCAAGGGGGGTCTTCCTGGATCAGGGCTCAAATCCATGTCCCCTGCATTGGCAGGCAGATTTGTAACCACTGCGCCACCAGGGAAGCCCAAGGGTGGGACTGTTTTTGCAGCTCAGAGTCAGGCTGACTCAGGGCCTTCAGTGGCCAAGGTCATAAGGTCCCCTTAAAAGCTCTAGCTACTGTCCTCTTCAGCTGAGTGAACTTCTCAGGCTGCTTTATTTTTTTATTTTTTAAAATTTGGCTGTGCCGTGCACCTTGCGGGATCTTAGTTTCCTGATCAGGGATTGAACCCGTTCCCTCAGCAGTGAAAGTGGCGAGTCCTAACCACTGAACCACCAGGGAATTCCCACCAGGCTGCTTGTCTTGTTTTTATTTGATTTTTCTTCTTCTGCCTGTTATCTTTAATATACATTCTCTCTCTTCATTTTTCCTTTAGATAGACTTAGGTGATCCATCTAGTTATTAACCCTTTCCATTAAATTTTTTTTACTATGGAAAATTTCAAACATGTACAAATTTTGAGGAAACTGTAAAATGAAGAGTATACCTTCATATATCCATGACCCAGCTTCAAAAATACAGTGTATATACCCCCTACACATTTTCCCAACAGATTTGCTTTTAAGCAGATCAAAGAAGTCTGAAACTAAACTTCTTTTTTCTAGTTTGAGAACAGATCATATTATGCAAAACCGTCTCCCCATCACCTCATCCTTTGTATACCACTCCTTAGTGAATAGCCCCATCCTCCCCCTGGAAGCCCAAGTCGCCTCCTCCTCTGAATCCCCCACCATCCAGTTGATAAAACCTAGCTGGTCCTGCTTCCTACTCTTCCTACGCACTACCCCTCTCTATTCCCCTTGTTACTGTCCTGGTTGAGGCTTCTGCATCACTCTTCTGGATTGGCCCTTCTGCATGTCTGGAGCCCGACACTTGAGATTTGGGACACTCTGAGACAACCAGCATTAGGGGTTTGGTATGTTTATTAGTTATCTATTGTTGTGTAAAAATTTCTCCAAAATTTAGTGACTTTAAACCATACACATATATCATGTTACAGTTTCTGTGGGTCACGGATCTGGGCACAGCTGAGCTGGGTCCTCTACAGTATCTCACAAGGCTGGAATCATGATTTTAGCCCAGGGTCTGTGATCTCATCTGAAGGTTCAACTGGAGAAGAATCAGCTTCCAAGCTAACAACTCATTGGCTGTTGGACAGAGGGCTTCAGTTCCTTGCTGGCTATGAGCTAGAAGCTGCCCTCGGTTCTTTGCCACATGGTCCTCTACTACATGATTGCTTACCTCCTCAAAATGTTCAAACCCAGAGGCAATAGAGAATATCTGCTAGCAACATAGAAGTTACAATATTTTATAACTTAATCATGGAAATGATGTCCCATCACCTATTCCATAGAATCAACTCACTAGGTCTAGCCCACACTCAAGGAGAGGGAATTATGCAAGGGCATGAATACTAGGAGTTGGGGGATCATTTGGGGCCACCTTAGAAGTCTGCTTACCACAGTGAAACAGGAGAAGGTTTCCACAATGGTTAGAGGGCAGAACTGAAAAGAAAGCTGAGGCACGGGGAGAGCTTGTGGTCCCCACATGTCTATGTTGGACTTGAGGCCCAAACTCCAGCATACAGAAACTCAGAGTAGGAGACTGGTGAATAAGAGCAAGCAACAGAAAGTTCTGCAGTGGAATACAGCATAAAATGTATTTATGTTTGCTATAAGTTTTCTTGTCAGTAGAAATATTGGCTGCCAGGTATATTTATATTGCATTTTCACGGGGAAGCAGGGTTTATATATCATTAAAATACAGAAGCATTTCTCAACTTTTCTTACCTCACTGACTATTGCATTTGTCTCCTTCAAGGGCTAGCTTTCCTTGGCTACCTCTGAAATGTGGATGTTGCCTAGGGTTGGGAATTGTGCTCTTTTTTCCTCTACCTCTCATTTCTCCCCCTCATAGTTCCTTCACTCTCATACCATTAACAATGCGGAAAAAAAAATTTCCAGATCTACCTCATTAGTTCTCACTTCTCCAGCTGCCTATTTAAAATATCCAGCTGTTTCTTGGAACATTGCCACCAAGATGTAACATCACAATCCTCAACTTACCGTGTCTCAAGCCAGAGTTATCATCTCTCTCTTAAAATTAATCCTTCAGATACATACCCAGAGGAAATCATTAACCACGGTTACTGATTAACTATGGGGTAAGGGACTAGGGCTTCACAGTGGGGGGGATTCTTACTTTTCATGTTAAACTTGTCTATGCTATTTTTACTTTTCACAAGGAACATATTTAATATAAAAATAAAATAAACAGCTCTTCCTCCTGACTTAAGCCATTGTGTTTCTGGTCATAGTTCCCCATCCCTGCTCACCCACTCTGCCTCCTCCTTGATCCTCCTCTTTCAGGGTCTATTCAAGTGTCTGAGGTGATAAGCAATGGTGTCACTTTCTATTGTGACAATACTGAGGGATAATTAGAGTACAAAATAGAGAGACTCAGGAAGAAGACCATGATAAACCTAAACTGGATGGGGCTATGGACAGGAACATAGGGCAGAAATTCTTGAAGGAGCCATTGACTTTGATATTGTTATGGCAGAATTTTACACTGATCTGAGAGGGATGAGACCAGCAAATTAGGTAAGCACTAGGAGTGGGCAGGTCAGAGGACCATGTAGTAGTTCCCGATTGGTGTTAGGGTGAAGGGTCTCACAGTGGCAGAGGCAGATTTAGAGTGAAATCATTAGAACTTAAGCTTCAGGGATCTGACATGCACACACCTCTTCCAGAGCTTCAGGGAGGACACTAGAAGAATTTTCTAATAGTGATATATTTTTGTAAACTTTGCAAAAATAAGAAATTGATTTCCACTTATAATTCTTCTGTGTCACACCTCTTGAGTTGTATAGCATTGGAATGACCATGAACATTTTGGGAATCTGATTAAGGGGAACTCAAGTAGGAGAAACACTTAGTTTGGATTTAGTGAAGGGTATTTATGTACTCATCAGTCAATTCTATATATAGTCATTTATTTCTTGCTGTCCTGGGTTAGAAATGCCTTCCAGGAGAACTCCTATTGTCCAATATACTGATTTACCTGGGATCATGACGTGAAGGTACGAAGTTAGAGGATGGATTGCCTTACGAAGTTGTCCATAGAACCTGGCAATGGAAGTATATGAGGAGTGGAAATATGGTTTGAAATATACAGATCCAGATGTTAATCTGTGGAATATTTTAGCAATCATTACATATGAACAATTATAAGCAGGTAATTCTATTCTTATTCTTAGTGACACAACATTTATAACTATAAATACTTAATACATTCTTAACCTTTTTTTGATGGGATTTCCATGAACTAGAATTTGTCAGGATTTCTGTGTTTAACTTTCTGGCTGATTTGATGCCAAATATTGATATGGACGAAGACAATATAAAACTCAAAATGTGCTACTACAACTGGAACATTAACAACATACTAATGAGTGAGCATCATCAGTTCAAAACGTGTTTAAAATTAGTCCTTGTGTTAGTTTACTAAGATTGCCATAACAAAGTACCACAGAGTGGGTGGCTGAAACAACAGAAATTTATTTTCTCACAGTTCTGGTGGCTAAGAGTCTGAGATCAAGGTGTCAGCAAAGTTTTTTTCTTCTGAAGCCTCTCAACTTGGTTTGTAGATGACTATAGATGGAGGAAAAGCATTTGACAAAATCCACACCCATTCATGATAAAAACTCAATATTGTCAAGATGTCAGTTCTTCCCAACTTCATCTATGGGTTCAAAACAATCCCAATAAAATTCCAGCAAGTTATTTTGTGGATATTTACAAACTGATTCTAAATTGTATATGGGGTGATGTCACCAAGATGGCAGTGTAGGAGACACCAGTCTCTGTCCTCCCACAAAAATCAACAATTAGATGGGTATTCACAAATAAAAACAGCCTGGGAGACCTCAGGATTCCACTTAAGAAACTTCAGGAACACAGTAGGAAAAAACATTTTTTTAAAACCTGAGACTAACTCACGAAAAGGGAAGAAAGAACAGCTTCATTTTGCCTGTATCGTCCTATCCCCCAGGTCAGCACTGCTCAGCTCCAAGAGGGAATTCCCCAGCTAGAAAGAATTCTCCTCATCAGTAAAGGGAGAGCAGGATGAACAACCAGCCTTTGAGGGCAATACACAAAGCACCTGGTTCAGTTTTACCCCACCCAGAGACTGGCAAAGCTGAGACATATAGAGCTATGTAGACATATAGAGATATAGAGACATACAGACATATAGAGACAGCTAGGAACAGGCGCTCGCAATATCAACCATGTGGTGGGAGCCCCTGCATTTTCCAGTGACCAGCTTTTCAGGGGACCCCAGCAGCTTTTCCCACACACCACTATAAGTGTGTCTGCAACATCCGCTGTCTCTAAACAGACACCTGCAGCTGGCTCCCACAGCCAAGTGTGTGCACACAACTGGCTCCAGCCACGACCAGTGCCTGCCCTGATCTCCAGCTGCTAGACCCAAAAGCCACTGCAACCATTGTAGACGCCCCACAACAAAAGACCACACACTTGTCAATGTCGTGGGCCCCATCAGCCTGAGCCATTGTCAACACACACACCATAGACCTGGAGCTGCCACATGTCCCTGCACATGACACCTTACACCACTAGACCCCGGGTCAGAGCATGCTCCTGTGTACCCCACCCACAGGTGAATGTCTTTCCTTACCAAAGTCGGTTCATAAAGTCTGGAAGAGGTGACTTCTTTCTCAAATGTGTAGACACCTATGAAAGGCTACAAAGATGACAAAGAATCAGGGCAACATGACACCACTAAAGGAACACAGTAAGCTTCTAGTAACTGACCACAAAGAAGTGGAAATACATGAATTTTCAAAATAATTGGTCTAAAGATGCCCAAAAGCTATAAAAGGAGACAGATAAACAATTTAATGAGATCAGGCAAACAATATAAGAACAAAACGGGAAGTTTAACAAAGAGATAGATAACAAAAAAGAACCAAGCAGAAATTTTGGAGTTGAAGAATTAAATTGAAGCATTAAATTAAAGAATTAAACTGAAGAATTCAATAGAGAGCTTCCACACTAGACTGGACCAAGCAGAAGAAAGAATCAGTGAATGTGATTGAAGACAGATCATTTGAAAATATTCAGTTAGAAGAGCAGAAAGAATGAAAAAAAAGAAGAAAGCTGTGGGACCTACGGGACTCCATTAAGATAAACAATCTATGCATCATTGGAGTCCCAGAAGGAGAAGAGAGGAAGAAATAAGTAGAAAGCTTATTTAAAGAAATAACGGGGGCTTTCCTGGTGGCGCAGTGGTTAAGAATCTGCCTGCCAATGCAGGGGACACGGGTTCGAGCCCTGGTCTGGGAAGATCCCACATGCCGCGGAGCAACTAAGCCCGTGAGCCACAACTACTGAGCCTGCGCGTCTGGAGCCTGTGCTCCACAACAAGAGAGGCCGCGACAGTGAGAGGCCCGCGCACCGCGATGAAGAGTGGCCCCCGCTTGCCGCACCTAGAGAAAGCCCTCACACAGAAACGAAGACCCAACACAGCCAAAAATAAATAAATAAATTTAAAAAAAAAAAAAAAAAAAAAAAAAAAGAAAGAAATAACGGCTGAAAACTTCCCAAACCTGGGGAGAAATTTGGAAATCCAAGTTCATGAAGCTAATTTCACCTTTCAATCCAAAACGATCTTCCCCTTGACAAATTATAATAAAACAGTCTAAAATCAAAGACAAAGAGAGAATTTTTAAAGCAGCAAGAGAAAAAACTTTCTTTCATACAAGAGAACCCCCATATGGCTACCAGAGAGTTTTTCAACAGAAATCTTGCAGGCCTGGAGAAGGGGCATGACATATTCAAAGTGCTGAAAGAAAAAAACTGCCATCAAGAATACTTGACCTGGCAGAAATGAAAGCAAGATAAAGCCTGTTCCAAACAAACAAAAACTCAGAGTTCATCACCATTAGTCCTGCCTTACAAGAAATGATGAAAGGAATTCTTCAAACTGAAACAAAAGGATGCTAATTAGTAACATGAAAACATATGAAAATACAACACATCAGAAAATAATACTCTAACGGGCTTCCCTGGTGGCACAGTGGTTAAGAATCCGCCTGCCAATGCAGTGGACACCAGTTCGAGCCCTGGTCCGGGAAGACCCCACATGCTCCAGAGCAACTAAGCCCGTGCACCACAACTACTGAGCCTGCGTGCCTAGAGGCCGTGCTCCGCAACAAGAAAAGCCACCACAATGATAAACCTGCGCACTGCAATGAAGAGTAGCCCTCGCTCACCGCAACTAGAGAAAGCCTGCGTGCAGCAAAGAAGACCCAACGCAGCCAAAAATAAATAAATAAAATAAATTTATTTTTAAAAAAAAAGAAAAGAAAAGAATACTCTAGGGAATTCCCTGGGGTCCAGTGTTTAGGAGCTCGTGCTTTCACTGCCGTGGGCCCGGGGTTCAATCCCTGGTCAGGGAACTAAGACCCCACAAGCCATGTGGCACATCGAGAAAAAAAAAAAAAAAAAACAACTCTAATACTGTAATATGGAGGTGTGTTAACCAATTAACCCTAGAATAAAGGTAAAAGAACAAAAGTATTAAAAATAGCTATAGCTAAAATAATTTCTTAATGAATACACAATATAGAGACATTGAAAACATAAGAAGGAGAGGAGTAGTAAAAGGGTAGAGTAAAAGGGTAGGTATGTGACTGAAGTTAAGTTGTTATCAGCTTAAAACATATTGTTATAGATGTTTCAAGTAAGCCACAGGGTAACCACAAAACAAAAACCTATAGTAGGTACAAACAAAATAAAGATGAGGGAATCAAAGTACACCACTATGAAAAACCATCAGTTCACAAAGGAAGACAGCAAGAGAGGAAATAAAAACAAAGGAAGTACAAAACAGCTAGAAAACAATTAACAAGATGGGAATAGTAAGTCCTTATCTATCAACAATTACTTTAAATTTAAATAGATTAAATTCTACAATAAAAAGGCATCAAATGGATGAACAAATTTTTTTAAAAACCAGACTATATGCTGCTGCAAGAGACCCACTTTAGCTTCAAGGTCATATGTAGGCTCAAAGTGGAGGAATAGAAAAAAATACTCCATGCAAATTGAATACCAAAAGAGAAAATAGACTTTAAGTCACAAACTATAAGAGGCAAAGAAAGGGGTCAATTAACCAAGAGAATATAACTATTATAAATACATATGCACCCAGCACCAGAGCACCTAAATATATTAAGCAAATGCTAACAGATCTGAAGACAGAAATAGGTAGCAACACAACAGTTGTAAGAAAATTCAATACCCCATTTTCAGCAATGGAAAGATCTTCCAGACAGAAAATTAATAAAGAAAATATTGGACTTGAACTATACTTTAGACCAAATGGAGCTAACAGGCATAAAGAGAATGTTCCATCCAACAGTAGAAGAATACATATTCTTCTCAAAAGCCCATGGGACATTTTCCAGGATAGGTCATATGTTAGGTCACAAAATAAATCTTAACAAGTTTAAAAAGACTGAAATCATAACAAGTTTAAAAAGACTGAAATCATACCAGCTCTCATTTCTGACCACAGTGGTATGAAACTAGAAATCAATAACAGGAGGGAAACTGGAAAATTCACAAATACGTGGAAATTAAACAACACACTCCTGAACAACTAATAGGTCAAAGATGAAATCAAAAAATATCTTGAGACAAATGAAAATGGAAACAAAACATACCAAAACTTATGGTATGCAGCAAAAGCTGTGATAAGAGGAAAGTGTAGAGTGATAAATATCTACATTAAGAAAAAAAGAAATATCTCAAACAAATAACCTAATTTTACACCTCAAGGAACTAGAAAAAGAAAAAACAAACTAATTGCAAAGTTAGCAGAAAGAAGGAGATAAGAAAAATCAGAGCGAAAGTAAATGAAATAAAGAATAGAAAAAAAATAGAAAGGATCAATGAAGCTAAAAGTTTGCGTTGAAAGATAACCAATAGACAAAACTTAGCTAGATTTACCAAGAAAAAAAGACAGAACTCAAATGCATAAAATTATAAATGAAAGAGGAGACGTTATAACTGATATCACAGAAATACAAAGGATCATAAGAGACTACTGTGAACAATTATATGTCAACAAAACGGACAACCTAGAACAAATGGATAAGTCCCTGGAAACATTCGACCTACCAAGACTGAATCATGAAGAAATAGAAAATCAAACCAACAACAAGTAAGGAGATTGATCAGTAATCAAATCCTCCTAACAAAGAAAAGTCCAGGTGGCTTCATGGGTGAATACAACAAAACTTTTAAAGAACTAATGCCATTCCTTCTTAAACTTTTCCAAAAAATTGAAGAGGAAGGAACACTCTCAAACTCTTTTTACAAGGCCAACATTACCTTTTTTTACCACAGCCAGATAAGGATACTACAAGAAAAGAAAACTACAAGCCAATATCCCTGATGAATATAGATGAACTACATGAAAAATGAACTATCTGAAAAAGAAATAAAGAAAATAATTCTACTTAGAATAACACCAAAAACAATAAACTACTTAGGAATAAATTTAACCAAGGAAATAAAAGGTCTATACACCAAAAGCTGTTAGATATTGGTGAAAGAAATTGAGGAAGATACAAAAAAATGGAAAGATCCCTCATGTTCATGGATTGGAAGAGTTAATATTGTTAAAGTATCCACACTATTCAAAGTCATCTATAGATTCAAAGCAGTTCCTATTAAAATTCCAATATCATTTTTTCACAGAAATAGAAAACACAATCCTAAAATTCATTTGCAATCACCCCAAAAGACCCCAAATAGCCAAAGCAATTCTGAGAAAGAACAGAGCTTGAGGTATCACGCTTCCTGATTTCACACTTTTATTACAAAGCTATAGTAATCAAAACAACATGGTATTGCCACAGAAACATACACGTAGACCAATGGAAGAGAATTGAGATCACAGAAATAAACCCACACATATGTGGTCAACTAATACGTAATGGGGATATTATACTCTCTTCAAGAAATAGTGTTGGAAAACAGGATATTCACATTAAAAAGAATGAATTTAGACCCTTATCTTACACCATTCACAAAAACTAACCTACAATGGATTAAAGACTTAAAAATAAGACCCAAAACTATAAAATTTCTAGAAGAAAACAGGGAAAAAACACCTTACCATCAGTCTCGGCAATGATTTTCTAGATATGACACTAAAAGCACAAGCAACAAAAGCAAAAGTGGGGGTGGAGTCAAGATGGCATACTAGGAGGACATGGAATTCACATCTTCTCACAACTAGGGCACCTACCAGGCATTGGTGGGGGACCACGGACACCTAAGGGGATGGGAGGAACCCCCAGCGACTGGGTAGGACGTGGGGTGTGGGGGGAGTGAAGGGGGAGGAGATGTGGAGGCAGGACGGGACTGGCACCCCTGAGAGGTGGCTGGGGAAGGGGAAGGGATCCCACGCCAGAAGGGGGAAATTGGGGAACCATTGGGAGGGCAGAGGATCAAAAGGGAGCATGGCCAGGTTTCCCCTGCCCACTTGGGCCCCCAGGAACCTGCTGAGATCCCAGGCTTGATCTTCTGCCCACCGAGGCCCCCTTGAGCCATGCGGGTCCTGAGGGAGTGGGAGGGAGGGAAGGGGGAGCAAAAGTAAAGGCTGGACCTCCAGGACTGGCACCCCTGGGGGGCGGCTGGGGGAGGGGAGGAGTTCTTACACCCAGAGGGACCCACCCACGGTTAGGGGTCCAGTGGTGATGGGGGAGACTGTGGGGGAGATGGTGGGGGAGGGCCGTGAAGGAATGGAAGGGAATGCAGCCAGTGCTTTCCCTGTCCATTTAGGCACTGGGGAGTCTGTTGGGATCCTGGGCCTAATCCTCTGTCCTTGGAGCCTCCCTCCTGCCACAAAGAACCCAAGTCCCACCCCTACACTCCACCCAGGGCCCTACCTCTACACTCGGAGACCCCCTCCAAAGTGCTGGGCCTAAACCCCACCCACACACCCTCACTCAGGGCCCTACCTCCAAACTCTGGAACTCCACACTCCAGATGCCCTCCTTTCCACGTGCTGCCTCTCTCCTTCAGCGTGCAGGTCCTAAGCAGAGGCGCCACCCCACACTTGAACATCGCCCGCCTAGGTTCCACCCCATGTTCAAACTTCAGCCCCCCACCCGCCTAGGTCCCGCCCACCCCTGCCGAAGTTCCACCCTCGCCTAAACTCCACCCCCATAGCCAAGGCTTTCTTTTTTTTTTCCTCTTTTAGACTGGGGTTCTGTTTTACCTTGTTGATTCATTGTTGTTGATACTTTTATATTTTGATTTTTCCTAATAAATCTTTTATTTTTCTAATTTTATTTTATTCTTTATACTTTGTTATTGTTCTCTCCTTTTGGCGTGTTCCCCACCCCACCCCCCTTTTTTTTTCTTTTTTCTGTTGTGGTTTTATTTTACCTTGTTGCAGTTGTTTCAATTATAGTTTTATTTTTCCTAATATATTTTGTATCTTTCTAATTTTATTTTGTTTTTTATTCTTTGATATTCTACTGCTCATTTTTTTCCTTTTTTTTCTTTTCTTTCTTTTCTTTACCATGCCACTAAGCTTGCGAGATCTTGGTTCCCAGGCTGGAGGTTGGGCCCGAGCTCCTGTGGTGGGACCTCCGAGTCCACACTGCTGGACTAACAGAGAACCTCAGACCCCAGGGAATACAAATCAGAGTGAGGTCTCCCAGAGGTTCTCATCTCAGCACCAAGACCCGGCTCTATCCAACTGCCCGCACACTCCAGTTCTGGATGTCTCAGGCCAAACAACCAGTAAGACAGGAATACAGCACCACCCATCAAAAAGAGAAAAGAAAAAATGAAATGACAAAAAAATATGTTACAGATGAAGGAACAAGGTAAAAACCTACAAGACCAAGCAAATGAAGATGAAATAGGCAACCTACCTGAAAAAGAATTCAGAATAATGATAGTAAAGATGATCCAAAATCTCGGAAACAGAATGGAGAAAATACAAGAAATATTTAACAAGGATCTAGAAGAACTAAAGAGCAAACAAACAGTAATGAACACAAAAACTGAAATTAAAAATACTCTAGAAGGAATCAATAGCAGAATAACTGAGGCAGAAGAACGGATAAATCACTGATGAACATAGATGCAAAAACCCTCAACAAAATACCAGCAAACAGAATCCAATAGCACATTAAAAGGATCATACACCATGATCAAGTGGGGTTTACCCAGGAATGCAAGGGTTCTTCAATATACGCAAATCTATCAATGTGATACACCGTATTAACAAAATAAAGGATAAAAACCATATGACAATCTCAATAGATGCAGAAAAAGCTTTCGACAAAATTCAGCACCCATTTATGATAAAAACTCTCCAGAAAGTAGTCATAGAGGGAACTTACCTTAACATAATAAAGGCCATATATGACAAACCCACAGCAAACATCATCCTCAATGGTGAAAAACTGAAACCATTTACTCTAAGATCAGGAACAAGACAAGGTTGCCCACTCTCACCAGTATTATTCAACAGAGTTTTGGAAGTTTTGTCCACGGCAATCAGAGAAGGATAAGAAATAAAAGGAATAAAAATCAGAAAAGAAGAAGTAAAAGTGTCACTGTTGCAGATGACATGATACTATACATGGAGAATCCTAAAGATGCTACCAGAAAACTATGAGAGCTAATCAATGAATTTAGTAGAGTAGCAGGATACAAAATTAATGCACAGAAATCTCTTGCATTCCTATACACTAATGATGAAAAATCGGAAAGTGAAATTAAGAAAACACTCCCGTTTACCATTGCAACAAAAAGAATAAAATATCTAGGAATAAACCTACCTAAGGAGACAAAAGACCTGTATGCAGAAAATTATAAGACACTGATGAAAGAAATTAAAGATGATACAAATAGATGGAGAGATATACCATGTTCTTGGATTGGAAGAATCAACATTGTGAAAATGACTCTACTACCCAAAGCAATCTACAGATTCAATGCAATCCCTATCAAACTACCACTGGCATTTTTTACAGAACTAGAACAAAAAATTTCACAATTTGTATGGAAACACAAAAGACCCCGAATAGCCAAAGCAATCTTGAGAACGAAAAATGGAGCTGGAGGAATCAGGCTCCCTGACTTCAGACTATATTACAAAGCTACAGTAATCAAGACAGTTTGGTACTGGCACAAAAACAGAAATATAGATCAATGGAACAGGGTAGAAAGCCCAGAGATAAACCCACGCACATATGGTCACCTTATCTTTGATAAAGGAGGCAAGCATATACAGTGGAGAAAAGACAGCCTCTTCAATAAGTGGTGCTGGGAAAACTGGACAGCTACATGTAAAACAATGAAACTAGAACACTCCCTGACACCATACACAAAAAGAAACTCAAAATGGATTAAAGACCTAAGTGTAAGGCCAGACACTATCAAACTCTTAGAGGAAAACATAGGCAGAACACTCTATGACATAAATCACAGCAAGATCCTTTTTGACCCACCTCCTAGAGAAATGGAAATAAAAACACAAATAAACAAATGGGACCTAATGAAGCTTAAAAGCTTTTGCACAGCAAAGGAAACCATAAACAAGACCAAAAGACAACCCTCAGAATGGGAGAAAATATTTGCAAATGAAGCAACGGACAAAGGATTAATCTCCAAAATTTACAAGCAGCTCATGCAGCTCAATAACAAAAAAACAAACAACCCAATCCAAAAATGGGCAGAAGACCTAAATAGACATTTCTCCAGAGAAGATATACAGATTGCTAACAGACACATGAAAGAATGCTCAACATCATTAATCATTAGAGAAATGCAAATCAAAACTACAATGAGATATCATCTCACACCAGTCAGAATGGCCATCATCAAAAAATCTAGAAACAATAAATGCTGGAGAGGGTGTGGAGAAAAGGGAACACTCTTGCACTGTTGGTGGGAATGTAAATTGATACAGCCACTATGGAGAACAGCATGGAGGTTCCTTAAAAAACTAAAAATAGAACTATGATACGACCCAGCAATCCCACTACTGGGCATATACCCTGAGAAAACCATAATTCAAAAAGAGTCATGTACCAAAATGTTCATTGCAGCTCTATTTACAATAGCCAGGACATGGAAGCAACCTAAGTGTCCATCATCGGATGAATGGATAAAGAAGATGTGGCACATATATACAATGGAATATTAGCCATAAAAAGAAATGAAATGGAGGTATTTGTAGTGAGGTGGATGGAGTTAGAGTCTGTCATACAGAGTGAAGTAAGTCAGAAAGAGAAAAACAAATACAGTATGCTAACACATATATATGGACTCTAAGGGAAAATAAAGGTCATGAAGAACCTAGTGGCAAGACGGGAATAAAGACACAGACCTACTAGAGAATGGACTTGAGGATATGGGGAGGGGGAGGGGTAAGATGTGACAGGGTGAGAGAGTGGCATAGACATATATACACTACCAAATGTAAAATAGATAGCTAGTGGGAAGCAGCCGCATAGCACAGGGAGATCAGCTCGGTGCTTTGTGACCACCTAGAGGGGTGGGATAGGGAGGGTGGGAGGGAGGGAGATGCAAGAGGGAAGAGATATGGGAACATATGTATATGTATAACTGATTCACTTTGTTATAAAGCAGAAACTAACACACCATTGTAAAGCAATTATACTCCAATAAAGATGTTTTAAAAAAAAAAACAACTAACATGTAAAAAAAAAACAAAAACTAAAAATAGAACTACCATATGACCCAGCAAACCCACTACTGGGCATATACCCTGAGAAAACCATAATTCAGAAAGAGTCATGTACCACAATGTTCATTGCAGCACTATTTACAATAGCCAGGACATGGAAGCAACCTAAGTGTCCATCGACAGGTGAATGAATAAAGAAGATGTGGCACATATATACAAAGGAATATTACTTAGCCATAAAAAGAAACGAAATTGAGTTCTTTGTAGTGAAGTGGATGGACCTAGAGTGGGTCATACAGAGTGAAGTAAGTCAGAAAGAGAAAAACAAATACTGTATGCTAACACATATATATGGAATCTAAAAAAAATGGTTCTGATGAACCTAGGGGCAGGACAGGAATAAAGACGCAGACATAGAGAATGGACTTGAGGACACGGGGAGGGGGAAGGGTAAGCTGGGACGAACTGAGAGAGTGACGTTGACATATATACACTACTAAATGTAAAATAGATAGCTAGTGGGAAGCAGCTGCATAGCACAGGGTTATCAGCTCGGTGCTTTACGACCACCTAGAGTGGTGGGATAAGGAGGGTGAGAGGGAGATGCAAGAGGGAGGGGATATGGGGATATGCGTATGCATATAGCTGATTCACTTTGTTATACAGCAGAAACTAACACAACATTGTAAAGCAATTATACTCCAATAAAGGTTTTAAAGGAGAAAAGAAAAGAAAAAAAAAGCAAAAGTAAGTAAGTTGGACTACATTAAACAAAAAGACACCGCCAAAGAATCAATCAATGAAGTGAAATGAAAAGGTAACCTAGGAATGGGAGAAAGTATTTACAAACCATATATCCGATAAAGGGTTAACATCCAAAATATATAAGGAATTCATACAAACTCAATAGCAAAAAACCAAATAATCTAATTTGGTTTTGGGTAAAGGACCTGAATACATATTTTCCCAAAGAAAACATACATATGGTCAACAAGTACATGAAAAGGTGCTTAAAATCACTAACCATCAAGGAAATGAAAATCAAAACCACAACATGCTATCACCTCACACCTGTTAGAAAGGCTATTATCAAAAAGAAAAGAGTTAAATAACAAAGGCTGGCAAGGATGTGGAGAAAAGGGAACCCTCGTGCACTGTTGGTGAGAATGTAAGTTGGTGCAGCCACTATGGAAAACAGTATGGAGGTTCCTTAAAAAATTGAAAATAGAACTACATATGATGCAGTATTCCCACTTCTGGGTATATATCCAATGGAACTGATATCACTATTTTGAAGAGATATCTGCACTTCCGTGTTCATTGCAGCATTATTCACAGTAGCCAAGACAAGAAAACAAAGTGTCCATCCATGGATGAATGGGTAAAGAAAATGTGATTGTTTATATATAAATGTGATTATATATATATATATATATATATATATATATATATATATATATATATATATATATATATATATATATAGCTGCATGGGATATTATTCTGTCACAAAAAATCTTGCCATTCTCAACAACATGGATGAATCTGGAGGACATTATGCTAAGTAAAATGAGACAGAGAAAGACTAATAGCGTATGATCTCACTTATATGTGGAATCTAAAAACATTAACATCATAGAAATAGAGAGCAGATTGATGGTTACCAGGGAATAGGGGTTAGGGAAAAAGGGAAAATGTTGGCCAAAGGTTACAAACTTTCAATTATAATGTGAATAAGTTTCAGGGATCTAATGCACAGCATGGTGACTATCGATAACAATACCTTATTGTATACTTGAAAGTTGCTATGAGAGTAGATCTTAAATGCTCTCACCATACGAAGAAGAACAACAAAAATGGTAATTATGTGAGGTGAAGGATGTGTTAACTAACCTTATTGTGGCAAACATTTCACAATATATACATATATCAAATTGTCACTGTACACCTTACACTTACACAATCTTATATATCAATTATATCACAATAAAGCTGGGAAAAAATAAAATTAAGAATTTTAAACAATAAACAAAGTTTACATAGAAAGGCAAAAAATCCAGAGTGATAAATATGATATTGAAGGAACAGAACAAAGTTAGAAGATTGACGTTACTCAGATTCAAGACTTACTATAAAGCCACAGTAATCAAGATGGTGCAATATTGGCAAAAGAATAGGCAAATAGATTAATGGCACAGAACAGAGAGCACAGAAATAGACCCTAATAAATATAATCAACTAATCTTTGACAAAGGAGCAAAGATGATACTGGAAATGGAAAAAATATATTTTCAACAAATGGTGCTGGAGCAACTGGACATCCACATGCAGGAAAAAAAAAAGAATCTAGACACAGATCTTACATTCACAAAAAAATTAAATCAAAATGGATCATAGACCTAAATGTAAAATGCAAAACTTATTATAAAATTCCTAGGTGATAATATAGGAGAAAACTTAGATGCCCTTGGGTAAGGTGATACCTTTTTAGCTACAACAAAGATACAATCCATGAAAGAAATAACTTATAAGCCAGATTTCAGTAAAATTAAAATCTTCTGCTCTGCAAAAACAATGTCAAGAGAATCAGAAGACAAGCCACAGACTGGGAGAAAATATTTGCAAAAGGCACATCTGATAATGGGCTGTTATCCAAAATATACAAAGAACTTTAAAAACTTAACCATAAGAAAATAAACAACCCAAATAAATGGACCAAAGACCTTAACAGACATCTCACCAAAGAAGATATACAATGGCAAATATGCATATGAAAAGATGCTCTACAGCACAAGCCATCAGAGAAGTGCAAATTAAAACAACAATGAGATACCACTATATACCTATTAGGATGGCCAGAATCTGGAACACTGACAACACCAAATGCTGATGAGGATGTGGAGCAACAGGAACTCTCTTACATTGCTGGTGGGAATGCAAAAGAGTACAGCCACTTTGGAAGACAATTTGGCAGTGTCTTACAAAACTAAAAATACTCTTACTATATAATCCAGCAATCACACTCCTTGGTATTTACCCAAAGGAGCTGAAAACTTATGTCCACACAAGGACCTGCATGGGAATGTTTTCAGCAGCTTTATTCATAATTGCCAAAACTTGGAAGCAACCAACATGTCCCTCAGTAGGTGAATGGGTAAATAAACTGTGGTCCATCTGGACAATGCATTATTATTCACTATAAAGAAATGAGCCATCAAGCTATGAAAAGACATGAAAGAGGCTTAAATGCATATTACTAAGTGAGAGAAGCCAATCTGAAAAGGCTACCTACTGTATGATTCCAACCATATGACAGTCTAGAAAAGGCAAAACTATGGAAGCAGTAAAAGATCACCAGTTGTCAGGAATAAAGGAAGGAGGGAGGGATGAACAGGCAGAGCACAGAGGGTTTTTAGAGCAATGACACTACTCTGTATGACACCATAATAGTTGACACATACCATAATGCATTTGTCAAAACCTATAAAACTCTAATATAAACTATGAACTTTGGATGATAATGATGTGTCAGAGTAGGCTTATCAATTGTAACAAATGAATCACTCTGGTGTGGGATTTTGATACTGGGGGAGGCTGTGTGTGTGGTGGGCAGGGAGTTACATGAGAAATCTCTGTACCTTCTGCTCAGTTTTGCTGTGACCCTAAACCTGTTCTAAAAATCATCTAAAAGTTGAAAAAAATATTGAAACAATTTATCTCAAATTGTGTTCTCCAGGAAGCAGATCTGAGATGGAGTTTAGTGTGCTGGATATTTATGGGAAGTGCCCTCGGGATCGACTCTTGCTGAATGAAGGGGAAAGAAGCAGGAGTTGACAGAGCGAGAAATCAAACTGTGATGCAAGCCCAACGGTAGGCTTGGCTCCCTCAAATGGAGTTTCAGAGTGAGAATGGCCCTTCAAAGTTTTCCCAAGTCGGGTTGAGGTGGCTAGGTCTTTACTTCCTGCATCTTTCTTCATTGGATATGGCCAGTCCTGAGACTGACCTTGGGTGAATGGCCAGCCCTGAAAGACTAACCTTGGGTGAAGCTAATCTCTACAGATGAGACAACCCCTGAAGGAACTGATGGCCACAGGTTGTCTGCTAACAGCACTCCTAGTAGTTGGGGCAGCAATCCTGCAATGAAGGGGATCTGAGTGGCAGATTACCATGTCCATGACATTCACCAAGGAGAAACTCACCAGAGCCGAATGGCCCAGCTGTCCAGATGGAAGGAGGTAGCCTTCGACATTGTATTTCAGAAAAGTACAAATACAGTTGGAGAATACTAACTTCAAGTTTTAAAAGTTCTATTCTAATTTCTGTTGCATCACTAACTAGTCCCACAAAAGCATTGCTAATCCTTGGAGGATATTTTTCAGAAATAACATAGCTTTGGAGTATGGAGAAGGGCAGAGGAATCGCTCCAAGGTAGACAACTAGCCAGCAGCTTGAAACCTTACAGTCTCTTCAAGTTTGGATTTTGTAATTTTAAAAAAGTTGGTGTTTTCCCTTGTACTCTTGATTCCGGCACTATCCTTGTTCACTTCCAGAAATTCATCCATGCTTAATTCTTCAGTCTTCTTGTCTGACAGCAACAAAGGAGCAGTGAAGCATATGTTTCATACTCCTTAATGAGATCTTCTTCTGGCCCTCAGCCTGCTGGCACCTTTCAATGCAAGAAATGCAGAGCCAACAGAGGCTGAGGGTGAGTGCAGCCAGCCTGCATTCACAGTGTGCAGCTGCAGCCTCCAGGAAGGGCCTCTCTCAGCTTGCATGTAGCCAGGAGGCAGAACAGAAGCTGGCCCTCATCCTGTCCCAGTTCTGTTTTGAGTGGAACACTCAATCACTCTGAGTTTCCAGGGAGACATGGCAGAGGGCATAGGACTTGGTGACCTCCAGGGCTGGTGGGAGTCTCAAGGGATATCTTAGATGTGAAAATGCTCCATAAACCGGAATACACTGGACAATCACCAGGCAGAGTTTGTGTTTGTGTTTCTCTTACAGTTTGACCTTGTAAAATAAATACTCTTTCCTTGGCAAAAGGATTTTAGTCCCTTCCAAGAACTGGGACAGCTTAGTGCCCTGAACATGCCCTCAATTTCAGTCACGAGGTTGAATTCTAATCCCCAATCTTCTGCCACCTTAATCTCACTTAATCTCTCTTCTGAAGTAAGAGAATTTGACTCCATGACTACTGAGTTCCCTGCCAGCTGGGTTAAGCTGATGTGGGCTGAAGGGAACTGGACACATCGGGGTGGAGGACACCTTGGTATGCAGAGGGAAAAACACCGACTAGGATTTAGGAGACTAGAGACCTGATTCATTCTTCCATTAACCAGCTGGTGACCTTGGGCACATCACTCAAACTCTCTCAATCTCCAAAGGAAAGTGGAGATAACATAACATTTTATAATAATACGTCAAGATTTACTATGAGGATTAAACAAAAGAATTTATGTAAATTACCTACCAGTGTCTGGTGGCCTTCTCATTTAACTATCTCATGCTCTGGTTGTGGCAGAAAGAAGATAGTCGGCACTGCTTTGCTGTTAGGCTCCAAAACCCAGCACCCGCTATAGGTAAGATCCACCAGCCTTGCTAGGATTGAGCCATGAGCTTGAAGAAGATGATTTTAGTGTGGACCCTGAAAAGAATGAAAGTTCTTGTGTCCAGTGGAGCCTCATGACAACTGGGATACTATGAGGCCTGATGCACAAAGCTGAGCCCACCACACCATCCGCCTATGAACTGAGGGTAAGGCCAAGGAAATTTCAGTAAGTGTAGAAAGGTGGTAATAGCATTGCTTGGCTGTAATATTCCAGGAATTGTTAGTGTATGTGTCAGTGAGCTATAGTTGCAATAATTCTGTGTAACAATAACCCCAAACTCATTTATTCTTGCTTGTGTATCTGAGAGTTGGCTGATCTAGACTGGATTTGGTTGGATGGCTCTGCTTCAAGCTGTGGGTTCACCTGTGTTTGGGTCTTCATTAAGAGTACGGCTCAGACGTGTTCCGTATGTGTTCATTCTAAGGCTCGGGCTGATCGGGCAGTAGCTACCTGGGGACAGTTCTTCTCATGGTGATAGCAGAGATGCAAGAGGGCAAGCCCAATTGCACAAGCAGATTTCAAGTTTTCCCTTGCATAGTGTCCGATAATATCCTTTTGACCAAAGAGAATCACAAAACTTTGCACATAGTAAGGAGAAATATATCCTGCCTCTAAAGAGAGGAACTGTAAAGTCACATGGCAAAGGGTGTGGATGCAGACAAAGGTGAAGAACTGGTGCCAATAAATCCATCCACCATACTGTCTAAATGTAATACACATCTGTTTAATGGGCCACATAGATGTGATAGGCATTTTGTCTCATAATTCAGAGAGGACTGGTCACAGAACAGAAGGTCACTTGAGTTAGCTTATGTGAAGCATACATTATTATAAGAGGTCAATGGACAGTGTCTTAAGCATCTGAGGTCAGGAAATGAGGCTGTGCTGGTGACATGGGACTCAAAACTGAAAGTCAGGATGTGACGCTACCCCTCCAGTTCTCACAAAGTTGCATGGCTCTTGGTTTCCATTTCTTTTGCATTTGCTTTATTAATCTGTTTCTCTGTGAGGACCGGTTTCTTTTTTCTTCCCAAGGTGACTCTTCTCTCATTATTTTAGCTTCCTACTAGCTGTGGTGCTGGCTTGTCCCTGTGCTGATTTAGGCTCACACTGTATGGTTTTTTAATTAAAATATCCATCAGAGACAATCACTGGGCTTTTCAGCTTAGCTTAATCAGGGAATATGGTTGCCTTTGGATTGGTTTCCATAGGTTCTAATAAAATGTGGCCAGAGGAGGCAGGATCCCAGGCTGAGCAGGAGCTACGCAAGGGATCATTTCCAAGAGGGGGTGTTGAGGCAAAAATGAACATGTTCATTTCACAGTCGCAGGAGATCCAGAAAAAGGGGGAATGTGCTACCCAGAAATATTCTACTAAACTAATTCCCTAAAGGAATTTATGCAAAACCTTACGGACACAGGCTCAAAACATCTTCTTCAGTTTAGGTTCCCATTTCTCCGACACCCCAGTATCCTCCATGAGTGCTTCTTCTTTGGTTCTCTCTTTAAATATTTGTGCCCCCGGGACTCAGCTTTTACACTCTGCCCAGCTGGACATCACTAGTGGCCAAGGCCACATGCCTGTTTGTACAGCTGGTTGTGAGACTCAGTGTCATCAGGACTCTGTCTCTCTACATTTCTCTATACTTATTTCCTTTCAGTTGACTCTTCCTGGGCTTAAGCAGCTGCAGGCATGCATCCTACTAATTTCACAATGAGCAAAAGGAGTGGTTATTTTCCCAATGGTTCCCACAGAAGTTCCAGAAGTGAATCTCACAGTCTAAGATTAGCCTGGTTGAGACACACGCAGTAGTAGATGTTTTTGGTGCTCCATCCAGATCCCCTCTATCAGCTGTTACACCCTTCCCATCCTTATCCCTCTTCCCACCACCCACAGCTGTTTGAGGCTGTGGCTAGCAGCTTAAGCCTGTGACCTTGACTTACGAGAGTTGCCCTTGGTTAATAAGAGCCTCCTAACCCAAGGATGCCTGGGAGGTTACACTGCCTCTATCTCTAGACCAGTGACTGACAGACAAGGAGGTACAAAAGGACAGCCCCTTGCCTCCAGGCAGAAACAACTCTGTAGTGCAATTTGAGTTCCAGAGGCAAGCTTCTCCTTCCAGAAACAAAATCAGGTCAAATCTGGACTTTACCTGACACCAGCTCTCTTCTTGTCTCCTTCCTCTTCTCTATCTTGCTTCCCTCACTCCCTTACATGTTTCTCCTAAGAGCACACCTGTCTTCCTTACATCTGAATCCTTGCCTCAGGCTCTGCTTCTAGGGAACCTCATCTGAGACACGTGCACATTTCTGAGTCCGTTACTGAATGATGGTTAAGGAGAGAGATTATGCTAAGGAATAACCAAGGTCACATGCCCACCTATACCGCATAAACCTGAATTCCTGAATTTGTTTTATCAAGGACCTTGATTTTGTTCACTGCTGCAGCCCCTAGGTCCAGAATAGCACAATGAAGGTATCTAGTAAGTATTACTTAAATAAAGAAAAGGGTGAACTGAGTATGTATGTATTTATTATTTCCCCCCAAAATTGGGAGGGGGAGATGATAACTATGTACTATAGAGACAAACAAGCAGAACTAGACTTAAAAACCAAAACCTCTTTCACGGTGCCTAAGGCCAAGTTCCCCTCAATGACCAAATGCACCAAGTATTTGTGACCCTAAGGAGTCCTTTCACTTTAGGATTTAAAAAACATTCTAGGAAATGTGTTTGTTGCTTATTTGCCATCTGGCGAGTAATGAAATTACTCAAGTAAATAATAAGTATGTGCTTGTTATTTAATATAGGAATTGCAGAGAGCAGTAACCAAATCCTGGAAAAAGGTTTCTTGCTGAGTCATTCACTCTTGCTCAAGACAAGCTTTCACTTTGCATTGAATTTTAATGTGATGTTTCCTCATCGTCCCCTCCCCCTCTCCTGTAGTCAGCTAGTCAGTAATTTCTCTGTGGCTGGAGTAGCAGCTGCCTTCCCAGAAGGGTCAGGCCAGCTCTGCTGAGACATTTCCAGGGAACCCCAGGCCTTTGCACTTCCCAGGACTCATTCATGAACTTTTCCCCAAGGGCCCATGTGTGAAAGAAAAAAATCCATTTGTTTTCTCAAAATTTATTAATTATACCAAGTGTGCTGGTACAATTCTAGCCCAAACTCAAGCAACTTTGAGTTAGTTCATTTTACTTGCCATGAATAAAAGTGGGGTTTCCATCAAGCTTTTGAAATAATGAAAATATTGGGAGTCACTGAATAATCTTATTTTAGGGAGATAAAAGTTTACAAAGGTCATACTGGGTTGGATGGGAGCAAAAGTCAAGTCAGGGAGAGCCACCAGAAGGCTGTTTTGGTAAACCAAGAGAAAGATTTGCTAATTTAAAAAAAGCGTCAAAAATGCAGTTTGGGGGACTTCCCTGGCGGTCCAGTGGTTAGGACTCCGTGCTTCCACTGCAGGGGGCACAGGTTCGATCCCTGGTCTTGGAACTAAGATCCCACATGCTGCACGGTGCAGCCAAAAAAAAAAAAAAAAAAAACTTTGGAATAAAATTGATCACCTCCAAGGATCCGCCTTCACTGTGTGAAAGGGGAACCTGTACTGTGGAGACTGGAACTAACAAAGTTCTCATAGCCACTGTCCTCAGCATCTCACCTGAAAAATCTCTGTAGCTGCCACCAGGTGACAGGTGCTAGGAGCCTGGATCATGGTGTGTAACCTTCACACATGTAACCTTAGGCTCTCAAGGCCATGGACAAGTGGCAGTCCATATGGTTTGGTCCATAAGTATGAAACTTATCTTTGATATGAATTAGCCAAATACTCACTATTAGCAAGGGCTGAATTATGACTTTCATGGGTCCTGGAATTTTGAATTTGTGGACCCTTTTTCCATAAAAAATATTAAAAATTGTATTTTACGACTGTGTTGGTATAAAGATGAATACAATCCAGGCTGCATTCACTTTTTTTTTAATTGTGTTAAAATACGCATAACAGAAAATTTACCATTTGAAGTGTACAGTTCACTGGCATTAAGTACACCGGATTCGGTTTTATATATTCATTGTATTTATTTTTATTATGAGTTTTAAAGAAATTAAGATGAAAACATTTTGTGGTCCCTTTAGAGTACCATGGACCCTCGATGCTGTGCTTGCTGTGCCTAACGGGTAAGTTGTCCCTGACTATGGGAGGGCAAAATGGGCAAGAAAGAGCAAAACTGAAATGTACTCAAACTCACTTTATAGTTCACACACAAAAATGATATTCAAACCTGCCTTTCCGTTCTGCAGGGAGATAGTAAGCCTGGGAAGCTGTGTGTCTGAGTGGACAGAACATAGGACTCAGGCAGACTGAGATCAAGCCATATTTTTGCCCCATACTAGCTGTGTGTCACAGCCAGCACAGGTGGGGCTCACACAGGCCCAGGGAGGAGCCCAGGGACAGTGGGGGGTGGCGCCCACAGTGCCAACAGACTCAGAAATAGCACCAGCTCCAGGCCGAGAGGTCTGGGCAGGGCTCCAGATGAAGCTCAAGACAGTCTCCGGGAGTCCAATGGGGAGAATGCAGAGTTCAGGAGAGGACATATGTATCAGTCACAGCTGCAAAGTAGGCAACAGAAACAAATAAGCAAACAGGAGACTGAGGGGACAGGAGCAAATGCCAGTCAGGCTGGCTCAGTGCTGCTTTTCTGGAACCTGATCTGAGTCTCCTTGTTCTTGCTGCAAATGCCATAGGTTGCCTGAAACTGTGTGCCCTTCAGTACTTGTCTTCTCAAGCCTCAGTTTCCCCATCTATGCAATTAGGAATTGGACTAATGACTCCTAAGGTCTGATGAACCATTTGCCTCATTCCAACTTCCTAATAGCTCCACCATCTTTCCTGCTCTAGCTCCAGATTGTTGGAATTCAGAGCTTAATGTCCAAGTTTCTGAGCAGAGGTTGCAACTTGGTAGCTGCTGGGCCAAATCTGTCCCACAAGTGAGCTTTGTTTGGCCTGCTCAGTGTTTTTAAACTTTGAATTAATTGCCAGCATCCCCAAATCAGGAGATGGCTCATAAAACTCTGAAGTTCTCCCTCCTCTTGAGAAGTTGGCAGCTTTCCCTTCCTTGGGCCCACATTCCCACATGGTCTTGGCTGAATCTGAGTAGGAGTTGGCCCCTCTAGATGAGGCACCCCTGCCGCAGGGTGCCACAGTCTTCCCTAGCCCATTCCACTCTTGCATGGTCCCTGTAGGCAGTTGGATTCGCTACCCCTGCAGCTAAAGGCCACAGCTTTTTCTTATTTGCTGAATTTCATCTCTCTGGTGCCCAGGCACTGTCCCTTGTGAAGTGGCTTAAAGCTGACCGTCATGCCTCCCAATCCTTATGGTTCATTCTGAACAAAACCTTTGAGTCCTGTCACCCACAGCTCATCTCCCCAGGGGGACCTCGATTCAAAGAGCAGTTTTCCCTGTTACCCATCTGGCCCTTCTCTCTTCTGATAATTGTCCTGAATCTGGAGATATTGGAGTCCCCCTGACCAGGTGTTGTTCCGCCCTTTCAGGGCATTGACTAAATAGTCCAGAGGTGCCTGCCCCTGAGGATCCAGTTAATTAAAGGCTGGAGGACTGAAGAGGGGCAGTGCCAGTTGGAAGCTCTGAAAGAGAGAGAGAGAGAGAAACCAAGAGAGCATGGGAGCCACCAGGAATCATGGAGGTCACACAGGCTACCTGCCCACCTGCTGCTGTCATGTTACTGCCTGTGTTACCTCCACATTTCCTCACAAACCGGTTCTGTGTTTGTTTCCTCTACTAGACATCTCAATTACAACTGGACTGGAAAAGAATGAGCTCTTTAAGCAGTTCTACAGGGATTTACTCATAGTAGGTTGAGACAATTCAAGGGTAGGTTTAAGTCAAAATGGTACAGATTGTACGAAGACATTCAAGTATCATGTTCTAGATTGTTTTCCTGAGCCAGCTCTAACATTATCCACACTGCAATTTTCTCTCCCCTTCTCCTCCCCTATCACTGAACACTATCATTCCTACAAGCTAAATATCTCTGGCACCTCTGCCATCTATCCGGAGAGCCTCTGCTTTGGTTCAAAAGCCTGGCCTGCTTGCAGCTCCCAGCTGTCAGGGTGAAGGTTCTAAACAGAAATCAGAGCATCTTACTTTCCAACTTAAAATCTCTGAGGGCTTCTCACCGACTCCAGGGTAAAAGCTAAGTTTCTTCAGTAGATGCTGGAATCCTGCTGACACCTGGCCCTGCCTCCCTCTCCAGCCTCATGTGATGCCCACACTCTCCAGTCACATGAAATACCCACAGGCCCTCAAGCAGTCTCTTAAGTTTTCTACCTCTCAGCCTTTGCTCTTGCTATTTCTTTCTACATTTTTCTTCATTGTCAGACTCCTCCCTGGCAAACTCCTACCCATCCTTTAAGACCCAGATCAACGAAGCCTCATCTGGCCTATCCTGCAAGGGTTTAGGATGGGGCAGGATGACTAGGTGACAGTTCCTTGGAGGCTGAGCACCAGAAAGGGGTGAGGCTCTGGCTATGAGTAGGAAACAAAGAAATAGACCAGCGATTGCAATGTGGCAACTTCCCCAGTCTACATTCTATCTCCAGAAGTGTTTTCTTTGTCAGGCATAGGTTTTAATGTTTTTAAATTTGAGAATTTGTTCTTTAGTTCTCTATTTATGTTAACATTCCTGGCCCCTGAAGGCCTCTGGGTAAATGAATGAAAGGGCTGTGGATGGAGGGCTGGAAAGGATGCGAAGGGGAGACGTTTCTTTTTCAGCTACGAGGAGTTGGCCACATGGGGTGGTCTGAGAGTCAGGAACCCTCACCCCACCTCATCCCACGCCTGTGGGAGTTACTAAACATTGAAGTTCAATAGAAGCCTTTCCCACCTTTACTCCTTCTCCCTGCTCTCTACTCTCTAAGGGTGGGAATATACCATGAAAGTCAAAGTAAAGAGTTGTCTGTGAGTTGTCCTGGACTCCCCATGTGTGCTTGTCTAACTCACAGCAAGGCTGAGAGGCAGCAGAAGGTAGAGAACTTGGACTCTAAAGTCAGACCAAGTTCAGATCTCAGCACCTTGTAGAATGTGGGGCTGCCAGCAGGTTACTTCACCTCTATGCCTTTATCTTCTCATCGGTAAAATGGGGATAATAATAGTATCTACCTATAAAGTTGTTGTGTAGATTAGATGAATTAGCTATGTAAGGCTCTCAGAACAGTGTCAGAGTTTTTACATAGGAAGGGCTATGTAAGTGTGTGCTATTCTTGGTTTTGGATAGTACTACCCCTCCAGTGCACAAGAAAGAGTACAGTGCTGGCACTTTGTGGTATATGTAGGGCCTTAATTGTAGAGCTCCTTATTAGTGTGATTGGAGGTGCCCCTGATCAGCACGCTAAAAGCTGATGCTACGGAGTCTCTTCAAGGAGGTCTGCTCCTTGCTACCTGGGCTGCAAGAGCCAGGGATGAGTGCTCACAGGCTGGCCATCTGTGGGCACAAGCTGTGGCACCACCAAGTCCTGTTCCTCTCATCTTTCTGTCATAAGGTAAGACTGGTGTGCCATGTTGAGAGAGAGAGAGGGAGAGAGAGAGAGAGATGGCAATTTGATTTGCATCCTGCTGGTAGAGTCTTGTATCTTTTTCTGTATCCAAATAATTCAGAACCAAGGCAGTAGGACTTCCCTGGTGGTGCGGTGGTTAAGACTCCACCTGCCAATGCAGGGGACATGGGTTCGAGCCCTGGTCCAGGAAGATCCTACATGCCGCGGAGCAACTAAGCCCGTGCACCACAAGTACTGAGCCTGTGCTCTAGAGCCCGGGAGCCACAACTACTGAGCATGCGTGCCACAACTACTGAAGCCCGTGCGCCTAGAGCCCGTGCTCCACAACAAGAGAAGCCACTGCAGTGAGAAGCCCGCACACCGCAATGAAGAGTAGCCCCCGCTCACTGCAACTAGAGAAAGCCCGTGCAACGAAGACCCAAGGCAGCCAAAAATAAATAAATAAATAAATTTATTAAAAAAAAAGAAAAAGAACCAAGGCAGAAGTTTGCAGAAAGCTTCCTGGGGAGCTCAACTACACTCATGCTGCTTCTCCCTCCCTCTAATGCTTGGCCCCTTCTGTCCTTTGTATGTGCTTCAGTCATAGCAAAGGGCACATTAGTGTACCAAATTTCTTCAGTTCCAAAAAGTTACAGATTGTAAGACATCTTTTAATCTATTAACTTAGCAATAGATATCTGAGTCAGGGGAACCCATAACGATAAATGAACTCATCCATTGACACATCTGATTTCAGAAGCTTTAAAATGTTTTAAAATCATCTTTTTAAGATAATGATTTTTGAAAAAATACTCTTGCTCTCCAATAGACTTGTGAACTTGGTGGGGTCAGGGACAGGGCATTTTTGTCCCTCCCCCCAGGCCATGACTGTTGATGTCCTGAATGAATGTTTCATTTGGAAAAATTTCCGGAAGCTCCCTTAGTCACCATGGTAACCCAAAATTGGTTTCACAGTCCTGTGTACCAAGGGGAGCCCTGCTGAGGAAGGCTGCCTGCTGACCTGGACTCTGAACCATGCTGCAAATGCTGGCTTCCCTTCCCAGGCAGGCAGAACAATGATGGAAATAAAATACTTGGAATGAAAACCTCAGCAATACCCTTGCTAATATAAAACAATTTATTTAAAATAATTCTGTTGTCAATTGTCAGACTTTCTTATCAATGCAAAAAAACCTCTTCTCTCAAAGTCTTTTCTCAGTGAGCCCTAAATAATTTGAACAAAGGACTCTCAGTGCAGAGTTAGAAAATCTATTCTCATGGTTCAGTAATTTGTTGAACTTCTGTTGAATCCAGTTATTCTCTGAAAGTTTAGAGATGCCACTAAGAAAGAATGTCTATAAAAACAATAATAGCTTCCATTTCCTGGGCTCCTATTATTGCTCCAGGCACTTTCCGTGCACTCAGTTGACAAACACATATATCACTTACTATGTGCCTCACACTGCTCTAAGCACTTTGCACATATTAATTCATTTAATTCTCATAACAAGCTTACGAGGCATCTTCTATTGTTATCCCCACTTTACAGATGACAAAATTGAGGTACAGAAATGTTAAGTGACTTGCCCAAGGTCACATAGCTAGTAAGCTATAGAGACAACATTCAAACCCAGGCTGCCTGACTCCAGAATCTGTGCTCCTAACTAAGTTGCTACACTGCCTCTTTTCAACCTTTCAATAATTTAATAAAATAGGTGTTATTAGGCTTATTGGATTGGATACTGAGGTATCAGTACTGAAGTAACACGTCTCTATGGCTTCTTCCCTTCTGACCACATTCTAACTTGGGAAATTCTGGAAACTCTTCAGTGGTTTAGAATCAACCTTCCATCTTCCACATCCCCAAACACACATTCATACAGTCACAGGAAATTTATAATGCCTCTCTCAAAATTATTTTTAGGAGATTAAGAGCCCCAATCTTTGCAGATAAATTATTTTGGAGTGATAATCTAAGGTATGCCCTGGCAGGAGTTGCATATGCAAGCTTAATGAGTTTAATTAATTAGAAGAGAGTGTTTCTTTTAAGATCACAGAGTAACTGCTCTTTGAAGTGTGAGCTGGTAATTGGGAATACGGTGATTTAAATGCTTAAAGCATTTGAATTGTATTATCTTAAGAAAGTGCTCTCAGAGCATGGAAGACTTATTGTCTTCCACAGGTGAAAGGTGGTCAGTAGGAAGAAGACAGAAGTTAACACCCTAAAGTTGGGGTCACTTTTCCCAAGCCAAATTGTGAGTCCCTTGAACGTAGAACAGTGAGGTGACCAACCATCCTGGTTGGCCTGGGACTACTTTGGTTTTAGCACTGCAAGTCCCTCATCCCAAGGAAATCTTTCTCTTTTTTTTTTAAGATTTTTTTTTGATGTGGACCATTTTTAAAGTCTTTATTGAATTTGTTACAATATTGCTTCTGTTTTATGTTTTGGTTTTTTGACCGCGAGGCATGTGGGATCTTAGCTCCCCAAACAGGGATCGAACCCACACCCCCTGCACTGGAAAGTGAAGTCTTAACTACTGGACTTCCAGGGAAGCCCCCCGAGGAAACCTTTCAGTCCTGGGAAAACTGGCATGGTTGGTCATGCTAAATTAAGGGCCAGTTATGAATGACAATTTGAGGGAGAAATTCCCTGTTGGATGGAGAAGGGGAACTGAGGAGAGAGGTGAGGGGCATCCCAGGCAGAAGGAACAGTTAGAGCAAAAGCCTGAGGTATGGAATGTGATGGTGGTCTGCGGGGGAGTGGTAAGGATCTCATGTGGCTCTAGTCTGGAGTTGACAGGGGATGCCGAGTGGAAAACGAGGCGAAGAGAGGTGGCTAGCCAAATAGGAAGCTGATGGAATCTGAAATGGGCAGAACTTTATGATCCTGGCTCAATGCTAAGAAGTTTATCCCCAGTGATAGGAGCATTATCAGGACCAGGAACACTTTTATGGTGATGGTGGTCTTTTTTGGTCTTGGTTAACTTGAAACAAAACAGAATCTTAACTCAGCGGGCTTCAAACAGTTTTGCTTTTAAATTACTTAAATTATTTGAAAACTGTGTATACTGTGCATATTTTGCAAATTTTTAAGTTGACCTTTAACATGTTTATCATAAGTTTAATCATGGCAAGGGATATAATTTCTGGCACTTTATAAATATTGGCATTTTAAAATAAACTGTTATGGGCTTCCCTGGTAGCGCAGTGGTTAAGAATCCACCTGCCAATGCAGGGGACACGGGTTCGAGCCCTGGTCCGGGAAGATCCCACATGCCGCGGAGCAACTAAGCCTGTGTGCCACAACTACTGAGCCCGCGTGCCACAACTACTGAAGCCCGCATGCCTAGAGCCTGAGCTCTGCAACAAGAGAAGCCACCGCAATGAGAAACCCGCGCGCAGCAATGAAGACCCAACGCAGACAAAAATAAATAAATAAATAAATAAATAAATAAGTAAACTGTTATATCACTCTTTTAAATGAATCCTGTGGAATCTAAATATCCAAGCAATGCAATGCCATCCTCCAACCAATATCCATTTAAAACATACACGAGCAACCTCTTTTTCAGTAGAAAATTTTGCACTGCAAAATTGCATTGTATCTTTTTTTTCTTCTTGAACTTATACTTCCATTGCACTTCCTTCACAAAATTATATTTTTATGCTTGAAAATCTTTTATTGATCACACTATCATACTTCTTTGTGACAAAATTATGTATATAAATTGAAATGGAATTTTAAAACATTTGCTATGACCATTACACTTTATTTAAATATTTCTTCTGGATTGAGTTATCATTACAATTAATATAAGTACATATTTGATTAAAACAATATAAATATATCACAAACTTTGATAAGTAATACTAAATATCAAAATTAAAATTTATTGAAGTAAGTTTGTTAATGAGGTGGAGGGCTATTTTAAAAATTGGTTCATGAATGCATAGATGAAAATTATTTATTGCTGGAATGAGACAGCATCCAGTATCAATCATATTCCTTTTTTGTTTGTTTATATATGTGTGAGCCCTGAAAATCTTATTTATATAAATAAGATGATGGAAATGGAAGGCATCTTGTTATAAACAAATGTCATTCAGTGCTTCAAACTCCTCTTAAGTTATACACCACAAAATAACAATGATATATTATAAAAATTTATTTTCTTTGAGCTGTCAGCTGATAACTTGCTTAGATCCTCCTTCAATTTTATTGAAGAAAGAATAGGAAACACCTGGCTTACAAAAAGTTTTGTTATCCAGTGATATACTTTCTCAGCACCAACACCCAAACATGCACCCCCTTTACCCCAATACACGCACACCCTTGTTTGGTGCACCATAGTAAGATTCAGGTCTGACTTTCTTTTGTAAAGAGGGAGAAGGATAACTGTAAAATAGTAGGTAGGATAGGAGAACCTGCAGGATACAAACCCATGTCAATCATTTAGAAAAAAAGAAATAAGAAATTCTTCACGTGCCTGTAGCGCTGCACGGGCTTCAGGTTGAAGATCACTGTCTTAGGAGATGTTGTTGCCGATCCATGTGGGATCTAGGATGGGAATGTCTCCCTCCCCAGTCCACAACCAACTTTCTAAACAAGAGTTTTCTAAGAAAAAAGAAATCCCCTTCTTGTGTCTTGCCATGTTGGCCTTTGCCTTGAAGTTGCTTGTGTTAGGAGGGCTCCCGTACCTTGAGATTTCTGTCTCTGTATCATGACCTTCCTTCAGCTCTGCTTCTTAACCTTGGGCCCTCCACTGGTGGCTATCATCCATAGATAGAAAATACCAGGGGATGTCTTTCCTATCTTTATCCTGATTCACAGGGGCTAAACCCAGAAAAAGATTCCAATGGAGTAATTACCTTTGGTAGAGTTGTTGTCTTGTTTTGAACCTACAGAAAGGGAGATGGGAACGGACTCAGAATTCTGGGGTCCTTGACACAATTTTCCCCAACTCTGACCATGAACATTCTTGTAAAGTCTTTCTCTCTCTCTCTCTCATACAAAGCCCCCTGCCCCACCCCACCCTCCCAACACATGCATGTGACAAAGACTGGAGATGTTTTAAACAGCAGGCAATCTATGTGGCAGGAGTGTGAAGAATATATTAAATGGGTTAAGACTAAAAGCAGTGAGACCACTTAAGAGACCTTTATGGTTCATGGAAGAGATGCTAATGGCCTGAACTCAGGCAGGAACAGTGGAGATGGAAGGAATGGGTGGACTTGGGAAATGTTAAAGAAAAGGAAAGGACTTATTCAACTTAATTACTGACTGAACGAAGGTGATGAAAGAGAGGGTGGGATTCAGGATGAGTTCCACTTTTCCAATATGGGTAACTGGATGGATGTTAGTACCATTCACCAATCAAATACAAAGAAAAAATGAATTTGAGGAGATGGGAAGTTCAATTTTTGCATGATTATTTTGAGCTGCTTGCTGGATAGATAAAGTAGGCAGTTGGGTGTAGAGTCCAGGAAAGGAGTCTTAGTTGAAGATACAAATTTAGAAATCAGTAGTGTATAGGTGGAAGTTCAAGTCATGGGAGAGGGTTAGATTACCCAGAAAGAGGGTATAGAAAAAGATACGGAGAGGGCCAAGTGTAGAATCCTCAGAAAAACAAACACTCAAGTCTGGGCAAAGAAAAGAAGCTAGCCAAAGAGGTGATAAAAACAGGAGAAAGGTAGAAGGTGAGCCTAAAGAGGGAGGGGAGCTTCCAGAAAGACATAAACGGTCCTAGAGTCAAATGTCTAAAAATGTGCATTGGATCTCTCCTAGATAGATGTAAACAAAAAAATTTTGCCCAGTCCCATTACCCCATTAATATCCCCCCCGCATTTCTTTCCTTCCTCTAAATGCTAAACTTCTGGAAAGAGTTTTCCATTCCTGTCTCTTATTCCTCATCTCGAACTCTCCCCTTAGAATCCAGCAGTATGGCTTCTGCCTTTTCCATTCTACAGATCTTGATCTCTCAAGAATCTTTAGGCTATCTTATCAGTGGTCTTTTCTCATCCCAGTCTTTTGGAGATGATGCCAGGAAGCAACAGCAGGGGTGTAGGAAAGTGAGAAAGAAAAAGGAAGAAAGCCAATAAATGGCACCGTATCAAGTCAATTACCAATGTGAGTGACTAGAACTTAATGCTTCTGGGGAACTCTGGGAGTCAGTGTAGAACATGGGCTCAGAGTTATCCTAAGGAGTGTGGGATCCGGGATGTTTATACACCAACTTCAGTTAGTCATTGATTAAGGGCTGTTGCATTGTAGTGAGGATGGGGAAGCACTAATTCCCCAGCGCTTTCTTGAAGTATTCTTTTTCTTTGATTTCTGTCCTGGTACCCTAACCAAGTCCCTATTCCCATCTTTGCCCTATCTCCTTAAATAGTTATTTTTCTTTCTTCTACCTCTTAAACAAGAGCAAACTGCAAGGCAGAACTCCAGTCTTCAGTCCTCTGTTCTTTGTTTCTTTACACACTTACTTAATTGTTTTTCTATCTTCATTAACTTAACTCTTGCTTCTATGCAGATTACTCCCAGTGTGTTGAATGTAATTATGTTCAATGACTTAGCTGTTGAGATCAAGATTTATTTAAAGGTCTTCAGAAAAAAAAAGGCGTTGGGTATCTTTTATAACTCAACAGACTGAAAAATCTATAAATGTCTGCTGGGAGTCATTCAGGAATTACACTTCCCGCTGACAGTGTGAGAAGCAGACTCAGTATATGACTCAGCTTGCAATCAATTGATGGAGCATTATGCTTCAAGGAAATGGGAAAGTCTCATAGCAATTTAGAATTTGTCACTAAATCTAGTCTGACTCTTTGTCCAGAAAGAAGTGCAGCTCCCTACTGTCAAGGCCTGAGCTTTTGGGATCTTTGCCTATTCCCTAGGCAGAGCCATAATTAACAATGTTTGCTATCAAGAAAAGCAGCATGATGCATGTTCTCAAATCAAGCCAGCACGTGTGCACGTGTGTGTGTGCGTGTGAGAGAGAGTGAGAGAGAGAGAGAGAGGTGGAGGCAGTGAATAGTGAAGGGTTGGGTGACAGAGGTGAAGTCTGAGGGAAAAGTAAACAGATGGCTTGCAGACAGGTCCTTGGCTCTGGCTCTGTCCATCCCACTGGCTGCTCAAGGAGTAGTGGAGAGGGGAGGGAGTTTTAAACTTTTAAACAGGACTTAGTCTTCTACTACCATCATTTATAATTTTCCTTTGGCCTCTGTCTTTGACTCATATTTAAGAGTAGAGCAATGAAGGGAGTTCCCTGGTGGCCTAATGGTTAGGATTCTGGGCTTTCACAGCCATGGCCTGAGTTCAATCCCTGGTCAGGGAACTGAGATCCTACAAGCTGTGCAGCATGGCCAGAAAAAAAAAGAAAATAAAAGAAAAAGAGAGAGAGAGACAAGTAGAGCCCTGAAAATTTGCCTGGAGCACGTGGCAGGGGCTTTGTCAAGAAGCCCTAAGAATTCTAATTCCTGACTGATTGATTGATTATTAAAGTATAGTTCATGTGCAATATTACATAAGTTACAGGTGTACAAAAGAGTGATTCACAATTTTTAAAGATTACACTCCATTTATAGTTATTATAAAATATTGGCTTATATTCCCCATGTTGTACAATATAGCCTTGTAGCTTATTTTATACATAATAGTTTGAACCTCTTACTCCCCTACCCCTATATTGCCCCTCCCCCCTTCCCTCTCCCCACTAGTAACCTCTAGTTTGTTCTCTATACCTGTGAGTCTGCTTCTTTTTTTATTCACTAGTTTGCTGTATTTTTTAGATTCCACACATAAGTGATATCATACAACATTTGTCTTTCTCTATCTGACTTATTTCACTTAGCATAATTCCCTCCAAGTCCATCCACGTTGCTGCAAATGTCAAAATTTCATTCTTGTTTATGGCTGAGTAGTATTCCATTGTATACGTTTGTGCATGTGTGTGTGTGTGTTTGTGTGTGTGTATGATATCTTCTTTATCCATTAATCTTTTGATGACCCTTGGGTTTCTTCCATATATTGGCAATTGTAAATAATGCTGCTCTGAACACTGGGGTGCATGTATCTTTTCAAATTAGTGTTTTTGTTTTTTTCAGATATATACCCAGGAGTGGAATTGCTGAGTCATACGGTAGTTCTATTGGTGGGAATGTAAATTGGTGCAGCCACTGTGAAAAACAGTATGAAGGTTTTTCACAGTGGCTGCACCAATTTACATTCCCACAAACAGTGTACAATAGTGTTCCCTTTTCTCCACATCCTCGCCAACATTTGTTATTTGTGTTCTTTTTGATGATAGCCATTCTGACAGGTGTGACATCTCATTGTGGTTTTGATTTGCATTTCCCTGATGCTTAGTGATCTTGAGCATCTTTTCATGTGCCTGTTGGCTATCTGCATTTCCTCTTCGGAAAAATGTCTATTCAGTTCTTCTACCTATTTTTAAAATCAGGTTGTTTTTTTGATGTTGCGTTGTATGAGCTATTTATATATGTTGGATATTAACCCCTACCGGTCATATCAGTTGCAAATAGTTTCTCCCATTCAGTAGGTTGTCTTTTCGTTTTGTTAATGGTTTCCTTTGCTGTGCAAAAGCTTTTAAGTTTAATTAGGTCCCCTTTATTTATTTTTGCTTTTATTTCCTTTGCTTTAGGTGATGGATCCAAAAAATATTGCTATGATTTATGTCAACAAGTGTTCTGCCTATGTTTTCCTCTAGGAAACATGGTTTACATTTAGGTTTTTAATCCACTTTGAGTTTCTTTTTGTATGTGGTGTTAGTGTTCTAATTTCATTCTTTTACATGTGGCTGTCCAGTTTTCCCAGCACCACTTATTAAAGAGACTGTCTTTTCTCTATTGTATATTCTTGCCTCCTCTGTCATAGATTAGGTGACCATAAGTGTATGGGTTTATTTCTGGGCTCTCTATTCTGTTCTATTGATCTGTCTCTGTTTTTGTACCACTATCATACTGTTTTGATTACTGTGGCTTTGTAGTATAGTCTGAAGTCAGGAAGCCTGATTCCTCCAGCTCCATTTTTCGTTCTCAAGATTGCTTTGGCTATTCGGGGTCTTTCGTGTTTCCATACAAATCTTAAAATTGTTTGTTCTACTTTTGTGAAAAATGTCATTCATATTTTGATAGGGATTGCATTGAATCTGTAGATTGCCTTGGGTACTATGGTCATTTTAACAATATTAATCCTTCCAATCCAAGAACACGGTGTATCTTTCCATCTGTTTGTGTTGTCTTTAATTTTTTATATGTCCTATTAAAAATTTTTTTGTTTTTGTTTATTTTCTTTCTAGAAGCTTGAAGATGTTCTGCTTGTCCCTAGGATTCTGAAATTTCACTAAGATATGCCTTGATGTGGGCCTGTTTTTGAGAACTATGTGGGGTTATAGGCCCTTTCGATCTGCAAACTCTAAGATATTGTCCTGAATTATTTCAAGGATTATTTCCTCCCTTCTGTTTTCTCTGTTCTATTTTTCTGGACTCTTTATTTGGATTTCCTGAGTAGGTGTTCTAATTGTCTTACTTTTTCTGTCCAGTGTTCCATCTTTTTGCCCTTTTGTTTCACATCATGGGAAACTGTCCCTTTCCATCTTTTTACTAACTCTAAAAAACTTTCTACTATCATGTTTTAAATTTTCAAGTCTCCCTTTGTGTTCTCTGAATATTCCTTTTTATAAATATACACTTTTCCTCTTTCACTGATGTAATATCACTCTCTCTGAGAATTTTGATTATTACAAAAAATTTTTTTTTCTCCCAGGTTAGGCTCTGTTTCCTCAAAATTATCTTTGTTTGTTTTGGTTTCTCTGAGGATTTCCTCAGATGTGTGGTGATTTTTGGCCTCTGCTAATATTTAAAGATAGGGCATAAAAAGCTGATTGGGAGCTCTGAGAGCATGGGTTGGGGCTTGTCAGTTGTGGATTTCACTGTACAGTGGTCTAGCAGGGCCAGTGGTTAGCAAATCCCTATGTCAGAATTTTGAAGTCTCTCTCTTGAGCTTGTTGGAATACTCAGAGAAGGATCCTCCAGGTTCTTGGAGAGTACATGCCTGGCTGCCATTATTCTGGGAGGTAAGAGGTAGAAGAGGACTAGTGGTTTTAACATTCAGTATGTGAACATTCACACTCTCCTGTTTTCCATGTGGATCTCCCTATCCCCAGTTGGGCCTGATGTCCCCCAGTGCAGAGACCCTCAGATTTTCCTTCTCCAGAGAGCAGTCCTCTTTGCTCTCAGAGGGAAGGCCTCCAGTCTCCTATGAGAGTGGGGGTGAGGTAGTTTCCTTGTTGTGTGGATTGGGAGGGACATCTGGGGAACTGACAGCTTCTTAAAAGAACCTTCAATCCATCCCTTTTATCTCTATCCCTTACTTCAACCTCACTTCCGGTGGTATCTGGTGCTGCCAATTCATGACCTTTTGGGTTTTGCAGTGTAAATTGGGCAGCTTCTTACTTTCCACCATCACTGACTGTGGATTCCATTTACTAGAGTCTGCTAAGCCAGTTACTGCTTGTTCAAGCATTTTCTAACTTCCAAAATTCCGTTGTTGTTGCCTCCTTTTCTCTTGGTCCTTGTAGATATATGTCTTTTTAAAAAATCCCTTCCTAGTTGTTTTAGTGAGATTTTTGAGAGAGAGCAGATGTTACTTCAAGCTTTCCAATTGTCATCCTAATTTAGGTGTCATGGGACAACACCTTGGATGTTCCCCCTAGTTAGGGCCCTCCTCTGGGAAACAGAGGTAGTGGGAGAGAGGACTGGGTCCCTGGAGGAGCTTCAGAAGAAGGGAATCCTATGAATCTGGAATATTCAACCTCTCCCCAGGCCAAAGAGCATGGGGATTCTTGCTGTTAAGTGCACACAGCCCCCGAGGCTGTGCGGGTGCTCTCTGAGGCTCACTGGAGACTCAGAGGAGGGTCAGGACCCACACAGGAGCTTGTCCTCCACCATCTGATCACCCTGTAGTTCACTGTTTACACTCCACCTCCTCCTTAACCCCTTTCAGCCTGAATGAGTGTCTTGGCAATCTTTCCAGTTCTAGAAAAGATAAGAACTCTTTACTGGTAACTTCTCATTTGTGAACTGTTAAAAACAAAATCAGGGACTTCCCTGGTGGCACAGTGGCTAAGAATCCGCCTGCCAGTGCAGCGGACATGGGTTCGAGCCCTGGTCCGGGAAGATCCCACATGCCGTGGAGCAACTAAGCCTGTGTGCCACAACGACTGAGCCTGCACTCTATAGAGCCCACGAGCTACAACTACTGAGCCCGCGTGCCACAGCTACTGAAGCCTGTGTACCTATAGGCCGTGCTCCGCAACAAGAGAAGCCACCGCAATGAGAAGCCCGCGCACCGCAATGAAGAGTAGCCCCTGCTCGCCACAACTAGAGAAAGCCCACGCGCAGCAACGAAGACCCAACATAGCCGAAAACAAAACAAAACAAACAAAATCAATTTCTTTGAACATTTTAGAATGCTGCAGGTGAAAAGAGCTTAGAGAACATCAAGTTTAATCCTGCTATTTAGAACTGAGGAACTGGTAGGTCCAGAGGGGTTAATTGATTTGCTCAAGGTCACACAGTTGCAGAGCAGCAGAGCTAACAATAGAGCTCAGGCCTCCACCCTCAGGCCTCCCCCCCCACCCCCCCACCCCGCAGTCAGGAGCGCGTGCCCAACGCCACCTGCCACGCGGGCAGGCTGCCCATCTGCGCCACCATGTCTCCTTAAAGATCACTAAAGTGGTTCATAAACTACCTCACAGCCAAAGCAAAAGTGGTTCATAAACCACCTCACAGGTGAAGCAGAGTTTGCTCTAATTTTTATCACACTGATTATTACAAATGATATTAAATACCCAGTGTGAGCAATCACATCTCAAGTTCTAAAGTGGAAAAGTCTTTGAGGATTAATGGAGCGAGAAGAGAGAGGTTATTTTGCATATAGAAAATTTGGTGGCCGGCTGGTTATTGTTCTTCACCTGTGTTTAGAGAGGGTGCAGAGGGGAGAAAAAATGAAATGGCAGAGGCGCAAAGGTAGGAAGCTGGGATGAGCCCCCTCTACCCCTAGTACTTCTGTTGGACCTGGTTCTGGTGACTCCCCACCTCCCAGCAGGCCCCCTTCTTTTTCTTTGTGAGTATTTTCACAGTCAAATTGAAGCAGAAAGATCCATATATTACAGATATTATTAAATATAAAAATAAATAAATAATAATAATGAATGTGATAAAAATTAGAGCAAACTCTACTTCGGCTGTTAGATGGTTTATGAACCACTTTAATGATCTTTAAGGAGGTGTGGACACATAGACTGGCAGCCGGCTCACATGGGCGGGCTCCTGTTCCTCGTAAAGCCCCTAGGGTTCAAACCAAGTCCTAGGGCAAGGACAGACAATGATGAGAGAAGTGGTCCAGGACACCCAGGAGATAGGCAAATTTTGGTGTGTCAAGGGCAGACACTAGGATATTATTTTAAAAGACATTTCCCAGAACAGGAATCAGGAGTCAGAAAGGACGTGTACTGTGGGGAAGAGTTGCTAAGATTAACTTGATTCTGTTTTGCATTTTTTTTTCAGTGTTTAGTTTAATAAAGTCTTGTTGAGCAGTAAGTCAAATCAGATCTGGTAGACATTGGAGGTAGTAGACATCGCTATCTTTGGTCACCTAACACACATTCGCCTTTTTCCTGGTAATGGTATCTAATGTTTATTTGCAAGATCCATGGGCTTCAGGGGAACTTGATACCCCTCTTCTGCTTTAGGAATGGAATATATCAGATGGGATGTGGTGCTTAACTTAAGCTAACAGGCATCATCTCAATCACCACAATGATTGGATCAAGGAAGGACAAATCCAACCAGGCTAAGCTCAAGACTTTGGTTCAAAAAGTCAAGAGGGAAAGTGCTCTTCTTCCTTTTATGTGAACAAGAAAGCATGTGGATCCTGGAGCCTCTGACAGTCATTTTGAAACCACGAGGGGAGAAGCCTGCCAAGAATGGAGTCAACAATGAAGAAGTAGATTTGAGAAACAGAGAGAAACTGAGTCTTAATCCCATCATTTAAGCATTTGCTTAAAGCCTGGCCTAAAGCTCTGGACTGTTCAGTTATATGAGCAATTATATCCCTTTATTGCCCAAATCAGTCCATTTTACTTAATTTAAAATAATATACAACATGTTCATCTCTTTTGCATTTCCATGTATATGACTTTCTCTCTAGTCAGCCAAAGGTACCTACTAACCATGAGGGTGGGGAGGATTAGGACTCCTAAAAAAGGAGTTTAATGAGAAAAAAAAGAGTCAAAGTTCATTTTGCTATTTGAGTGCAGAAAGGAGAAGAAAGTGAGAGAGATTGGGAGTAAAGAGGTAGACCCTTGTATTGTGACTTTAACCTTCCAGGCAGAAATTCCAAGGCTATTGAATAGACTGTGGAGGAAGCTGAGAGTAGAAGGGGCTTCTGTTCTACTCCCTGTCGGGAATGTGGGAGGAGGAAGCCCCCCAACGTGCCTCTGCACCAACACAGGATGACTAAAGCAGAGGAAAAGTGCAGTGTGGCATAGACAAGGAGGAGCCGAGGTGACTCTCATCATTCTACTCATACTCTTGTGTAGTATGGAAGGGATCCAGAGGCTCCTGCCTGCACTGTGAGGGATATAGAAAGTAGCTGATGGTGCTAGTTGGTCTGTCACCATGGTGGCAGCAAAGTGACTTCGCAGCCAAAAGATGCTTGCAGATTACTTGGGCTGGGAATCCTCTGGGAGTCACAGCCAGACATCGGGGGATCCATAGTGCCAGTAAGAAGCAACCGGGACCAGAATTAATCTTCCCTGCTGCATCTCCTTGACTCTCTCTATTGGTGATTCCTCATGTGATTTTTAATTTTTTTGTAAGCCCGTATTTTCCTCTGTGAGTACTGTGACTTGTGGTTGTGGATGTGCTTGACGGTGTTTATGTATCTGTATTTTTCAAGTTAACTTTTTAAAAATTATGGCAAATATACATAGCATACATTTACCATTTTAACTATTTTAAAGTATACAGTTCTAAAGTGTATTCACATTGTTGTGCAACCATCACTACCATCCATTTCCAGAATTTTTTCATCTTCTCCAACTGAAACTCTGTACCTATTAAACACTAAGTCCCCATCCTCTCTTCCTCAGCCCCCACCCACCCCCAGTCCCAGGTACAACTATTCTACTTTCAGTCTCTATGAATTTGACTACTCTAGGTACCTCATATAAATCATACGACATTAATTGTTTTGTTACTGGCTTACTTCTCTTAGCCTAATGTCCTTAGGGTTCATCCATGCTGTATCATATGACAGAATTTCCTTCTTTTTAAAGGCTGAATAATATTCCATTTTATGTACATTCTATATTTTGTTTATTCATCTGACAACACTTGCATTGCTTCCACATTTTGGCTATTGTGAATAAGGCTGCTACAAACATGAGTTTACAAATGTTTGTTCAAGTCCCTGCTTTCACTACATTTAATACCTAGAAGTAGAATTGCTAGATCATATGGTAATTCTATTTTTAATTTTTTGAGGAATTGCCATACTGTTTTCCGTAGTGAGTATTCCATTTTACATTCCTACCAGGAATGCACAAGTGTTCCAGTTTCTCCACATCCTCACCAACATTTATTATTTTCTGTTTTTGTTTTTGATAATAATCTCCCTAATAGGTGTGAAGTGGTATCTCATTGTGGTTTTGATTAGCATTACCTTAATGGTTAGTGATACTGAACATCTTTTCATGTGCTTATTGGCCATTTGTATATTTTCTTTGGAGAAATGTCTGTTCAAGGCTTTTGATAACTTTTTTTCTGGCTGCGCCGCACAACATGTGGGCTCTTAGTTCCCCGACCAGGGTTCAAACTCACGCCCCCTGCAGTGGAAGTGGGCAGTCTTAACCACTGGACTGCCGGGGAAGTCCTTGATAACTTTTTAATCAGTTGCTTTTGTTGTTGTTGAGTTGTAGGCATTCTTTATATATTCTGGATATCAATCCCTTATCAGATACATGATTTGCAAATATTTTCTCCCATTCTATGGGTTGCCTTTTCACTCAGTTGATGGTGTCTTTTGACACACAAAAGACACTTAATTTTGATAAAGTCCAACTTAGCTATCTTTTCTCTTTTTGCTTGTTCCTCTGGTGTTACATCCAAAAAATTATTGCCAGATCCAATGTCATGGAGTTTTGCCATATGTTTTCTTCTAAGAGTTTTATAGTTTTATCTCTTACATTTATGGCTCTGATCAATTTTGAGTTAATTTTTGTGTATGGTGTAAGGGCAGAATCCAACTTCATTCTTTTGCATGTGATATTCTGTTTTCCCAACATTAAATGTTGAAAAGACTGTCCTTTACCTACTGCATGGTCTTGGCACCCTTGTCAAAAATCATTTGACCATATATGTGTTTATTTCTGGGCTCTCTGTTCTATTCTTTTCGTCTATATGGCTGTCTTTGTGCTAATACCACACTATTTTGATTACTGTAGCTTTACAGTAAGTTTTGAAGCCAGGAAGTGTGAGACCTCCAAACTTGTTCTTTGTTTTCAAGATTTTTTGGCTTTAAGGTTCTGTATGAGTTTTGGGATGGATTTTTCCATTTCTGCAAAAAACATCATTGGAGGTTTGACAGGGATTACATTGAATCTGTAGATCACTTTGGGCTGTACTGACATCTTAGTAATTTAAAGTCATACAGTCCATGAACACAAGGTATCTTTCTGTTTATTTTTGTCTTAATTTCTTTCAGCCAAGTTTTTTAGTTTTCATTGTACAAGTCTTTCATCCCCTTGGTTAAGTTTGTTCCTAAGTATTTTATTCTTTTGGATGCTATTGTAAATGGATTTTTTTCTTAATTCCCTTTTAAGAGTGTTCTTTGTTAGTGTATAGAAATGCAACTGATTTTTGAGCATTGGTTATGTATCCTTCAATTTTGCTGAATTAATTTATTAACAGTCTTTTTTTGAGTATTTAGGGTTTTCTACATATAAACTCATGTCATCTGTGAACAGAAATCATTTTACTTCTTTCTTTCCTATTTCGATGTCATTTATTTCTTTTTCTTGCCTATTTGCTCTGGCTAGAACCTGTAGTACTATGTTGAATAGAAGTGGTGAGAGTGGGCATCCTTGTCTTATTCCTGAGGAAAAGCTTTTAGTCTTTCACCATTGCGTGTAATGTTAACTGTGGGTTTTTCATATATAGCCTTTATTATGGTGAGTTAGTGTCTTCTATTCTTAGTTTGTTGAGTTTTTAAAAATCATGAATGCATTTGCATTTTTAATAACCAGAAAATTTCATTTAAAAATCAAGATTTCTGGGAATTCCCTGGCAGTCCAGTGGTAGGACACGGCACTTTCAGTGCTGTGGGCCCAGGTTCGATCCTTGGTCCAGGAACTAAGATCCCACAAGCAAGGGTTTCCTTGGTGGTGCAGTGATTAAGAATCTGCCTGCCAATGCAAGGGACATGGGTTTGAGTCCTGGTCTGGGAGGATCCCACATGCTGTGGAGCAACTAAGCCCGTGCGCCACACCTACTGAGCCTGTGCTCTAGAGTCCGTGAGCCACAACTATTGAGCCCGCGTGCCACAACTACTGAAGCCTGTGTGCCTAGAGCCCGTGCTCCACAACAAGAGAAGCCACCGCAATGAGAAGCCTGCGCACCGCAACGAAGAGTAGCCCCGACTCGCCGAAACTAAAGAAAGCTTGCGCAGCAACAAGGACCCAACGCAGCCAAAAATAAATAAATAAATAAATAAATTAATTAATTAAAAAAAAAAAATCCATCCCAGAAAGAATTTAAAAAAAAAAATTCAAGATTTCTACCCCATATTTAAAAAATAGAAGATCTTTCAACACTGGATTCACATTTCCTTATGGTCTCTGAAGCTGAATGAACAGCTGCTCTCCTTATACAGCATTCTCTTCAGACATGATCTCCATACAGACTTTTTACTCGTTTTACTTATCTAGAGGGATTTACTTTTGGGCCCCTGTAATCATAATAGCAAACATTAATTTAGTGCTTACTGGGTGCCCAACACTGTCCTAAGACCTTTACATGTATTAGTTAATTTAATCCTCATAACAGCCCTGTATAGTAGGGTATTATTATCCCCTTTTCTGATAAGGAATCTGAAGTTCAGTACTAGTATTTGGTGAAGTAAGCAAATGTGGTAATAGAGTAGTAAATGATAATGAAGAAAGAATTGATTGGGGGAAAATTGATAACTGTGCTTATTGTTGGTGCCCTTTGTTTTGTACACAATTTGAAGACTAAGGCAAGTGCTTGAATTTTGAGACAGCCAAGTTGCCTCACTTATTTCAAGATTTGTGGTGTGCCAGGTATTGGAGGTTGATAAAAGTCTGAATGTTCCTAAAATGGGGTGTTACTGTGTGCCTCCCTGCGTGGATATACAAACCAGTTCTTAGTTGTTTGGCCCAGAGTGCTACAAGAACTGAGCTTTGTGTCTAACTGCAAGAGTGAAGTGGTGGTGGTGCTGATGGAGGAAACACGTATTTTCACAATGGTAATCAGGAACTCTAGTAACTTCTTCAGGCTTTGAGGAATTTGAATCATTTTTTGGGATCAGAAAACAGACCTCTTAAATAAAGGCTGTATGTATATGGAAACTCAAAACAAAATATATTTAAAAAATCTTTTCTGGCACCTCTTTCTGTAGGAACAGCAAAATATTTCACTTTATTTTTCAGGTTGAAAGAACTTCAGCTGCCTTGCTCTCCATGTCAACATGATGTCATTTTCAAAAGAAACACTAGTCTAGTATTAAAAAATTGAAAATCAGTATAAATCTTAACTGAAGTTTCTTTGGGAGGTACCTATAATGGACATGTTCTTTTTTCATCTGCCCATCACTTTTTTTTTTTCTTGTGTATCCTTTTGGAGATATTCTCTCTAGACATGTATATTTGTATGTCCCTATACATTTCTATGTTTCTACCTGCCTATTGGTCTGTCTGTTTGTCCATTTCTCACTCTCTAGTCCCCCTCTTTTACACAAACAGCAGCTTACATTCCACACTGGCCTGTACTTGTTTTTTTTGTTGTTGTTTGTTTGTGTATTTCCTATCTTAACAGTATATTCTTAGAAATTGTTTCATATTGTTATCACAGTTTGTGACACCCAAATTCGCCCATCACTTTATGGGTTTTTTTCTGATAATAGAACCTTGATTTTTCTTTGGAGAATGACTCCTCCCCCATTCTTTGTCCCCAGACTAAAGCATATGGTTGGGTATATGATCCAGAATTTGCTAATGAGACATAATAAGATTTTATTGGAAATATGTGCTTTGTTTCTACTGGAATGATTAACTATAAGGATGATATAGTTTCAACACTGGGGAAAGGTGGGGAGGTGGGGAAAAATCACTACATGAGAATAAACTCTTTGAAGTCCACAGAGAGAGAAGGAGTGACCATATCCTGATGACATTGTTTGCACCCTGGATCCAGCCATACCTGAAGCTATCTATTTATAGATTTTTCAGTTAAATCAGTTTGCGTTTTTGACAATTTTCAGAAAAAGTCCTCAATATTATAGCACAAAAGAAGAATTCCACTTATTACACATAACAAAACATCTAAAAATCCTTCTTCCTGATTCTCAGTATCTCTCAGTATCATTCAGAATGGCAGCTGTGCTAAATTCCTAGTCTCAAACCTCTCAAACTCAGATCACTCTACATCTTCATTTTTCTCACTCCCATCCTCAAAACTTTTCTGGCTCTCTTTCTCCCCCACTTCCTCCAAGAGAAACATAAAATCTAGCTGAGCTTTGTGGATGAGTCTAGCCTTCTGAGGCTCCTTTTGCTTCTGTTCCTCTACTCCTTACCTAGATCAGCACAATTAATGCCCAGGTTGCTTTCTGAACAACAAAGGATCCTTCCTCTTCAAAACGATGAAAGGCCAAAGATACTTGTTAATTTTCTGTTCTGGTCTCATTTGTATTCAGTACAAATAGGGGAGATATTAATTCTGTTTGCAAGCAGCTACTCCTGGGGTTACCTTTGGGTAAGTCTTGCCAAGATAGTGCCCCGGTGTTTTGTTTTGTTTTTGTCTGTGTGCTTTTTGAAGGGGTGGGATGGGGAAAGAATTAAACTAGTTAAACCAGTTTGATCGTTTTTACAAGCCAGAGAGATGGTCAGGCCTTGGATTCAGACCCAGCTGACATGGAGTGCTAGGGGCAATCGTTACTCACTCTATTGCCTTTTATTTCCTCCCTCTTTGGGAACATTCTTTGGGTTTTCTACTGAAACAGCCGGAGACTGTCATCAACAACTGCATCACTCAGCAGCTCCTTCATAAACACATTTTTCAGACACTGTGCCCAAGACTCTTTTAAGTGTCCTAAGGATATCAACTCATTCAAAAGCAGCCCAGCTGCAGTTGGGAGAGCACCAGCACTTGCTCCATAAAAATCTAGATTGTCTCTTCCCATCAAGAGGCACCCAAAAGTTCTATTGTGCTGGACACTTAGATGACCCCCAGCCCTTTTGTGGAACACATTGATTCTGAGTAGTCTGAATCCCATTCTTGGGTCTATTCAAACTGTCTTTGATGCCCTCAGGCTGGGGGACTTGGTGGGGAGATCACCTAGCATGATGGCTGCCTGGAGCCTGGGAGCTATCAAGATGACTCTGGGAGACATCTCACCTTTTAAAAGTCCCTTCTTTCTTTCTTTCTTCCTTCCTTCCAACATTTATTTATTTATTTATTTGGCTGCACCAGGTCTTAGTTGTGGCACGTGGGATCTTCGTAGCAGTATGCAGGATCTTTAGTTGGGGCGTGCGGGATCTTTAGTTGCAGCATGCAGGATATTTTAGTTGCGCCATGTGGGCTCTTAGTTGCAGCATGCAGGATCTAGTTCCCTGACCAGGGGCCCCTGCACTGGGAGCATGGAGTCTTAACCACTGGACCACCAGGGAAGTCCCAAAAGTCCCATCTTTCTTTGACACATTTTTTTTTCTTATGAATCTTCCCAACCACTGTGAAGTATTACAGTGTCCTGGAATGGTAGGAAAAAGGTGGTAGGATAAAGATGGCATGGCACATCCAGGGGATAGTTGAGAATTTAAGGAAGAGACTATTTAAAAAGGTGTGGGCAGGGTTAAAGGAAACATCTGGGAGCCAGGCCTGCAGGGGCAAGGGCAGCAAGTGGTAAACAGAACTAAGAATGAACTGTAGGAGAGGGCCACAGGATTGGAGTAATGGCGTTCAGATAAAGAATGAAGCCACTGCTAATAGAATGGCCCTCTGAGAATGTAGGGGAGAGGTCCTGAATAACATCCTGCCCTGTGATCAACATTCTGCCCTGTGATGGACCTCCTGCACATGCCTCCCATTGGCCAAAACCAGGCAAAAGCCAGAGGACAGTTGATGTCGTCCATAAAAGTCAGCCCTGAGTCACAGAACAGGGTGGTGAGTGGATCTGGAAGGACAGAGGAAAAACCAGCAGTCACTTCCTATCTTTTCCTACAGCTAGCACCTTGGTTCAGGCCTCACCCTTTCTTGCCTGGCCTATGCTGATGGCCTGCCTTCCTGCCTGTCCTCGTGACCCTGTTTCCAAGAAGCTGTATTCATTCAGCACGGGATTGGGGTATATAGACCTCAGTCCAGGAACCAGATCTGCAGCGTCAAGACCCTTGCCCCAGAGACCTCATCGGTAAAACGCCAGGTGGAGTCGGGGATGCCCGAAGACCTTCCCAGACCAAGATTTACTGATGCTAGACCTATTTTAAATATCAAGGAATCGACTTGCGACTTTTAAACGCAAAGGGACAGGTGGAAATGGATTGAGGCTGCCTCCCTGCCCCCTTCCAGAAAACCATGTCACTCTGGCAGACCGGCGATTGCTTCAAAACCATGTCACTCCGGCAGACCGGGTCTCTCGAAGGGCATAGGCTAAAGCGATCCCGGAAGGCACTTTCGCGGCGCCTGGGCCCTCCCACCGCGCGAGTAAGGGGCACAAATCCCCGGCGCTCCCCTGCGGTCTTCCACTTGGGCACCTGCCGGTGGGGAGCGAGGGGGAGCATCGGAGAGCGCAGGCGCAGGGTTCGTGCCTGCGGCGCCGCTCTCCCTGGCCAGCCAGGCGGCCTCAGCCGCCCCTGCCGCGGTTTTCCTGGCGAAGCGCGCGGTGGCCTCAGTGGGCTCAGAGCCTGGACTAGGCGCGCGGCAGCGGGCAGCCCCGGCCGGAGCACCGGGCGCGCCTTCCTCGCCGCGACACACAGGTAACCGGGCCCCGGCAGCCGGTCGGCAGCAGCGGACTGGGACCTTGACCCTGCCTGCCGGGCCGCCCCACCCGTAAGGAGTGGGAGCGTACCCCGAACCCCACACGCTCGCTTTTAGCCGAGGCACCTAAGAGGCCGAGTCCCTCTTTTGGGGTTGGGCTGGGCCCTGGGCGAAGCGCCCCGCCCCCTTTACAAGCCTTTGCGGAGGCTCTGCTCGACGCCTGAGCGGCTGCGGGGCCCCCACTTCCCGGCACTGCTTTCTTGGAAAACCTGGACACGGGTTCGGTAGGGTCAGTATCAGCTGTGCGCCCCCGTTTCCTGCCACCGTCGCATGTATGGGTCCTTCCCCGGCCTCTCTGATAAAGGCCAGGAGCTACTGCTTTCCTTTCGACCAGGAGCCCACCCAAACAAGGGAGAGTCCCTATGGCGCCATGGGATCAATTTCAAATACAAACTTTTAAGAATGCTGGATGGTTTTAGAAATAGGGCCAAGAATGAGTATTTTCCTTTACTCTGTTGTCTGTCTCTGACTCTTGGACGCCAGTCTATATGGGTTGAGATTTTCGCGGAGAATAAACGGTTTGGAGAAATCTTTCCCCAACGAAAGGCGAGGGCAAGGAGGAAGGGCCAGGCCGCAGCCGAATGTAGCGGGTGGAGGCGCAGAGCAAGTCCGCTCAGTCTCCCCACCTCCGGGGAGGAAAACAGGACCCCTCCCTGACCCGGCTCTGGGCCGTAGAATTTCTACGCCTCGTGCGCCCGTTTGGCCTCTTCAGAGAGAAGAGGATGGCAGGGTGGCGCGGGCCAGCAGGAAGGGCGAGTGGGAGCGCTGCGCGGACCCGCATCTCCGGCCAGGCTTTTGCCGGGCTTGGCGAGGAGCGGGATGGAAAGCTGGCGTCTCAGTGACGATTGAGGGCCCGGAGACAGTGACGCACTAGGCGGAGAGGGCTGGGGGCGCCTGGGGAAGGGGCGGTCTCCGCCGGCTTTACGGCTCGAAAGGACTCGATTGGGGTTGCCCGTGTCCGTGGTGCTGAAGTGCTTCAAGCTCCGTCGTCGGCTTACTTCCCGGGCGGCGGCCTGCCTTGCGGTTCTACTCCGCACCTTTGAGTAGCCGCTCTCCAAGGCAGGTGGCCAGAGTGGCTCCGGCTCCCTGGCTCGACACTGAAACCCTTTGCGGATGGGTTGATGGTGGTTTCCCGCAGATAACATGAAGGCAAATGTGGCTCGCCCAGGGGTGCAGATAAAGCATATGCATAACAGGTTTGATTCACCTACATGGGAGGACACAGGGTGAGCATAAACATGAACTCTCACGTATGCATATGCATAGCATATGTAGGATGCATGTATGTGTATATGCACACAAACATTACGCACATGTAAATACACTCATTGGTTTTCAATGCCATCACACACTACAAGTCACACATTTTTTCCAGAGCTTCTTTTGTAATCCATCTTTATTTTTTGACACCTTTAGTGTTTCTGAGCTCCCCAGAACCATTAACTTCCATAGTCATCTGTTCCCAAGTCACAAAACCTTGGGAACAGGTGAATTAAAGTGTTTGGTATTTTGCTGAGCAACGAAGTATTTACACATATTTTAATTCCAGAACAAAGATAGTCTAGAAAGATGTAAAATTGATATTGATACAAAAAAGATGTTGCTAAAGGAAGTTTAAACAAAAAGAATTAATGAAAAATTTAATACAGAACAATAGCTAGCTAACGATCTTATGGAAAGTTATAATCTGAAGAAAATATGACTAAGATGTATCATAATGCTGACAATTTCAAATATACTGGTGGGATGTGGTTTGTGAACTCTGTAAAGATTACATATATACTTTTCAAAACATTGAATATCTGTGGTTTTTCTCTCATAAAATGTATGCTCACTGTAAGAAATTTAGGTGACAGAAATACATAAAACCAGAGAAAACCATTGTAAATAGATTTTTTAAAAATTGAAGCATAGTTGATTTACCATATTGTGTTAGTTTTAGGAGTGCAGCAAAGTGATTCAGTTATACATATATGCATTATATTCTTTTTTTCTGATTCTTTTCTATTATAGTTTATTACAAGATATTGAATATAGTTCCCTGTGCTCTACAGTAAATCCTTGTTATTTATCTATTTTATATATGGTAGTGTGCATTTGTTAATCCCATACTCCAATTTATCCCCCTCTTCCCCTTTGGTAACCATAAGTTTGTTTTCTAGGTTTGTGCATCTGTTTCTGTTTTGTAATTAAGTTCATTTGTATTATTTTTTTAGATTCCACATGTAAATTATATCATATAATATCTGTCTTTGTCTGACTTACTTCATTTAGTATGATAATGTCTAGGTCCATCCATATTGCTACAGATTACATTGTTTCATTCTTTTTTATGGCTGAGTAATATTCCATTGTGTATCTATCTATCTATATCTATACCTATATCTATATATCTCACATCTTCTTTATCCATTCATTTGTTGATGGACAGTCAGGTTGCTTCAATGTCTTGCCTATTGTAAACAGTGCCTCTATGAACACTGGGGTGCATGTATCTTTTTGAATTAGAGCTTTCATTTTTTCTGGATATATGCCCAGGAGTGGGATTGCTGGATCATATGGTAACTCTATTTTTAGTTTTTTACGGAACCTCCATACTTTAACAGATTTTCTCTTAGATGAACACACATGCATTTTAAATGGACCAATCTTCTGTTGGTTGCATTTTCACTGTGTAATTTATCATTAATGTCTTTCAAACCAATACATATAAAACTAGGTCATCATCATTAAGTGTTGTATAATATTGCACTATGTGGGCAGAACATAATTTGTTTAAGCCATCTTATAATAATGAACATTTATTTATTTCCAATTTTTGCTGTTATTAGACAGTTCTGCAAATAATATCTTTGAACAAACATTTGTGCACTTATTTATTTTCTTAGAAAAAAAATCCTAGACGTGAAATTGATGGTTCAATGGATATGTACATTTTATTTTTTGATACATTGATTTGTTTATTTATTTGTTCAATTATTTCCTGTCTCCTCCCTTGTGTGCTTTATTCTTTACTATGTTCTCAGTATCTACACAGTGTCAGATATATGTGTATTCAAGAAATATTTGTTGGAGGAACACTATTTCTAGATTGTGCTACAGAAAAGATGTACCAATATATACCAACATAAACACTGAATTAGAATGTCAGTATCCCCACACTATCACCAAAATCAGGGTTTTTTCCAATTGAATAGGCAGTAAAGAGCATCTTTTTATATATTTATTGGTCATACTTATTTTTGTTTTGTGAGTTTCCAGCTCATATCCTTATTTTTCTGTTGATGTGCTTATATTCTTTTTCTTATTTATAAAAACTCTTTGTATACTAAAGACTCTGTTACATGTTGCAATTTTTTCTTGATTTTTTTATTTTTAAACTTTATATTTTCTGCTGTATAGAAAATTTCAGTTTTTATGTAGTCAAATATATCTTTCCCCTTCCCTTTTATAAAAAAAGTCATTTTATTTTATTGGCTGCACCATGAGACTTGCATTATCTTAGTTCCCTGACCAGGGATCAAACCCGTGCCCACTGCAGTAGAAACGTGGAGTCCTAACCACTGGACTGCCAGGGAACTCCCAGATTCCCTTAATTTAGTTAGAGTTAAGAGATAGAAGATAAAGTTAGGTTGCAGCATTGTGGCAACCAAAGCTCTGCACCACAACTAATTAGACCCAGAATTAGAGGTCTCTTGTTAAAAGGGTGACTTTCTTCAAAGTGGGCCAGCTATGCCATTCTCCCAGCATTTGTTGAGTCTGGCAATGCCCTAGGGCCTGGGGATTCCAAGAAGAAGATAAGGACACAATCTCTGTTCTTGGAGCAGTAACGCTTTATCAGGGGTTTGTGTTACATACACAATTCACATTGATACCGTGTATCAAGGACTGTAACAGAGTCCTGTAGAAACTGTTCTTGAGCCCAGAGGAGGAACAGATTGTTTAGTGAGAGCCTTCTCCAAGTAGTTCACCTGGAAGTTTGTGGGGACGTGGGTGGGAATTTGCCAGATATTGCTTTGTTGGATAGTAAGTAGTTGATGGCCTCAAGTTGGACCGGAAGTTGACAGTCTGGATTTGAAGGCTGACTGCCATAGTAAGTTCCTTGTAAGCTTGGGCAAGTTACTGAAGCTTGCTGATCTACGCTTAATTTTTTTTCTTTTTAAAGAGGGACTGATATTAGTGCCTGCCTTGTTGGGGTTGTTGTGGGATTAAGTAAAATAATACACACTGAGCCCTTGGTATAAGCCTGGTGCATAGTAGTCTAGTCTATTTATTTTCTTGCCTTTCTATAAAGTTGCATGTAAATCACTCTGGACAAGGGATTATTGATCCCATTGTCAGAGCTCTTAAGGGTAAAACTATGAACCCTTTGTGTCTTCTGAATCTGTGAATAATTCTCCTAATCTGGAAATTTCTCTCTTAATGTTGCTTAAATCCCAAGCTGCTGCTTTTTACTGGTTCTCATGCTATCCCAAACCAAAATAGGTCTAGTCTGAAATTGTCATTACTTTTGCTTTGTTCTCTAGTACTCTGATGTTAAAGCAAATACATATTTAATTGTATAACTTCCTTTAACATGCATAGCACTTGTTGTGTCTGTTTTGTGGTACTTGTTAGCATATTTCTTTTCTCCAAAATGAACATGTAAGTTCTTTAAGAGAAAGTGTATGTTTTCTTGATTTTTTTTTAAAGTTATCTTTTATTACCATTGTCTGTTTTTTAAAAAATTTAAAAATTAAGTAATTATTTTCGGCTGCACTGGGTCTTCATTGCTGCGCATGGGCTTTCTCTAGTTGCGGTGAACGGGGGCTACTTTTCACTGCAGTGTGTGGGCTTCTCATTGTGGTGGCTTCTCTTGTTGCGGAGCACGGGCTTCAGTAGTTGTGGCACGTGGGCTCAGTAGTTGTGGCTCACGGTCTCTAGAGCGCAGGCTCAGTAGTTGTGGCGCACGGGCTTAGTTGCTCTGCGGCATGTGGGATCTTCCCGGACCAGGGCTGGAACCCGTGTGCCCTGCATTGGCAGGCGGATTCTTAACCACTGCGCCACCAGGGAAGTCCCTGTTTTCTTAATTTTATCTCTCATACTATGTTAGCACAGTGCCTTCCACATCATAGGCACCTAGTAAATATTGACCAAATGAAGGAATAAACATAAATGCATGAGGCTGCCAGAATAGCTGGTGTGATCTCAGGCTGCCCTCATAGAAACAGGATCTCCTGACTAGGAGAGATCATAGAAACTGGTATATGTTCAGAGAAGAATGGTTAAGGTGGTAAGATGAAAACCACGATTATACGTGGAATAATTGAGAAAGAGAAGATTTTCAGTTTGGAGAAGAGAAAACTCATGATAGGAGACCTGGGATGGGGAGGGTAGGAAATAGTGGTTCCTGATACTGAAATGTCATGTGGAAGAGGGAATTAATTAGTGACCCCAGAGCAAATATGTAGGAACAGACTCTGGAGATTACATATAGAGAGATTTTTGACTCAATGTTAAAAAAGAATTTTCTAACAATCAGAATGACTCCCAGGTGGCTGCCTTGAGAAGGAATAAGTTTTCTGTGGCTGTAGGTTCAAACGGAAACTGTACTATTTGTTGGGGCTGCTGCAGAGGCTAGAGTTACTTTCAAAGAAATTGGAGTAGATGAACTCTACAGCCTTTTTCAACTCTCATGGTCTTTAATTCTATGCATATTATTATAATATTGTATATAGTTACCCTATAGTAAATATATACATGTTAATGTATATACTGTATTTGGATAAAGACATATATATCTATGTATGTACTTATCATATAATCTCATTATTATCATATTGCCTAAATTAATGAAGGATGAAAATTTTGAAAACTTGATCTTGATTATTTAAAACATACTACTAACATCCTTTTTTCTTGACGACAACAGTTTATAAAATACTGTTCTACATGAACACTGTGTGCTTAAACTACAGTAAACAAGTTTAATAATGTTAGCATCTCAAATGTAAATAAATATTTTTTTCAATTTCTAAATTGAATCTAAAAGAGAAAACAAACAAGTGAACCAGAGTCAACTTGTCCTGATTCAGATGAGTTGTGGTGTAAAGTTCAGGACTTCATTACCACTATCACCATCATCACTAACATTTATTTAGCATTTACTGTATACCTAGCTCTGCTTTAAGCACCTCACACATATTAACTCGTGTACTTCTCCCAAAAAATCTAGGTAGATTCTGTTATCCCCAGTATATTTATTCATATTTTATTTAGAAATAATTTCAAACTTACAGTAAACTTGCACGCATAGTCCAATGAACTCTTGGGGTGAAGGGTAATTCTCATATATACTTCATCCCAAGTTCTCCAATTATAAACATTTTACAATGCTTGCTTTGTCATTCATTCATATACTTTCTCTTTTTTTCTGAACCAATTGATAATAAGCTGCAGATGTGATGCCTAATTACCCCTAAGTACTTAAGTAGGAAGACTACACTTAAGTAGTCTTCCTTAAAGACAAGACACCCTCCTGCATAACCACAGAATTATCACCAAAATGAGGAACTTAAGACTGATATAATTCTGCCATTGAATCCACAGACCTCATTCAATATATGCCATTTTCCCCAATAATTTCCTCTTCTGAAAAATGTTTTTTATTTCTCATCTAGAGTTAAATCCAGGGTTATGAATTGCATTTAGTTGTCCTGTCTCTTTAATCTTTAATTTGTGACAGTTCCTCATTTCTTCCTTGTCTTTAGTGACCTTGACATTTTTGAAAGTTCAGGCCATTAATTGTGTAGAATGTTCCTCATTTAGGTTTGTCTGATGCACGTTATGCATTTTTGGCATAGTTATACATTTTTGTCAGGAAAATGATAGAAGCAATACTGTGTTTTTTCAGTGGATCTTATTAAGGGACACAATATTGATTTGTCTTTTTGCTGGTGATGTTAACTTTGATGACTTGGTTAAGGTGATAACGTCTCCACTGTAAAGTTGTTATTTTTCCCTTTGTAATTATAAGCATTTTGTGGGGAGACACTTTGAGACTATGTAAACATCCTATTCTTCAACAAACTTTCGGTCACTTATTTTATGATGGTTCTTACTCAAATAAATTATTATTATGATGATTGCCAAATGGCAATTTTTCCAATTCCAACATTCATTTGACCTTTACTAGTTGGTATTCTGTTGTAAGGGAGAGTTTTCTCTTCTTTTATTTATTTATTTGCTTGTTTATTCATTTATTTACATTAGTTTGGACTTGTGGATTTCTATTCTATTAGGTGGATTATAACCTATTACTATGATTAATGATTATTGCTTTGATGCTGAAATTGTTACAGATTTGGCCATTCGAATCCCATTCAAGCTGCTTCTTGTGTTGTTTTGACATCTCTATTATCAGAGTACTTTCTAGTGTAAGATGTTCCAGGCTCATCTTGTACTTTTGCTGCCCCAACCATTTTAGTCATTTCAAAAGCTATTTTTCCAAAGAGCCCAGCTTCCTTTTAGTAGAGAATGCAAGATCTGGGTGCTAGGTGTGGTCATTGCTACTGGAGTATTGTTACTTTAGGGCCATCTTAGCAGACAGAACCGGGAAACTCTTAAGCACATCTATATTTATTTCTATATCTATTCATCTATTTATATTAAAATGTGTTTACTCTAATATCTTCAACTGCACTCCAACACCACAGTGCTCATTCTAGTCTTCACCGTTTTTCTGTTTGTATCTTCCTTCTCTGATGGTAAGAACTCTGGTTCCCATTATCTTCAGGGTATTTAACTATTTCCTCATTCTCCCTTTATATAACCAATATCCTGACCTCGTGGGCCATCCCCTTCATTGGGGAGGAATCCCCAATTCCTCCTAAGACCCAGTCTTGCTGCCTCCACCAGCCTCCTCACAGCCTTAAGTTACACAGCTAGAAAGTGGTGGAGCCGGGGGGAAAAAAAATGCAAAGTTGCTAATTACTTGACTGAGAGCCCTTTATTGGGACTTCAAGCCCAAGGGTATCTATTGTGAAACTGCTCCTGTGAAGATGCTCAAGGAAAGGGGGCCCTTGGGCTAATGAGATGAAGATTTAACCGGGCAGAGTGGCAGCCCTCAGGACTGTGCCTTCCATGAGAAACTTGGAGAATGAAGGATGGAAGCTGCCAAATGATGCTACCTGCCAAGAACGACAGTGAGGGGATTCTCCAAAATTGGTGCAGTTCAATGATCAGTCAGCCAGCACCTCCATTGCAACAAATCTCCACTATGTTCTGCTACTGTATCGAGAGCACATTCCGTTAGGACAGAAACATATCACTGTGCTATTATTTCTAAAGAGGGAATATTGCTTTTATTAGCAGCTCCTTAAATTGAAATTCTAGGAGATGGATGATGGTGTCCACTGTTTTAGTGCTGACTCCATTTCCTGGTCCAGAAGATCAGAAATCTGTTCATGTTTTAGTAAACAGCATGAGGGCCATCTGTTCAGGTCAGATTTTTCCACATTAACACAGAGATTTATAGAGTGATAACTTATGTAAGAAAAACCAATGATGATTATATTCGTTGCTGCCATTTAGAATCCATATTATTTTTTTTTGTTAGTCCTGAAAATATAGTAATGCACGCACACATGCGCAGTGAATTAATTCTTTCAAACACTATGTATAATAAAGGCATCCTCCTTAGTTTATGTAGTATTTCACCTCTATTTTGGTTTGGGTTCTAGACACCATCCATCCAGTTTCTCTCTGTAATATGGTCTGTTTATCCACAATTTTCTTTGCAACAGAAGGCACAGAAATGTAAGAGCTACATTTGGCTTCCTGGGTGACTTTTTGTCTAACTGAAATACCAAGTAATGACTTTTTTCCTCTAATGAAAATAGCTTGATTTTTCCCTGGATTTTAAAGTAAATGCATGCTTATGTGGAAAATTAAACTAAAAAGTAAAGAGAAGAAAGTGCTGAATAATTGAAATTTCACCATCTGTAAGTATAGATATAAATTGTTTTATATAAAGTCATACCATGAATACTCTTTTATACCCTTCTTTTTCTTAGCAATGTGACATGAAGGTTTTTTAATGTCAATATATATACATATATAGTATCTTTTTTGATGACTGCATAATATTGCATTGATGTTTTTATTTAACAGGTCCCTCATTAAAGGACAATTAGGTTATTTCCAGTTTTTCATTGTGTAAAGAAAGCCATGATGAATATCATTGCTTGCCATCTTTATGTACTTTACTAGTGATCTCCTTAGGATATATTCCTGGAAATGGCATTGCTGGGTCAAAGAGTTCACACATTTTAAATTTTGGTACATGTTGCTGGTAAAATTAACTCTTGATGGGATGGATTATACTGTGCTTTTCCTTCATATACAATGTCCCTGCCAGTGATGGGACTTTATAAAGTCTCTTTTCAGCTTTGCAGTAGCATTATATATTTGTGTGTATTCTCTAAATGGCATTAAAGGAGTGGAACGACTTTAATAAATCTAGGTCTGCCACTTAAGCAACCAGATGTTGTCAAGTTTCATTCAAAATCTGACTTATGGTTTGGTCTGAAACAAGATGCCATCTGGTCACCATTTTTCAATTGCTTTATGTTATTTGAGTTTAATAAAATTTGATATATGGAGAGATGTGACCGAGTTGTAATTTCATTGAGTGGTGTCTATAGTGTGAAGAATCAGTTATGATTAAATGAAACCAAATGTGTAAAATTTTGAACTGATTCATTTGGCATTTCCATAAATCTTGGCCTCAAGAGAAAATTCAGGCTTGGCTTTTTCATGGATAAACAGCAGCAAGAACAGGGCAAATGTGAGCAGATGGTATATGTAGTTTTTGAGGGATTTGAGAGTAGGCTGTTGACCCTGGGTGTTCCTTTTTTGTTCAGGGACTGGTGTAAGACCTGGGGGATTGGCAGCCTTCTTTGAACTCAGCTGAGCTATTTGATCCTCTCTAGTGAGAATTAGGTGAAGAATAAACAACCAATAAGTACAACTTTAACAAGATATCAGAACAGCGCTGTAATCTGTTTTATATTTAATTAGCATCTAACTTAATTGGTGATTTAACCACTTAGATACATACAAAAAAGATCATGGAAACAGAAAAGGATCATTTTATTCCTTCCCCTCCCCCTTCTAGTGATGACTTCCTGCCACTCTTGACAGATTCACCCAGCACAGCTGAATTTAAAGGTGCTGATTCACTGTAAACTAATTCTGCTTTTTTAAAAAAAAGACAGTAGGAAAGTAAGTGATAGATGATAAATATATGTTCACTGAGAATGGCATATTTTATGCAAATTGATAAGTCCACTGCTTCAGAGATGAGAAAGGCTCTTTCCTGGAAGGGAAGTGTCGATTATAAACGGTGAAAGACTCTTGCATTTCAGCAAGTTCTTAGCTGCCAGCCAACACATTCATCACAGTGTGCCAGAATGGATTTTAAAACGGTACAACATAAATTGCTCTTTTCCAAATCAGGCATCATCACTTTCACACAAGCCAAGTCAACCTGCTTATCTGAAAACTGCCACATAAGGCTTTTTTTCAATCTCAGTTAACCTTTTCTTTTCCTGGTATGCACGGTTCATTAGAGTCTACTAAAGTCATTAGCCACAATTGAGTACAGAGGAGACAGGCTTCTCCAATTTTGCCTACACAGCAACTAACATGCCCAGAACTTCCAAGGTGATGGTAACATAGAATATTTAGGCCAGCTCTAACCAGAATGATAACTCTCATCCCTACCCCCCTTTCCCACCTTCTGCTCCTACAAATTTAATGATTTCTTTTTTCTCATTCTTTGTCCTTCCCAGAGCCAGCTGTTGACTCCTAGCAGCTCCTGCACAGCTGATAGTCCCCGGCTATCCCTTTCCTAACCTTCTGCCCTAGAACTGTCAGCTGAGTCTCCAGCTCAAACTTGCGCTAGGCCTCCTGTTTGGTGCATCTCTCCACTACTCCTTCCTGCCTCTCCCCGACCCCATACCCATCCCATCCGATCTCTCTCCTTACCTCACCTCATCTCCAAGTCCTTTAGCTGTAATTTTCTCCTCTGCTATAACCCAGACTGACACAGCCCAGCAACATCCTGAGGCCTCGCTCTCATTCTCCCATAGCCCAGCGTAGCGCAATTCTTCTTAGCTCACTTAGACCACATTCTACCTTGTTCCTCCCAGCCTGGCCTACTCTGGAATCCGGTATCCATTGCCCTTCTTAGTTCAGCTAAGCAGCCTTCATCCCCAGCTCAGCCAGCCATGACCCCAACTTCAGCCTATCTCAGCCCCATCTAAGGAGCCTTGACCCACATCCACGTGGGCAGCTTCTGCTATTCAGCCCAGAATAAGGATTCTTTCTCACCTAAGTATCCCTCTTCTAAGCGATGTTAGCTAGCATGCTGAGGAGTTTATCATTCAGCCTAGTGTGCCCCAAACCTCTTCTCACCTGGAGTGAGTGAGCTGTCATACCGTTCCGGTGCTGTTGTGCATCTGTTAGCACAGGGAGTGACCCTCACACAGGATGTCACCACGGACCTGTCACCAGCAAAATACAGCAATGATGATGGATTTAGACTGGTTCATCAACATTCCTCCCCTGTTTCTTCTAAGTAAGAAGGTGAATTTGAGAGATGGTTGGCAGGGTCAGGAGATGCAGTCATTGACTATGGAAACAAAAGCTAGCTGTTGCTACAGTAATACAAAAGCGAGCCCTAGTGAAGAGCTGGGCTATCAGGGTCAGAGCACCAAAATCAAATTCCACAGTGCAACAAGCTAGCTATCCCTCAGACTCTCAGAGTAAATTATTTTTTCTCAAGAGCAAGAAGCGCATGGATAGAGTGAAGGATTACATATGCTACTAATTTTTAGGCCAAATGTCAGTTTATTACTGGCCAACAATGTGAATATAAAGGTCAGAATTCATCCCCAAGGACCCCCAATGTAACATTTTTGGGATAAATACCTAAGAGTAACTACCATCAGTTATATTCACAAATTATGTGTGAAAAAACCCAGTTTATAGCCAATTTAAAGTCCAGTCTAAGACTGTATCATTTTTACTCTGAAAAATCTAAAATGTGGAAAGTAATCACTTCTGGCTAGTGTAAATGAAAATACTAAGTAATTAAGCAATCATTTAAACACAGGATTAATAAAATATAATATTTCTGTCAAATATTCAGATGACTACTTTGAAGTATTTTGAAGTAAAGACATTGTCCTTATTTCATGAAGTAACTTCTAATATATTAACATTCATTGCTCTTAAGTGAATTCAAAGTATAACTTATTTTAGCCACCGAAACATTTTGAAAATGGAAAAAAAAAAAAAGATAAAACCAAGACTTTTTTTGGTCTTTTAAATTCCAAATGCTCAATGCCAACCTTTCAGTGAATACCCTTACTCCCTTTGTTCATTCAGTCTGATTTCATTGCCATTTCCTTATTTCTTCCTTGGTGGGTGGTTCAGGATCTCTTTCACAAGACAAGGAGGCATGAGGAATGGGGTTGAAGGGCTTTCCTATTTTTAGATTGAAAATTCTTCAATAATGTAGCTCAAATGAAAGTTGTCTCAATCCAAGAAGTTTGCAGGGATGCTGACCCCTCTCCCAGATATATCTTGGCTGGGCTGCTGTGACAATCCTGGGCCAGCTTGGGGCCGGCATAGAGTCCAGTGGCAGGCCAAACCAGGAGAAGGCTTCCTCAGGGTTCTGGAACCAATATCTCTATCACAGAGAGTCAGAATTGCAGCCAAGCAGCAAAGATAACAGTGTGAGGACAATCTCAAAGGTGAAACCAGGACAGAAATGGGAGAATGAACAGTAGAGCTTGTGATAACTGATAGCAGGATGGGACAGAGTTCAAGGAGCAGTTGTAGAATGCAGTTCAGGACTGAGTCTTTATTTTTGTTCAATATTTGTTAAACGTGCTCTGTGTGCTAAGCATACAATTATGAATGAGAACTCTCTTGCCTTCGTGGGACTCACAGACCACAAAGGAGATTATGACTTGGCAAACTCCCTTTAGGTAGTGCCTAGATCTGTTGAGAGAGTAGGCATGGCAGATTTAAGGAGCTACCCTGGGCTGTTGCAAAACCCAGAAAACTTGAGATGTGCTGAAAAGTCCTGCCCAGCATGGATATGGGAGGAGATGGAGTCATACTGTGATGGCTCCTGACTTCTCTGTGGCTCTGAGTCTTCTCAGAAATAGCACTTTAAAAAAATCAGAGGTCTGAGTGACTTTTAATACTTGTCCCTTGGCCTGGTTTGCTAGCTGGGCCTAGATGAAGATTTGAGTAGACAGAATGTGTAAGGAAGTTATAATAAACTTGCCTTGATAGTTGCATTTCCAGAGAACTATCTAAGTAATCACATAAAATTTAAAAGGTTTCTAGTAGAAGATGGCTTGAAGGAATTATTCGGATTCTGTCTTAATTAGCAGTCCTAAGTTATTTACAATTGACATGTATTTCTTCAGTATGAGCTCAAAGTGCTGTCTACCCATCTTTATGAAAACCTTATGTTATTATTACTCCAGACTACCAACCAATCCTCGTTGATTCTTTCAAAAATCTATTCTAACTTTCTTGATAAATTTTAGGCTATTTTTCTGAAACAATAACCACATGAGGAACAAAATGTAAGCAAATTGTCTACTATGAATTACTGTTGTTCACCACCCTGTCTCATCAAGAAAAGAATTAATAGCAATTTAAGACTATTGGAAGGGATCACCAGCATTATCTTCAGTCTTTGGTTCATTAGACTGGCATTATGTGTGAATGAATACTCTTCCATAAATTTCGAAATATTAATGCTTTATTGGCATCTGTATTAAAATAATATTGTTTAAAGCAGAATAAGCAAGAGAGGTTCCTTGACTGGTGGGATTCAATTTTACATATCACATGATGTAATACACAGTGCATCTGTGTATCTGGCAAGGTTTAGTTACAGATAACAAAAATCACTCTAGCTCTTTCAATCAGGAAGAGATATAATACAAGGAATCAGAAGTCTCTCAAATCATTGGAAGGGCTGGAGGAGCAGATTTTAATCTGGGCCTCCAGGCACATTTCCTAGAGTGCATTGTTTTATCCTTTAAAAAAGTTCCAAATTTAGCAATTTATAAACTATAAGTAAGCCTTCTTACTCTAGAAACAGATCAGAGAGGAAAATAAGCATTTCTTCTATACTAGTAACAAAATCTTCACAGTATTTGACTAACATGAAGGAAGCAAGCTAGTAGTTATTGAGCACCTGCTATGTGCCAGGTATTGTTCTAGATGCTTTTGATCCATCTTTTCATTAAGTCCTTATTAATAACCTTTCCAAGTTAGTAATATCAGCCCATCTTACAAATGAAGAAACTGATGTTTAGAAAGGTTACACGATATATGCACAGGCAGAAAGTGATAGAGGTAGAATTCAAGTTCAAATCTGCTGCCTCAAGAATTGGTTAGACCTGTTGTCCAGCGTTGCTTATTTTTTTAATATATAAATTTATTTATTTATTTTATTTTTGACTGTGTTGGGTCTTCATTGCTGCGCATGGCCTTTCGCTAGTCGTGGCGGGTGGGGGCTACTCTTCATTGCAGTGCGCGGGCTCTAGAGCGCAGGCTCAGTAGTTGTGGCACGTGGGCTTAGTTGACCTGCGGCATGTGGGATCTTCCCCGACCAGGGATTGAACCCATGTCCCCTGCGTGGGCAGGCGGATTCTTAATCACTGCGCCACCAGGGAAGTCCCCCAGCATTGGTTATTAATCCAAAGTCCTATCTGGTGGTATCCAACCAAAGTTCTGATTCAGTATTTAATAACTACATCCAACAGGGCAGTTTACTCAGCCCTTGAGAGGTGTTTTATAATTCACTTTTTTTCTAGATGATCCATGAGGATGTGGTTCTTAAAAGCAGATGTCTCAAACAGTATCACAGGGGTAAGCAGCCGGTAAATATTTTCTATGTCAGGCTAAAATAATCTTGTCCATGTCACTTGACCCAGAGCTTTGTAGTCTCATGCAACACTTTTCTAGATCTTAAGAAGATCAACAATTCTTTTCTGGGGAAAATCATGGATTACATGCAGGCAGTTCTTTTCCACACCAGTACTAAGTGTTTGGATCTTTTCTCTAAGAATACAAATCTGATCTTTAGACATTCATAAAATGATGGTGTCTGAGTTTTCTGTTTGCTGCTGTAACAAATTACCACAAACTTGGTGTCTTAAAACAACATGAATTTATTATCTTGCAGTTCTGTAAGTCAGAGGTCCAGTTCGGGGTATCAGTGGGCTAAAACCAAGGTGTTGGCAGGGTGTATTCCTTTCTGGACATTCTAGGGAAGGATCCACTTCCTTGCCTTTTCCAGCTTCTAGAGGCTACCCACATCCCTCGACTCATGAGTCCCTTCTATCTTCAATGCCAGCAACAGCAGGCTGAGTCCTCACATTGCATCACTCTGACTTTGCTTCTGTTGTCACATCTTCTCCGTCTCTGTTTTCCACTTTTAAGGGTCCTTGTGATTACATTGGGCCCAACCAGATAATCCAAGCTGGTCTCCCTATTTTAAGGTCAGTTGATTAACAGCCTTAACTCCATCTGCAATCTTAATTCCCCTTTGTCATATAAGGTAATGTTCTGGGAATTAGGATGTGGACATCTTGGTGGGGCTTGGGGGGCATTATTCTGCCTACCATGGATAGTTACTTTGCAGAGTAGTACGGAAGAAAGGGCTTGGGAAGGCAGACCTGGACCTGAATCTTGTCTCTACCATTAATTAGTTCTGTCACCCACTAACTGGCAAGTTACCCAACCTCTGAGAACCTATTTCCTCATATATAAAATTGAGATTATAATACCTACTTCATAGAGTTGTTTTGACCTTTAAATGATAAAATAAAGTTCTTAATATATGCCTGTCACAGAATAGAGGCTAAATAATCATAGCTATCCTTATAATTAGAGAATCTAGAGCCATATTCAGGACGAAACAATCCAAAAGAGTACTTCCCAGGTGCTTCGAAGCACCTGTGCTTGATATTTCCTGTGGTTTCATTTTTCCTTTAACTCTAGCTGAATGGTTGCCTCAAATCCTTTCAAAACCAAACAGTGTATTGATCCTAAATAAACACAAAAAATGAATGAAGACACTTTATCTCACTACTGGTCTCAGCTAGTTTCTCTATGTAGATGACGTCTGAACAGAGAGCAAAGAGGAAACATGAATCCTCTTGACTTATCTCTTATTTATTCTTTCACAATCTTCCCCTGGCCATCAAAAACTGTTTCCTCATTTACATTCAGGGAAAACTTCAACATTGTTATCTGTACCTTTTCACATATGTGACTTTTCCTGTGATGGTTATGGATCTATCCCTGTGTAAAGGATCGGTGGCAGCTGGTCATCCCATTTGCCTTTCAACTCTCAGAAAGCTGAAGTTAATGATTGACCTGTTGTGTTCAGAACCCAATATTGGATCCATATTAACTAGCCATTAAAAATGATGTTGTAGAATATTTAATGACATGGAAAAATGTCTACAATACATTGATAAGTAAAGGGGAAGTTATAAAATAGGATATAGTGTTTGATACCATTTTTGGGGAAAACAAGGTTCATAAATAGAAAAAAGCCTGGAAGGGTCAGTAGTTATCTCTGGGTGGTAGGATTATGAGTTGTTGTTATTTTCTTTGCTTTCTCACATTTCTCAATTTTCTACAATAAACATATATTGCTTTTGTAATAGGAATAAACAAAATGTGTTTTTTTCTAAAGAGCTGATGGTGGTAAATAGCTTCTCAGTCACGCTTGTCTTGAGCAAGCCCAGGGAACCCTGATGAGGAACTGCTGTGGTCTTGTTGGTGGGACTCACTTGACTAGGCCAAGCTATGAGACATGCTCTGGGAAGCAGGGAAATAGCAACTGAAGTTCAGCCTGGTGATGCTGAAAGACATGTATCGCCACACCCTTCTTAACTGGTTGATAATAGTTTAATTAAGAAAAGTAGATAAACTTTATTTAAAGAACAGCTCCAGTTATGCCTGAGGAATTTAATATTAAAGAAAATATGGGAGACCTAGCAGCATAAATAGAGCCGGAGGCAGAGAAGCTAAATACACACATTCTCTTAATAGCCAAACTGCTCACCCTAATGTTTTATTATTCTTGAAATGTTATTAAGGACTTTAAAGTATTTTAATGGATAAGGCTCCCTATTTGGGTTACTAGCCATTTAAATCCATTTATTTATATTACTTATATTTTGTTCTTAACAAAATTTGCTTCATTAAAAAATAGTCCATTCATTCAACAGACAGTTACTAAGCACCCATCTCATGCCAAGCATTGAGCTAGATGCTGCAAATATAAAAATTAATAATATCTAATTTTAATACCTGTGGGGTTAAAACCCTCACAGATCTAGCATAAGAGAAAGACAAAAACACAGTTGTAATTCAATGCATTCAATAAATTCTATGATTGAAGCACTGAGGTGGGCATCTAACTCAGACTGTGGTGGGAAATGGGCCTAGGGAATTTTCCAGAGATGGTAACATTTAATCTGGGCCTTGAAAAAGGAGCAGTAATTTACCGGGTGAAAAAGCAGGAAAAGAGTATTCCATAAAGAAGGAACAGCATATGTAAAAACCCAGAGCCATAAAAGAGCATGACATAGAGAATTTCCTGCAGTTTGGGATAGCCAGAACTTTTGTGCATGTGGAGGACAAGCAAAGGATGAGGCTGTGATAGTTAATTTTATGTGTCAACTTGGCTGGTCAAAGATTATGCTGATGTTTCTGTGAAGGTGTTTTTGGATGAGATTTACATTTAAATCAGTGGATTTGAGTAAAGCAGATTGCTCTCCATAATGGAGGGTGGGCCTCATCTAATCAGCTGAAGGTCTGAAGAAAAAAACCTGACATCCCCCGAGGAGAAAGGAATTCTGCCAGCAGACTGCCTTTGGACTTGAACTGCAACTGTTCCGTGGGTCTACAGCCTGCTGGCATACTCTGAAGCTTTTAGACTTGCCAGCCTGCATAATTGTGTGAGCCAATTCCTTAAAATTATTCTCTCTCTATAGGTGTATATATACACATCCTATTAATTTTGTTTCTCTGGAGAACTCTGACTAGTAAAGAGGGTAAAGGCAGAGGATAGGGAGAGTTCTTCTGAACAGTTCTGCAGTTTGAATGATCACAGGAAACTGCAGGTTTTCGGCTGCCTACCATTGATTGAGCAGTGATGCTAAGAGACCAGAAGTGGGTATGTGGGCCTATAAGATCCTATAGAGATGTCAGTAGTCAACATCATTCCCCATTCTTTTCCATGTCTTCCTCTTCTTGGTTTTCAAATCCATTCCATTCCATCCAACAAACATTTATTGAGTGCCAGTATGTGCCAGACACTGTGTTAGGGGCTGAGGATATAATGGTGAGAAAGTCTGCTATCAAGAAGTGTATGGTCTGGTGAGAAAGACAGGGTATAAACAAATGAATGCAGGGGTAATGGGGCACAAAAATTGGAGAGAACAGGGAAGACTTTGTAAAGGAGGAAGTAACACTTGAGCAAATCACTGAAGCACAAATGTGAGCTCTACAGGTATACAAGGGCAGAAAGGGGGAGGCCCACGTCATTCCAGGCAGACAGAATCATGTGAAAAAAGATTTAAAAGTTATTGAACACTTGCTAGGTGCCAGATACTTAGTGTTTTGTATGTATTAACTGATTTAATATTTTTATTCTACCCTATAAGTAGAACCCTATTATTATCGAAATTTTACAGAAGAGGAAATAGGTAAAGATGGTCAGTAAGTTGCCCAAGGTCACATATTTAATAAGTTCTGTAGCTAAGATTCAAATCCAGACAGTCTGGCTTCAGTATCTACCCCCCACCCCCCTTTTTTTAAACTTCCATCCCTGTGCCACTCTCTGTCTTCCTTAATCATGTAGCAGCCACAGAGTCATTAAATCTTTTTTTTTAAATTAGAGTATAATTGCTTTACAATGTGTGTTAGTTTCTGCTGTACAATGAAGTAAATCAGCTATGTGTATACCTATACAGATTCATTAAATCTTAAAGCCAGAAGGTCCTTAGATAATCTAGTTGAGTGGTTCTCCCACAAGAAAATTATACGTTAGGATTACTGGGGAGGTTTTTGAAAATACCAATGCCTTCCTTTCTCCCCCGCCCCACACTGGAGGAAGCGCTACATTTTCCCCCTTTCTTTTCTTTTCTTTTTTCTTTTCCTATTTAAATAAAATTGTGGTAAAATATAAATAATACAAAACTTACCATTTTAACACATTTTAAAAATATTTATTTATTTACTTATTTTTATTTTTGGCTGTGTCGAGTCTTAGTTGTAGCACGTGGGATCTTTCCTTGCGGTGCGAGGGCTTCTCTCTAGTTGTGAAATGCGGGTTTTCTCTCTCTAGCTGTGGCACGCGGGCTCCAGAGTGCATGGGCTCTGTAGTTGTGGCGTGCGGGCTCCAGAGAGCATGGGCATTGTAGTTTGCGGCACTCGGGCTTAGCTGCCCCGCAGCATGTGGGATCTTAGTTCCCAGACCAGGGATCGAACCCGTGTCCCCTGCATTGGAACACGATTCTTTACCACTGGAGACCAGGGAAGTCCCTTAACACATTTTTTAAATGTTCAATTCAATGGCATTAATTACGTTCACAATATTGTGCAACCATCACCACTACTTCCAAAACTTTTTCATTACCCCAAACAGAAACCTTGTAGCTGTAACTCCCCATTCCCTTTTCTCCAGGCCCCTGGTAATCTCTAATCTATTTTCTCTTTTTATGAATTTGCCTATTCTAAATGCCACATATAAGTGGAATCATACAGTATTTGTCCTTTTGGGTCTGGCTTATTTCAGTTAGCATAACGTCTTCAAGGTTCATCCATGTTGTAGCGTGTATTGGAACGTCATTCCTTTTTATGGATGAGTAATATTCAATTGTTTGGATATACCATATTTTCTTTATCCATTCGGGTTGGGGCACTAGGTTGTCCCTATTTCCACAAACACATACTGAGGAACCATTGCTTTTTAAAACTTAACAATGTCATACACAAAGAGAATAAAATGACAGAAGGAGGGCTTCCCTGGTGGCGCAGTGGTTAAGAATCTGCCTGCCAACGCAGGGGACATGGGTTCGAGCCCTGGTCTGGGAAGATCCCACATGCCGTGGAGCAACTAAGCCCATGTGCCACAACTACTGAGCCTGCGTGCCACAACTACTGAAGCCCACGCGCCTAGAGCCCGTGCGCCGCAACAAGAGAAGCCACCGCAGTGAGAAGCTTGGGCACCGCAACGAAGAGTAGCTCCCACTCGCCTCAACTGGAGAAAGCCCATGCACAGCAAACGAAGACACAACACGGCCAGAAAAAAATGATTAAATAAAATAAAATTTTAAAAAATGACAAAAGGAGGCAGGGGCTAAGTACCAGATGGCACTGGTAAAAGGCCCAGAGGAGTGACATGTATACATTTTGGTTTGGATGACAGGACGCTAGTTCTTAGGGTGGGGTTCTAGTGGCAGGGGTGCTCACATGATTGAGGCTTTTCTCCTACTTTCTGCACAGATATTTTGTCATCATCACTTTTGCTTCCTGTCAGAGAAATTATGATTTCAGGAAAATGAAAATAGTTTATTCTGTTATGAAAGTGGAATGTGACTCTGACAGTGATAATGCTTTGTCCTTTAAGGGAATAAAATAAATATCATTTTTCCTGAAGTCATTTGCATGAATAAGTGGCAGTTACTTCTGGGCTAGGATGTCAGACAGGGCTGTGTCTGTGGGAGGCAGGAGTAAAGTTGAGAAGGTAAGATGGGGAAAGAGGGAGGGGATTGGGGAGAGGAAAGAGTGAGAGAAGAGCTGGAAGGAGAGACTAATTCGGGGCACTAGGTGACAAAGTTCTAGACAAAACTTTGGGACAAATTGTCTTCAACAATAAGACCTACTGACTTGCTCCACGTGGCCTACCTGGTGCCCTTCACATAGAGTGTGTTCAATAATATGTACCGAGTTAGTTTCCTAAAGTGAGTACCTTCCTTTACTTCCTTTTAAGTTATTGCAGTTCAAAGTGAGGTAGGCCATTAGTTTTCTCCAAATTTTTTGTTTTCCACCCTTCCCCAATGCTCTCCCACTCCAAAATCTCCTAAGATTTCACTTCCTTTCAAAGCTGAGTTAACACATGTTTAGAGTTTAGCATGTTGTCTGTACAAATGTAAATATCAATACATCCGGCTACTGATAGTATTGTTATTATTGACTTCTTCCATATTTCCTTCTGTTTTCACTGGATTTTAGAGCCATCAGTTGTGCCTTTCTTTATTCTGTTTGTTTTCCCATTCTTGCTTTTATGCTAATTCTGATTGTTTCCATTAGAGCTGAAAATGTTGTCATGATCTCTGGCTAAATCAAGATCTTGTCTTCTTAGTCTTTTTCTGAGAGCTATTTCAAGGATGCTTTAATCTAAGTGTTACAAAGGAGAAATTGATAATGTGCCTTATTTTTTGCTTTTCTAAGAGAGATGTAGATGGACTGTTGTTTGTCAGGCAATAATCTGATGCAATATGAATGCTATTTTAATTGCAATTTCTGCCATTATATATGGTATATCTGTCCTAAGTAATACATCTGAGTTAGAATGATTCTGTCCAGGTTGCTCTGAAATTTCCTTTTATATTTTTATAGAGATTCAGTTAGTTTACCATAGAAGACTACTAGATTGTATGTCTCCTCTTTTTTTTCCCCTTTGGTTGAATTTGCTTATGGTAGTTCCTTTATAATCTGAGTATTTGAAGTCTTACACAATTAACTTTTCTTGCAGCCCCTCTTTTACATCTTCATAAAACTGTTCCGTTTCATGATTTGATTATAGACTTATTTCATTTTGATCATTTGCCACTTAACACACAATGTGAATATTATCACACCTTCTAAGAAGGGCAAACATATACTTCTTCATGAAATATCCCTCACTTCCTGAGTGTGACTGATTTAAGAAAGGCATGCTCTTTACCTTCTACTCTGTTATTTCTCACTTATTATCATTATTCTTGTCTTTCAAATTCTACTTTATTAGTTTATTTAAGAACTAATTTTCTAGTTCCAGAGGTTGGAGCTTCGAAGGAGGTTCTTTCCCCTCTAAAGCAGTGGGCCTTTACACAAAGATACAGTCTCAAAGAGTATTAATAAAGTACAAGCAGACTTAAATGCTGCCTCTAGTTCTCCTGATCCTCATGAGTTGCAGTGGGGAAGAGAGTGAATCCCTATTCAAAGAGAGGTGTTAAAGGTTATGCTAAGCAGGGTTCATCATAAGGATTGGTAGACTCATGCTCACAGCCTTGAGGCCTCAGAATATGGGCCCCTTTTCATCAGTTGGAGGGATGAATGGCTTCTCTCAATAGTTCTCAGGAGATATGTTTAACAGCACAGATCCTATGCATGTCCTGATGTCTCACAATATCCTGGAAAGGTAGTTGTTGGGTCTTCCCTTTCTGGTGACCAGTTAGGTGTGGTCTTTTCATTTTCATTCAGGGGCAAGACTGTCCAAGCACACTGGGGGAATAAGGTATCTCAGGACTGGGCTGCTCAGGAATAAGGTAGTAACCTATCAGTTTGTGATAAATATTTAGTTCAAAGCCAGTCTGATTCATGAGTGTCAAATACCACATCAATGCCTACATTTAAACCACTGTATTATAATCAAGTTGTACTAGCCAGCTTTATATGTAAGACTTTTTACCATTTTAGGGATCAGTCTGGTAACTAAAGAAAGAAGCTCTGATTACCAAGTGGCATTTGCTGTAGGCACCATAAGGAGATTTTCTAAGGATTCCCACCAAGACAGTAGGGATGGCAGTGTTAGTTTTCTCAGCCTTAGGAGAGAGGTGATCTTGGGCCTTAGGCTGTGGGATGTAGCTTAGGAAACAGTACCTCTTTTAGATACAAATACTGCTTTTTCAGGCTTGCAATAATGAATTGCACCCATTGTTCAAGCAGACACCAAACTATGTATCCTTTTAATCCATTTGTCCAACATTTCAGGTTGATACATTTGTAGCTGGATAGGCTAGTCTTCTGGTCCTATTGTTTCACATTCCCTCTTCTCAGCTGAGTTGCTCTACACAGCTGAAATGGACACCTCTGCCTGGGAGGGGACAGCCCCACATAAACGTCAGAGGAACTGGAGCCATGAAATTAGTTCAGATTCCTCCTCTCTGTAAGGAAGGAGGAGAAACTGAGTTGGCACATTGGTCAGAACAACTTTGAGCAGGTGGTAGGAATTTGTGATCACTGAATTGCATGGTGGCCTCGCATGGGAGAGCTATCAAAACACTAGAAGTGTGCAATCACTAAACAGACAAACTGAGAGTTGAGTTAAAAGACCCCAACAATTATCATCTAAAACTCTTTCTCTTAAAATAGACATAATTATTGCTCTAGTTGGTGGCAGAGCTAGAACTCAAAACCAACATTTCTAACTCAAATTTTTTATCTCTAGAAACAAAGTTTTGTTTTTCTCCTTCTCCTCTTTACTTGTCTATATGTTCCATATGTTTAAAGTCCCAATTCAGGCATCCTTTCCACCTGGAAACCTGCAAAGATCCCCCATATTTGGGTTAGTTGCCCTTTGTATGTGCTCCAACAGTTTCTTGTACTTCATGTAGTTACTTGCATTATTAACTTATTAAAATATTAAATTTGAATTACTTGTTGTCTCTTCCACTAGTCTATAAGCTCTATGAGTGCTGGGGCCATGCCTGTTTTATTTACGTTCATATTTATAGAGCCTAGAATGGTGCTGGGCACATGGTACCTCAGTTAGTATTTATTGAAATGTTCACAGGTTGAAGGACTTAAATGTGCAAAAATGTAACTACTAGTCAGGATTCCAGATTCTCTTCAATAATTATATTTCAAAGCCTGAAATTAAATGAAAACTAGGGAGAATGAATAAGATCTTGGGACTTCCCTGGGGTCCAGTGGTTAAGACTCCACGCTCCCAATGCAGGGGGCACAGGAAGATCCCACATGCCACATGGTGTGGCCAAAAAAAAAAAATCTTTATGTATCTCTTTAGTATAACATGGCTTTTGCACCAGTGGGATACAATATAATATTTTTAAAAATATATTTATTTATTTTATTTATTTTTATTTTTGGCTGCGTTGGGTCTTCGTTGCTGCGCGCGGGCTTTCTCTAGTTGCAGTGAGCAGGGGCTACTCATCGTTGCAGTGCGCGGGCTCCTCATTGCAGTGGCCTCTCTTGTTGCGGAGCACGGGCTCTAGGCGCGCGGGCTTCAATAGATGTGGCACGCGGGCTCAGTAGTTGCAGCCTGCAGGCTCTAGAGCACAGGCTTAGCAGTTGTGGCGCATGGGCTTAGTTGCCCCGTGGCATGTGGGATCCTCCAGGACCAGGGCTCGAACCCGTGTCCCCTGCATGGGCAGGCAGACTCTTAACCACTGTGCCGCCAGGGAATCCCTATACAATATAATATTAATGGTGTTGAGAAATACCTGGAATTTATCTGTTATAGACTGATCCACTGAGAGAAATGAACAAAGATGACACAGTTCAAGTAACAGTTTAAAGTATACAGTTGGACTAGGATTAAATACATTAATTTATACCTAACAGGATGTTGACTAAAACTTTCCTCTTCATATATATATACATATATGTATACACACCCACACACACACATATATATAACAATCAAAGTGATTCAGTTATATATATGTGTGTGTATGTATATGTATACACATATATATAACAGAACCACTTTGCTGTACACCAGAAACTAACAGAACATTCTAAATCAACTATACTTCAATTAAAAAAAAAAAGTTTCCTCTTACCTCAGAATTAGAATCCAGGATCTCACAATGGGGGACAAAATATCCCAGTTTCAAAAGCCAATCATTTTGGTCCAAACATAAGAGGCCTTTTACTTTAACTATCACTAAGACCACTCCTCCTTCCGATTCCTTAAAATACTGGGGAGGGAAACAGGGTGTTCCAGTTATCTATTGCAGGTAACAAATCACTCCAAAGCTTAGTGGCTTGAAACGACAACAATCATTTTATTATCTGTCATGTTTTCTATAGATCAGGAATTTGGAAAGGACTTGGCAGGGCAATCCTGACTCAGGGTCTCTTATATACTTAAAGTCAGATGGGTGGCTGGAGTTGGAACAGCAGGGGGCTGGAGCAGCTGGGGGCTTACCAGGAATTTCTCTCTCTTCAGGTGCTCTCAGGACCTCTCCATGTGGCTTCTCTACATGAGCTAGTTTGAGCTTCCTCACAGCATGGTGACTTCAGAGCAGTCAGACTGCTTACTTGGTGGCTCAGAGCTCCAAGCACAAGTGTTGCAGCTAGGAAGGAATAGCTATATTTCCTTTTATGTCCTAGCCTCAGAAGTCATAATAGGTCACTTTTACCATACTCTATTGGTTGAAACAGTCACAAAAGCAGGGCTACTTTTAATGGGAGGGAATATAGACCCTACCTCTCTATTTAATAATGTCAAACTCACATTTTAAAAAACCAGACACGTAGTATGGGAGATACTAGACTAGTGACTCTCTTTGGAAAATGCAATCTGTCAATGGGATCATATTATCTATTGTGGGTCCTTGGTCTAAGAAGAGTGTTGTGCTTTTTCCTAATGGGGAGGGGAGAGGGCTGTTCCTCCTTAAAGCCAACTGAGGGTGAAAGTTACCAGATCATTATTTACAACAATTGGGTGTGCTTTCTCATTCTCCAATTGGAAGTCTGCTTAGACAGCACATTTTAATTTGCTCTTTGCTTGCTCAAGGAAAGAGAAATAAAATTGGAGAGAAGGGGGCAGTGGTGAGTGGCCTATATACTCACTGGAGTGGTAAGGATATGTGACTTTCCTAGGGTCAAGTGAATACTTTTGGTGCCTAACCAAGAGAACTGCCCACCCGGCAAGAGGACCCAAACAGCAAAAACCTGTGGGCCATAGCCCCAGGGCAGGAGACTCTCCCACATCAGGGATTTGTGCACTGGGGAGGCTCTACAGAATTTACGTAAGATAGCCTGCATTTGGATGCCTGCAACCTAGAGAGTATCAATGGCCTATCAGAGTTAGCACAGAAACAAAGACAGTAATCAGAGAGAGAATTTCACCATGTATTAGAGTCAGGGTTCAACCAGAGACACAGAACCAAGAGGAGATTTATTACAAGGAATTGGCTAATGTAACTGTGGCGGCTGGATAAGGAAGTTTGTAGTCTGTAGGGCAGGTAGTCAGAAAGAAAAGATCAGGAGCATGTTGGAACCCATGAGCAAAGGCCAAAGCTTCTTGTCCACAGGTAGTAAGGAAAGGAAGGTCATGAGCAGGCTAGAACCCCAATGGCATGAATTGTTTGGAATCTCTGAACTCGTGGAAAGCCTAATCCATTTTTGGAAGGGCTTACTTGATTAGGTCAGGCCCACCCAGGATAGTCTTTCTTTTATTAACTTAAAGTCAACTGATTAGGGACTTCTATCACATCTGCAAAAACCTTCATAGCAGCACTTATATTAGTGTTTGATTAAATAACTCGGGAATGTAGTTCAGCCTAGCCAAGTTTATGTATCAAAAAGCCATCACACAACAGCAGCCAGTGTATGAGATATGTGTCCTTCCCTTTTCCTTCCTCCCTGTGCCAATACACCAGGGGAGCTGGAGCCTAGAAAGAGAGATGGAGGAGGTGTCCCAGAGGTAGACCATACTGCCCTCCCAAGGACTCCAAAAGGAGGGAATGGGAGAAGGAGTAAAACAACAGAATACGTCCTTCCCCTATTTGTGCTCCTGGGGCTACAAATCTGGCCTGCAGTGGGAAGGGGAAGGCTTTGAAAGGATATAAGACATAATTTTAACAATTTTAAGCAAGTGGGAAGTTATGGGATCTAACTGAGGTATCATTAAGATATTTGCTGACTAGCAAGGAAAAGAGATTTAACAGCAAATTTGGGTACAATGACTGGAGACAAAATTCCACTGAGTTGAGACAACTAAATAACAAAATGATGAGATTACAAAAATTAGAAGAACTACTGCAGATGTTAAACAAAGAAGAAAAAAAATAAGTGGCTAGAGTGGTCAGGGAAGGCTTGTTTCTAAAAGGCAGGATTTGGACTGGGCCTTCTTAAAAGATGAGCAGTATTTAGAAAGTGGGAGCATAGGGGAAGCTAGTGAGAATAAAAGCTTAGAGAAACATGTACATGTGCAAGTCAGGACAGGGAGAACACTGGACTGATCAGAGCAAAGTATGTTTGTTAAGGAGCTAAGTATCGATAGGGGCTAGACTAGGCAGGGTCTTGAGAGTTAGGCAGAGGAGTTGAGACCAATGACGTAGTTGGTAGGAAAGCTTGTAGGTTCTTGAATGGAAAGCTTGAGGGAAGTTTTTTGTTCTGTTTTGAATCTGTTAAAGGCATTAATGTGACAGTGGTATAATATAGTTGGATTTTAGGGGAGAAGGACTGGGATTCAAGAGGGCTAGTTACGATGCTGTTGCAATATTCTAGATGGGAATTCATAAAAACCTGATCCAGAATCACAAAGGTAAAATGGAATTGGAGGAGAAAGGAAAAATCTGAGAAATATTTCAAAGACAAAAACAATAAGATTGATGACCAAATGGAGTGTGATGGCAGAAAGGATAATTGAGTATTCCTTCGTTTCTAGCTTGGGGAACTAGAAAGATGGTGGTATTTGAAACATAAATGAGGAATTTAGGGAAGGAAAATCTATTTGGGAGACCAAGACTGTTAGTTCAGTTTGTGATTATTGAAGCTAAAGTCATGATTTGAAGTGGAAATATCCTAATAAAAGTTGAAAAAGAGAACATCCAGATTAGCCCGATAGCAATATGCATGAAGGACTGCAAGAGGGAGGTCCATGCTAGGAACTGAAGGGCTTGGAGGCACAGGTGGTGTTTTTTAAAATGACTCTTCCAACTGAAGGTGGTGTCATTTAGAAGAGAAAGGAGTAAATAGGAACAGTTGGTTTACCCAGATGGTGTTAAAGAACAAAATAGGATTTGATTTCTGGACCATGGTTTAAGATCCTAGAACTGGTGAGTTTTTGGCAAGGAACAGGGAATATGTCATGAAGACAAAAAATAAAAAGGTTTCCTTTTTAAAAATTTTTATGTTTTAGAGGGGAGGGGAGAAATCATTGGGAAGGAAATAGGAAATTGTTCTTGGGGAGAGGGGAAAGAGCTAAAGAGAACTAAGTGAACAAATACAGGTCTCAAAGAAAGAATAACATTGTAGAAGACACCCAGTGTTTCAAAAGAGTTAACTATAGGTGAAAGGAAGCTGAATTTATTAATATTCATTGAGAGTTTACTATATGCCAGCACTATGGCAAATCCTTTGTATGTCATGGATATCTTTCTATGTCAGTAAAGATCCGCATTGTCATTTCTAATGGCTGCATAGCATAGTATCGAGGGTCATTCTGGTAAGCTACAATGAACTCTCCTATTCATACATTTTCCCCACCTTTTTGTATGCTCTCTTTTTCTCAATAACAGATGAACTTTTCTTTTTAGTTTGTAATTTAATTTTAAACAATTATCATGATTCAAAAAATATATTAAAAAGTATACAGTAAAAATGTTTCCTTCCATTCTTGTTTCCTGTCCCACCCCAATGATTATTAGCTTCCTTTGTCTCTTTCCATAATTCCTTTATGTTATACTTTTTATATTATATAAACAAATATAAATATGTACTCTTATTTTTTCCTTTTTTTCAAAAAACGTAAGGTAAAAAGCATCTTGTGATCATCTCTTTAGGGTAAAATCTTAGATGTGATATTGCTGAATTAAAGGGTAGTTTCAGTTAAAATCTTAAACATATTGCCCAGTTGCTCATCAGAAAAGCTGTATATAGCAACAATGCATGAATGTCATGAAGTCCATTTTATTTATTTTCTAATTTCAGTGCATCCCAAATATCTGAAAATGTATGGGAAGCCAGAATAAATGTTTAAAAAATCACTATAATTTGTAATATAAGACTAGTTTGGGTATCATACAGAAGTGATTATACAAAAGAATTTGGACTTAATCATTTATAATTTATAATACAGACAAATGGACACAATGAGAAGGAAAGGTTTGATCTATGTTGTCGTTTATTTTTCTGTGTTTATCTTATTGGATGCGTAGAGAGGGAGGAATGAACAAATGGAAAAATATCAGTTGTTTGTGATGTAAAGAAAATAGAGCTTAATGAGACAAAGAAAAATCAGAATGAGACATAGGGGCAGACTTAAGATGAGAGTGAAAAAAGGGTAGACAATTTCATTGGGCTTCATACATCTGATAAGGCATATTGCCAGATCATCTCTTCCTATTACTTTTTAAAAAAAACTCCTGTTACAACCTCTACTATCTATTATTGAATTGGTACATATGATTATAATAGAAATTAAAACTATATTTCAAGTGATGAATATGTACATTTGTCTTTTTTTTTCCTTCTTAAATAGAATTGATTGCCTGAAGAAATGGATACTTCTCCCTCCAAAAAATATCCAGTTAAAAAACGGGTGAAAATACACCCAAACACGGTGATGGTGAAATATACTTCTCATTATCCTCAGCCTGGGGATGATGGATATGAAGAAATCAATGAAGACTATGGAAATTTTATGGAAGAAAATCCAAAGAAAGGCCTGCTGAGTGAAATGAAAAGAAAAGGAAGAACTTTCTTTGGAACCATGGATACTCAACATCCACCAACAGAAGACCCAATGACCAATGAAATTGGACAATTCCAAAGCTTTGCAGAAAAAAATATTTTTCAATCCAGAAAAATGTGGATAGTGCTGTTTGGATCTGCTTTGGCTCATGGATGTGTAGCTCTTATCACTAGGCTTGTTTCTGATCGTTCCAAAGTTCCATCTCTAGAACTGATTTTTATCCGTTCTGTTTTGCAGGTCTTATCTGTGTTAGTTGTGTGTTACTACCAGGAAGCCCCCTTTGGACCCAGTGGATACAGATTGCGACTCTTCTTTTATGGTGTATGCAATGTCATCTCTATCACCTGTGCTTATACATCATTTTCAATAGTTCCTCCCAGCAATGGGACCACTATGTGGAGAGCCACAACCACAGTCTTCAGTGCCATTTTGGCTTTTTTACTTGTAGATGAGAAAATGGCTTATGTTGACACGGCTACAGTTGTTTGCAGCATCTTAGGTGTTTGTCTTGTCATGATCCCCAACATTGTTGATGAAGATAATTCTTTGTTAAATGCCTGGAAAGAAGCCTTTGGGTACACTATGACCGTGATGGCTGGACTGACCACTGCTCTTTCCATGATAGTATACAGATCCATTAAGGAGAAGATCAGCATGTGGACTGCACTGTTTACCTTTGGTTGGACTGGGACAGTCTGGGGAGTATCTACTATGTTCGTTCTTCAAGAACCCATCATCCCATTAGATGGAGAAACCTGGAGTTATCTCATTGCTATATGCATTTGTTCTACTGCAGCCTTCTTAGGAGTTTATTATGCCTTGGACAAATTCCATCCAGCTTTGGTCAGCACCGTGCAACATCTGGAGATTGTGGTAGCCATGGTGTTGCAGCTTCTAGTGTTACATATATTCCCTAGTGTCTATGATGTCTTTGGAGGGGTAATCATTATGATTAGTGTTTTTGTCCTTGCTGGCTATAAACTTTACTGGAGGAATTTAAGAAGGCAGGATTATCAGGAAATACTAGACTCTCCCATTAAATGAATACCTGATTATTATCTTGTTAATGTTCAGTTATTAATAGGTACACTGACATTTTAATGTTCACCTGTAAATGTTGTGTTGTATAACTGACAGAGTGCTATATAATATATAATTAATATATGCAGATGTGGAAAACTTTATTCTAGTCTAATATATTAAAAACATATACTAAATTATGTGGAATATCATGAATCTGGTCTCTTTGCTGTTAAAAATAACAGACAATTTTTATTATAAAAATGATTATTTATTATAAATAATAAAAGGGTAGAGAATGTTAACTTTTATCACTAAAGAACATAAGACTTGAAGAAATGACTCCTTTCAGATGGAAATTCTGCGGTCCTGAAGTTCAAAAATTAGTAAAATGTTCATGCCCAATGTTCTATAAATGTTCAACAAAAATCCTTCAATATTCAAAAATCTATAAGGTGAAATGCTGAATACCAAGTCCTGTTTTGTCATCTATTTGCATTAGAAAACTAGAGGTGATTGATTGGGCTTGGTAAAGTAGCTTGAGTGAGTTGAGGCAAGAAAGAGGGAACGAAGGAAAGGAGCTGGTTTTTCACTGGCAGTGGTGGTTGTCCTACCTTAGAAGAAATTGGTCTTCCCCTTGCTAAGGCCACATTAGGCAATGCATAGTAAATGGAGGTAGGGAAAAGATTGGATTCCTGCCAGCTCTACTTAGTCTATGCCATTTTGTGCCTTACGGTGGGAGATAGAATGCTGGGGGAGGGTCTACTCATCCTCAGTTATGCAGATCTCTTCCAAACCTGCCCTTGTTTATGTAGTAAGTATATATGTGAGCTGCAGTAAAGGTACTCCTTACCCCTGAAAAAGACACTAACAGTAATCATAGTACAGCAGAAAACTGAAAACTTTGTGTCCTGAGATTCTTTTCAGAAGAGCTTAAAAGTCTGTAAAACCACATAGAGTAACAATAATTTGGGTCTAATTTGGGAAATTTTTACTAATTTAGCACAAACAAATGTTGATATGGTACTGCTGATTAAGCTATAGTTATTGAGCTATCTTAACCTCAAATACACCCATCTATAACTTTCCTCTGTGATGCTATGGCTCAGACCCTGCAAACTACATTTTTCCTATGCCAGATGGTGTCTCACTAGGTTCCACCAATAAAGGGCATTAGAGGGAGACTGTAAAACAGAGGGGATAAAGGACTTCCTCCTTTCTGTTTGCTTGCAGTTTCTGTCATTTTTACCCCCGCAATAAGCAAGAGCCCTTTGGTCCAGAAGCAGCAATTGATCTCAGCCTTAAGCTTCTTTTGGCACTCCTCCACCCCCTACCCAGCCTCATCATCTCCCTCTCAGTAGCAGCAGGACCAGCTGCACAGCATCCTCCCAGGGGTATAAGCTACAGGTCAGCAAGTCATTCCTCTGAGCTCCTGAGACCTGATGATCCAACCTTGATTCCTCTTTTTCACTACTCCTAGGGGTGGTAGCGGCTCTCTATAGTTATTATATCTGGGCTGCTTCAGTGTTCCCTTTTTGCTTTTCCAGTCCATCAACACCCAATACTATGTTCTCTGTTGTAGTATCTTGTGATTTCTGTTCTCCTAATATGCCTTCAAACATACCCCAAAGGAACCCAAAGTCATTTGTAGGGTGTTTGTGCTTTTGGAAAATGTTAACATTCAGATTTTTCAGGAATTACTGGATCTCAATAGAAATTACCCAAACTGAAGCACAGAAACAAAAATATTTGAAAAAAAAATGAACAGAGCCTGGAATGACCTGTACTAAGGATTAAGAAGTCTAGTATAAGTGTAAGTGTAGTCACAGAAGAAGAGAGAGAATGGGGCATAAAAAAAGATTTGAAGAAACACTGGCCAAAAGTCTTCCAAATTTGGTAAAAAGATACAACAACCAGCAATCCGCAGATCCAGGGAAATAAGTGAACCCCCAGCATCATAAATACAAAGAAAATCACACCTGGAAACATAGTGTAACTGCTGATAAACAAAGATAAAGAAACAAAATCTTAAAAGCAGCCAGAGGAAAGGATATATGACACAGAGGGAAACAATGATAAGAATTACAGCTGGCTTCTCATCAGAAAGAGTGGAGGCCAGAAAACAACAGAATGACAGTTTAAAGTGCTGTAAGAAAACCCTTTGATGGCTTCTCATTGCCTATAGGATAAAGTCTAAGGCCCTTAACTTGCATAACCCACTCTTGTTTACACTTTTAGTCATCTTCTGCTCTAGCAATATTCTACTATTGTGTAATACCTTTTTTTTTTTTAAACGCAGGCCCCTCTTTGTGGAAAGCCCCTCCCTTCTTTGCCTACCACACACCTCCCCTCCCCCTGTGGCCTAATGTCCCCCTGTACATATCTATTGCTGTATTTACTATACAAATAAGTATCTGTTTAAATCTAATTCTCTGACATTGAATGGAGCTCCTTTAAGTTGAAGACTGATTTTTAGATCTCTGGTATCTATTGTACTGCGTACCACAGAGTGGACTCAATCAATTTTTGTTGAATTAATTCCCATAAAAGAGTAACAATACTCAGTATAGAAACTGAATTTAGTTACCAGGGTCCACTAATTTCTATACTTCACAGTCAAGCCTGTGATTAATTTCTTCTTACTGATTAGTAGATAGTTTTTTTTTTTTTGTCCTAAATAGTCCTTACAGTGATGCTAAACCAGATCATTCTCTCTTTTTTTTAAATTTTATTTTTGGCTGCGTTGGGTCTTCATTGCTGCGCGCAGGCTTTCTCTAGTTGCCGCGAGTGGGGGCTACTCTTCCTCCCGGTGCGTGGACTTCTCATTGCGGTGGCTTCTCCTGTTGCAGAGCACAGGCTCCAGGCATGCGGGCTTCAGTAGTTGTGGCACATGGGCTCAGTAGCTGTGGCTCACGGGCTCTAGAGCACAGGCTCAGTAGTTGTGGTGCGTGGGCGTAGTTGCTCCGCGGCATGTGGGATCTTCCTGGACCAGGGCTGAAACCTGTGTCCCATGCATTGGCAGGCAGATTCTTAACCACTGCGCCACCAGGGAAGTCCTAAGCATTTCTAACTATAAGCCCTCCATAGTTTCCTGGGAAAGGTCTTAAGACATGGAGGCTCATTTTTCCTTTCCTTGTCTTCCCAAATTCTTTCCTTTGGGATGAATGAAGTGAACTGCCTACATGTTTTTATCCTAGACAGATTAGCTACCCGTATCTGAGGCCCCATTTCTAGTCCATAGGTCATAAGTTTTGACCTAAATGTTGTTGCCTGATCCTGGCTAGTCCCTAGTCCACTCATAACTAATTAGCAGGGTTGATTCCCGTTTTTGGTTTGAGTTCTGCTGAAAGAGAGGAAGAAGCAGCCAAGTGCATGTTTATATTTGGAAGTTGGGGAGACAGACCGTGTGAAAGGAGTCTTGTCTGGGACAACTCCCACCCCTTACGAACATGGACTCCATTCCTTCTAAGTACACCATACTGCAATATATGACTTTCTGTCTATCTACCCTTCCACCCAATGCTTTCCTCTCTCATTGCTGTTTCCTTATTTTTCTTCTTCAATTCCTTCTCATATCTTTTTAGTTTCTCTTTCTTTCTTTTTTTTTTTTTTTAAGAGTTCCTGGTAAGAATGGGTGATGAAGGAACTTTTAAAGGAAGATTAAAAGAAAAACACATATTTACAGGGAACTAAAATCCTTTTATGAAAAAGCTCTCTCCCTTACTTCTTCTATTACTTAAATAGATGGCACACAGTAGTCAATAGATCTGGATCAAAATCTCACAAAGGGTCTGTTCAGATCATTGGCCCATTCAAAATACATATTCCCACACAAAATGAAATCTAAACTTATGACTTCAGCATATTTTTTCTGGGTTTAATTTCCCCACTCAAGGCAATGATATAAGCTACCTGATGGCAAGGACTATTTTACCTGTTATATTTGTATTCACACTCCCTAATCCCATCACATGTAACTAGAATTGAATTGAACCAGGTGCAGCTAACAGTTTGCCATGTGATTTTGGAGAAATAGTTTCAACCTCTGGACAATGGTTTATATAGCTTCAAAAATGAATGTAATAATATCTCAATCCATAAACTTTATAAAATGTATCAACAAATAAAACTATTGTATTAGACAGCTTGGGCTGCTATAACAAAATGCCACAGACTGTGGCTTAAACAGCAATTTAATTTCTCACAGTTTTGGAGACTAGAAGTCCAACATCTGGGTACCAGTATGGTTAGTTTCTCGTGAGAGCTCTCTTCCTTGTTTGCACATGGCTGTCTTCTCACTGTGTTGTGAAGACAGAAAGCAATCTCTCTGCTGTCTCTTCTTATTGTCTCTTCTTATAAAGACACTAATCCTCCAGGATTAGGGCCCCACTCTTATCACCTCAGTTAACCTTAATTACCTTTCAAAGGCCCTATCTCCAAATACAGTCACATTGGGGGGGTTAGGGCTTCAACGTATGAATTTTGAGAGGGAGCACAATTCAGTCCACATCAGCCATGATAAAATATACACAGGTATTTAGACCCTCAGAATAAATCCAAAATTCACTTAGCATTATTGACTTTAGATGCTAATTATGGGATATAGACAGAGTAGCTGCCCAGAATTTCGTGGTCCATTTGTCCCAGTCAACTTGAGGCCAGGAAGGGACCATGGGTGATTTGTGCTTGACCTTGTGATCCTATATATGGCAAGAGAACCACATTCCTCTATCAGGACCCAAACGAATAATTTTGAAGTTAAATACAGAAAAGCGTAAACTCTTGGAATTTACAGTCAGGACCAGGATTTAAAATGGGAATGGAAGATGTATTAACGCTTTAAACAATATTTACTGACGAGCTACCATGTGCTAGGCACTGGGGAAGAACTGAATACTGACATGGTTTCTGACTTAATTGAGTTTACAATCAGGTAGGGGTATGGACAGGTCCTTTCAACAGCAGGATGGGGAAAATACCTGTGCACCCCAGCAGGCTTCCCTGAGGGGGCATCGCCTAAGCAGAGCCCCAGAGATGTCTGGGGAGGAACGAGGCAGGTGATGGCGAGCTGCAGCACGGGTCTGAGGAGAACCAACTTTCTCACGGCTGGTGGCTGGGGCTGGGGCTGGGCCGCTAAGAATGGGCAGACCCGGCACCCAAGGTCACTGTCCCCCCTCACAGCAAGGCTACCGCAGCCAAGACGGGAAGCTACCCACGCACCAGGGTACTTTGAAGGCCCTCAGACTCAGCTTATTTCGGTTTGCGGCTCAAATTAAGCATATGTCTTACATTTTTCTCTCAGGTCCCCATTTCCAGGCCTTTTTGTTTGTTTTTTCTTTTTCGCTCCCCGGCCCTAAGAACATTCCGCTGGCAAGACCTTCTGGTGCAGAAACGAGAAGGAAGCTCCCAGAGCAGTCGGGGCTGAACTCGAGAAGCAGTCATTTCTGCTGTAGAGTCTCCCGTGGCGCTGAGGAGGAAGGCCCAAAGTAATAAGCCAGAACAGCCGGGGAGACAAAAGCAACAAGACTCAGGGTCAAGCAGGGAGCTTCTTGCGTTCTCACTCCCTCTCCGCGGAGCCGCCTCAGCTCGCTCCACACCCAGCACAGCGCTTGATTGACAGGGGGGCCCACCCAATCCCAGCGCGGCGCAGACAGCTTTCGCGTCAGTGGAAGGAGAGACTGAGCCTATCAGATTGGGCAGGGAGGGGGTTTCCTGCCCGCGCGGATCCACCCACGGCCTCGCGACCAGTCGGCGCTGCAGCCCCGCCCTCCCGCCACGCGCGCCCCGCCCCTCTCTTCAGAGCTACGCGGCGGCTGAGCGGAGGCCTCGTGCCGTAACGGCCATCGCGGCGGCCGCGGCGGCGTCCCGGTGCCCTCTTCAGGTGAGCTGGGGCCACCCGGGCTCGGCAGAAGGGAGGTGAGACGGTCGTGCCGGCAGGCAGACGCACAGAACAGCCTTTCCTTGCCCCGGGAATCCACACAGCCTGTTACTTGCCGCGGTGCTTCCTCTTCCCCGGCGAAGTTAGCCCCCGGGGCGCCGTCTGCCGGCCCGGAGCTGAGCCGGAGGGGGCGGGGAGGCCGCTCGGCCGGGCCTGGGCGTTTGCCTCGGAGCTCTGTGCGACCCTCCGGCCACTGCCCCGGGCGGCGCGGCCCCGCGGCCTCCCGGTCCATCCCCGGAACGTCGGGTCGGGGTGAGCGCCGCGGCCGGCCGCCCCCGCGAGGCTGGGAGGTCGAGTGTGAGGCGCGAGCCCTTCCCCGTTTCTTTTCCTCCCCGAAAGTCTTGTCGGCTGTTGTGGCGCAATCCGAGGCCGCGAAGGTAGGGACGTGGTAGTGGAGGGAAGGGGGGCGCTCACCTCCAGCCCGAGAGGAGGGGGAGGGAGTCGTTCCCCGTGCGGAGGGTGGACGTCCTCGGGATGCGCCTCCCGCCCCTCCTCCCACTCCCAGCCGTTTTCCTCCTCCTCCTCGGGAAAGCTGGGTTATTTTAATGTTATGGACCTGCTGTAGATGCGTATGCGAGTTGCTTGGGCTGTGAGCTTTTGACTTGAGTTGTAATATATCCGGTAAAAAAAAGAAAATGTATCTCGATAGTTGTTTTGTAACCTTTCTTATGTGTGTCCATGAAAGTTAAATTTGCCGTAAGAAGCTCGGGGAGCTGGATTTTGTTCGGGGCTGAGAACTCTTGACATTATAGACGCCCAATTAGTGTCGAACGAATGAACTAGTCACCTAAAAATAATTCTACCCGTTAGATTTGGTGAGAAGCCATGGGAGTTATGAAAGAATAAGGTTAAGGAGAAATTTCTAACCCCATCTTGGGTGGTGAGCAAAGAAGCTCACTCAGTGTCCGGTCAGAACGGGTAAGTGTTGCAAGAGGTATTCATTGTTAAAAATCTTACTTTGGTAGATTTATGAAAGACCAACTATACAATTTAGTAAGCACTTGGAAAGCACTGTGCCTAAAGTCTCAACCTTCAGCGAGTTCACAGAGTCAATGGGGAAATATAATCCAAGAAGGTTTTGTTTGGTAATTGTCAATAAGGTTCGGCTCTTAAACAGGCATCCCATTCAAAGTTTGATAGAAACTCAAGAACTATGCATTGGTTGATTAATATTAGTTTTATTTCATCTTGATCACAAACTTTGGGATTTTCTTCTTTGGAAAATTGTGATCTGTGAACAGCTTGCAGAATGTTCAAGATTTCTCAGCTGTGCTTGTGCATGTATTAAATTTTAAATTGTTTGCTCTATTTTTCTAAGCATTATCTTTAGTCCAGATTTTACCAGTGCTTTCAGGTCCATGTAAATAAAGCTTCAAACATTTTGTTAGATATTGAATGATGCTTTATGCCACTGGGTTCATTTTTCTTTTGAACCTTTGAGAACTTTCCTGCCAAAACTCAAGGTAGATTGATGTGATTATTGTTCTAAATCACTTGTCAGGAAGAATTAATAAATACAGTTGCAGTCCGTTTTTTTCTCTTATAGTTTAATTAATAATTTTTACAATTTACTCACCTTTATAATATGGAAAAGTACCAAATGTTGTCTACCTACACCAGAAGACTAAATGGTTATTTAGTTATTTAGTCAATAAGTAGAATTGGAGGAAACTCTTGAAATTACTAAGCATTTAACAAATTCTCTATGAATACTTTGCTGTGCTGTTTTAGGAAGACAGCTGACAGGGCCACAAATGACATTTAAAGATTATTTAATAAGGCAACAATTCTGTTTGGATGCTCACTTTATTTGAAAGATAGAATTTATAGTCTTCCCTTCAAAACTGATTCCATATGCTGACTTTGTTTTGGTGATTTTATCATGCCTTAAATTACCCAGACATAAACCTTGGTTTTATCTTTGACTTCCTCTATCCACGTAACTTAACATTGGCCAATTTTTGTCAACCATTTTCTGAAATTTCTTTCAGATATCTGTTCCTTCCCACTAGCTTTTAACTGGGTTTTCTGCCTGTCTTTTCTCCCTACTCAGTATGTCCTGCCTTCTGCCTGTTCTTAAAATAATGCTTCCAACGCCCTCACTGTTAAACCAGCAATAGTTCCCTGTTATTTACAGAGTATAGTTCAGAATTCCCAGCCTTCTAACAATCTGCTCAAAACCTGTGTTTTCTAATGATGGCACTAATTCTCTATAGGAGCTGTCCACCCTAACCAACCCCATCTCTTGTTCTCATTTAGACTTTGTATTTTTCTACCTTGGTATCTGTTGAAACTTTGCCTGTGTATAGCCTGCGTTCTTTAAAAGAAATTTTCCTCCTTAAATTAAGTGGCAAATGAAGGCAAATTTTGTTGAAGTTTCATTTTTGGTCCTTTAGTGCAACCTTCCAGATCTTTCTGTTCCCTGTGTTGTTGCTTTCCTTTGAATGCACTGCCCTTACTGTTTTATCATTCCTTTGGTTTTTAATCTTATGTGGACTTGTATCATAATACTATGGAACAATATTGTGGGAACGTTGGAATCCAACCTTCTGTTTTATAGATAGGGAAAATGTAATCCATACAGACTAACTGCACTAAAATTCAACTAGTGATGGTGGCAGAGCTGAGACTCAAACCTTGATTTCCTGCTTGACTTCTTAACTCAAGTTGTGTTATTAAAAAAAAAAAAGATTTTGTATTCTGTATGAAACTACTTTTCATCTCTTGCAATGTCATTTTGTATTGTTTGCTTCACATTACTTTGCATTTTGTGTATTAATGCCTTCTCATATAGATTCAAAACTTCTGTATGAGGGCAGGGGAACCTTCATGACTTGCATTGTTTGAATCATTGAAACAGTGATTTAAAGTCTACATAGAGACTTCTAGCTTGTTGGATGTATTAACAGCTTTAACAAAATAATATTGTCATGTCCACTGTTGAGTCCTATGACTCACTAAAAATGAATCTCTTAGAAGTTTCACTGTTGGATTTTAGTTTGTTTGGCTCTCTTGATAAAAGAGACTGAATCTTTGGGAGCCTTGAAAGTAGATGTGAACAATGACTTATTTGGTGACTAAGTTTATTGACCTAACTAAATGTTCTTTTTCTCTTTTTGGTAGAACAGTAACACTTTTACATTTTGCTATTTTGTCATTTTGTTCATCTGTCAAGAACCAGGTTATTGAGCAATCTGCTTATTGAGCAAAACATTCTGTAAACCATTTGTTCCATTTGGGGAGTTAGAGAGCTTTTATATATTTGTTCTTCACATTTTTTTCCCTCTTAACTTTAAAGTTTCTGTTAATACCAGCAGCATAGGGTTTCCTTGGTATTTTTGTTACATTGATGTAGCAAGAGTTGAATGGTATAAGACAGCACAGAAACGTATCAGGGGAAATATCTCTGGAGGGTATGCTTTACTTTTTTGGCTTGCAACAAATTAGAAGCTATTTTTCTTTTATTGTTTGGTTGTTTATAATGGCTTATTCTTATTTGTTTAAATAAATTATCTGCTAAAATAAACTGTGGAAACACTGATTCTCTTGTTCTTTTTTCCTGAAATTGTACCTAAGGAGTGCTGAATTGGATAAGTATGGTATGAATAATTTCTGCTTTTGTTCAAACAGACCAGTTGAATAAAGCAGTGAGAGTATGGCTTGGAGAGATCTTTTAAAAAATGGGTGCATTGAAAAAGTTTTTTTTTTTTTTTAATGAATCAGCCTTCCCAAACTTTCAGTACATGCATGCTTCAAAATCATGTTGCATTTAGATCAATTCAAATAATAAATATAACAAAGAATTTAATGTTCCTTGTATTTTTTGAGTATTCCAGCTATATTGTAAAAACATTTTATTAATTAAGGCACTGGAAAGGTTTTTGGAAATGCTTGATCACTTCCAGATACTATATGTTTTTAAGCAACATTTTTATTTTTAGAAACATTTAGAATACTTCCTGTACAACCTCCCCCACCCCCACCCCCCCAACCCCGAATTTTTGCTGCCCTAGGAAGTCAGATTTTGGGTTGGCCAAAAAGTTTGTTTGGAAAAACCCGAATGAACTTTGTGGCCAACCCAAATACTTTAGTTTTTCTATGTTTTTTTACATTTCTTTCACATGTTCTTAGAAAGCCCTATAAAGCCTTCCATGATTTGGCTTTTGCCAGCTTCTAGCTGCATTTCTTGCCATTATCTTTTTCCTTTAGGCTGCTCTTTGGGCCTTGAATAGCCAAGCTCTTTTTTGCCTTGGAGCCTGTGAACATGCTCTTCCCTCTGGCAGATGGCTTCTTTGGGTTAATAAGTATTAAGTTTGGTTGCTAGTAACAGAAAGACACCGAATAATAATTTCTGTCCCACACCAGAGAAATCCAGAATTTACATGACACTCATTTATTAAGTGTTATTTCCAGTTTTTTTCCTATTATAAATAACTTTGAAATAAAGATCTTGTGTATAAGACCTTAGAAAATTTTCCTTTTGATTAATTCCTGTTGTGGGATCCAATTGAAAGTTCCATTAATTTCTTTAAAAATTTGTTTAGAGAAAGTATCATCATGTTTTTTAAAATTGCAAAGTGCCCAAATTTCAGTGTATCCCTAATGAATTTTCCCAATTGTAGACATAGGCCCATTACCCAGATCAAGGTATAGAACGTTCCTAGTGCTCCAGAAGGCTCTCTCATGGGTCCTCCCAATCTGTATCTCCTCCCCGCCCCCCCACCCCCCGCAAAGTAATCACCATTTTGACCTATGTCACCATAGGTTATTTTTGCCTGTTTTTGAACTTAATATAAGTGGAACCATACAGTATATACTTTTGTGAATGGCTGCTTTTACTTAACATTGTGTTTGTGAGACTCACCCATGATGTTGGGTACAGCAGTAGTTGGTCTTTTTCACTGATGGCAGCATTTTGTTGGATGAATACATACATTAAAAAAAAAAAATTCACCATTAATGGATGTTTGACATACTTCGTTTTTTTTTAGCTGTTGTGAATAAAGCAGCTATGAACATTTACTTACAAGTCTTTTAGTGGACATACACCCTCATTTCTTTTGAGTATATATACGTGGGAGTAGAATTGCTCTGTTTTTGTCTACCAGTTTTTTTTTTTTTTTAATTTTTAATTTTTTCAATTTTTTGGCTGCATTGGGTCTTCATTGCTGCATGCGGGCTTTCTCTAGTTGCAGCAAGCGGGGGCTACTCTTCATTGCGGTGCGCGTGCTTCTCATTATGGTGGCTTCTCGTTGCAGAGCACTGGCTCTAGGTACGTGGGCTTCAGTAGTTGCAGCATGTGGACTCAGTAGTTGTGGCACACGGGCTCTAGAGCGCAGGCTCAGTAGTTGTGGTGCACGGGCTTAGTTGCTCTGCGGCATGTGGGATCTTCCCGGACCAGGGCTCGAAACTGTGTCCCTGCGTTGGCAGGCGGATTCTTAACCACTGCACTACCAGGGAAGTCCCTTTCTACCAGTTTTTGAACCTGATTGAACTAGTTCTCTGGCTGCTCCATAGTAGTTTCCTGGGATTTCTCTCTTTACCATAAAACTAGTGATTCCCTTTGCCTTAAATCTCTTATTTCCTGTGAATCATGTAATTCCTTTTTTTTTTTTTTAATTGTTTTGACCCCTTCTTTTGATGGGGTATAGTAGATTCCTGTGAAAAGTTGAGATCTGTGTTAATAAAAACCCCTTTATTTATTTATTTATTTATATTTGGTCTTCCCACTGATTTGGTTGGTTGGGTAAGGAGTTGTAGGTTGGAAATAATTTCCCTTCTGAATTCTGAAGGCATCTCTCCATTGTTTTCTAGCTTGTGACCCATTTAAGAATTCTGAAGACATTCTGATTCCTGATCCTGTTTTTTGCCTTTCTGGAATTTTGTAAATTTCATGAGGGTGTGACTTGGCATACATCTATTTTTGTGTGTTTCCTTAAATATTATTCATTGTGCCCTCCAAATCTTGCCAAATTATGTTCATCAGTTCTGGGAAATTTTCTTGAATTTTTTCATTGATGGTTGGATTAATCTGCTAGGGCTGCCATAACAAAATACCGTAGACTGTGTGGTTTAAAGAACAGATACTAATTTTCTCACAGTTTTGGAGGCTAGAAGTCCAAGATCAGGGTACCGTCAGGGTTGGTTTGTGATGAGTTCTCTTCTTGGCTTGTAGACAGCTGCCTTCTCAGTGTGTCCTTACAAGGCCTTCCATGGAGAGAACTGTATCTTTCCTCTTATTTTGAGTATACCAATCCTGTTGGATTAGGGCCCCACCCTTATGACCTCATTTAACCATAACTACCTCCTGAAGGCCGTATCTCCAAATACCGTCACACTGGGGGCTAGGGCTTCAACATATAAATTTTGAGGGGACACAGTTCAGTCCATTACAGTGGTTTACTCTTCTCCCTTTTGTATCTCTCTCTGGGAAACTTCTGTTCATTGTTTGGATCTCTTAGACTAGTCCTCTGATACTCCCTTTTTCTCTTACTTTTCACCTCCTAGTCTTTTGGCTCTATTTTATATGGGAGGCTTTCTTAACTTTATTTCCTAAGCCTTCTGTTGAATTTTTCATTTTTTGCTGTGAAGATTTTGATTTCCCAAGAGTTCTTTTTGTTCTCTTAAAGATTCTCTTTCATAGAGAGCATCTTGTGCTTCTGTCATGGACGCATTGTCTTCTCTAATTTCTGAGGCTATAAATAGCTTTTTTAAAAACTTTTTTTTTTTGCAGCCTCTGTTCCTTCTAAATTGGTCTCCAGCTTTTATGTTGGAGACTTACTTCAGGTGTCAGTAATCAATCCTTGGATGTTATCTAGTGAGTGAAAGTCTGAATTGATGGGGACTTGAAGACTTTGAATTTCATTGCATGGTGGCCCAAGTGAGCCATTTTTTGAGAAAACCCTGATTGATGTGCAGGAGGTGTTTTCCTCTTGGGTCAGGTTCATGAAGGAAAACTCAAATCTGCTTGAGGTCTGAAAGTCTGGCCACCAAGTTTTTTGGTTTGAGGGATTGGATTTCTCATTCCCCTACTTTTGGTAGGGTATGCAGATCTTTAATTATATCTGGTGAGCCCTAGTTCAGAGTGGAGTAACCAACCAATCAGAATGATTTTACATTTTTAAAGGGTTGTAAAAAAAGAAGAATATGTGGCAGAGACTGTGTGGCCCGTAAAGACTAAAACATTTACTATCTGGCCCTTTACAGAAAAGGTTTGCCTACCTTGTTCTGGTTGTAATGGTTCTGATTTCCTTTTATAAAGCTTCTAGACTACTACTACTTTTACTCCCACTCAAGCTTCAGTTTACAATCTTGGAGCTTCCTGAAGCTATTTGTTTTAATTTAGTCTAGTGCATATCATGGAAGTTATGACTAAGAATTGGTAGGATATACTCTATTATCAGAGATATGAGATTTTTTAACGTAAAATCTCAAGAAGTAAGAAAAGCAAAATACTGAAGAAATAAATCACAACGCATAATGAGTGTACGTGTGCATTGTTCTTTTTCTTGTCATCTAAGTGCAGAACATAAGTGCGTATACTTTGAAGAATGGGGAAAGGGGCATTGAGAACAGGCCCAAGTCATGTTTTAAATGAGCAGTTTTCATCAGCTCTCTCTGTAGTTGGTAAATCATAACTGGCAGAATAAATTGGCTCCAGACAAGAAGCTGTTCCAGGCAGTAATATACATATACGTATATATGTGTAAGTGTGCATATATATGTGTGTGTGTGTGGTTGTATTTGTCCACCTGATATCAGTCAGAAACGAGAGAGAGAATTAATGTAAGCCACGTGGCAGGGTGGGAGAAACAGGAATTGCATTGTTATAGGAAATAAAGTAAAATGTCTGTTCCTTTAAGTGCTAGCTGCTGAAAAACTGTTATGTTTAGTCTTAATTGTGTGAGCAGTCTCATCACAGGTTTCTTGTATAATACTTTTCTTTCCTTTAAATGGTGTCTTGTCTTTAGTATTTATCTCCGGTTTTTTTTTTTTTTTTTTTGGCTGCATGTGGCATGCGGGATCTTAGTTCCCCGACCAGGGATCTAACCTGTGCCCCCTGCATTGGGAGTGCAGACTCTTAACCACTGGACCACCAGAGAAGTCCTTATCTCTGTTATTATTATTATTTTTTACAAATTTATTTAATTAATTAATTTATTTTTGGCTGCGTTGGGTCTTCGTTGCTGTGCGCGGGCTTTCTCTAGTTGCGGCGAGTGGGGGCTTCTCTTGTTGCGGAGCACGGCCTCTAGGCGCACGGGCTTCAGTAGTTGTGGCTCGCGGGCTCTAGAGCGCAGGCTCAGAAGTTGTCTCCCACAGGCTTATTTGCGGCATGTGGGATCTTCCTGGACCAGGGCTCGAACCCATGTCCCCTGCATTGGCAGGTGGATTCTTAACCATTGCACCACCAGGGAGGTCCTCTCTGTTATTTTTTAATATGTATATTCCAGACTTGTTTCTATGAGTATACAAACTCCTGCTCACTTAAAATAGGATCACGTGCTACATTTTGTTTTCTAACTTGGCTTTTATAAACATCCTTTCGAGTCAGTATATATAAGTTTAAAGATTCTAGAGTCAGACAACTTGAATTCCAGTATAGGCTTCATCACTTTGTTTGGGCTTAGGCGTCTATAAGCCTCATTCTTCTCATCTGTAATATGGGGATGATACTTAATCAAAGGATTATTATAAGGTTTACATGAGAATTCATGAATCCACTTAACTGCTAAGCAGTGTTTGGTGTACATTAAGAGCTTTAGAATCAATTTTAGATGTAAAATAACAGAGTTCAAAAGTATAGATGTTGTAAATGTTGGTAACTGTTGCCAAACTACTATTCAGAAAAAACATACGAATTTATATCTTCACCAACAAATAGTGTGCCTTTACTTTGCATAATTATTCTAATTTTTGACAACCTGGTAGGTGAAAAAGTGGCAGAACTAAAAGGAGAATTAGACAAATTCATAAGTATAATTTGGGATATTTTAGTATAACTCTGAGTAATTAGTAGAACAACAAGACAAAAAAGTCAAAAGATTTGAACAACATAACAAATGAGTCTAATTACATGCATAGAACATTTCACCCAGCACATGAAGAATACAGATTTTTTTCTAGTGCCTATGGAAATTTCCCCGCAAATTGACATATGCTGGACCATAAAAAACATGGAAATAATCAGTTCTAGAATATGTGCTCTGACATGTTGGAATTAAGCCAGAAATCGATTACAAAAAATAATTAGAAAATGACATGTCAACTGTTTGGAAATTAGACAGTATACTCCTAATTAACCCAGGGATTAAAGAAGAAATAACATTAAACTCTTCTGAACTGAATGATGAAAATATGACATAACTTAAGGGATACAGGTAATCCATGCTTAAAGGAACATTTATAGCCTTATAATGCATATGTTAGAATAAAGGCTAAAAATAATTGAAAAGATTACTGTGTAAAGATGGATGAGTGAAAGATGCATTTACTTTTTCTCCCCTCCAAAGCCTACCAAGGCGATTGATCATATAGGATATTTTTTAAAGGTTGGAACTGCATAGGTAAAGAGAATGGAAGAAGCAATGAAATTTGGAAGCTGGAAAGCAACAGCCTGATAGAAACATTTTAGTAGATTTAAAAATGTTCAATCCTAAACTGGCAGTAGGAAAAATGGAAAAGAATCCTCACGCTCAGGAATTGGCAGCATCAGGTATTCTTGTGGAAGAGGGGCTAAGAGTGGTGCTAAAAATAGAAGGATTCCTTGAAAGTCTGCTTAAGAAGCCAGCTCAGTTAATCATAATAGCCAAAAAGTAGAAATGGGCCAAATGTCCATCAACTGATAATGGGTAAATAAAATGCATATTGCGATAAACAGCAATGAAGTACTCATACATGTTATAACATGAATGAACCTTGACAATATGCTTATGTGAAAGAAGCCAGTCACAAAAGACCATGTATTGTATGATTTTATTTGTATGAAATATCCAGAAAATACAAATCTATAGAGATAAGGAGTAAATTAGTCGTTGCCTAGGGCTGGGAATAGGGGAGATTAGAGGGAAATGGGAAATGACTGCTCAAGGGTATGGGTTTCTTTTTTGGTGTGATGAAAATGTTCTAAAATTGATTGTGATGATGGTTGCACGACTGAATATACTAAAAATCATTGAATCATATGCTTTAAATTGATCACTTGTGTAGAATTTGAGTTATATCTCAGTAAGCTATTACAAAAAAAAACAACAAAAAGGCAGCATGAGCCTAGATCTCTTTGTCAATATGTATAGCTAAGTGACTGCCCTCTTTACTGCGGCAGCAGAAGACTGAAGATTTATCCTCTGCAGTGGATAAAACACAGTGTCTCTGAGAGAGGGGTAGATACTAATGTAATTGAAGACCAGGTATCCTACAGTAAACACCTGGATTAAGTGAATGTGCTCAATGTTAGAACCCTTATTGAGGTCCCTTCTCCTCTTGGGGTCCCAGAATCCTGACAATCAAGTAGGAACTTAGAGGATGATTCTCTTAGTAGAACCAAGGAGAAAAACTCTGAAGTTATTCACAGTCAGTTTTTAGGGCCCTGGTTTTAAATATGAACGAGACAATCAAGGATCACCAGGTTCATGAGGAAAGCTTTTAATATAAGAGACCAAAACAAATAGAAAAAAAGAATTTGGAGCAATAAGAACTAAAAAAACAGCTCTTGAAAATTAGAGGGTAATAGTAAGAAGAAAATACTCTAAAAGAATGGAAGTTAAAGTAGAGGAGACCTTGCATAAAGTAGAGGAATAGATGGAAAACAGGGAAAAAAAAATATGTAATTCAAAGGTCAGTCCAGGAGATCAACTTCCAAGCAACAGAAGTGCTGGTGAGAGAGAACAGAGAAAAGAGTGGAAAAGAAATAACAGTGAAATATTCAAGAAAAATACCCAAAGTTGAGGAATATCATTTTGCATATTGAGAAGCCTTCTGGGTTCTCAAGGAAAATGGATGAAAACAGATAAATGTACTTTGAATTAGGGTCTAGCCAGGAAAATGGAGACCATACTACTTATAACAGAATTGTGTAATATAAAGAATTGTTTAGCCACATGTTATGGGTTGAGTTGTGTCCCCGCAAAAAGATATGTTGAAGCCGTAACCTGCGGTACCTCAGAATGTGACCTTGTTTGGAAATAGAGCCTTTTCAGAGGTAATCAAGTTAAAGTAAGGTCATTAGAGTGTCCCTTCAGCCAATATGACTGGTGTTCTTTAAAAACAGTGGGGAAATTTAGACATAAGTTTGGACACAGGCATGCACAGAGGGAAGATGGCCATCTACAAGCCACGAATGCCTGAGACTACCAGAAGGTAGGAGAGAGGCCTGGAACAGATCCTAACTAATACCTTCAGACAGAGCATGGCCAATACTTTGATTTCAGACTTGTGGCCTCTAGAACTGTGAGATGGATTTCTGTTCTAAGCCAACCCAGTTTGTGTTACTTTGTTATAGCAGCCCTCAGAAACTATAATAGACTAGGTAATTGGAGAACTGAAAAGGCAATGAGGAACTCTCAGGTATCACAAAGATAATTAACTGTAGGAAGTAATTACTAGCCCCTAGGGTTGGGAAAACAAAGAGAAGAGATTGGAATTATTGGAATTGAGAAGCTTGAAGAGTGGCCCTGAGGAACTGGAACTCAAACTTCTGAGGAGTTGCTGCCTGCTCAGGAAGTATAAGTATTTTAGGAGACTTGATAAGGCTGGTCTGGGAATGGCAGGAAAAACACAAAAGCAAAAAGTTGCTAACTGGAACCAATTGCTGATACTGGAACCATTGCTGTTTCCAGAGTGAAGGTTGACAGTTGATACTGAGCTGAAGGAGTATCTCCCTGTTCCCTCCTTCAATCTTCCGGTGTCTTTCTAGTGTCCCTTTTAGGCAGAGTCTAACAGGAAGCCAGCTAGCAAAGAACTGTGATTTGCAGGGTTCCAGCCCCTCAGCATTACAAAGCAGAGTAGAGAAGAGTAGGTTTGAAGTCTAGGACAATAGCTTAATAACCAGTACACACAGACACTGAGGTATTTCATTGTGAAATTTTGGAATACATGGGACTCTAAGCTTCCGGAGGGGGAGAAAGATCTATAAGCTTCTGGAGGGGGAGAAATGGGTCCCTCAACTGCAGAGATTGAGTATTCTCAACTGCACTCACAAGCCAGAAGACAGTGAGCAAGGCCCTTAAATTCTGAGGGAAAATGATTTCCAAGCTAGATTTCTTTACCCAGCCAAATTATTAAGTACAAGTATAGAACGTAGGCATTTTAAGATGTGCAAGGTCTCCAAAAATTTCTCTTCCTCACTTCCTTCTCAGAAAGCTATTGTGTGATTTGCTCCACCCACCAAAAGGAAGGAGTAAACTTCAGTGGAAGAGGCAGGTGAGCAATATAGGAGACAGGAAATCAAATTCTAGAGGGACAAAGGGGATTCCTAAGGTTATAAAGAGAATTCCCTTAATGCTAACTGATTATCAGATGAAAGAGCAGTAAGTCTGGATTTGAACAGGTGAGAAGCCCTGGTAGTTTTATGACAGTGAAACTAATAAAATACCTTATGTCTGTATCTCTTAATTAGGCAATTGGCAAAGAGTTTGAAATTGAATTAGTGATGTCTTTTGTTTTCTTAGCTTTTTATATTGGAGTATAGAGCTTCATTCTGGAATTACTTCTCTCTTGTACTCTCCCTTAGGTGATCTCGTTTAAGCCTATGATTTTAAATAGTATTGATATGTGGCTGACCTCTTGCTCAGGCAAGACCTCTGCTCTGAGCTCCAGAGTCATATATTGTATCCATTATCTACTACTGTGTAAAAACCACTCCAAAACTGAATGGTTTAAAACAATAATCATTTTTCTTCTGCTCATAGATCTACATTTAGGCAGGACTTGGGTGGAGATGCCTTGTCTCTGTTCCAAGTGGTATCATCTAGGGTTGCTTGCTCATAATGCTGACAAATTGTTGTTAACAGTTGACTGTGAGCTCCTTGGCTGGCTGTGGGCTAGGGCAGCAGTCCCCAACCTTTTTGGCACCAAGGACTGGTTTCGTGTAAGACAATTTTTCCACGGACCGGGGTGGGGGTGGCGGGGATGGCTCATTCGGTAATACGAGTGATGGGGAGCAGCAGATGAAACTTTGCTTGCTCGCCACTCACCTCCTGCTGTGTGGCCCGGTTCCTAACAGGCTGTGGACCGGTACTGGTCCGTGGCCCAGGGGTTGGGGACCCCTGGGTTAGGGGCCTTGGTTCCTCTCCATGTAGATCTCTACGTAGGCTGCTTGGGGTTCATCATAGCATGATGGCTAGGCTCCAAGAACAAGCATCTTGAGGGTATCCAGTAGAAGCTGTAACACCTTTTATGACAGCCTTGGAAGTTGCATAGCTTCACTTCTGCATAGTAATAAGCCTGCCAATATTCAAGGGGAGGGAAATTGTCCTCCCCATTAAGAGGTGGTGTCTAAATTACATAGTAAGAGAAGCATTGAAGATATTGTCTCAGCTGTCTTTGGAAAATACAATATGCCAAATACATCAAGCTGTTTCCTTGATTTTGCCACTTGTATATATATCCCATAGGTATTTTGAACTTAAAACAATCAAAACAAATTCTTGATTTCCTTACTCTTAAACTGTACCCTTTCCCTGCTGCCTCCATTAGTTCATTCTTCAATCGTTCTCATTTCATTCAATGGTATTGCCACTCACCTAGTAGCTAAAACTCAGGTGTCATACCTGATTCCCTTACTTCCCACACTTCTAATCCATCTTGTCTCTTCGAACTCCAAATACATCTTGAATTCTTCTGTTCTCTGTCTACATAGTCACCATACCGCTCAAGTCCAGGCTACCAAGCTACCATCATCTTTTTACTTGGACTCCTGTCGTTATTTATTTGAGATATAATTGACATTTTATTAGTTTCAGGTATACAGTGTAATGATTCACATTTGTATTAACTGCTCTTCTAAAAAATTGTGGTAAAATACACATAACATAAAATTTACAGTTCTAACCGTTTTTAAGTGTATATAGTTCAGTAGTGTTAAGTATATTCACATTGTTGTGCAACCAATCTCCAGAACTTTTTCATCTTGCAAAAACGAAACTTTGCATTCATTAAACAACTCCCCATTCCCCCAACCCCTGGCAACCACCATTCTACTTTCTGTTTCTATGAGTTTGTTTGCTCTAGTTATCTCATTTAAGTGGAATCATTGGCATTTGTCTTTTTATGACTGCTTTATTTCACTTAGCATAATGTCTTCAAGGTTCATCCATGTTGTCACATGTGCAAAATTTCCTTCCTTTTTAAGGCTGGTAATATTCCATAGACTATATATACCGCATTTTGTTTATCTATTCATCTATTGATGGATATTTAGGTTGCTTCCACTTTCAGCTGTTATGAATAATGCTGCTGTGAACATGAATGTACAAATATCTGTTCAAGTCTCTTTTCAGAAATTGCTGGACCATATGGTAATTCTCTATTTAATTTTTTGAGGAACTGCAATACTTTCTTTTGAGGAACTACCATCCCTCCCTCCCTCCCTCTCTCCTTCCTTCCTTCCCTCCTTCCCTCCCTCCCTTCCTTCCTTCCTTCCCTCCTTTCTTGATAGTAGCTATCCTTTCATATGCTTTTTGGTCACTTGTATATCTTTAGAGAAATGTCTATTGAAGTCCTGTATTTAAAATTTTTGTTGTTACTGTTGTTGAGTCTTAACTAGTCTTTGTATTTCTACTGGTTTTTTTTCCTTTTAACTAATTCTTTATATGGCAGTCAAAGGTTAAGATTTCTGTATTAATCGTGATATGCTAACAGCTTTAATAAGCACAAATCTTAGTGGCTTAACACAGTGGAAGTTTAAATTACTTTTTCATGTCAGTCTAGTGTATATGTGTGATGGAGTAGGAGTGGGGATACCTCTGCTCCATGCAGTAATTCAGGGGCACAGGCTACTCTATCTTTTAAAATTATCACTATCATCACAATATGACTTTTGAGGCTGTCTTGAAAAGGGAAGCAAGTATGGAGGAAGATTTTAGGGCCCACTAAAAAGTGGCGTATATCACTTTCACCCACATTCCATTGGTCAGAACTGAGTCCCATGACTCCATCTAACTACAGAGGCGGCTGGGAAATGTAGTATAGCAGTGTGCTAATGAAAGAGAGAACACAGATATTAATGAGCACTAGTAGTCTCTGTCACAGTGTGTATTAGATTAGAACTCCCTTGCTTAAAACCCTTTAATGACTTCTTATTACCCATAAATAAAATTAGCCTATGTCTGTTCCAACCTTATTTTGTACCATTTCCCCCTTATTATTCTCAAGTTACGTTAGAGTAGGTCATTTCCCATAACATGCCAAACATTTTTTCCTCCTGGAAACTATGTGTTTTGTAGTTTCCTTTGCTTGGAGCACTCTAAGTATTTAGATGACTCCCTCCTTTTCATCTTCAATATCAGCTTAAAATCCATCTCTAACTAAAATCCCAAACAAAAATAGCTCTCCTATTCTCTGTCCTTTATGATAGCACTGTGTTTACATCTATCACAGCATTTATCACAATGTATAACTATTTTATTTGAAAAAAAATTTTGTTTGCTTTACTTGTGTCCTCTGCTAGAAAGAGATGTCTTTCTCACTGTTGTATCCATGCAGCACCCAGCTAATGCTTAGCACGCTCTAGTCATTCAGTAAATGTGTTGTATGAATGAATGACTGTTATACAGAACAGACTGAAGTGGAGAGACTGGAGTGAATTATAACCAAGACTTCTAATGGTAATTTAGGTGAATTGCTGAGGGCTTGGGTTTTAGTGGCGGCAGTGTCAATGGAACAGAAAAGGATGAACAGGAATCAAAGGAAAAACCAACACAAATTGCTGTGTGACTAAAGTGGGGAGTCTGGGTGAAGGGGATGATAGTGATTTGTAATTAACAGATGAGTAAAGAGGATAGAAGAGTTGGTGTTTTGGAGATAATGATGAGTTGGGATTGATGTGTGTTGAGTTTGTGGTGATAGCAAGACTTTCATGTAGAAATGTTGAGGAACAGTAGCTTGGATTAGAGCACACAATTGAAATTATAGATTTGCGAATCAGTTGGCCCAGGTGATAAGATGAAGCCATAAAAATGGATGATCTACTGAGAGGGAGGGTATATGTTGACAAGAGCAAGGGGAAAAAAAAGAGAAGCCAGATACGGAAACCAGGAGTAGGTAGAGAGGGAGGAGAACCAATTTAATACAGGGTTAAGGAAACCAGGAAGTTTCAGAAAGAAGAAAGTTTAGCTTGACTGCTGCTAGTGTGGCTATTCTTTGTGATACGCATTTGAAGCTTCTGAAATGTCACCTTTCCTGAAGGTTATAAAATGGTGATATTAATATCTGCTTCATAAGGTCGCTGTGAGGATTATTAACATACTATACTAAAAGCAGTTAGTGTAGTTGCTCTTTTTAGTACGTGTCCATTAAACGTTTTGAAGTGAAATACAACAAGACAATACTGTTAAGCATCAAGAAGGCATTGTAGAGGAAAAAAAGGCTTCTGGGCTTGCTGTAGCATCTTTTCTTTAGAGATATATTCTTTTTAAATGTTCCAGTAAGTTAGAATTGTACTAAAAGCCTATATAGAGATAACATTTATGAATTTATTTTGAAGAGTTTTTAGTAGGAATTTTCTGATCTGAAAATATACAGAATCATAGCAGTACAATGGCGGTTCATCTGTTTACGCTTCTTAACCACATCCTTTTACTGAATCTTATTCCGGAAGCATTTATAATGCAGGTGATCCTTTGAAAGGCATTGTCCTTTAAAATGGGTTGAGATTAAATTCTTATTTAACACTGAAATGAAATGAAGGTATACTTAAAATGGAAATATAGTTTTATATGCCAAATTGTGCTAACTTCTTAGAGCATTTGACTTTTGGTAGTGGAACTTGGTCATAGGTAGTGTGGAGAAATTCGAGTTCCTTTTTGCAGCTGCCACAGGATTCTGTCTCCAGATAATCAAATAAGAGCCATTTACACAAGGGGAAGTGGGAGCTTTCCTGCATTCCTTTTCATTATCTTTTTGTTTAGGGAACTTTGGCAGGTTAGCTGGGCAGAGTTTGGTTGTTCCATAGCTTGCATGACCAGTCTTTTTTTTTTTTTTTTTCTTTCTTCGCATCTTAACATGTATTATTATGGAAGAAAGTCACTTATTGTTGCCTTTTCATGATCAATAGCAGTCTATAAGTAAGAGTAGTAGTTTGGAATAAAGGGTAAGGCAAAAAGGCTGGTAGGCAAGGAAAGAAGTATTTTAAAATGAAGGAGAGGAAGGGAAAAAGAAGCTGAGAGATAATTGGTGAATAGAGCTTTTAAAGTTTATCTTTCCGTTTGCCTCGGGGTTTCAACTTGCAGTGAATTAGCCGTTGAAAATTGCTTTGCCAGTAGCATATAATTGGTGACTTTAAGGTTATTTGCTACCTGGAACGGACATAATTTCTTAAAATTCAGATATAACTATCATTAAATTTATACTTTCTTAAAATTGGTCATGGAATTTTTAGCATTAGGTGGGAGGATAGGGCAGGGAAAGAGGATTATGTAGAATGCACTGTACTAAGTGTTTTATGTATGACTTTGTTTAATCTTCACAACAACCCTGTAAGTAGATGTTACCAAAGCACAGAGAGATTAAGTAACTTGCTCAAGGTCACACACATAATAAATGTCAGAGCAAGAATTCAAACTGTGATGTTTCTGTTCTCTTGTAGTTAATCTTTTATTCATCCCTTTGCTTCATTCACAGTTTCATTCAGTCACTGGGTCCTGTTGGCTTTAAAAAAAAAAAACTTTTATTGAGATATAATTCACATACATACAGTTCACCCATTTAAAGTATACAATTCTGAAATCAACCACAGAAAGAGAAACGAGAAAACAAGGATTACATGGAGACTTGACAACATGCTACTAAAAAACCAGTGGGTCAACAATGAAATCAAAGAGGAAATTAAACAATACCTTAAAATAAAGTATACAATTCAGTAGCTTTTAGTACTTGCAGAGTTTTGCAACCATCACCACATAGAACATTTACACCACTCCTCAAAAGAAACCCCACTCCTGTTGTCACCCTCTGACCTCCCCTACCCCTAGTCCTTCTAGACAACCATTAATCTACTTCCTGTCTCTAGATTTGTTCATTCTGGGCATTTCATATAAATGGAATCATATAATATGTGGTCCTTTGTGGCTGGCTTCTTCCACTTAGCATAATGTTTTTAAGGTTCATCCATGTTATAGCATGTATTAGTACCTTATTATTGCATGTATTAGTACTTTATAACTCATTAGTACTGTATTATTATTGCTGAATAATATTCTGTTGTATGGACATACCAAATTTATCCTTTCATCAGTTGATGGACATTTGGGTTGTTTCTCCCTTTTGACTATTATGATTAATACTGTTACGAACATTCATGTATAAATTTTTTTATTGTGGTAAAATATACGTAACAGAATGTACCATTTTAACTGTTTTTAAGTGTATAGTTCTGTGGCTTTAAGTGTATTCACGTTGTTGTGCAACCATCACCACCATCTGTTTCCAGAACTTTTTCATCTTCCTCAGCTGAAACTCTGTATCAATTAAATACTAAATTCTCATTCTCCCATCTCCTCTGCCCCTGGTAACCATCATACTTCCAGTCTCTATGTAGTTGACCTCTCGAGGAACCTTATTTAAGTAGAGTCATACAGTATTTGTCCTGTTGTGATTGGCTTATTTCACTTAGCATAATGTCTTCACATTGTAGCACGTCCTTTTCAAGGCTGGTAATATTCCATTGATTGTATATATCATTTTATTTACCCATTCATCTGTTGATGGACACTGTTTGCTTCTGCTTTTTGGTTATTGTGAATAATGCTGCAGTGAATATGGGTGTGCAAATATCTATTCAAGACTCTGCTTTCATTTCTTTTGGGTATATACCCAGAAGTCGAATTGCTTGATTATATTTTTAATTTTTGAGGAACCCCAAACTTTTCCACAGTGGCTGTACCATTTCACATTCCTACCAGTAATACACAAGGGTTCTAATTTATCCATGTCTTCACCAATACTTGTTATTTTCTGTTTTTTGATAGGATTAGCCATCCTAATGAGTGTGAGGTGGTATTTCATTATGGTTTTGATTTGCATTTTCCTAATGATTAGTGATGTTGAGCATCTTGTGCTTGTTGGGCATTTGTATATCTTCTTTGGAGAAATGTCTATTCAAATTCTTTGCCCATTTTTTAATTGGGTTGGTTTTTTGTTGTTGAGTTGTAAGAGTTCTTTATATATTCTGGATATCAATTCCTTATCAGATATGTGACTTGCAAATAATATCTCCCATTCTGTGATAGTATCCTTTGACGCACAAAAGAGTTTAATTTTGATGAAGTCCAGTTTATCTATTTTTTCTTTTGTTGCCTGTACTTTTGGTGTTAGATCTAAGAAATTATTGCCAAGTCTAATGTTGTGAAGCTTTTGCCGTGTTTTCTTCTAAGGATTTTATGGTTGTAGTTCTTCCGTTTATGTCTTTGATCCATTTTGAGTTCTTTCAGTATATGGTGTAAGGTAAGGGTTCAACTTCATTTTATAAATTTTTATGTGAATATGTATATTTCTTTTGGGTGTATAACTAGGAATGGAATTCCTGGGTTATATGGTAACTATGTTTGGCCTTTTGAGGAACTGCCAAACTATTTTCCAAAGTGACTATACTATTTTACATTTCCACCAGCAGCGTATGAGGGTTCTGATTTCTCCATGGCTTTTTGGTTCTAATTTCTCCACACTATATTACCTTTTGACTGGCTGATTTCAACAATTTCCTTGGCTGACCTCTTTGGTGATAATCTCACAACTGCCTTTCTGTTGTCCCCTTTCAGCAATCCATAACGCTGTTTGTTGTATCATAAAAGTTTAGAGCTGAAAGGAACTATAGAGAATCATGGAAGTCAAACCATTCATTTGCAGTTGGTAAAACAGAGAAGTTAAGAGATTTGACTCAAAGTTATACAGTGATAGTGTCAACACTAGACAACCTCCTATGTGCATAGCTTTCATTTTATTAAATCATGTTTCCTTTTTCTGTGTCTAAAACTCTTTACCTGACTGTCTTAACCAGGTCTCCTCCTCATCCTCTCCCCTAAAGAACAATCTAAAAGCAAGGAGTTGTGTGCAGGTAATTTATTTGGCAGATGATCCTAGAGAACAAGAGCAAGGGGCCAGCATGAATGAAATAAAAGAAGAAAAGCCAATGCAAGAGTGTGTTATTGAGTTATTCAGTGCTGTGGCAATCAGGGCTCAATCCCAGGGGGAACTTTTGAGGATCTAGATGCGTCTCAGTTTGTCTGTTCAGGGATGGACAGGAGTAAACTGTATCATCTGTTCTTGTTCTCCGTCAGTTGATGGTTGCCTCAGTGCAGGATAAATTCTTTCTTCTTCCCTCCCCCATTTTAGGGCTGCACACGAGAGCCTGCCAAGTGGTGTCTCACTTCATGGCTTTAAAGAAGGCTTAGGGCAGAAAGAAAATGAATCACAGTGAATACTGTGGGGGAAGTAAGTCAGAATCTACCTGTAACTATTAACCTTGGCTTATGACTAGTGTGGTAGGCAGAATAATGGTCTCCCAAAGATATATACATCCTAATCTTCTAAACCTGTGAATATGTTACCTTGCATAGCAGAAGGAACTCTGGAGATAGGTTGATTTTTTCTGGATTATCTGGGTGCGCCCAGTGTAATCACAAGGAGCCTTATAAGAGGAAGGCAGGAGCGTCAGTTTTAGAAAGAGAAAAAATGGGAAAACTATAAAATATAAAAGAAAGGTGAAATAATAAAACTATTATATAAAGGTGAAACATTTTAGAAACAATATGTTGCGTATAAATTTTGGAGAATTTGAATAAAATTGGCTCTGTTTCATTTAAGAAAAGAAGGAAAGAAATGTGACAGAGGAAGCAGAGGTCATGATGACCTGGCTAGGAGCCAGGGAATGTGGGCAGCCTCTAAAAGCTGGACTGGATTTTCCCCTAGAGCCTCCTGAAGGAATGCAGGCTTTGATTTTAGCTCTGTATAACCTGTTTTGAACTTATCTCCAGAACTTTAAGATAACAAATTTGTATTGTTTTAAGTCACTAAATTTATGGCAGTTTGTTACATAGCATTAGGAAACTAATACAGCTAGAATCAAAGGAGAGTTGGACTGCATGAAGATGAAGATTTTTCTGATAGAATCTGTGTCTTGCTGCCAGCCTCTCCTTTGATTCTAGCTGTTTTAGGTTTTTGCTGTGTAACAAGTTACCACAAATGTACCTCTTGCTCTGCTCTGATCTGTTTGGACGCTGCATTGATTCTAATCCTTCACCGAGTCACTGCAGCCTCAACAGAAATTTAAAAAGGGTTGTTGGTGCAAGCTGGTGCTACCTGCTGCTGCAACTGGTCTTGAAGCAGGGATTAATATTCATCATTTTCCTCTTTCACCACCCATTCTAGATTTCCCTTATGCTGGGCCGGCAGTTCAGCTGCTCTAGGTTGCTTGTGACCTCTAGACTTCCAAACCGGAGGGACTTGAGCCCTTAGTTGTATTGCCCTTTTTGGGCCATGGTTGCTGCAAATTCCTGTTTCCTTTATTAGTACCAAGCTTGTAAAACAACCTGAGTCTGAGGCAGACTGCTTCATACCTACACTGTGTACAACAACTCCTAATGATAATGAGAGTCAGTAATCATTCCTAGTATATTTATTTCTTTCTTTGTCTGCTGGTCTATCAGCATGAGGAAGCCAAAGTGCCCAGGTAGTGGTTGTAGCATTTTTTAGTGCTCATTCAATTACATTTCAGTTAGTATGGTTACGTTTGCATTAGTTACATTTCAACCAACACATTTGTGATAACCATTATGTAGGAAACTTTCAGGACCATGAGAAAATATAAAAGGAGAGAGAGACTAGCCTAGGCCTAGTATTCAGGGATTGGAAAGGTTTCTCTGAGGAAATTCCACTTACTTAGAGACTGGATGGATGAGTTGAAATTAAGCAGATAAAGAAGTGGGGAAGAACATTCCAGCAAAGAACACATCCTGAATCAAGGAGGTGCTTGATGCCTTCCTCCTCTGGAACCCTTTCTTCCATTAACTTCCATGGTTGTAGCTTTTAGTAGAACCCTTATTGTATCTTCTGGTAGAAGCATTACCCTCAGGACCTCTAATACAGGAGAGCTTTTAAATTGTGGGTATGGGAAATCCAGATTCCACAAGTGAGTTACTGGGATTGATGGTGAAAAGAGTTAGTTAGTCCAGCTTTTACTTCTTGGTTTCTGGACTCGTGCATTCTAGATAATAGGGTTATAACACCATAGTTGTTGGGTCATCCTGGAAGACCAGCAGGGCGACTGTTCAGTTGAGCCTTTAATATGCCATTCCATTATTTTGTTAGTCTGGCAGTTTCCTGGTGATGTGATATGTGGTAGGACCAGTGTATGCCATGGTCAGATGCTTATTATTATTTCTCCTTCCCTATTAGACGGGTCCTTTGGTTTGAGGTGAGGTTAAGATGGGTCGCATTTTGGTAAAGCAAACATTTTGAAACCATTGGATGGTGGTGCTGGGCAGAGGTATTATACTGTAAATGTTGAGGGACACTTTGGGCAGGGAAGGCAATTCCATTTCTAGAGTGTGTGTCAGTTCTGTTCCCTCCCAGAATGCAAGGGTCCCATCCCCATTATGCCACCTCTTGAGCTCTATGTCTGATAAGTTGCTGTTTGCATTCTGCGGTGATCCTAATCTTGCTAGAATTTCGTCTTTTTTAGTAAGGCTTTTTTATAACATTTTCTAAAAGTATGTTAATGATTTTTTTAATAATAGGGAATCTGATGAACAGAACTTCTAAGTTTTATGTAATCAACTGTATGATTCATTTATGAGGAATTTAAGAAAAGGTAAACTATAGTGACAGCACATTAGTAGTTGCTAAAGGGGAGAGGATTGACTGTAAAGGGGCACAAGGGAACCAGAAAGTGGTGATGAAAATGTTTTAGATCTTGATTGTGGTGCGGGTTTCACAATTTTATACATTTGTCAAGACTTATTAAACTCTACACTTAAAATCAGTGAATTTTGTATGTGAATTCTATCTCACAACTGATTTTAAGGAAAGCAGAGAATTTAATGTACTCACTTGTCACTCTTTTCCATATTTATTTATTTTTTTTCCTTTATATATTATGCTTTTTGATTAAGTTTGAGAAACTCTTCCCTTCTCTGAGATATTTTTTTCTGATTTTCCATTTTCTTAATTTCTCTTTATTTCCTTTAATGTCTTGAAATGCACACAGGATTTGATTTAATCAGGTAGAGTAAGACACACAGACATGGAAATGACTGTCATGAAAGAAGAAGTTTTTACTCACAGTTCCTTAGAAACAGAAGCCACGCTACACCAAGGAGGCAAAAGGAGTCAAGGGGAAAGTATGGAGCCTTTATTGTGGTTTCTGTGAGAAGGATGAGTCAGGGTAGGCAAGCTTGAGCAAGTCTGGGGTTGGATAGTTTGAATAATTTATAGCTCTGGGTGATAGGGGTGGTCTTTAGTTGTTTCTAGTAGTGGCCCTGGCATGATTTAGGGCAGGGAGAACATTGGCTTGGTATGTGACAGTTTTTTTTGATGGAGATGGTTGGGGATATGGGCTCTGGATTCATTGGTTGTACATCAAAGATGTGCTCTTGGGCTTACTGTTTGCTATCTCTAGGGATTAGGTAATCCTGGGAGGGACAGTCCTTCCCTGGGTCTGAAAGGCCCTGCCATATCAGAACATTACAAAATATAGAAAATTTAAAAACATGATTAATACACGTATGCTTTCTTTATGTTTACTCTCATCATTTTTCAGTTTTTGATTGAAAAAATATTAGTTAAGCATATTTCATCTATATTTTTGTTAAAAATGCATTAAAGCTATAAGCTGAGATCCACATTTTGATAGCATAATACTTTTATTGTTGCTTATTTTATCATTTCTATTATGATTTTCTTTAAAATTTTTTGCCTAGGAGTCCATTTTTAAGTTTCTAAACATTTAAAAGATGTTTTATTGATGATTTCAACATTATATTGTGGTCAGAGAAGGTGGTCTTGGATATAAGTTCTTTGAAATTTTTTTGTCTTTCTTTGTGACTCCACGATTAGTTTTTTAAAATGTTCCATGTGTACTTGAAATACCTCTCCATACCTATTAATGTTGCCATAATATTGTTTTGTCTGATATTAAGATTGCTACATCATCTTTTTTTGTGTTGGTGTTCGCCAAAATATTTTTTCATTTATTTTCAGCTTTTCTCTCCTATAAGCAGCTTTAGTTGAATTTTGTATTTTATTTTTATATCAAATCTGATAACCTCTTATTATAACCTCTTATAAATGAACTAAACTCATTTACATCTAGTTTATAAATAGACTTATTTTTACTTGTTTTGGTTACCACTTTTTTTTTTTTGCTATTCTTTTTGTCTTTTGATGAATTGATAATTGAGTACTGCCCGTAACTCAGTTTGTTAACAAAGTGGGAATGTAGAATCTTACCTATTGATCTCATCGCCACAGGTAACATATCCTTATGTGGCATCAGCCTCAGTCACTAGATCCTTGTGTGCCTAATATGCTAGGAACTGGTGATACAGTGATAAATATTGTTTCTATCTTAGTAGTAGTGATGGTATTCTGAAAGTAGATTTGGAAACTTTTACACTGCAAAAGTATGAAAGAAAGGAAGGAAGGAAGGGAGGGAGGGGGAGAGAGAGAGGAAGAGAGAAAAGGAGGGAGGGGGAGGGAGGGAGGAAGGAAAGGAAGGAAGGGAAAAGAAAAGAAAAAAGAAAATAGTTGATGAGATGATAAGTATGATTTTCAGGGGGGAAAAAAAAGCATGTGTTTCTTTTTAATAGCAAAATAAGTACATACATATCCTATACAGTCTTTTGGCTTTGTCATATTAACCTTTCTTCACCAATAGCTTCAGGGACCCATATAATTTTAATAATTAGTTGAATTAACAAATTTTTAAACTAATTTTAAAAAATATTAGAATGGGTAATATATGCCTGCTGTATAAAAGCAATGATAGATAAAATAGAATTTTTTTAAAAAAGCCTTGTTAAAAAATGAGATAAATTTATCTGTGGAAGTAGTGGACTAGAAGTACAGCTTGCAAAGTGGGGTGAAGGCTTAGCTATGCCAGGTTTAGATATGGAAATAGTTGAGGTGATCCTTAATTCATGTCTTGTAAGATCATAGAGGCTGACAGAGTCACACGTGATACTGGAGACCAGAGTTAAGGACACTGGATAAAACCAGATGTAGGGGTGGGTTGCCTTACTTGTTATAGGAGGCAAGCTGCAACTGACTACTACTTGAGAATAAGACTTACATGGTCACATTTAACTCCAAAGGAGGCTTAAAATATAATTTTTTATTGTGGTTGGCATGTGGTGAGCCCAGTTGGGGAGTTCTGTTACTTAGGAAGAAGGGAACAAATAAAGAGGTAGACAACTAATGGATTCTGCCATATGGAGGTATGGAAATTATAAGAACTGTACAAGAGATAGATGCGTAGAGAAGGGATTGACTAACTCTGCTCAGAGATGTCTGGGGAAGTGATGCAAAGAAAACAAACATAAAAAAAAAAAACAAACATGAATGAGATCATAAAGGATATTCAGGAGTTTGCTGAGTGAGGAAGGGCATGTTATATTGAGGACTGGAACACCATGTGAAGGGAGCTGAAAGTTATGATGTTGATTCTGTAAATTTAATTAGCACATGCATGTATTAAGGTGCCAAGGATACAAAATGAAATGAGACTTTGTCTAGTTCATCTAAGAACTTGCTGTGTAGGGAGACATTATTTAAGCAGCCTGTTTCAGTGACAGGACACTGAGTGCCTTAATAAAATAAATAAAAGGTGGTATAAGAGCACAGTGGAGAGGCACCTAAGTCAGCCTTATCTGATGATAAGAGAAATGACTCTTGAATTTAGGTTCCAAAGAAGGAGCAATACAGAGGTAAACATCCTTAAAGGATGCCAAATTTAGGGAGCGGAACATGGATCTTTATGTATGGGTAGAGCATAGGTGGAGAATATGGAAAGATATGACTGTATGAAGGTGTTTTTATCCTGAGGGCTAGTAGGAATCATTGAGGGATTTTGAGTAGGGGAGTTAAACGCTCAGATTACTCTGGTTTTAGTGTGGAGACTAGGTTGTTTAGAATTTAATAATTAAACAGAATATGATAAAAAGGGAAACATTAGACCTAGAAAGTTTAAATGTATATAACTTTTCCCCCTGATTTTTAAAATTGTGCTAAAATACGTATAATACAAAATTTACCATCCTAAACTGTTCCCTCAGTTTTATTGAGATATAATTGACATCCAGCACTGTATAAGTTTAAGGCATACAACATAATGATTTGACTTACATACATCATGAAATGATTAGCACAGTAGGTTTAGTGAACATCTATCATCTCATATGGATACAACATTAAAGAAATAGAAAAAATTTTTTTTTCCTTGTGATGAGAACTCTTAGATTTACTCTCTTAATTACTTTCATATATAACATACAGCAGTGTTAATAGTATTTATCATGTTGTACATTACAAGCCTAGTACTTATTTATCTTATAACTGGAAGTTTGTACCTTTTGACTACCTTTATCCAATTCTACCTCCCCTGACCCCTCTGGTAGCTACAAATGTGATCTTTTTTTTCTGAGTTTGTTTGTTGTTTGTTTTTGAAGTATAATTGACCTATAACACTATGTTCCTGGTATATAGCATAGTGATTCATATTTCTATACATTTCAAAATGATCATAAGTCTGGTCATCTGTCACCATACAAAGATATTACATAATTATTGACATATACCCCACACTGCATATTTCATACCTGTGACTCATTTATTTTGTCACTGAGAGTTTGTACCTCTTAATCTCCCTCACCTACTTCTCTTCCCCCCACCCCTCCCCTCTGGCAACCACCTGTTTGCTCTCTGTATCTATGACTCTGTTTCTGTTTAGTTATGTTTGTTCATTTGTTTTTTAGATTCCACATATAAGTGAAATCATACAGTATTTCTTTTTCTCTGTCTGACTTATTTCACTTAACATAGTACCCTCTAGGTCCATCCACGTTGTTGCTAGTGCAAGATTTTATCTTTTATATGGCTGAGTAGTATTCCTGTGTGTGTGTGTGTGTGTGTGTACATTTATATATACCACATCTTCTTTATCCATTCACCTGTGGGTGGTCACTTAGTTTGCTTCCATATCTTGGCTCTTGTAAATAAATAATGCTACAGTGAACATAAGGGTGCATATGTCTTTTTGAATTAGTGTTTTGATTTTCTTCAGATAAATACCCAGAAGTCGAAATGCTGTGTCATATAGTAGTTCTATTTGTAGGTTTTTGAGGAACCTCCATACTGTTGTCCATAGTGGCTGCACCAATTTACATTTCTCCCAACAGTACATGAAGGTTCCCTTTTCTCCACATCCTCACCAATACTTATTTGTTGTCTTTTTGATAATAGCCATTCTGATAGCTGTGAGGTGATTTCTGAGTAAAGTCCTGAATCTATGTTTGAATAAAAATTACACATGGAGGGCATGAGGGAGAAGTAGAATTAAGTGCAGCAGTTAATGTGAAAGATGCTCAAATGTTATGATTAATTGCATGTTAAATAAGTCTGGGATTTCAGGTGACCACAAGTTTGGTGTATGTCAGGAAAATATGGTTTGTAAAAGTGATGATGCAACCTAAACCTTATTTATACTCTACATCATGGGGAAATGTTAGTTCCGCTGTCCCCTGTGCTGTGTGTACTCTTTTGGAAACGTGTACAACTTGGAGTGACACTTTTAGGGCATACAGTAATTAGAGTGTACTAAAGAGTAAGGAGTAGAATAGTGAGCAGTTAATATAATGAAAAAATTTAAAAACACAATACAGGGACTTCCCTGGTGGCTCAGTGGTTAAGAATCCGCCTGCCAGTGCAGGGGACATGGGTTCGAGCCCTGGTCCAGGAAGATCCCACATGCCGTGGAGCAACTAAGCCCATGTGCCACAACTACTGAGCCTGAGCTCTAGAGCCCTTGAGCCACAACTACTGAGCCCGCATGCTACAACTACTGAAGCCCGTGTGCCTAGAGCCCGTGCTCCGCAACAAGAGAAGCCACTGCAATGAGAAGCCCGCGCACTGCAACGAAGAATAGCCCTGCTCGCCGCAACTAGAGAAAGCCCGCACGCAGCAACGAAGACCCAAAGCAGCCAAAAAATAAATAAATAAAATAAATAAATTTATAAAAAATAAACAAAAAAACACAATACAAATCTGGTCTTCTTTAGCCCAGAAAATTTAAGGGGAAACTTAGATCATAGTTTTGGTGCTCAAAAGAAAGATTTTTCGATATTATCTTATTCAGTTCCCTTATAAGAAAATGGAGTTTCAGGGAGGTTGGTGTGACATTCTCTGAGTCATAGCAAATGACAGAGCAGTGTCTAGAACCCAAGGATGTGGTTAAAAAGGAAATTGAATGTATCATAAGCATATTTTATTCACAGGGGCAATGAAGCAGGGCTGGGACTAGGGTGAGACAAGCATCTGAGTTGCCTAGGGTACAGAATTGAAGGAGGTACTCACTCTTAGGTGCAGATCCTGCACTTGCAAGATCCTTATTTATCGGCGTAATATATGAACATGGTTTAAATGTCAAATAGGGTAAGAGATACCTCCTAGCCCTACAGATTAGGGATAGCCTGAGGAAGCTAGATGAGGTGATGGTAGAAGAGCATTATCCCATAAGACCTAGCCCTCTGTGTGCTCTCTAACAGTTTGCAAACACCTGTGGAGCATTGCTTCACTTTATGTGAGAACAATGTAGGGTGTATTGTCTTCAGGCCTGGACTGGTTCTTACTCTCCTTTTTCCCTTGAATCAGATTTCAGAGAATGTAGATTTTCCTTTGTGCCTTTTTTTTTTTAAATTTTATTTATTTATTTATGTTTGGCTGCATTGGGTCTTTGTTGCTGCGCCCATGTCCCATGCATTGACAGGTGGATTGTTAACCACTGTGCCACCAGGGAAGTCCCTCCTTTGTGCTTTTAAAGCTGTGTTCACCTACACAACCACCTGGGGGTTCTCTCAAGCTTGGCTGAAAAGTTAGAGAATCTAGACAGTCCTCTCATTTCCTCTACCTTAACAGTCCACATACCCAAATATGGAGGCAATGTAGAGATAACAGTAATAAAGACATGAGATAACCCAGGTGTTTTACTGTCATAGTCCAGTAAAACTGGTCTCTAGTTTCTGACAGCTGTTTTGTTTTTGAGGGTGGATTCACCTAGTTTAGTTCCATTCTCCTTAGGAAAAGGACATGTTTCTTTATGAGGGTCCTTTTCCCCAGCGCTTAGGGGTTAGAGGCAGTCTAGGCTGAATAAAATCCCTCCTTCCATGTCTTAGGAAGATAATTTGTATTTCCCAGAAACTCCAGGATGGAAGACACATGGAGTAGAAAAGCTCTTCTCCAACTATTAGTAGTTTCCTTTTTGGCATTACCCTGTGTGAGGAGAATGAAACCAGAATGTACAGCCTCTGTCTTAGAACTAGTGAGTATAAACTTGTTATGCTGCTCCTCTGGATCTGTCCTTTTTTAACCTGATACCAAGCTTGCCTTCTTAGGACCATTATATTTTTTGTTCTTTAGGCCTTTGGAATTCAAGGCAGGCCATATGTTTTTATATTACATTTTAAAATAGGTGTGTTTTGGCAGCTAAGAGTTTATAAAGTGAAAAGACAAGTAGTTTTATTGGTCCAGTCAGAGGTAGCTAAATGTGTAAACAGCAACACACTGGACCTAATTTACAGATGCAGCTGGCATAGTTTGTGATGTTAATTGGGAGCAAAATATGTTTAAAATAAGTCAGCATTACAGGTAAAATAATATTAACAAAAAATAGAACTTTTCCCACTAACCTGTAAGCTCTTCCAGGACAGCTTTAGCTTTGTAAGCTGGTTCACTCACACTGTGCCTGGAACATAGAAGGACCTCAAAAAAAACCTGGTAAACGTTTACAAGGGAAAGCTTGGTAAAATCAGTGATTTGGTTGTTTATAAGACCCACATAGTGTTCAGTGTTAGCTTTCATTAAACCCTTTCCAAAGTGTACATACATGTACACACACACACACACAGAGTTATTAAGTTTGGAAGTATCTGTACTTGCTGTTATTAGAGTTTCCTTAATCCCCATCTAGCTTTTTATATTCTTGTTTTTGTTCATTTTTCTTCCATCTGAAGTCTTCTTTTTTAGACTGTTCTTTTCTCTTTTAAATTTGATACTCTTTTTTTCAGTCAGTTCGGTTCCCTATTATCATCGTACACACATGTTGGCCCTATTAGTTTATTTTTAATAGAAAGGTAATTTTTTGCTATCTCTGAAATGAAAAATTCAGAGCTAGGTTCTAGATTGAGGAATGATTAGGGGCTCAAAAAATGAAATCTAATCTTTATTTGCCTCTCAGCTTCATTGCCAGGCTCTACATGGTGATGTTTACTCTGAGGGTACATGTTCTCAGGTTTAAGTCTGCTGGGAAAAGGGTGTCATCCCAGTAACCCCCATAGATATCCCAGGAGTCTTTCTGAATGAACAACTTGAGTTTTAGGCCCATTCCCCAACTGGTCACAAGAATTAAGGGAATTTAATATTCTGATTGGCCGTGCAAGAATTGCAGATACTATATCACAGTTGATGGAACTCCACCTAAAAAATGGTGAAATAGAATTGGGGGGTGGGGGGGGTGGGGATGGAGAGGGTAGTTTCTCAGAAAGAAGTTGAGATACTATCACAAAAAGAAGAGAGAATGGATGCTGGTACAGCTTAAAAGTTAGCTATTCAATATTTTGATTGACTTAATTTTTGATTTTTAAGGGATCAGTGAGGCTTTCTAAATTTTTTAATCATCAAAATAGTATATGAGGGCTTCCTTGGTGGCACAGTGGTTAAGAATCTGCCTGCCAATGCAGGGGACACGGGTTCGAGCCCTGGTCCGGGAAGATCCCGCGTTCCACGGAGCAACTAAGGCTGTGCGCCACAACTACTGAGCCTGTGCTCTAGAGTCCGCGAGCCACAACTGCTGAGCCCAGGAGCCACAACTACTGATGCCCGCGCACTTAGAGCCCATGCTCCGCGACGAGAAGCCACCACAATGAGAAGCCCATGCACTGCAGTGAAGAGTAGCCCCCGCTCGCCGCAACTAGAGAAAGCCCGTGCACAGCAACGAAGACCCAATGCAGCCAAAAATAAATTAAAAAAAAAAGAAGTATATGAACATAGTTTAAAATGTCAAGTAGTGCTAAGAGACCTGTAACAAAAATAGCAGTCCTTTGCTCTCCCTTTACTTTTCCTGCCCCTTTTACTCAAGAAGTAATCTCTTTCAACTTTAGTAGCTGTTTCTAATGATACCAGATGAAGCAAGAAGAAACAGCTAAAAAAGTTGAAAGTGATTACCTCTTGAGGCAAGGGGGAGGAAAAAGGAGCAGGAGAGCAAACAACTGTTACTTTTGTTATAGATGTCTTAGCACTATATAACGTTTTAAACCATGTTCATATATTAGTTTGATAAGTAAAAACTATTTAATGCCTGTATTATCTCTTACTCATTAAATTTAGACATCTACTGATTTTCTGTTAAGATAAATGAGGATATTCATTTTCTTAACCTATCTTTCTTGGCCCCATTGTCTTGATAAAATATAATCAGATTCAGTGTTTTTATTATCATGACCACATAAACCATGTATGTATTGCTTACAGCTGACCCACCTCCTATGTTTAAATTTCCTTTCTTGTGTAACTTCATATTTTTTTCTTGAAATTTGTAAGAAATTTGTAAGATTCTCATTTAAAATTTTCTTTGAATTTTTTTTTTTTAATTTTTAAAATAAATTTATTTATTTATTTATTTTTGGGTGTGTTGGGTCTTCGTTTCTGTGCGAGGGCTTTCTCCAGTTCCTGCGAGCGGGGGCCACTCTTCATCGCGGGCCTCTCACTGTTGCGGCCTCTCCCATTGCGGAGCACAGGATCCAGACGCGCAGGCTCAGTAGTCGTGGCTCACGGGCCTAGCCACTCTGCGGCATGTGGGATCTTCCCAGACCAGGGCTCGAACCCTCGTCCCCTGCATTGGCAGGCAGATTCTTAACCACCGCGCCACCAGGGAAGCCCCGTTTTCTTTGAATTTATAGCTAAACCTTCCCACACCCTACAACAGTTCTGTAAAATTCATACTTGGATAATTTTTCACATAGTCATACCTGTCAGATAATCTATCAGTTTTTTTTTTTTCCCCTGTAATTCTACTCCAATTTGGACTATTTATTCTAGACCTGTTTCAGAGCTTAATTTGCTTTTGTTGGCATTCTGGAAGTCTCTTTGCCTTTCTTCATTGGTCCCCCTGTTTCCTAGGTCCAGTGTCGTCTTTTTTCTTGCTTTATTCCTTTGTTTTGCTGTAGCATGTTTTCCAGTTGTTTCCTGAATAAGGGTACATTGGAATTAAATATTTTGAGAATGCATGTCTGAAAATTATTTTATTCTTCTCTCATGCTTAATTGGTAGTTTGGCTGTATATAGGCGAGTCATCATTTAATGGGTATAGAGTTTCAGTTTTGCAAGATGAAAATTGTTCTGGAGATGGATGGTGGTAATGATTGCATAACACTGTGAATACTTAATGCCATGGAACTGTAGATTTAAAAATGAATCAGATGATAAATTTTATGTGTATTGTATTAGTTTGCTAGGGCTGCCAATACAAAGTATCACAAACTGGGTGACTTAAACAACAGAAATTTATTGTCTCAAAATTCCGGAGGTAGAGTCTGATCTGAGATCAGTTGTCAGCAGGGTTGGTTTCTGGCTTGGTTGATGGTTGTCTTCTCCCACTGTCTTCATATAGTTTTCCCACTGAGTGTGTTTGTGTACTAATCAGCTCTTAAAATGACACTAATCATACTGGATTAGAGCCCACCCTAATGACCTCATTTTACCTTAATTACTTTGTTAAAGACCCTATCTCCAAATGTAGTTACATTCTGAGGTACTAGAGGTTAGGACTTAAGCATCTGAATTTGGAGGAGGGGTGAGAGTTCAACCCAAAACATGTATTTTACCACAAGTTAAAAAATACATATAAAAATATGATTACAGTCAGTTTTTTACCCATTTATGTTTAGTTGTGAAGCACAGTAAGGATTAGATCAGTTAATGTGTTTACATTTGTTGTATTAATTATGACATTAAATTCTTCGTTATGTTACACTTTTGTTATAGATGGTGGTTTATACCATAATTGCTCATAATTTAGCAATCTTAACAAGATTATCATATTGCTTTTACTTTAGCAGTAACATGTAATGACTTCTTTGATTTATATTAAATGCAGTATTCTTCAGATTATAAAATGGCAATACATTCTTATTGTGATCTTGGTACAGCTTATTGTAATTCAGAGAGTAATAAGTAAAATTTTGTGATACCTGACAAAATAATCATATAGGGAATAATGCCTTGTATATAAAAGGCATTAATTAAACAAGTTGTTGAAGAGATAGAGTTATAGTCTATTTTTTGAGAGCAGGATTTTTGCTTGATATGCCTTTCTTTACTCTCAGGCTTTAGCTCAGTGTCCTCCTACTCTGTAATAACTACTCTATAAACGTTTGTTGAATGAATAAGTGAATGAATTTTGATATGCACGGGACTTTAGCTCTTGTCATCTTGTGCTTTCTCATATTGGGGATGTTTTCAAAGTGATATTTTCAAAAGTGGATAGGATAAGATGGCATTTTATTTGACCTGTCCTTTTAAAAGAAACAGGTAAGTAGTCTTTATTTCAGACTAGCCTGTAATTTTTTGTTTTCTTCATGGTGGGATTCTTATCCATGTTGTTTTATTAGTAAGAGTGTCTAGCAATTAAAATTACTTGATGAGATAGTAGGTTTTAAAACATTGAATAGAATAAAATCATCTTATGAATTGCCTTGTCTTTTTGCATTACAGCATATTGAAATTAGTTATTTGGGGATTTTCACCCCTTCATTGTTTACTGAGAGATCTGTAGCCCAGCCAAACTTCCGGAGCTCGTCACTTGGGTATTGTCACTCTGCTGATTTTTATCAGAAACAGGAAGTTGTCAAGTTATGTGTTAAAGTACAGCAGATTCTAAAATTGCATTTGTATTAGCATGGGAGATTACCCTTTAGAATTATTTTCTATCACTAGCTGGTTCTTTACTTTTTCCTCGGAATATAATAACTGGCTTCCCCAAAATGGTCATATTTATCATGATCTATATATTTACCTAGTAAACAGTGCCCTTCCTTATTGTTTACATATCATACACAATATGGTAAAATGATTTGATAAGATGATTGATAAAGTGACTTAGTGTCATTAATATATAGATACACCAAATGAATTTGTAAAAGTAGGTTGGGAAGAACATGTTTTTAGCTGTTTGGTCTGATGTTATTTCCATATTTAGATTAGTAATTCTCTGAAGGTTCCTATAGTAGACCTTTTAGGGAGTTTATAAGACCCAAACTGTTTTCATTAGACTGGGATGTTCAGTTTTCATTTCTACTCTGGTGTTTCCAGATACTGCATAAAACACAATGATATAAAGATGTCAACATATGGAAGATATGCAAAAACTCAGTGACTGTATATTGGGTGATGATACAAAACTATATATGAGTAAAAATAGTTCCATTTAAGGTCGAACAATGAATGTTTTCTGCTATATATTTATTTTAGTTTACATACAACAGGATTCACACTTTTTGGAGTATAAATGGGATTTGACACATTCTTGGAGTTATGTAATCACTACCACAATATAAGTACAGAACAGTTCCTTCATCTTGCTCTCAAAAAAAAATTTCCTCTTGCTTTGTAGTCAGACTCTCTTCCCACCATTAACCTGTGAAAACCACTGATCATTCTCTTTCCCTATAATTTTGCCTTTTCCAGAATGTCATATGTAGCCTTTTGAATCTGGCTTAGTGAGATTGCTGGGTTGCATGGTAAGTTATGTTTATAAGAAGCTGCCAGACTGTTTTCCATAGTGGCTGTACTGTTTTGCATTCCAACAAGTAGTGTATGGATTCCAGCTGCTGTGCAGCCTCATTCACACCTAATAGTGTCAGTTTGTTTGTGTGTTTCCTTCTTTCTCTCTTCCTATTTCATTCACTCGCTCTTGCTTTCTTCGCCCCCTCCCTCCCCTTTCTTTCTTTCCTTCCTTCCTTCCGTTCTTCCTTCCTTTCTTCACCTCCCTTCTCTTTTTAATCCATTTAATAGCTGTGTAGTGATAACATTTTGTGGTTTTAATTTGCATTTCTGTAATGACTAAGGATATTGAAGATCTTTTCATATGCTTATATGACATCCATATATCTTCTTTGGTGAAGTATCTGTTCAAATATTTGTCCACTTAGAAGTATTAAATATTTTAATATTTAATTAAATAATTTATTAATTGATAATAAATTATTTATTATTAAATAATAATTTAGTGTGTGGAATCTCACATAGTAGTGGCTCTACTGGCCTGACCCCCATGGCTTTGGGCTGGAAGTCTTTGTTTGCCCTGTTGAAACCCAGGTGATAGCCTCCTCTTTGGACACTGGGGAGGCAGCCTTCATGATTTCAGAATAGCCTTTGGGGTCCTTCTTCTCTTGTCTAGAAGAATATCCCACGTTCCCAACTGAATAGCTTTGTGGTCCCATCCTGTAAAACCTAAGAAGGCTGACAATCTTCATTCCTTCCTTCCTGTCTCCTTCCAGTTCTGACTGGCTGTTTCCTGCTGGGGTGGCTGATTAAGTCTGATGTTCACACCCATACTAATCTCTTTATCAAGGGGTCCTTGGCCACAACCTTAGTGTTCTGTTCTGAACATAGTGCTTTCTCATTTTTTTTTTTTTTTCCCAAGAGGATAGTATGAAGAGGTAAGTTTATTTATTTATTTATTTATTTATTTATTTTTGGCTGTGTTGGGTCTTCGTTTCTGTGCGAGGGCTTTCTCTAGTTGTGGCAAGTGGGGGCCACTCTTCATCGCGGTGCGTGGGCCTCTCACTATCGTAGCCTCTCTTGTTGCGGGGCACAGGCTCCAGACGCGCAGGCTCAGTAGTTGTGGCTCACGGGCCTAGTTGCTCTGCGGCATGTGGGATCTTCCCAGACCAGGGCTCGAACCCGTGTCCCCTGCATTAGCAGGCAGATTCTCAACCACTGCGCCACCAGGGAAGCCCAAGAGGTAAGTTTTACTCATTGTCTTTTCTTTTTTTTTTTTTTAACACACACTGTATTTTATTTTTACAAGAGATAAATAGACTGACACCAAGCATTGTAAATGGATGACCACAACAAAAGCAACAATGATTACAATTACCAAACACGAAACACACTCATACTATGTCATAATATTGACATTCAGTCCAGTAGTCCTCCACTGTAACAGCTCCTTTACTTTGCAGTGAAAATTGATTTGTATATTCTTTGCCTCTGAGTCCTTGTGGGATTTTTTTTTTTTTTAATTCAAAGAGAAAGTCACAAAAATTACAATCATCCTCATCAGTTCACTCAGTCGCATGTAATTAATTTTTTTTTATCTTGATTTTTTGTTAACACTTTTATGAGTTCATCAGTTTTTCATTAGAGTTCTGAAAATGCTTATTCATTCAGTTCAGCAGTACAGTTACCAGAAACCTGTACTTGTCAGAGTCTTTTCCATGAATTCCTTGAAGATGAAACCCTTTTATAGGAACATATTTGCAAAAGTATCAGAGTACACCCAGAACTGTCTGTAAATGACAAAAGACTTAAAAATGACCACGGTTAAAGATTTGATGAAAGTTCATAATAATGCAATTGACAAGGAAATTTAGTTATTTCTGAGATATACATTTTAAAGTAATAACTAGAATTATGATTTATAACATTATACCAGAACGTATAAGATTTTTAGAATTTTCATGTAATGTCTGAAACATTTATATTAACATATTTCCATACAAATAACCCAGTGAAAGTTTAGTATTAGTTGTTTTGTTTGTTTGTTTTTTACACTGCAGGTTCTTATTAGTCATCAATTTTATACACATCAGTGTATACATGTCAATCCCAATTGCCCAATTCAGCACACCACCATCCCCACCCCACCACAGTTTTCCCCCCTTGGTGACCATATGTCTGTTCTCTACATCTGTGTCTCAACTTCTACCCTGTAAACGGGCTCATCTGTACCATTTTTCTACGTTCCACATACCTGCGTTAATATACGATATTTGTTTTTCTCTTTCTGACTTACTTCACTCTGTATGACAGTCTCTAGATCCATCCACGCCTCAACAAATGACTCAATTTTGTTCCTTTTTATGGCTGAGTAATATTCCATTGTATATATGTACCACAACTTCTTTATCTATTCGTCTGTCGACGGGCATTTAGGTTGCTTCCATGACCTGGCTGTTGTAAATAGTGCTGCAGTGAACATTGGGGTGCATGTGTCATTTTTTTTTTCTTTTCCTTTTTTTTTTTTAACATCTTTATTGGAGTATAATTGCTTTACAATGGTGTGTTAGTTTCTGCTTTATAACAAAGTGAATCAGCTATACGTATACATACGTCCCCATATCTCTTCCCTCTTGCATCTCCCTCCCTCCCACCCTCCCTATCCCACCCCTCTAGGTGGTCACAAAGCACAGAGTTGATCTCCCTGTGCTATGTGGCTGCTTCCCACTAGCTATCTATTTTACGTTTGGTAGTGTATATATGTCCATGCCACTGTCTCACTTTGTCCCAGCTTACCCTTCCCCCTCCCCGTATCCTCAAGTCCATTCTCTAGTAGGTCTGCATCTTTATTCCCGTCTTGCCCCTAGGTTCTTCTGATCATTTTTTTTTCTTTCTTTTTCTTTTTTTTTTTAGATTCTATATATATGTGTTAGCATACGGTATTTGTTTTACTCTTTCTGACTTACTACACTCTGTATGACAGACTCTACTAGGTCCATCCACCTCACTACAAATAACTCAGTTTCGCTCCTTTTTAAGGCTGAGTAATATTCCATTGTATATATGTGCCACATCTTCTTTATCCATTCACCTGTTGATGGACACTTAGGTTGCTTCCATGTCCTGGCTATTGTAAATACAGCTGCAATGAACATTTTGGTACATGACTGACTCTTTTTGAATTATGGTTTTCTTAGGGTATATGCCCAGTAGTGGGATTGCTGGGTCATATGGTAGTTCTAGTTTTAGTTTTTTAAGGAACCTTTACACTGTTCTCCATAGTGGCTGTATCAATTTACATTCCCACCAACAGTGCAGGAGGGTTCCCTTTTCTCTGCACCCTCTCCAGCATTTATTGTTTCTAGATTTTTCAATGATGGCCATTCTGACCAGTGTGAGATGATATCTCATTGTAGTTTTGATTTGCATTTCTCTAATGATTAATGATGTTGAGCCTTCTTTCATGTGTCTGTTGGCAATCTGTATATCTTCTTTGGAGAAATGTCTATTTAGGTCTTCTGCCCATTTTTGGATTGGGTTGTTTGTTTTTTTGTTATTGAGCTGCATGAGCTGCTTGTAAATTTTGGAGATTAATCCTTTGTCAGTTGCTTCATTTGCAAATATTTTCTCCCATTCTGAGGGTTGTCTTTTGGTCTTGTTTATGGTTTCCTTTGCTGTGCAAAAGCTTTTAAGTTTCATTAGGTCCCATTTGTTTATTTTTGTTTTTACTTCCATTTCTCTAGGAGGTGGGTCAAAAAGGATCTTGCTGTGATTTATGTCATAGAGTGTTCTGCCTATGTTTTCCTCTAAGAGTTTGATAGTGTCTGGCCTTACATTTAGGTCTTTAATCCATTTTGAGTTTATTTTTGTGTATGGTGTTAGGGAGTGTTCTAATTTCATTCTTTTACATGTAGCTGCCCACTTTCCCAGCACGACTTATTGAAGAGGCTGTCTTTTCTCCACTATATATTCTTGCCTCCTTTATCAAAGATAAGGTGACCAGATGTGCGTGGGTTTATCTCTGGGCTCTCTCTCCTGTTCCATTGATGTATATTTCTGTTTTTGTGCCAGTACCATACTGTCTTGATTACTGTAGCTTTGTAGTATAGTCTGAAGTCACGGAGCCTGATTCCTCCAGCTCCGTTTTTCTTTCTCAAGATTGCTTTGGCTATTCGGGATCTTTTGTGTTTCCATACAAATTGTGAAATTTTTTGTTCTAGTTCTGTAAAAAATGCCAGTGGTAGTTTGATAGGGATTGCATTGAATCTGTAGATTGCTTTGGGTAGTAGAGTCATTTTCACAATGTTGATTCTTCCAATCCAAGAACATGGTACATTTCTCCACCTATTTGTATCATCTTTAATTCCTTTCATCAGTGTCTTATAATTTTCTGCATACAGGTCTTTTGTCTCCTTAGGTAGGTTTATTCCTAGATATTTTATTCTTTTTGTTGCAGTGGTAAATGGGAGTGTTTTCTTAATTTCACTTTCAGATTTTTCATCATTAGTGTATAGGAATGCAAGAGATTTCTGTGCATTAATTTTGTATCCTGCTACTTTACCAAATTCATTGATTAGCTCTAGTAGTTTTCTGGTAGCATCTTTAGTATTCTCTATGTATAGTATCATGTCATCTGCAAACAGTGACAGCTTTACTTCTTCTTTTCCGATTTGGATTCCTTTTATTTCTTTTTCTTCTCTGATTGCTGTGGCTAAAACTTCCAAAACTATGTTGAATAATAGTGGTGAGAGTGGGCAACCCTGTCTTCTTCCTGATCTTAGTGGGATTGGTTTCAGTTTTTCACCATTGAGGACGATGTTGGCTGTGGGTTTGTCATATATGGCCTTTATTATGTTGAGGAAAGTTTCCTCTATGCCTACTTTCTGCAGGGTTTTTATCATAAATGGGTGTTGAATTTTGTCGAAAGCTTTCTCTGCATCTATTGAGATGATCATGTGGTTTTTCTCCTTCAATTTGTTAATATGGTTTATCATGTTGATTGATTTGCGTATATTGAAGAATCCTTGCATTCCTGGGATAAACCCCACTTGATCATGGTGTATGATCCTTTTAATGTGCTGTTGGATTCTGTTTGCTAGTATTTTGTTGAGGATTTTTGCATCTATGTTCATCAGTGATATTGGCCTGTGGTTTTCTTTCTTTGTGACATCTTTGTCTGGTTTTGGTATCAGAGTGATGGTGGCCTCGTAGAATGAGTTTGGGAGTGTTCCTCTCTGCTATATTTTGGAAGAGTTTGAGAAAGATAGGTGTTACCTCTTCTCTAAATGTTTGATGGAATTCGCCTGTGAAGCCATCTGGTCCTGGGCTTTTGTTTGTTGGAAGATTTTTAATCACAGTTTCAATTTCAGTGCTTGTGATTGGTCTGTTCATATTTTCTATTTCTTCCTGGTTCAGTCTTGGAAGGTTGTGCATTTCTAAGAATTTGTCCATTTCTTCCAGGTTGTCTATTTTATTGGCATATAGCTGCTTGTAGTAATCTCTCAGGATCCTTTGTATTTCTGCAGTGTTAGTTGTTACTTCTTTTTCATTTCTAATTCTATTGATTTGAGTCTTCTCCCTTTTTTTCTTGATGAGTCTGGCTAATGGTTTATCAATTTTGTTTATCTTCTCAAAGAACCAGCTTTTAGTTTTATTGATCTTTGCTGTCGTTTCCTTCATTTCTTTTTCATTTATTTGTGATCTGATCTTTATGATTTCTTTCCTTCTGCTAACTTTGGGTTTTTTTTGTTCTTTTTCTGATTGCTTTAGGTGCAAGTTTAGGTTGTTTATTTGAGATGTTTCTTGCTTTTTAAGGTAGGATTGTATAGCTATAAACTTCCTTCTTAGAATTGCTTTTGCTGCATCCCATAGGTTTTGGGTTGTTGTGTTTTCATTCTCATTTGTTTCTAGGTATTTTTTGATTTCCTCTTTGATTTCTTCAGTGATCTCTTGGTTATTAAGTAGTGTGTTGTTTAGCCTCCATATATTTGTATTTCTTACAGATTTTTTCCCATAATTGATATCTAGTCTCATAGCGTTGTGGTCAGAAAAGATACTTGATACGATTTCAATTTTCTTAAATATACCATGGCTTGATTTGTGACCCAAGATATGATCTATCCTGGAAAATGTTCCATGAGCACTTGAGAAGAAAGTGTATTTATTCTGTTGTTTTTGCATGGAATGTCCTATAAATATCAGTTAAGTCCATCTTGTTTAATGGGTCATTTAAAGCTTGTGTTTCCTTATTTATTTTCATTTTGGATGATCTGTCCATTGGTGAAAGTGGGTTGTTAAAGTCCCCTACTATGATTGTATTACTGTCGATTCCCCCTTTCATGGCTGTTAGCATTTGCCTTATGTATTGAGGTGCTCCTATGTTGGGTCCATAAATATTTACAGTTGTTACATCTTCTCCTTGGATTGATCCCTTGATCATTATGTAGTGTCCTTCTTTGTCTCTTGTAATAGTCTTTGTTTTAAAGTCTATTTTGTCTGATCCGAGAATTGCTACTCCAGCTTTCTTTTGATTTCCATTTGCATGGAATATCTTTTTCCATCCCCTCACTTTCAGTCTGTAGGTGTCCCTAGGTCTGAAGTGGGTCTCTTGTAGACAGCATATATATGGGTCTTGTTTTTGTATCCATTCAGCCAGTCTGTGTCTTTTGGTTGGAGCATTTAATCCATTTACATTTAAGGTGATTATCGATATGTATGTTCCTATTACCATTTTCTTAATTGTTTTGGGTTTATTATTGTAGGTCTTTCCCTTCTCTTGTGTTTCCTGCCTAGAGAAGTTCTGTTAGCATTTGTTTTAAAGCTGGTTTGGTGGTGCTGAATTCTCTTAGCTTTTGCTTGTCTGTAAAGCTTTTAATTTCTCCGTCAAATCTGAATGAGATCCTTGCTGGGTAGAGTAATCTTGGTTGTAGGTTTTTCTCTTTCATCACTTTAAGTATGTCCTGCCACTCCCTTCTGACTTGCAGAGTTTCTGTTTGAAGATCAGCTGTTAACCTTATGTGGATTCCTTTATGTGTTACTTGTTGTTTTTCCCTTGCTGCTTTTAATATTTGATCTTTGTATTTAATTTTTGATAGTTTGATTAATATGTGTCTTGGCGTGTTTCTCCTTGGTTTTGTCCTGTATGGGACTCTCTGTGCTTCCTGGACTTGATTAACTATTTCCTTTCCCATATTAGGGAAGTTTTCAACTACAATGTATTCAAATATTTTCTCAGTCCCTTTTTCTCTTCTTCTTTTGGGACCCCTATAATTCAAATGTTGGTGCATTTAATGTTGTCCCAGAGGTCTCTGAGACTGTCCTCAATTCTTTTCATTCTTTTTTTTTTTATTCTGCTCTGCAGTAGTTATTTCCACTATTTTATCTTCCAGGTCACTTATCCGTTCTTCTGCCTCAGTTATTCTGGTATTGATCCCTTCTAGAGAATTTTAAATTTCATTTATTGTGTTGTTCATCTCTGTTTGTTTACTCTTTAGTTTTTCTAGGTCCTTGTTAAACATTTCTTGTATTTTCTCCATTCTATTTCCAAGATTTTGGATCATCTTTACTATCATTATTCTGAATTCTTTTTCAGGTAGACTGCCTATTTCCTCTTCATTTGTTAGGTCTGGTGGGTTTTTGCCTTGCTCCTACATCTGCTGTGTGTTTGTCTGTCTTCTCATATTGCTTAACTTACTGTGTTTGGGGTCTCCTTTTCACAGGCTGCATGTTTGTAGTTTTTGTTGTTTTTGGTGTCTGTCCCCAGTGGCTAAGGTTGGTTCAGTGGGTTGTGTAGGCTTCCTGGTGGAGGGGACTAGTGCCTGTGTTCTGGTGGATGAGGCTGGATCTTGTCTTTCTGGTGGGCAGGTCCACGTCTGGTGGTGTGTTTTGGGGTGTCTGTGGCCTTATTATGATTTTAGGCAGCCTCTGTGCTAATGGATGGGGTTGTGTTCCTGTCTTGCTAGTTGTTTGGCATAGGGTGTCCTGCACTGTAGCTTGCTGGTCATTGAGTGGATCTGGGTCTTGGTGTTGAGATGGAGATCTCTGGGAGATTTTCACTGTTTGATATTACGTGGAGCTGGGAGGTCTCTTGTGGACCAGTGTCCTGAAGTTGGCTCTCCCACCTCAGTGGCACAGCCCTGACGCCTGGCTGGAGCACTAAGAACCTGTTCTCCACACGGCTCAGAATAAAAGGGAGGAAAAAAAAGAAAGAAAGAAGAAGATAAAATAAAGTAAAATAAAATAAAGTTATTAAAATAAATAATTATTAAGAAAAAATAATTTTTTTAAGTAATAAAAAAAAATGGACAGACAGAATCCTAGGACAAATAGTAAAAGCAAAGCTGTACAGACAAAATCACACACAGAAGCATACACATACACACTCACAAAAAGAGAAAAAGGGAAAAAAATATATATATCGTTGCTCCCAAAGTCCACCTCCTCACTTTTGGATGATTCGTTGTCTTTTCAGGTATTCCACAGATGCAGGGTACATCAAGTTGATTGTGGAGACTTAATCCGCTGCTCCTGAGGCTGCTGGGAGAGATTTCCCTTTCTCTTCTTTGTTCGCACAGCTCCAGGGGTTCAGCTTTGGATTTGGACCCGCCTCTGCGTGTAGGTCGCCTGAGGGCGTCTGTTCTTGGCTCAGACAGGACGGGGTTAAAGAAGCAGCTGATTCGGGGGCTCTGGCTCACTCAGGCTGGGGGGAGGGAAGGGTACGGCTGCGGGGCGAGGCTGGGAGGCAGAGGCCTGCGGGACGTTGCACCAGCCTGAAGGCGCGCTGTGTGTTCTCCCGGGGAAGTTGTCCCTGGATCACGGGACCCTGGCAGTGGCGGGCTGCACAGGCTCCAGGGAGGGGAGGTGTGGAGAGTGACTTGTGCTTGCACACAGGCTTCTTGGTGGCTGCAGTAGCAGCCTTAGCGTCTCATGCCCGTCTCTGGGGTCCACGCTGATAGCCGCGGCTCGCCCAGTCTCTGGAGCTCCTTTAAGCGGTGCTCTTAATCCCCTCTCCTCAAGCACCAGGAAACAAAGAGGCAAGAAAAAGTCTCTTGCCTCTTTGGCAGCTCCATACTTTTTCCCGGACTGCCTCCTGGCTAGCCGTGGCGCACTAGCCCCTTCAGGCTGTGTTCACGCAGCCAACCCCAGTCCTCTCCCTGGGGTCCGACCGAAACCCGAGCCTCAGCTCCCAGCCCTGGCCTGTCCCGGCAGGTGAGCAGACAAGCCTCTTGGGCTGGTGAGTGCTGGTCGGCACCGATCCTCTGTGCGGGAGTCTCCCTGCTTTGCCCTGTTGCTGCGCTCTCCTCCGTGGCTCTGAAGCTCCCCCCTCCGCCCCCCGCAGTCTGGGAAGAGGCTTCCTAGTGTGTGGAAACCTTTCCTCCTTCACAGCTCCCTCCCACTGGTGCAGGTCCCGTCCCTATTCTTTGTCTCTTGTTTTTTTTTTTCTTTTACACTGCCCAGGTACGTGGGGAGTTTCTTGCCTTTTGGGAGGTCTGAGGTCTTCTGCCAGCATTCAGTAGGTGTTCTGTAGGAGTTGTTCCACATGTAGATGTATTTCTTATGTATTTCTGGGGAGGAAGGTGATCTCCACGTCTTACTCTTCCGCCATCTTGAAGCTCCTCTCATTTTTTAAAATATGGGTAGGCAGAGAATTTTCCAACTTAATATTTAAATTTCTGCTTCCCTCTTGATTAACAATTCCATCTTTATTTCTCTACTTGCGTTTTAGTATAAGCATTCAAGAGAAGCCAAACTGCACCTTCTATACTTTGTTTAGAAATAGTTTCAAGCAAATAGTCCGATTTCATCCTCAAAAGTTCTACCTTCCACTGAACACTTAAGACACGAACAATTTGTGTTCTTGGTCATTCTTACTAGAGAGTTATCAATTTTCTTGATCTTTTCAAAGAACATCCTTTTGGGGACTTCCCTGGTGGTCCAGTGGCTAAGACTCCATGCTCCCAATGCAGGGGGGCCTGGGTTCGATCCCTGGTCAGGGAACTAGATCCCACATGCTACAACTAAGAGTTCGCATGCTGCAGCTAAAGTTCCTGCATGCCACAACTAAAAGATCTGGCGTGCAGCAACTAAGACTCGGCACAGCCCAATAAATAAATAAATATTAAAAAATATATATATATTTAGGGGAAAAAAAACATCCTTTTGGTTTCAGTAATTTTTCTTTTATGTTCTGTTTCAATCTCAGTGATTTCTGATCTTTATTAAGTCCTTCTGTTTCCTTTGGGTTTAATGTGCTTTTCCTTTTCTAGTTTCTTAAGGTGGACACTTACATTATTGATTTGAGATCTTTTTTCTTTTCTAACATTTTGTTAGTAGCATTTTAATGCTACAAATTTCCTTCTAAGCAGTGCTTTAGCTTCATCCAGCAAATTTTCATATGTTGTGTTTTCATTCAGTTCAAAATATTTTCAAATTTCCCTTGAGAAGACTCTTTGGCACATGAATTGTTTAGAAGTGTGTTGTTTAGTTTCCAAATATTTAGAGATTTTCCAGTTATTTTTCTGTTATTGACTTCTAGTTTAATTCTTCATGGTCAGAGAACATATGCTGTGTAATTTCAGTTCTTGTACATTTATTAAGGTTGGTTTTATGGTCCAGAATATGGTCTATCTTGGTGAATATTCTGTGTGTACTAGCAAAGATGTGTACCTGTTGTTGCTGTTGTTGAGTATAATGTTCAGTTAGATTCAGTTGGCTGATGTTTAGATCTTCTGTATCTTTCCTGATTTTCTGTCTACTTGTTCTTTGTATTACTGAGAGTGGTTACAGTTCAGAATAATTGTGGATTTCTTTACTTCTTTCAGTTCTAGTAGTTTTTGCTTTATGTATTTTGGAACTCTTGTTCATTACATACATAGGATTGTTGGGTTGTCTTGATGAATTTACCTTTTTCTCATTAACTCAGGTCTTTATACCTGGTAATTGCCCTTGTTCTGAAATATACTTTCTCAGATACTAATATAGCCACTCCAGCTTTCTTTTGACTAGTGTGTGCATGATCCTTTTACTTTTAATCTATATAGCATTATATTTAAAATGGGTTTTTGGTAACAGTTGGGTCTTATTTGTTAATTTAATCTGATAGTCTTATCTTTTTAAAAATTATTTGTTCATTTATTTTAGGCTGTGTTGGGTCTTCACTGTGCGCGTGCTTTCTCTAGTGGTGAGCAGGGGCTACTCTTCGTTGCGGTGCGTCGGGTTCTCATTGTGGTGGCTTCTCTTGTTGCGGAGCATGGGCTACTCTTCGTTGTGGTGCGTCGGGTTCTCATTGTGGTGGCTTCTCTTGTTGCGGAGCATGGGCTACTCTTCGTTGCGGTGCGTCGGGTTCTCATTGTGGTGGCTTCTCTTTTTGCGGAGCATGGGCTCTAGGCACGGGCTTCAGTAGTCGGCATGCGGGCTCAGTAGTTGTGGCTGTAGGCTCTAGAGCGCAGGCTCAGTAGTTGTGGCGCCCAGGCTTAGTTGCTCCGCGGCATGTGGGATCTTTCCAGACCAGGGCTTGAACCCGTGTCCCCTGCATTGGCAGGTGGACTCTTAACCATTGCACTGCCAGGGAAGTCCCCTGATAGTATATCTTTTAATTAGCATGTTTAGGGCATTTATTTTATGTAATTATTGATATGTTTGAGTTTTATTATTTGTTCCCGTTTGTTTCTTTTGGTTTTTGTTCCTGTTTTCCCTTTATCTTCTTCTTTTGGATCGAGTGTTTTTTTAGTATCCATTTTAATGTATATATTGGTTTTCACGGTTGTATTTCTTTGTCCTTCTTTTTAGTAATTGCTCTAAAGATTATAATATACTATATATTCTTAATTTTCCTAGTATATCTAGAGTTTATATTTTACCTCCTCAAATAGAACATAAAGCCTTACAACTGTATATAGGTCCCATTGCCCTCCCCACTTATATGATAATTATCATATGAATTATACATACAGGTTGAAAGCCCCCCCATGAAAATATTATAATATTCCGTTTCAACAACTATGTATATTTTAAAGAACTTAAGAGATGAAAATTAATCTTATATTCACCCAGGTATTTCCCATTTTTGTTGCTCCTCCTTCATTCCTGAAGTTTCAAGTTTCCCTCTGATACCATTTTTCTTTTAGCCTTAAAACTTCCTTTACATTTCTTTTAGAGCCAGTCTGTTGGCAACAAAATGACTTAGTTTTGATTCATCTGAGAATATCTTTATTTCACTTCATTCCTGAAGGATATTTTCACTGAATATAGAATTCTGGGTTGTCAGTTGTTTTCTTCCAACATTTTAAAGATATGGTTCATGGTTTCTGATGAAAAGTCCTGTCGTTCAGATTACCCCCTATATCAGGATTTCTCAACCTTAGCACTTTGGACTGGATAATTTCTTGTTGTGGAGGCCTATTCTATTCATTATAGGATGTTTAGCAGTATCCCCATTAGCACCTCCCTCCTCCCCAGCAGTGACAATAAAAAATGACTTCAGACATTGTCACATATCCCGGTGGATGTGAAATAACCCCCAGTTGAGAACCACTGGCCTGTATGTAATATGTTGTTTTCCTCTGGCTGCTTTTAAGATTTTTCTTTTATTTATGGTTTTTAGCAGTTAGATTATGATATGCTTGGACATGATTTGCATTTATCCTATTTGGGGTTTGCTTAGTTTCTTGAATCTGTAAGTTTATGCCTTTTGCAAACTTTTGGAAAGTTTCAACCACTGTTTCTTCCAAGTGTTTTTTCTGCACCGGTATCTTTTCTTTAGGGATTCCAAAGACATGAATAGTAGCTCTTTTGATATTGTCCCAATGGTCCCTGAAGCCCTGTTCTTTCTTTTTCAAAAATATTTTCCCCTCTCTGTTCTTCAGATTGGATAATTTTTATTGATCTGTCTTCAGGTTTACACAGTGTTCCCTCTGTTGTAGTTTGTTGAATGGCACACTTTAAAAAGATATGTCCATTTCCTAATCCCTGCAATTTGTGAATATTACCTTATGTGACAAAAGGTGTGATTAATTAATTTGAGGATTTTGAGAGGAGGATAAATTCCTAGATTATCTGGTAAGCTCTAATTCCAATGGCAAGTATCCTTATAAGAGTGAGGCAGAGGGAGATTTGCTAGACAGAAGAGGAGGAGGCAGTGTAAACACAGGGGCAGAGTTAGAGTGATGCAGTCACAAGGAATGCTGACAGCCACCAAAAGCTGGAAGGGGCAAAGTACAGGTTGTTCCCTAGAGCCTTCAGAGGTAGTACAGCCCTGTCAACACCTCGATTTCAGACTTCTTGATTGTATCCTTGATTGAGACCTTCAGATCTCTGACAGAATAAATTTCTGTTATTTTAAACCACCCAGTTTGTGGTAATTTGTTATAGCAGCCATAGAAAATTAATACATCTGCCATCTTGATTCTGCTATTCAGCCTCTCCAGTGAAGTTTTTATTTCAGATATTATGATTTTCAACTCTAAAATTTCCATTTGATCCTATTTAATAGCTTCTCCTTCTCAGATGAGATTTATCTTTCCATTTAAGAGTGTTCATCTTTACCTCATGGAGCATGGTTATGTTAGCCGCTTTAAGACTTTTGATAATTCCAATATCTGGGTTATTTATTGGTTGGCATCTATCTGTTGGTTTTTTTTTTCTTCCAATTCTTGCCCAAATTTTCCTACTTCTTGGTATGTTGGGTAAATTTGAATTATATACTGGACATTTCTAGTATTAAGTTGTGAGAATTGGGATCCTGTTAAAATCCTTTGGAGAATTTGCTGTTGTTTTAGTAGGCATCAATCTGATTAGGTTCAAACCAGCTTTTACTTGGTTTTTATTGGCAAATAGTTCCAATATCAGTTTCATTTTCTAAACCTTTGCTGTACTCTTTGAGTCTGTTTGCTATATGCACCAGTCAGGGATGGTCTGGGCTTGGGCAGTGTTTATTTTGTATTTCAGTTCTCAGTGCCTTTGTCATGCTTCTTTGGAAATTCCATGCACGTCCAACTTGGGGGAGGGGAGTTTAGTACTTAAGTTTGTTCATAACTAGAATTATAGATATAAAAGATTCACAAGCTCGATACTAGTTGAAGTGGTAAGGATAGATTTTATTCAATAAATATTATGATAGGGAAGAGAGTCCAGCGTGAACTGAATTCAACTTTGCCAAAACAAAAGGCAGCAGACTTTTAAGAGGTTGGAATGTGCTAAGGGAAAGGCACAGAGCCGTGTTGAAGGGGATTGGTCCATATGGCTAGGGCAGCAGGGTTAGTAATTGGTACTTATCCAGAGGAGAAGTAAACTTCTCTTTATAACAGAGGCAGTGGTGCAAGTTAGAGCAAGGCGCCCACCAAAGTTGGGCCCTTATCTTCCTACAGGGTCTGGGAACAAGAGTGAGAGTAATCTCCTTGAATGTTTGCATTTTAAACAGATGGCTTTTGGGTTCTTGAGAAGACAGTTTTAGGTGGTAGACAATTTATATCTCAAGGGAGCAGAGGAAGTGTTTATAATTGCAAGCTTTCTAAAGTAACTGCTCTAAGAGGGAGTTCAGGGGCCTATCTGTCTATCACCAAGATTTAGCTGGAACAAACAGTAAATTCTGGCAGCATTGAGCTTTCTCAGGCAGGAACTTAAGGGGGCTGGAGGGGTCATCTTAGGGATAGAGCCTTAAACTATTAGAAACTATCCTAGTGTTTGTTCAAGTCTGTTAGTGTGAGTAATCATTTATGACAAGTCATTTATGCTGAGAGTCTGCAGTTTTTATAGGTCAGGATTGAGGCCTAGTTAAGAAGAGGGTTCAGAGGAGCCTGGCTAGAGTTTGGTCAAGGAGAGAGTCTTTGTCATAGATTACGTTCTTCGGCTCTTCTTTCATGGGAGTTTTCCAATATTCTCCAGCTCCCAGTGACCCCTTGCTTCCTTTGGCCAGAAAAATTGGGTTCTCTTATTAGAGTTTCAGTCTCGCATGTTGTTGCTCAGTTCTGGGCCTGACTGTGCCTGACTTCAGGGTGAAGAGGTTATAGAGAAAGCATAGGTGTCCTCTTGGGGTCTTTTTTTTTTTTTTTAATTATTATTTTTTATTTTTTGGCCGCACCACGCGGCATGTGGGATCCTAGTTTCCCATCCAGGGATCAAACCCGCGTCCCCTGCATTGGAAGCGTGGAGTCTTAACCCTTGGACCATCACGGAAGTCCCCTCTTGGGGTCTTAACGTATATGCTATCTCCACCATGGTGGCAGCAGTGCAGATCTGCACTGAGGCTGGCCTTGGGACAGGGCTGGGAGAGGGGGGAAAGAAGGAAAAAACCTCAGGGACTTAACCCACCCACTCTGGCTTTCAAGAGCCTTTTCCCCCTGTCTTTTGGCCAAATAAACTTCTCTTCCAAATGAGAGGTTTTTCCTTACTGCACCTTCCGCACAATTTCCCATTCTTCTTGGCTTTGGGTCATAGCTAGGAAATAAAGTGTGTGTGTGGTGGGGTGACCAAAAGGAAATTTATTGTTTGGTGAAATTTCAAAGGAAATTTGTGTATTCAACAGGATATTTATGTATTGGTCTGTTTTCAAGCTGATTTCCCTCTCCAATCTACCTATTGTATACTTTTCAGGGTCCTTAGGTAGCTGATGCTTTGCATTTTTTTTCTGGAGATTTTAGTTGTAATCGGTTGGAGAGAAAGTTTGCAGCAGGCTTACATTCATCATTCCTGGAATTTAAAATATTTAGGCCAGGACTTCCCTGGTGGTGCAGTGGTTAAGAATCCACCTGCCAATGCAGGGGACACAGGTTTGAGCCTTGGTCTGGGAAGATCCCACATGCCGTGGAGCAACTTAGCCTGTGCGCCACAACTACTGAGCCTGTGCTCTAGAGCCCACGAACCACAACTGCTGAGCCTGCGTGCCACAACTACTGAAGCCTGCTTGCCTAGAGCCTGTGCTCCGCAACAAGAGAGGCCACCGCAATGAGGAGCCCGCGCACTGCAACTAGGGAAAGCATGCACGCAGCAACGAAGACCCAACGCAGCCAAAAATAAATAAGTAAATAAATAAATTTATAAAAAATAAATAAAAACAAAAGGTGAGTGGATAAACAAAACAAAAAAAAATACTTAGGCCAATGAGTTTTAATATTTAAAACAGTATGGAAAAGTTCATTGATAAAGTTTTAGATTCCACATTAGAAACTAGTATTTAAGAAACTCTGCTGCTTGTCAAGTTTTGGTGTAGTACCAAAAAAGAATCCACAGTTATCTGAAAAGACTCTTAAAATACTCTTCCCCTTTTCCAACCATACATTTGTGTGAGACCAGGTTTTCTTTTCAGCCAAAACGATGTTGTAATACATTAAATGCAGAAACATTTAATATGTTCGCATATGGATATGCGAATCCACCTGTCTTCTATTAAGTCAGACATTAAAAAGATTTGCAAAAATGTAAAATAATTCTATTCATTAAATATTTTGTTTTAGAAAATACAATTTTCATAAAAATGTTAAAATGTATTGGATTAAATGTGATTATATTTAATTGAATTAAAAATATCCTAACATTTTCTCACTTTTAATTCCTAATGTGGTAAATATTGATAGACCCAACATAAACAAAAAAGCTCTTCAGTTTTTAAGTATGTAAAGGGGTTTTGAAACCATATAGTTCGAGAATTGCTGATTTACTAGGTAATTGGTTTCCATGTATTTATAACTTGTGTATTCCTCTTCTGTTCCTTAAGAGTCAGCAGTAATCAAAAATACATGAACTCTGGGGGGAGTGAAAACATGCATTTGACTCCCAGTTTCAACCACTTATTTTCCAAGGTTGAAGGGCCATTTAACTTCTTAGTATCTGTATTATACTTGTAAAGTGAGGATAATACTTTAAATGATTGTTGTGAGGGAAATGCTAGGATATACCTGAATTACAGACATTTAGTAAACGTTCCTTGGTATAGAGTTACATATTTTTAGCAACTCTCAGCCTTTGTGATGGTGTAAAAACCTCTCATCTTAAGCCAGTAGGTGTTCTCCAACTTAGTCTGTTGATCCCTTTCCAATAAGAAAGAGTGGTGTAATTTATGAAGATCCCTAGAACAGTAAATTTCATGTTGTCTGTCTTTAGTGACATGTTTAAATGATTGAGTTCTTTAATTCCAATTTGGTTCTGTTCTTCTGGTAACCAGATCAGAAAGGGCCAGAAGTATGATCAGCGACCGTGTGTAGGTCCAGTTTGGGAATGAGATTGGAAGTGAATTTGAAAAACAAACTGAGATCAGGAAATAAGCCCAGGAGAAAAAGGCAAGCAGGATGTGAGTACTATAAAGTGGGACTGATGTCAAGTCTGAGGTCCATGACGTTCATAGTATCAGAGGAGGGCAGGTAGTCAGTGAGGATCAAAATAGGTAGTTCAGATTTTATAAAGGAAATCCAACACTTGATGTCAGGGAGGAAATGGACACTGGTTGATGAGGCTCCTGGGTTCAGGTGCTAGGTACAAGGACAGAGAGACAAAAGGATAGGAATCCAATTCCTGGAAGAAGAGTGGGGCCAAGAGCATCCCAGTGCAAATATTGTTAGTGTAGTTGGAAACATGGAGCTGAAGCTTTTGTAGGAGAGTATGGAATATTAATTGACAAGCTTTACAGCCAGGCCTCTGGGCTGAATAAAGTGCAATGGAGTCACTTCATATTTAATTTCTGTTTTTTGAACTAAGCTTTTAGTCTCTAACCAAAAGAGAGCAAAAGAGAAATGGCTATTAAAATAGTGCAAATGTTACTACCCGTAATTCTACTCTGAGCATCTGTTCCAGGGTAAGCATGAGATGGGAAGCATTTACTTTGTTTTCTCAGTTGGCCTCAATTGCTGTCCCTCTTGTAGTGTTAACATGTTATTTTACTTTGTTACTTGTTTTTAAAGATGCATAGTTTTCCCTACTATCTGAACTCTAAGATTAGCTCTTTTATCTGGTACTTAACTGAAGAAATGGTCATCAAAGGAAAGCTGAATTATAAGTGGGGTTTTTTTTGTTTGTTTTTGTTTTAGATTCCAGTTGTTTAAATTCTGTGTAATTCTACTGTAAAGCAGATTTAGTTCTATGACAACTTACTATTACATTTCTTTTTTTCTCTTGCATGCCCCATGTTTCCTCACCCATACTTTGTGTTCTGGATGCCAGTTCCTATTAGCTAGCTTTCAGTTGGTTTTCTCTTTTTACAGTACATTTAAAAAAAATCAAGTAATACGTACCTATTGAAAAACATTCAAACCACACATATCTATGGAGTAGGGAATGAAAGTCTTGCCAGTCTAACCACTCACTGAGGCTACCACTGTGCAATTTGATGTGTATCCTCCCTGAACTTTTTAATGCATATACAAGCATATGTAGGAGAATGTTTTCAAAATACAATCATAATAAGCATATTGTTTTGAATTTTCAATTTTTGCTTAATATTTCTTGGACATTTTACCATACCAGTATTTATAATTTAGGCACTCTTGGTGTACATTTCACTCCTGATTTTTCACATAAGCAGTGCTGCAGCAAACATTTTTACATAAATGGCTTTGGGTACTTGAATCATTTTTGCCCATAGTATGTAGATTGCTGGTTCAAAGAAATGTGCATTTACAATTTTGAGCTGTTCTTCAAAAATTTTCTTCTCAAAAAGTACGATAACCAAGTTAAAAAGATAATGACAAAATGGAAAAATTTATACCAAAGACAAAGGGCATATATTCCTACTATACAAAGAGCTTCTAAAAACTGAAAGAAGCCACACCATAGGAAAATGGTCAAAAGATAGGAACAGGTAGTCCACACAGAAAAACAAATGCAAATGTCCTTTAAATTTTGGGAAAGGTGCTCAATCTCACTGTAATAGAGAAACACAAATAAAAACTGCTCTGAAGTAGCATTTCTTATCTATCCAATTGGCAGAAATCCAAAAAATTGACAACATAGTTTCTTGGCAAGGCTGTGAGGAAATAATCACTCTAATATATTGTTCAGAATACAAAAAGATAAAGAGCCAATAGATAGGAAATTTGGCAATATTCACAAAATTATGTAAACCTTAAGCTTCATCTCAGAATTCTTCTATGACTCGAACCCAGAGACACAGAAAACAGGAAAACAAAGTGACATGTATATGAGACTGTTCATTGCAGCACTATTTAATACCAGAAGACAGGAAACAACCCATTGTCCATCAGTAAGGTATAGTTGGGGAAACTGTGATATGTGTATAATGATGAAGTACTATGGTAACATAGGGCAGAAGTGTAGTACAGTATAACAAACAGGGTATTAATGTTGATAGTCAAGATACAGAACATTTCCATTACCACAAGGATCCCTCTTGCTGCCCTTTTATAACCACGCATTTCCTTCCACTCCCAACCCCAGGAAGCCATTAATCTGCTCACCATTTCTATAATTTTGTCATTTCAAGAATGTCAGATAAATGGAATTATATAGTGTGTAACCTTTGGGATTGTCTCCCCCCCCCCCCCCCCCGCCCCAGTTCAGCATAATTCCCTGGAGATACATCCAGGTTATTGCATGTATCGATCATTTTTTCCTTTTTATTGCTAAGTAGTATTCCATGGTATGGATATACCACAGTTTGTTTAACCATTTGCCTGTTGAAGGACATCTGGGTGGTTTACATTTTTTGACTTCACAAATAAAGTTGCTGTAAACATTCATGTAAAAGTTTTTGCATGAATATAAATCTTCATGTCTCTGGGATAAAAGCCCAGGAGTACAACTGCTCACTTGTATGGTGGTTGCATGTTTAGTTTTACAAGAAACTGCCAAACTGTTTTCCAGGGGTCTGTACCATTTAAAATTCTCATCAGCAAAGTACGAGTGATTCAGTTTCAACATATCCTTGTCAATATTTGGTATTGTTACTCTTCTATTTTAGCCATTCTGATAGGTGTGTAGTGATGTCTCAGTGTGGTTTTAATTTGCATTTTCTCAGTAGCTAATGATGATGAGCATCTTTTCATGTGCATGTTTGCCATCTATACATCTTCTTCAGTTAATGTCTCTTTATGTCTTTTGCTTGTTTTCTAATTGGAGTTATTTTTCTACTGTTGAGTTTTTCCTTTTATGGATCTTACTTTCAGTGTCAAGTTTAAGAACTCTTTGCCTAGCTCTGTAGTCTGAAGATTTTATTCCGTATATTTTTCTAAAAGTTTCAAGTTTTATATTTAAGGTTGTCGTCCAGTTTGAGTTAGTGTTTGTATAAGGTGTGAGGTTAGGTTAATGTATATTTTTTTTGTTTGCCTATTTTGGTGTCCATTAGCTCTTGAAACATTTGTTGAGAAAGCTGTTTTTCCTCCATTGAATTACTTTTTGCACCTTTGTCAAAATTCAGTTGGGCATATTTGTGTGGCTCTATTTCTGGGTTTTCTGTTCTGTTCCACTGATATATGTGTCTATCCCTTTGCAAATACAGCAAGTCTTGGCTTACTGTAGCTACATAGTAAGTATTTCCCTACTTTATTCTAACTTTTAAAAATTGTTTTTGCTATTCTAGTTATTTTGCCTTTCCATAAAAATTATAGAATAATAATTCTATATATACAAAAGTTTTTGCTGGGATTTTAATAAGAATTACATCACCTGTATGTCAGTTTGGAAAAAATTGACACCTTTACTGTGTTGAATCTTCCATTCCATAAACACTTTTATTTAGATCTTCTTAGATTTCTTTCATCTGCATTTGTAGTTTTCAACATATAGTCCTCTTGATGTTTTGTTAGATTAGCACTTCTTTCATTTTTTTCCTTTTATTATAAATGGTATTGCTTTTAATTTTGGTGTCCATGTGTTCATTTCTAGTATATAGAAATACAGTTGCTTTTTGCAGGTTGATCTTGTGTCACACAAATTTGGATAGATTTTATTTTCATTTTCACTTCAGTGTAAATGAACTTTCCTTGAGACTCTTTGACCCATGGATTATTTAGAAGTATGTTCCAAATATTTGGAGGTTTTTCTGTTATCTTTCTATTATTGATTTCTAGTTTGATCCTGTTGTAGTCAGAGAATACACTTTATAATTTCAGTTATTTTAAATTTGTTGAGGTTTATTTTATGGCCCAGGATATGGTCTATCTTGGTATTTGTTCAGGGGCACTTGAAAAGCATGTATATTTTGCTGTCGTTCATTGGAATATTATATAAATGTTGGTTAGATCCTGTTGGTTGAATGTGTTACTGATTTCTTTTACATCTTTGCCGATTGTCTGGCTGATGGGTAATAAAAGTCCTGGCTCCTTAGTAGGTCTTTACTTACACCACCAGGCACAGATGTTGGGGTGCCCCGTTACAGCCTCTCAAGGGTAGAAAATCTAGGTTTCCTTCTTGGCCTTTGCTGGTATGGGTGGGGCCAGTTTTTTCTGCAGTGTTTGACTGGAGTAGAGTTTTTATCGTCTAAAAGTTTTCTGTATTGCTAAGCTGTCCCTTTTTTGATCCATTGTCTGGAGAGCACTGGGTTTTGTTGTTTTTGTTGTTTTTTCTGTGCCTGTTGGTGTGTTTAGCTTGCCAATCTTCATCTTCAAGTCTAGGATATACCAGGCAAAAAGAAAACATAGGGGATTCACCACTCTGTTGTTACTTGGGTCCTGAGTTCCCTAGCTGATTTGCCTTCTCTTTACCTTTCAGAGTTTTCTTTTGTTTGCTTCATATATAATATCCAGAGTTTTTAGTTCTACTTAGCTGGAGAAATAGAGAAAAGTACAACTACTCTGTCTTCCTGGAAGTCAAGGTCGTCTGTCTAATTTACTTTTGTATATAGTGTGAGGTAGGACACTGTTTTTTCCCAAATAGATAGTTAGTAGTCCTAGTATCAGTTATTGAATAACTCAGTCTTCTCCAGTGATTTGAAATGTCACCCCTGTTATATATGAAATTCTCATATATTTGCATATTTAAAGACACATAGTAGAAGTTAGCTGACTTGCCTAATTAACTGACTAAACCCCTTTATTTCTGTTATGAAACATATAACCTGATACCCTTGACATATTTCTGCTCTCACCAATTGAGTTGAATCTACTTACCAAGAATTAGAGGTGTTGTATCTTTCAGGTGTGCTTCTTACTATAATCTTATATATCATATAAATTAACAAAAATAGTGCTGAAAGAAAATTGCTTTTGTGAAAACGAAGTTGATTGCTTTGGAAAGACTTATCAAAGAAGTCACTTAAAAAAATTACTTGCTTGTGAATTAGGCCTGGGTGAGACCACTGTAAATGTTTAGGGGGAAAATATATACAAAAATTCATTTTGTATTAAGTGGTTTGAGGTACTCCATCTTTTCAAAAAGACCTAAATTAGAAGAACTCATAGCTAGTATGTTAGAGAAAAGGGCTTCTAAAGCCGCCTGTATGTAGGTGTATCTGTTTCTGGACCTTAATCTATATTCTACTGGTCTATTTGATATTCTGTACCAATATCATATTCTTTTAAATTGCCTTAATATTTTAGTGCATTTTGATATCTGATAGGGTATGTTTGCCTATAGTGGGAATTTCAGCTGAAAAGAACAAAACCCAACTAAAACTGTCTTAACGTAATAAAGAAATACATTAGCTCAAGGAACTGGAGGTTTAGGGGGCAGTTTTTAGTACCTATTTTAGCAACTCTGGCTCTATTTCCCAGAAGCTCTCCTTTCACTTGTCAGCTTCATTCTCCAGCTGGTGACAAGGTGGCTGCAGGCCTCACATCTGTCCATGACAAAATACAGAGACAGTCTTTTACTACGTTTCTCAAGAGCCAGTCATCATTACCCTGAAGTTGCTAGCATAGTTTTCCTTGCACCCCATTGGCCTTAAGTGGGTTAATGTGGACAAAACTAGCAAGGGAGAGATTGTCATGATTGGCTTAGATGAGTTCTCAGTCCTGCATGTACATTAGAATCACTTGGATGGCTTTTAAAAATAGTAATGCCTAAGTGACAATCCACACTGATTAGAATCTCTGATGTAGGGGCCCAAGCTCCTGTATTTTTTTAAAAGCTCTGTAGGTGATTCTAATATGGAGGGAAAGCTTTCATTAACCCAAATACACCTTTGAAGCTAGAGTCATTCCCCCAAGTTGCATGGCTAGAATAATAATAATGAGGTGGCAACTATGAGGATAATTGGGATATTGTTGGGAAAAGAGAAAATGAATGCTGGGTATATAACCTACCAACTATTATACCAACTCTTATTGTTTTTGTTTTTTTAACCAACTCTTATCATTATACTCTTTTTTTTACCAAAATATTTGCCAGTTTTATGTTTTCTTTTCTAGATAAATTTAAAAATCAGTTTGTCAAGTTTCAGAATAAATTTCACTGGGACCTAGAATTAAATTTTATTAAATGTATAGATTAATATGGGGGTGGGGGGACAGGTTCCCACAGGAAGGAATCACAGTTGGTGCCCAAGTATCCCTGACAAAATCTCTCTGCTTTTCAGTGTCTCAAAAAGTCTATCACTTGTGATTTTTTACATCATGCACCAGTTATTTAGGCTTGGTTGTAACTTTTTTTTTTTTTTTCAATTTGGCCACGCCTGGTCTTAGTTGTAGCACGCCGGTTTTTTGTTGCGGCATGCGTGATCTTTAGTTGTGGCATGTGAACTTTTAGTTGAGGCATGTGGAATCTAGTTCCCTGACCAGGGATGGAACCTGGGCCGCCTGCATTGGGAGCGCAGAGTCTTAGCCACTGGACCACCAGGGAAGTCCCGGTTGTAAGTTTTTATTTGCAAGTAATTTCAAACAGAAAAATTGCAAGAATACAAATTAATTTTTCTGGTTTCTCCCTGTTCGTCATTTCTTGAATACCACATCATCCTCTTTTTTTTAACATTATTAATTTTGCTGCTGAATATACTTGAGTCATTATTTTAGAAGACTGTGTGGTAGGTTTTGAGATGTTGCAATAACCCCCCAAAAGTATCTACCTTGTAGATGTAAAAGTATTTACACTTGAATGCTAGGGCTTGTTGAATTCTAGATTAAAATGCATTTCCCTGAGTACATTGAAGAACTTGCTTCATCGTTGAGAAAACAGAATCAGTATTTTGGATATTCAGGATCCAAAATCAGAAGCTGATTTTATTTGCTTGCTAAACTGGGATAGCTATTTATGTAAAATAGTCTCTCTGAAGAAAGCAGAGAGCTATTCTAGGTTCAGGAGTGACTTAGGTTTGTAACATTTCCTTTCTTTGTTCTAAAAGAGTTTGCATAAATTGGAATTATTTGTTCTTTGAATTTTAATAGAACTTGCCTGTGAAACCATTTGGCCCTGGTGTTTTCATTATGGGAAGATTTCTTAATGACTAATTCAATTTTATTACTTTTGTTATTTTAATTTTTCTATAAATTTGTACATTTTACTTTTTCTCAGATTTATTGATCAAGTTTTTAATATTGCCATGTCTTTTGAATGTCTGTAGCATCTATAATTATGAGTCCCTTTTTATTCCTGGTAATTTGGTGTGCTTTTTTTCATTTTAAAAAAAATTTATTGAAGTATAGTTGATTTACAATGTGTTAATTTCTACTGTACAGCAAAGTGATTCAATTATACATATATATATGTTCTTTTTCATATTCTTTTCCATTGTGGTTTATCACAGGATATTGAATATAGTTCCCTGTGCTATACAGTAGGACCTTGTTTATCCATGCTATATATAATAGTTTGCATCTGCTAATCCCAAACTCCAGTCCATCCCTCCCACACCCCCTGCCCTTGGCAACCAAAAGTCTGTTCTCTATGTCTGTGAGTGTTTTGTAGATAAGTTCATTTGTGTCATATTTTAATAAGTGATACCATATTGTATTTGTCTTTCTCTTTCTGACTTACTTCACTTACTATGATAATTTCTAGGTCCATCCATGTTGCTGCAAATGGCATTATTTCATTCTTTTTTATGGCTGAGTAGTATTCCATTGTATATATATACCACATCTTCTTTATCCATGCCTCTGTTGATGGGCATTTAGGTTGTTCCATGTCTTGGCTATTGTAAGTAGTGCTGCAATGAACAGTGGGGTACATGTATCTTTTCAAATTATAGTTTCGTCTGGAGATATGCCCAGGAGTGGAATTGCAGGATCATATGGCAACTCTATTTTTAGTTTTTTGAGGGACCTCCATACTGGTTTTCATAGTAACTGCACCAGTTTACATCCCCACCAACAGTATAAGAGGGTTTCCTTTTCTCCACACCCTTTCCAGCATTTGTTATTTGTAGACTTTTTAATGATTGCCATTCTGACCAGTGTGAGGTGGTACCTCATTGTAGCTTTGATTTGCATATCTCTAATAGTTAGCAGTGTTGAGCATCTTTTTATGTGCCTGTTGGCCATCTATATGTCTTCTTTGGAGAAATGTCTATTTAGGTCTTCTGCCCATTTTTTGATTGGGTTGTTTGTTTTTTTGTTATTGAGTTGTATGAGCTGGTTGTATATTTTGGAAATTAAGCCTTTGTCGGTCACATCATTTGCAAATATTTTCTCCCAGTCCATAGTTTGTCTTTACGTTTTGTTTGTGGTTTCCTTTGCTGTACAAAAGCTTTTAAGTTTGTTTAGGTCCTATTTGTTTATATTTGCTTTTATTTCTGTTGCCTTGGTACGATTTATGTCAGAGAATGTCTTGCGTATATTCTCTTCTAAGAGTTTTATGGTGTCATGTCTTATATTTAAGTCTTTAAGCCATTTTAAGTTTATTTTTGTGTATGGTGTGAGGGTGTGTTCTAACTTCATTGATTCACACGTGGCTGTCCAGCTTTCCCAACACCACTTGCTGAAGAGACTGTCTTTTCTCCATTGTATTTTCTTGCCTCTTTTGTTGAAGATTAATTGACCATAGGTGTGGGGGTTTATTTCTGGGCTCTCTTTTCCTTTTTTCATTGTTTAGTCTTGCCAGACTGTCCATTTTTTAGTCATGACAAAGAACTACTTTTTGTTTTGTTGAGGCTTTCTTCTATATCTTTGTTTTCTGTTTCATTAAATTCTGCTTTTATTTGTATTATTTCTTTTTATCTACTTGTTTTTATGTTCTTCTTTTCTAACTGAAGACAGATGATCAGTTCATTAATTTATTTTTAACTTTTCTTATTTTTCTGATGTAACTGTTTACAACTACAAATCTCCTTTTTATATACTCCTTTTGCTGCATCCCACAAAGTTAGCTGTATAGTCTTTAATTTTACTTTTAAGTATTTTCCAAATTATATTATGATTTCTTCTTTGACTCATGAGTTTTTAGAAGTTTCTAAATATTATTAATATATAACGTTTTTGAAAAGCTGTCTTTTTATTACAATTGTCAGAGAATATGGTTGTAGGGTGCCAAGTACATGAAAAATGTACAGACTTTTTTATGGCCTAGGATTTGATCGATTTTTGTATATGTTCTGTTTATATTGTTCTGTTTGGAAGTTATATTTGTATATGTTTATTACATCAGACTTAGCGGTTATGATGTCAGTTCTTCTTTAGCCTTACTATTTTTTTGTCTCCTTAATTTATTACTGAGATAAACATGTTAAAAGTTGTCCTCTATGACAATGGATTTGTCAATTTTTCCTTGTGGTTCTATTTTGGAGCTATATTAATAGGTACATATAAGTTTAGCTGTTATATATATTGAATGAAACCTTTTATCATGATGTAGTTCATTTCCTTATCACTAGTAATAGTTTTGCCTTAAAGTTATTAATATAGCTACACCAGTTTTGTATTGATTAGTATATGCCTGGTATTTTAATTTTTTTCATATTTTTATTTTCAATCATTCAGTGCTCTTTGGTTCTTAAGTGTGTTTCTTTTGAAAAGCATGTAGACTACTACTAGTTAAACCGTATGTAAAATATTTTCTGTGTGGTTACAGTGCAGAAGCTACTGAAAAATGGCAGAAGAAGTCGTGGTAGTAGCCAAATTTGATTATGTGGCCCAACAAGAACAAGAGCTGGACATCAAGAAGAATGAGAGATTGTGGCTTCTGGATGATTCTAAGTCCTGGTGGCGAGTTCGAAATTCCATGAATAAAACGGGTTTTGTGCCTTCTAACTACGTGGAAAGGAAAAACAGTGCTCGGAAAGCATCGATTGTAAAAAACCTAAAGGATACGTTAGGTAAGTTATTTCTGTATTAAAACAAGAATGACAATACTTTGTTTTAAATGAATGCTAGAGCTTGGTTCTTTGTACTGAATTTTGGCAGCAGTGAGCAGAATCGACTAGAACATCCCAGGGCTAGGATTTCAGCTAGGCAAGGTAAATTTGGCTCATAGCAGGGGTATTCAAGTCAGGTGTGTTCAAGGAGACCAGTGAAGGTCAGTTTCTGTAAATCTAGCTGGTGGATCTGGCCAGAGTTCAAGAGTCAAGCCAGAGTGATGCTGACAGTGGAACTTAACTCTGATCGTCTATCAGGGGCCCCTTGAACCATGAGTGCCTGTTGGAGTGTAGACAGATTCTACATCTAATTGAGATAGGGATAAAATGAGTGAGATGCAGAATATCCTCCTGTCATCAAGGCAACTTATTTTACAGGATACATTGCTTCATTTTACATCTAATGGCTTATATTTTGAACTGTGCTTTTAAAAACAAACCATCATTTTATTCTTATATTTGATAAAAGAGTTTTGAATTGTGCGTTACTGTATATTAGCATCTACAAAGCTTATCTCTTTTCTTATTTTGTTTCTCTTTTTTCCTCTTCTTTCTTCCCCTAACTGTAAAGTTAGTTTGTTTTTACTGGCCTTCCGTTAGGGCCAGAGATAGGGGAACCTACTTCACATTGGGCTTGGCCAAGCTGTGATAGGAAGGAAATACGTGCAAATGAGACCTACGCTGTCTCTCTCTCTCTCTCTCTCTCTCTCTCTTAATTCCCCTTGGCTGACAGGAAGGAATTGGGAGGGACAGAATTTCCCTCAGATATTCAGGCAAGCATGCTCTTACTTAATAGTTTTTGGTATATATGTAGGAGAAAAAGTAAAATTTCTCCTTGAAAAAAGATAGTTTGAGAGTAATGTGGCATGATTGATGAATATGGAATATTATTGACTAACTGCTTTGTATTAGTGTTTATTTCTTATTCAGCATTATTGTTATTCTATTGTTATTCTATTCTAAAGGTCATTTAATGAATGGAGTTACTAATCTGAATTTTCACCATGATACTTAACTGCTTTAACTAGGTTTACCTTTTTTTGAGATTTTAAGGTTTTGCAAATAAGGCCATTATTATTAGTTTTTAATAGTAGTTTTTGAATAGAAGACAATTCACATATGAATGGAAGACAGTTGGAAAGAGATTGTCCTTGAATAGCTGAAGAGACCAAAGTTAGAACCAGGAATACTTGTGATTTTGTGGATACTGGACATTTATTTAAAGCATGTTGATTAGGTGTATTAGGGAAAATTAAGGTAACTTCTATCAAGAAGGTATGCCTCATAGTGATGAAGGCACAGAAAGGACTAGGGCCACACCTAGATAAACTTTTATGTTCCTTTTAAAAAGGATAGTGGTATCCTGAGAAGTATAGCAGATGTGACAGTAATTAACAAAAGATAGTGAAAAAACTAATATAGAGCAAAGAGGAAAAACACCCCAGTTTTAGATGTGACTGCATATGAATTTTAAAAGCCTTATTAGATACAGTTTTTATTATTAATACTCCTGGGAAACCTTCCGTACTATTTTCTGATATTACTGAGACAGTTTTAGCAAGACTATATCTATTTAAGTTCTAGGCTATTGGTGTTAACTTTATTAGTATATTACAGTTATTGCTGTCTATTCCAGAGGACTAGTGATCTATAGTTAGCCTGTATAATGATGTAAGTCCAGCTTTTGCATCGGACAGCCTTCTTTCCTTTCTCAGAATTTCTGAATCCCTTTTTGGTAACTTAAATGTTGCATATAACTAATGGATTTTTTTCACAATGATTGATTGTGCTGATGGAGACATTGTTTGAAGGTTAAGAAAGAAAAGGAGAAAACAAAGGAAAGAATGAATACATGAATATATTTTCAACTGTTGAAAAAAAAATACACGCTTTAAAGCTTCTTCCAAAATAAATATGAATAGTAAGGTCATATTTGTGGCCATCACGATATACTTGTTTTATAGGTTCTGTTAGAGTTCAGGGGAAAAATGTTTTGGGAAGAGAGAAGCCTCAGGAAACCTTTCTGTTGCCTGGGTGTGGGCCAAGTCACATGGATTGGGTGTGGGGAGTTTCAGTGTTGCAGAAGCAGGAAGTTCACCGAGAATTATCCTGAGCTGTGTTAACAAACTGACGAAGAGAACACGGGATTTTTTTTCAGAATGGATTGGTTAAAGGTCTTTAAAGATTTTTTCAGTAAGTTAATCTGTTTATTAAATCTGTAGTTTTCTTGTAGTTTTTGAAATAGAGTTTTCACTTTGTGAATTTAAAGGAAAACTATGGAGAGAACATGGTGGGTTTATATAGGCTGGTGCTTTATATTGTTTATGAAACATAAGCTGCGTGATTGGTGATACATCAAATATTAATAGCTTTGACTTGATAAGTAATTAAAAATTTTTTAATATCAATGTTTAACAAACAGGAAAAGGATATAAATGATTTGAGTTTGATGCCGTTAGTTCTTTGAACTTAGCATAGACATTTGAAGTGAATTAAATCAATTGTAAACATATTAAAAACAGGAGGAGAAAAAGGCTTTAAGTGAGCAAGTTCCTTCATCCTCAACATTTGAAGTAACATGATATTGTTCTGGTGCTTTTTACTTAGATTTCAGAGGACCGATGTAGAAGATAATGTTTAATAAAAGCATCAGTAAAGAGAATGTTTTGACTTAATGTCAGATTGCTATTGCTATAGCTATTGCTATTGCTATAGCTATTGCAATTGCTATAGCAATTGCTAGAAATTGCTGTTTTGGTTAATGTGAGACTTGATATTTTGAAATGAATTGTGAGAGCAGCTGCATACAAAGAATATGAAAACATTGACAGAAAATAGTGAATTCTTAGATTGTTTTTGAGTTCAGGTCATAAAGTAATTCTAATACTAACAAGAACCTCATCTGTGTATCTGCTGATAGCCTTTTTATACTCTTATGATAGTGAACTTGATTTGGTCTCTTTGAACAATTGCTCGGTGGTTCTAGGAAAATGAACAGAGGGATTGTTGTAGAAGTCTCTTATGTGTAAGGAGTCTAAGGAAACAAAGAGTAACCTGTCAAAAGATTTCGGGGCAAAGGGCAAAATGGAAAGGGAGTAAAAGCACTTTGTTGAAAAAAAAGTTGTAATATTAAGACTCATTCATTTCTTTAATTAACTCTGGTGGCCAAGTAAATCCTTTTAGAATATATCTCTTTTGTTTACTTTTTGGGGAGTTGTTAAAATTTTAGATCCATTTTTGGGGGTTAGTTTTCCTTTTAAAGAGCTTACTTATTCATTGATTGTTGATCAACATTTTTATTGAGAGCCTACCCACTGCAAGCCACACAAAAATTATAGAATGAAAAACTAACACTAACTGTCACAGAACTTACATTCTGGTGAGGAGGCAGGTAGTGGTTGTTATTTATTATTAATATTTCACATCTGAGTTTGATATCTAAGTGATGTTGACCATAAATCAACCAGAAGTGGTATGAAAAGAATATACGGTATCATTGATACAGTGATTTAATATATACCATCAATACAGTATAAAATTATCTTTCTCTCTGTAGAGTCTTAGAAAGTTGATAGTTATTCTTAAATACATGTGTAGACTGAGAGTCAGGATTTGAGATTTATAACCAAAATATTCCTGTCCTCACTGCCTGCAGTAAGCCAAAATTTATATTTATTTAGCTTTGTAGCTGTTCACCCACCTTTTCCCTGAATAGACTTGAAAAGTAAGAGGAAACAATATATGTGCTCCTTGTGTGGTAGCCAGAATACCCTTGAGAACAAAAAGGGCACATTGTTTTAGATAAAGCAGAGAATAATAAAACGCAGTAATTTATCTTACTTCATATAAATCAAATGAACAGATAAAAATACAAAAAATTAAATAAAAACCTGTACTGGAAAGAATATCATTTATATGTATTTAGAATTCCTTTGTTCTGCTCCCAGATATATCACTTATTGGCCATGTGGCCAAGGGTATATAACTTTCCTGATTTCCTGTTCCTTATTTGTAAAGGAGAGAGTTGGGCAAGACCAGATGATTCTGGAAAGTCCCTTCTGACTCTGAAAGTCTTTAGTCCTGGTAAACAACTGATCAGTCTTACATGTGATATAGAAATCAGGGTAAAGTCCATAAGGGAGAAACTGGTTTTGAAGAAGGAGGAACATAACAGAATTATAGTTCCCTAAAGAATTAGCAAGAATCAGTAATACTTTCTTAGGCCTCATTCTATTGAACACTTGTTTACTCTGTGATTTAGATGGAAGGGAAATGACATGCTTAAGGTAAAGACCTAATGATGGAAGTATAACTAGTACATTGAGTTCAGAAATTTATTTGAAAGCTAAAAACTGAGAAATAAACAAGATGAATAGAAACAGACATTAATGTAAAATTCTACATTAAGTTTTTAAAAGGAATTGGAAAAAGTTGCTGAGAATCTGTCCTGGCTGCAATTTACATGAGTGCAAGACTTAGTAGGAGCTGCTGTGATAATGTAGGTGCTAAAAAAAAAATCTCAACACACTGTGTGATGGCATTGATTCAAATCTACGAGGCACTCAGGTGAAGGGATGCAGTAGTTCCCTTGTGTGTGTGCTGGCCAAATAAAACATGACATCGTCTATTCACTTTGGATAAATATACTTTAACAGTGATATTGAGAAACTCAGATGCTTCCAAATACTAGCATGAAGTATATAAAAGGATTTGGAAACCGGGTTACATAAAGAATAGTTATGGGTACAAAGATTTGCCTTAGGGAGAGGACAACTATTGTGTGAAGATGGAATATTTACAGTGCTTAACCAGATTCTTAAAAACTTTTGAGGAGTTAATAGTACATTGTTTTGGTCAAGAAACAGTGCTATAGGAAGAAAGAAGCAAGACTAGTGGATTGTAGTGAGGGGAAGATTGAAAGCTATACTAATGCTTTTGTTTTTTTAAACTAAGCTAATGATAAAAATGACTGCCTCAGAGTTATGCACATCCTCAGTGCATATACCTGAGTGTTTCCCTCCCAACTCTGAAAAAGTAAATGCCAGAAGCACTAGGAGGTAGGAAAGTAATAACCACCATTGATTGAGTGCCTGCTAGGTGCTATGCACTGTGCTGAGTGCTTTACATATAAACTTTTAAAAATTCTTTACAAAAATTTTCTGAGATAGGTACTTACTACACACCACCATTTCACAAACAAGGACACTGGAGTTTAAAGAAGATTAAATAACTTGACCAAGATCAGATTAACCAGTAAGTAACAGCACTAAAGTGTAAACTTAGGGTCTCTTTTGTTAAGAGTTTCCCTAGTGCACACATTATGACTATAGAGTAGGGAAAAGATTAGAGTCAGATAAGTAATGGATTGAAAAGATTCGATGCAAAAGGGACTGATTAAAATTAGGATTGTGGTGAACTAACTGTGAAGCTGGGAAAAATTTAGAAAAGATAATACATTGATCTGAGGGAGCCTGCTTGTTGTGGAATGATCTAATTGTTGCTGATGATAACATACTTGAGAAATTAAGAGATATTGATACTTTACATTTATATAATTTTGTAAAGTACTTTTGCATCTACTCTCTCATTGATAGCATGAGATTGGAAGGACTAGTTTTAAGCAGTGGAAACAAAGGGCAATAAACAGGCCCTTCTGGAAGATTTGTAAGCAGGGGAAGAAGCAAGCTATTGATTATGCATGCATTTGTCAGTCATTCACATGATAAACAGGACTTTGTGTAGCACAGAAAACAAATATTCTAAGCTTACATTCTTTCTCTGAACTGTTTCTGGCCTCTATGATTAAAATAGGTTGTTCTGGTGTTTTCCCACTTAGGACTTTAATTGTTGGGTCTGTCCAAAAATTCTTCACAGTTTTTTTGGACAAGGTTAATTAGTCTTAGACATTATATTTTTCAGAATCAAAAGAAAAATATTTTAGAACTAGCCTTTATTTTCAGGTTTAGAATTTTATATTTGCTTATATCAGTATTCAGTTTAATCAGTTTAATAAACACATTGATCATCTGCTGTATATACAGTTCTACATAGTATAGGAAATGCAAAAGATCAGTGAGACATTAAAAATCCTCCTCTCTGGAAGCTTATGCTCTAGTAGATGGGCTTAAAAGACAAACACAGGAAATGCTAGTATACAAGTACCTCAGAAGTACAAGGTGCTGGGGTACTTAAAAAAGGAGAGCTTACATATCATTGAGGGTGACGATGGGGAATGAAGGATGTTGAAAAACATGAAGCAGAAAGATAAATAAAATAATAAAGTTGTTATTTGAAATGACACTTCTTGAATGGGTAGATTTTTGAAAGGCAGAAGTTTTAATAAGGTTTTGCTAAGAAACTAACAAACAAGGTAAACTAAGTCATGAAGGTAGAAACATCTAATTCAGGGGATTTAAGTGGCCCATTCTTATTAAAATTTAGGGTAGTTTTAGTGCAGGGCGTTATAGAAAGATGCTTTTGTTTAACATTTACTCTGTGTACTGTACTATTACTTGACATTATTTTATTCAGTTCTCACAACACTCATGGTAAGTGCTGTTTCCTCCATTTCTGTGCTCAGAAAAGTGAAGTAGCTTGCTCAAGTTTCCACAGTTAGTAAGAAGCATACCTGGGATTTGAACTCAAAGGCTGTTTCAAGGTCTACACTGTTTTCTATAGTCTATACCAGGGGTGCCCAACCCCTGGGCTGCGGACTGATACCGATCCTCGGCCTGTTAGGAACCGGGCAGCACAGCAGGAGATGAGTGGCGGGCCAGTGAGCGAAGCTTCATCTGCCGCTCCCCATTGCCTGAACCATCATCATCCCATCCACGCCCCACCCCGTCCTTGGAAAAATAAAATTGTCTTCCACGAAACTGGTCCCTGGTGCCAAAAAGGTTGGGGGCCACTGGTCTATACCATAAGCCTGGAAAGGAAGGCTTGAGGACATTCTAGAGAGGGCTGTGGATTCCAGGCAGAGTATTTCTCTTAATCTGTTAGGCAGGAGAGCCACTGTTGGCTTTTGAGCAATAGGGTCATGTGATTGTAGCTGTAATATAAGATTAGACTGGATGATGTGGATGATGGGTTGAAGTGGGATAGATTGGATTAGTAAAAAAAAAACTAGTTAGTGGGTAGTGAAGGCTCAAGCACAACAACATAAGCCTGAACTAGCACATGAATAGTGGAAATGGAAAGTGTTGGCAGAAAGGACGTATGATGACTTTAAGGATTTGATGTGTGAACCTTCTAAGAAAATAATTTTTATGATGTAAAATTCATGAAGTTAACTGTTTTAAAGTATACAGTTCAGTGGTATTTAGTACATTAACAGTGTTGTGCAACCATCACATCTGTCTAATTCCAAACTATTTTCATCACCCAAAAGGAAACCCCATTCCCATTAAACAGTTGCTCCCATTACCCCTTCCCTTTAGCTCCTGGCAACCACTAATCTGCTTTCTGTCTATATGGATTTACCTATTCTGGTTATGTCATATAAATGGAATCATACAATATGTAACCTTTTGTGTCTAGTTTCTTTCACTCAGCATACTGTTTTTGAGGTTCATTCATGTTGTAGCATGTATCACTACTTCATCCCTTTTATGGCTGAATAATATTGAATTATATGGATATACCACATTTTGTTTATCCATTCATCTGTGGATGGACATTTGGGTCATTTCCATCTTCTGGTTATTGTGGATAGTGAAGCTATGAACACTTGTGTACAAGTATTTATTTGAATACCTGTTTTCAGTGCTTTTGGGTATATACCTAGGGGTGGAATTATGGTAGTTCTGTGTTCAACATTTTGAGGAACCATCAGCTGTTTCCCACAGCAGTAGCACCATTTTACATTTTGACCAGAGGGGTTCCAGTTTCTCCATATCCTCATCAACTCTTATTTTCCTTTTTTTTTGGTTTGGTTTAATTTGGTTTTATTATAGCCATCCTAGTAGGATGTGAAGTGGTATCAGTATTTCATTGTCGGAGTTCCCTGGTGCCGCACTGGTTAAGAATCTGCCTGCCAATGCAGGGGACATGGGTTCGAGCTCTGGTCCGGGAAGATCCCACATGCCATGGAGCAACTAAGCCTGTGCGCCACAGCTACTGAGCCTGTGCTCTAGAGCCCGTGAGCCACAACTGCTGAGCCTGTGTGGCACAACTACTGAAGCCTGCGCGTCTAGAGCCCGTGCTTCACAACAAGAGAAGCCACAGCATGAGACGCCTATGCACCGCAATGAAGAGTAGGCCCTGCTTGCCGCAACTAGAGAAAGCCCCTCACGCAGCAACGAAGACCCAGCACAACCAAAAATAAATAAAATTGATAAAATTGATTCTTTAAAAAAAAAAATTCATGTGGTTTTGACTTGCATTTCCCTAATGACTCATGATGTTGAGCATCTTTTCATGTGCTTTTGGGTATTTGTACAGCTTCCTTGGAGAATTATTTATTCAAGTCCTTTGTCCATTTTTGAGATAGGTTGTTTTTCGTTTTGTTCTTGGGTTCTAAGAGTTCTTTATATATGTTCTGGATAGAGACCCTTATCAGCATTATGATTTGCAAATATTCTTTTCTAATTCTGTAGGTTGTCTTTTCACTTTCTTGGTAGTGTCCTTTCCACAAGTGTTTTTTATTTTAATGAAGTACAGTTTATCTTTTTTTTTTTTTTTTTGGTGTCAAATCTAAGAATCTGTTGCTAAATCCAAGGTCATGAGACTTTTCCCTATGTTATCTTCTGAGTGTTTTAAAGTTCTAACTCTCCATTTTGAGTTAATATTTGTACGTGATATGAAGTAGGAATCCAACTTCGTTCTTTTGCCTGTGGATATGCAGTTGTCCCAGCATCATTTGTTGAAGAGACTATTCTTTCCTCCATTAAATGGTCTTGGCACCCTTCTCAAGGTCAAAGTCAAAAAATGTGGAGCAACTGGAATAGAATTGAGAGTTATTTCAGAACTCTCAATTCTTTTCCATTGGTCTATTCGTCATTCCTTTTATGCCAGTACTACACTGTTTTGAGTACTGTGGCTTTGTAGTAAGTTTTGAAAATGGGAAGTGTGAGTCCGTCAACTTTGTTTTCCATTTTCAAGATTGTTTTGGCTATTTGGGATAACTTGCGATTCCATATGAATTTTAGGATCAGCTTTTTCTATTTCTGCAAAAAAAAGGATATTGGTACTTTGATAAGGATTACATTGAATCTGTGGATCACTTTGGGTAGTTTAGTCATCCCTTGGTATCTGCAGGGGTTTGGTTCCAGTACCCCCTGCAGATAACCAAAACTCAAGGATGCTCAAGTTTCTTGTATAAAATGGCCTAGTATTTGCATTAACCTACACACATCCTCCTATATACTTTAAATCATCTCTTGATTACTTATAATACCTAATACAATGTAAATTCTGTGTAAATAGTTTCTGGTGCATGGCACGTTCACGTTTTCCTTTTTGGAACTTTCTGGAGTTTTTTTTCCCAAATATTTTTGATCTGAGGTTGTTTGAATCCACAGATACGAACCCATGGATACTGAGGGCCAACTGTATTGCCATCTAAAAATACTAAGTTTTCAAATGCATAAATACAGAATGTCTTTCCATTTATTTAGGTCTTCTTTAATTTCTTTCAGCAATATTTTGTAGTGTTTAGTGTACAAGTCTTGTACATCTTTGATTAAGTTTATTTCTGTATATTTTATTCTTAATGCTATTAAAACTTGAATTTTAAAAATTTCCTGGGACTTCCCTGGGGGCACAGTGGTTAAGAATCTGCCTGCCAATGCAGGGGACACGGGTTCAAGCCCTGGTCCAGGAAGATCCCACATGCTGCAGAGCAGCTGAGCCTGTGTGTCATCGCTACTGAGCCTGCCCTCTAGAGCCCGCGAGCCACAACTCCTGAGCCTGCGTGCCACGACTGCTGAAGCGTGTGTGCCTAGAGCCTGTGCTCCGCAACAAAGAGAAGCCACCGCAATGAGAAGCCCACGCACAACGAAGAGTAGCCCCGCTCGTCACAACTAGAGAAAGCCTGTGCGCAGCAACGAAGACCCAACACAGCCTAAATAAATAAATAAGTAAATAAGTAAAAGATAAGGAAGGAGCCCAGTAAGGTTTGGGGGGTTAAGAGCACAGGAAAAAAAAAATTTCCTCTTCAGATTGTTCATTGCTAGTATATAGAAATACACTGATTTTTTTGTGTTTTTGTATCTTTCAACTTTGCTAAGTTATTGGTTCTAGCTTTTTTGTGTGTGAATTCTTTAGGATTTTCTATATAAGATCATGTCATCTGTGAATAAAGATTATTTTACTTCTTCCTTTCCAGTTTGGCTATCTCTTATTTCTTTATCTTGCCTAATTGCTCTGGCTAGCACCTCTCATACAGTGTTGAATAGAAGTGGTGAAAGAGGGCATTTATGTCTTGTTCTTGATCTTAGGGGACAAGCTTTCCGTCTTTCACTACTGCGTGTGATGGTAACCATGGTTTTTTCATAAATGCCCTTTATTGTGTTGAGGAAATTCCCTTCTATTCCTAGTTTGCTGACCATTTTTATCATGAAAGGGTGTTTTATCACTTTTATCATGAAAATCCCAAATTGGTACTTGCAGTACTTTTGTGGACATTTGCCAAGGGCAAAAAATTTGAGTTGCTAGCAGAGGTCAAACAAGGTGACCTCTCATTTCAGCTCTCATACTGCAAATAAGTTTCCTTTTTGCAGTTTAATGCCACGTGTGTGTGTGTGTGTGTGTGTGTGATTTTACTGTTTAAAATGGTGCCCAAGCATAGTGCTAAAGTATTGTCTAGTGTTCCTAAGTGTAAGAAAGCTTTGATTTGCTTTATGGAAAAAATATGTGTGCTAGGTAAGCTTCCTTCAGGCATGAGTTTATAGTGTTGTTGGCCATGAGTTCAGTGTCAGTGAGTCAAAAATTTATATTAAATAAAGTGTCTTTAAAGAGAAACAGACATAACAAAAATGTTGTGACCAGAGTGTCCCCTAGGAGCAGTGGTTCAGTATGCTAATTAAGTATTCATGGTCACTTTATAGAACAGAACCACCATGAATAACAAAAATTGACTGTTTGTTGAGGATATTTATATCTATATTCATAAAGGAAAGGATATTGGTCAGTAGTTTTCTTGTGATATCTTTATGTCTGTGGTATCTAGGTAATGCTGGCCTCATGGAATGAGTTATGAAATGTTTCCTTCTCTTTTGGTAGAAGTTTGAGAAAAAAATGTTTGGTAGAATTCACAAGTCAAGTTATCTGGTTCTGGGCTTTTCCTTGTTGAGAAGTGTTGATTACTGATTCAGTCTTTTACTTCTTATAAGTCTATCCACATTTTCTGTTTCTTCTTGAGTCATTTTTGGTAGTTAGTGTGTTTCTAGCTATTTTTTCTTTTCATGTAGGTTTTCTAATTTATTGGCGTATGGTTGTTTGTAGTATTCTTTTATTTCTGTAAGGTTTCTAGTAATGTCCCCACTTCAGTTCTGATTTTAGTAATTTAAGTCTTTTCTCTGTTTTTTCTTGGTCAGTCTCACTAAAGATTTGTCAGTTTTGATGTTTTCAAAGGTTTCATTGTTTCTTTGTAGTTTTTCTGTACTCTTTGTGTTTACCTCTGCTCTAATCTTTATTATTTCCTTCCTTCTGCTAGCTTTTGCTTGATCTTTTTTTAGTTCTTTAAGGAGTAAAGTTAGGTTATTGATTTGAGATTGATTTTCTTTTTTAATGTAAGCTGGTAGAGCTATAAATTTCCCTGTGAGCACTGCTTTTGCTGTAGCCTATAGGTTTTAGTATATTGTGTTTTCATTTTCATTTATCTCAATGTATTTTCTAATCTCACCTGTAATTTTTTCTTTGACCTACTAGTTGTTTGGGTGTGTTGATTAATTTCCATATATTTGTAAATTTTCCAGTTTTCCTTTCTGTTATTGATTCTGAATTTCATTCCACTGTGGTCAGAGAAGATATTTTATATAATTTCAGTTTCATGGTCTTTTGTTCTATCCATTACTGAAAGTGAGGTATTGAAATCTCCAACTATATTGTAGAACTGTCAATTTCTCCCTTTAATTCTGTTAGTTTTTGCTTTATTATATGTCCTGCGGCTCTGCTGTTAGGTGTGTATATATCTATAATTGTTAAATCTTCTTCATGGATTGACTTCTTATCAACATATAATGTCCTTTGTCTCCTGTAACAATTTTTGTCTTAAAGTCTGTGCTCTCTTTTGTTACCATTTTCATGGAATGTCTTTTTGCATCCTTTCACTTTCAAGCCTGTTTGCATCTTTGGATCTGAAGTTAGTGTCTTACAGATAGCATAGTGTTGGATCATATTTTTTTAATCCATTCTGCCAATCTTTACCTTTTAATCCAACATTTCAAGAAATTACTGGTAAGGAAGGCCTTCTGATACTTTGCTGTTTGTTTTTCTATATGTCTTATACCTTTTTTCCCCTCAATTCTTTTATTACTGCCTTTTATAATTGATTTTTTTTCATATCTTAATTGGAGTATAACTGCTTTACAACGTTGTGTTAGTTTCTGCTGTACAACAAAGTGAATCAGCTGTATGTATACATATATCCTCATATCCCCTCCCTCTTCAGCCTCCCTCCCACCCTCCCTAACCCACCCCTTAGGTCATCACAAAGCATCAAGCTGATCTCCCTGTGCTATGCAGCAGCTTCCCACTAGCCATCCATTTTACATTTGGTAGTGTATATATGTCAGTGCTACTCTCTCACTTTATCCCAGCTTCCCCTTCCCCTGCTGTGTCCTCAAGTCCATTCTCTACATCTGCACCTTTATTCCTGCCCTGCCTGCCACTAGGTTCATCAGTACCATTTTTTTTAGATTCCATATAAGTGCATTAGCATACGGTATTTGTTTTTCTCTTTCTGACTTACTTCACTCTGTATGACAGACTCTGGGTCCGTCCACCTCATTACAAATAACTCAATTTCGTTCCTTTTTATGACTGAGTAATATTCCACTGTATATATGAGCGACATCATCTTTATCCATTCATCTGTCGATGGACATTTAGGTTGCTTCCATGTCCTAGCTATGGTAAATAGTGCTGCAGTGAACATTGTGGTACATGTATCTTTTTGAGTTATGGTTTTCTCAGGGTATATGCCCAGCAGTGGGATGGCTGGGTCATATGGTAGTTCTATTTTTAGTTTTTTAAGGAACCTCCATACTGTTTTCCATAGTGGCTGTATCAATTTACATTCCCACCAACAGTGCAGGAGGATTCCCTTTTCTCCACACCCTCTTCAGCATTTATTTGCAGATATTTTTGATGATGGCCTTTCTGACTGGTGTGAGGTGATACCTCATTGTGGTTTTGATTTGCATTTCTCTAGTGATTAGTGATGTTGAGCATCTTTTTGTGTGTTTGTTGGCAATCTGTATGTCTTCTTTGGAGAAATGTCTATTTAGGTCTTCTGCCCATTTTTGGATTGGGTTGTTTGTTTTTTTGATATTGAGCTGCATTAGCTGCTTGTATATTTTGGAGATTACTCCTTTGTCAGTTCCTTCGTTTGCATATAATTGATTTTTTTATGATGTACATTTTGTTTCCCTTCTCGTTTCTTTTTCAATGTGTTTAGTTTTTTTCTTAGTGATTACCCTGTGGATTACAATTAGCATCTTAACTTTTTAACAGTCAAGTTTGAAGTAACGCAAATTTAGGTTCAATAGTATACAAAAATCTGCTCTTTTATAGTTTTGTCTTTATACATTGTGTGCCCATTAACCTAGATTTGAAATTACCGTTTTATATATTTGCATCTTAAATCATATAGGAATAAAAGAGGACTTACAAGCTAAAAATGTAACTGGTTTTTATATTTACAGTGTAGCTACCTTTACCACTGTTCTTCATATGACTTCAGTGTCCTTTCATCTCAGCCTGGAGGACTCTCTTTAGCGTTTTTTGTAGCACAGGTGTAGTGTGACAAATTCCTTCAGTTTTTGTTTACCTTGGGAGTATCTTAACTTCTTCAGTTTTAAAGGACAGTTTTGCTGGACGTGGAATTCTTTTTTTTTTTTTAACATCTTTATTAGAGTATAATTGCTTTACAATGGTGTGTTAATTTCTGCTCTATAACAAAGTGAATCAGTTATACATATACATATGTCCCCATATCTCTTCCCTCTTGCATCTCCCTCCCTCCCACCCTCCCTATCCCACCCCTCTAGGTGGTCACAAAGCACTGAGCTGATCTCCCTCTGCTATGCGGCTGCTTCCCACTAGCTATCTATTTTACGTTTGATAGTGTATATATGGACATGAAATTCTTGATTGATACTTTTTTCTTTCAGCATCAGATTCTACCTTGTCCCTAGGGTTTGTTGTTGCTCCTTATTGTGGTTGTTTTGTTTGCTTGTTTAGTGACTTTTCTAAACTATTTTTATAAAGTCTGTGTCATTGTGTGACCACTGAAATCTGTGTTCTTTTGCTTAGTTGTCAGCTAGTGTTTTGAAAGAGTTTTCTTAAACACGTGAAACCAAAAGAAAAAGAAAAAAAAACCTCTTTCAACACTTAGCCAGGCCATTTGCAACTCTTCCTTAGCCTTTACTTACTGCTTCTTCAGAGCTTGAAGGTCAGCAATAGGTGAAAGCTCAGGGTCTTCTCAGGCCTTTGCTGAACAAGTGCCAGTTCTGGCTATGTGTGTGGCTTTCTTGATTTTCTGGTATACACAGGGGCTTTTCAAAGCCCTTATTACCCCATGTGTATCCTTACTCAAACTTTTCCTTCCTAGGATTTTTTATGTTTCTTATCCTAGTTGTTTCTTATACCAGTCTGCTGCATCAATTAAATGATTTCATCAGAAAACATCCTAGCCCTGGGAATGCTCCAAGTCAGGTGAAACCAAGGCAAGCCATTGTGCCGGTCCTTCAGGTAGCTTCCATATAGGTTGAAACGCACAATTACAATTCTTTGTGAATAAGATCTATATTGTTCTGTCTGGCATTAGGAGTTCAGTTTGCTATCCTCACAGCCACCGCTGATTTGGGATTTAAGAGATATTAGGCAGGCAGCTTAAAATGCTACAGTGCTCTCTTACTACAAAGCAGCAGCTTCTTTATTCACTAAGCCTAGCTAGTTTTTATAAGTTTTTTACTAGATTCTGGAGTTCCGCAAAACTTGATTTTGACAGTATTCGCCAGCTCATTAATTACTGTTTTGGAGGGATGGAACCCTAGAGTTCCCCACTGTGCCAGAAATCCCTGATGTATGAATTTTTCATGATGATGATACAGCATTAACCAGAAGGAAGGAAATTGGGAGGGAGGGAGTTAGTTGATTTATGGATCTTGGAGAGGTTATTTTTATTTGGACATGGAGGTTGTATTTGAGGTGCTGATGGTACATTCATTCTGTAGATGTCTAGTGACAGTTGGAATTGTAATGCTTGAATTCCAGCTTAGAGCTACAAAGGGACCTTGGAACCTTCTATACAGAAGTTATAGAAAGTGAAAGTGTATGATTTCCTTGAAGCAGAGGCTAAGTCCAAGCATGGCATCTTGGGAAACACTTTCAACAAAGGAATCATTCACTTGTTCTTTCAGCAAACATTCACTTTGTTCCTGCTACTAGTATAGTTACTGCTAAGTGCTGGAGATACAAGGTAATAAGATCCAGGTCACTGCCCCCAGGAAATGCAATTTTATAACAAGGTTTAGAGGAGCCCAGACAGAGGAACACAAGAATATTTAAACAGGTCAGTAGGGAAAACAGGAGACTCTTGGGGAAATTAAAGAAGGAGAAAATGTTGTACAGAGTTATCTGTGATCTTGGTTGCTGTATAGAGAGTTTGAAAAGACCGAGGGCTCTAAAAGGGAATGATTTGGCAGTGAAGAGATGACAGTTTTAATTGAGTAGTTTTGGTGGAGATAGAGAACCAGATTATAAGGCGTTAGGAGTGAGTGAGTGGTGAAAAAGTTGAAGGAAAAAGGGAAGACAGTTTTATAAAGAATGATGTAGTTAAAAAACAATAGCAGAGTTGAAGTAACTTTATTTTGGAATAAAAGCGATCTAAATGTGTTTTTAGACAATAGAAGGGAGTGAGTGGGAGGGAAACAAGGATGGCCAAGAGTCCCAAAAAGAGGCAAGAAAGATGGTAGGTATTAAGAACCCAGAAGGATCAGAGGTTGGGAACTTGGGAGAAGAAAAAGAGTAAGGGTAATGAGAAAGAATTTTGAGATAGTGAGAAAGTATTTGAGAAATTTTACCTAGGAATGCCTTAGTTTTCTCAGTGAAAGTAGAACACAAAATCATGTGCTAAGAAGTGAGCAGCGGTGAAAATGCCTGACTAAAGTTGCTGTAGCATACATTTGTGATGATAGTACCATTTGGTTATTTTTTTCATTCTTTTAACAAATATATATTAAGCATCTCCTGTGTACTAAGCACTGTATGAGATCCTTGGGATTATATCCATGAACAAAGTCAGCAAAAGTCTCTGCTGTTGTGGCGGCTATGTGTGAAATGGGTGAAGGCAGACAAGCAAGTAAATAGTATATTATTTTAAAATAAACATGAGGTAATAGAGCAACCTGGGTCTTGGGAACTAAGAAAGCAAATGGGAGGATTACCTAGACATAACTACAATTTTATATTGCATATCGAATTGTAATTTAAGTTACTGTTTTATTTCTATACAGCAAGTTAATAGAATCTCAGTTAATAAAGTAAAACAAGAAGAATACGGGTTTGCTGGAGCCTTTATGTATAAGTCGTGAGGATGTAAAGAGAAAGAGTGAGAGGGAGGGAGGAAGGAAGGAAGGACGGAATTTGTTATCTTAGTTAAAAGGCTTGAAAGAATTACAGAATTGAAGATCCTTTCTTAATAATGAATAAATTGGTGTTTTTGATTATCATTGTTTTATATTCTCATTACCCTTTTTTATTTAAACAGGCATTGGAAAAGTGAAAAGAAAACCTAGTGTGCCAGATTCTGCATCTCCTGCTGATGATAGCTTTGTTGACCCAGGGGAACGTCTGTATGACCTCAACATGCCTGCTTATGTAAAATTTAACTACATGGCAGAGAGAGAGGATGAATTGTCATTGATAAAAGGGACAAAGGTGATCGTCATGGAGAAATGCAGTGATGGGTGGTGGCGGGGTAGCTACAATGGACATGTTGGATGGTTCCCTTCAAACTATGTGACTGAGGAAGGCGACAGTCCTTTGGGTGACCATGTGGGTTCTTTGTCAGAGAAATTAGCAGCAGTCGTCAGTAACCTAAATACTGGGCAAGTGTTACATGTGGTACAGGCTCTTTACCCATTCAGCTCATCCAATGATGAAGAACTTAATTTTGAGAAAGGCGATGTAATGGATGTTATTGAAAAACCTGAAAATGACCCTGAGTGGTGGAAATGCAGGAAGATCAATGGAATGGTTGGTCTGGTGCCGAAAAACTATGTTACCATTATGCAGAATAATCCATTAACCTCAGGTTTGGAACCATCGCCTCCACAGTGTGATTACATTAGGCCTTCACTCACTGGAAAGTTTGCTGGCAATCCATGGTATTATGGGAAAGTCACCAGGCACCAAGCAGAAATGGCATTAAATGAAAGAGGGCATGAAGGTGATTTCCTCATTCGTGATAGTGAATCTTCGGTAAGTTGGTTTTCAAAGGTAAATGGAAATAGAACTCTGAGTATTAAAAAAATAAATAGAAGATTAGAGAAGTTAAGTGGCTTCCCTAAAATTAACCAGGTAGTATATTTGTTAAAACTTGTAAAGTTTCTTAGTGAAAGTCAGTGTTCTTTCCAAGTGTATTTATTTTTAGTAATATATAGCCCTACACTGGATTATTTAGCTTTGTCTAGTTCTGTTGGTATTGCCTTCCTGAAATATTTTCTTTTGCATCAAACTGAAAAATGGAGCAAATTGAACACTGGTTTCTTCACTGAGAGTAGAACAATGCAGTAGACTAAACTGGGAAAACATTTCTTAAATTGCATAATGCATACACTGTCATCCTTACAATAAAGGAAATCCATGAATTTAAAAAATTGATATTTGCTTTTTTTTATAAATTGCTTGTTTAGAAGTTGGAATACACTCTTATGTACCTCAGAAACCCATTTGAACATGCACTGTATTTGAAGTGCATTTGCAATAAAAGATAAATTCTGTTCCAATACTAGTAAACCAATAAAACTGTAAAACCATAAAAATTGATAAGAAAATAGTTATGTGGGCTCTTTTGGGTACTATCTAGGATTTTAGAATTTGACAATACTCATTTCCCTTAAAAATGGCCTTTATTTTTCCTTGATAAAGGATATCACTACTTTTCATGACTAGTATTGGCGTTTTTTGTGTATATGTATTTGTACAAAAGTTAACGTATGATTGTACAGAAGGTTGAAAGAAAGAAGAAAACCTATCTGTGTGAGTGGTGTGTGTGTGTGTGTGTTGTGTGTGTGTTTAAGGGGTGAGGGGTGGGAAAGATGAGAGGGCGAGCTTGAAATTAATTGAACTGCCTGATGTGAAGTTCAGGAAATGGGGGCCTGTACATAACCCCGCGGAAAGAGAAGGTGATTGATGATAGGGAAGAGTGGTGGGATTTGTTTTCTGTTAGATGCCTGACCTGGCGCTACTTTCTAGGACAAGCAGTGGGCAGAAGGATTAGAAGGGAGTGACCCTGGAGTGGGTGGTAAATAACCATAAGATGTTTCCAAGAAACCCACTGTTTGAAACTTTGGCAGTAACTGTATAAGAGGTTGATATAGACTATTCAAAAGAGTGTTAGGTTAAAAAAAAAAAAAACCTAAGAAAGTAGCTTGATTGCAAAATACTGTGTATTTTCTTGTGGGTAATTGAGCATAGATATTATCCAAAATATACCATTACTTTTAGTAGTAGAATTTTTAAAGTAGAGGTCTCAAATAGGCATATTTCATTTGACCTGCACAGTGTTTTTAAACATTTGAATTCATTGTCAGTTTTTAAATATTGGGAGATTTAGTATAAGAATTTAGACATCAGATTTCCCTTTTAAAATTGGAAGGCCTGTCAATGTTGAGCCGTATTCCTACAAGGCAACAATTGCAGCTAAGTGGCCACCTCCTTTAGATTGGCCATGTACTGTTGTTCCCCCTATATAGCCACCCTGGCCATTGTTTACATTTCTTTTTTGCCCCATATAGGCATTTGAGTTTATGACCTCTTATTAGAGTTTAAATTAGTTCTCATTTTTGTGTCCTTCATCTTTGAGATTTCAGAGTATTACATCAGCTACTCTGTAAGACAGCTACTGTTAGCTACTAATTGAAAAGTGGTGGATGTCTTGGATTTTCTCCTATGTCTCTCCAGTAGTTTGAATGGAGAGAAGATAGTTTTTATGCTTCAGATGTTAAACTAAAGGATTTGCCCTGGTGTTAGGTAGAGCATATTAGTTAAGAGACTTCAGAGTCTGGCTGCTTCGATTTGAATCCTGGCTCTTTTGTTAACTAGATGGATGATCTTAGGCAACTTAGCTTCTCTTCAGCCTTGATTTTTTTTTCATCTGTAAAATGGGTTTGTTTTGAGGCATAAAGGAGATAATTCATGTAAATAATTGAGTATTGTGCCTAGTACTTAAAGTGCTCACATTTTAGCTGTTATTAGTTTCATATAAAAATGCTAATAGATGTCTTTCAAAATTTTTTTCTCTTTTAGCCGAATGATTTTTCAGTATCACTAAAAGCACAAGGGAAAAACAAGCATTTTAAAGTCCAACTAAAAGAGACTGTCTACTGCATTGGGCAGCGTAAATTCAGCACCATGGAAGAACTTGTAGAACATTACAAAAAGGCACCAATTTTTACAAGTGAACAAGGAGAAAAATTGTATCTTATCAAGCATTTATCATGATACTGCTGACCAGAAGTGACTGCTATACAGTTGTAATTCGTCATGTAATTGAAGACAGAGAAAATATCAGTCCAGTCATGCTTGATTGGAAATTGCTGTTTCTAACTCTATATGAAAATTGACTATAATACATAAGTATTTTTATTATAACTCAGTCCATACATATATACTACATATGCCAAACATCTGCATAGAGCAATTCCTTATCCTTGGTCTTTTGTTTTATTGTTTTTTTTGCTCTTTTTCTCTTTGCTTCTAATATTAAGGTTTTATATTTTGAAAAAATGATGCAGATCGAAAGTCTTTATATGGAAGAATTTCCTTATTGCCTTTCCTTTATTTCCTTGTAAGGGCACCACCTTAGTTATTTCTGCAATGGTTCTCTTCATATAAAATTATTATATCAGTTATATCAATATATGGCATATGCTAAAATAAATTTCTTGGAGAGTTGTTAATCTTTTCTGTGACTAAATAGCAATAATAAATGGAAAATTAGAAATTATTTTCAGGTATTTGTCACAAGCCATTGTAAATATCAAGTATGTTGTATCTGTCATTATTTTTCAAAATTCATTTGTTGTCTTCAGTGTAAAGCAAAACATACGGGACATAGGTTAGAAAACATACCTTGTACAATTTAAATTTACAACTGTTGGAAACAAAAATCTCTAAATTCCTAAGATTTTTTTTTTTTTCCTTTGGTGCTTCTCTCTCATCTAATTATTCAAGAGAACAAAACAGTCTCTGAGATATTTAGCTTTTCAAACTGTAAATGGATGCTCTAGTGTTATTTTTTTCCCCCAGTGTTATTTTACCAAAGCATCTTGTTTTTGAATATGTTATATCTGTGTCAATGTGAAAAAAGCTATGGCCAAATTTTGAAGAAGTAAGAGGCAATGAGATACTTGGTTCTCCCCAACCCCACCAAAAAAAAAAATCAGTAATTATCAGGAATAGTATTTCTACTATTCTCATTTTCTTCTTTCAGCTTTGAATTTTATTGACTGGGACACTAAAATTGATGTATACCTGAGGAAAAGATGTGATGTGCTAATGGTTAGAGAAAATTATTTTTAGAATCTTATTTTTGCAGATGCTTCTATTAAGTTTTTGTTCATCAAGCAGAAGTTTGGGTGTATGGATGAGAGGCTACTGTAGCGTATTTAATCTATTTCCGTACATCACAGAAGAAAACCAGTTATATTTTATGGTCACAGCTTTTCCCCCCACTATAAATTCTGGAGATTTAATTTAAGCAAAGTACCTTTAATATTTTAATAGAAAATACTTACTAAAACCACATAACTTAGTAAATAGAAAGTCATGAGATTTAAAAAAATTTCCCCAATGCTGCCTAAGCAAATGAATGTTTCCATTCTTTAATATGTTATGAACAGACATTTAAGACACCAGAATTACTGATTCTAAAATTGAAGTTGTCTAATTCATGAGGTTTTTGATTTTGTTTTTTTTAATTTGTTTTATTTTAAATGTTTTTTTAATTCTTGAAATCTTCAAGTCATTTAAAGACTTACATTGCCACTGGGTGGCAGCCCTGACTTCTCCCACTAAGCAATAGGAGTTAGCAGATATAGACATCGTACAATTTTCTGTCTTCATTACATCTGCTTTTAAAGCCTTTTAGTTCATATTTCATTATCTTCCTCAGCCCCCCTTTGTTTATTAAGATGATTATTAGTAGGCAAGTTTAATGGAAACAAAAGTCATGTATTCTTACCTTTTTTGCTGTAAAATCACTTGAATATAAATTGAGGAAAATAGTTTTAAAGTAGTTGTAAAATGACTATGTAGCAAACATCTTTTTAATTTTAAACAAACATTTGATGATGCTTTCTTTTTATTCTCCACCTCTTTGTGGTCCCCACCCCCCAGTCTTCCTTATTTAAAAAATGGATATTTGTTTAAAAAAAAAAGGAGGGGAGCAATTCAATTACTACTTTGTATCACAGACATGAGCTATTTATAGCAAACCCTGCAGAGCTGATGTTAAGGATTTTGAGAAAGTAGCTAGGAATGGAGTAGCACTGGAAGCAGAATGCATATTTCTGTGCCATAATTAGATTTATAATAACTAGGGAATTCCTAGATAGTCCGTGTGTGCCAATAATAGTTATTGTGTGCTCCTCCTGTTATGTGATGAAACCTCACTGGGAACTACTTAATTTTCTACTTCAACATTTTATCAATTTTTAAAAAGTCTTAAAACCCATCTTTACATCAATGGCTGTTTTTTAAAAGCATGAATTAATTTTCTTAAGAACTAGAACCATCTTAGAAAACATCTACATAGCTAGCTAGTAGCAGGGCTTGTATTGGAAGCCAGGTTTCCTTATTCCCAGCCTGATACACTCTATATTGTGACACATTGGCTTCTGTGTGCTTGTTTTTAGACAAGGAGGAAAGTCCTGGGAAGAGCAGTATTACAGTAGTTTTCTTCCACCCGTGAGGAGATGCTTAGCTATCAATTTAAATATTCATAACACACAACCCTGCCCAACCCACTTCTACAAATAACTTCTCCAAAATCTTGTAAGAAGGTTTTTCAGAACTTTATATAAACTCAATGACAAAAAGGTATTGCTGCTGTATCTGTTATTTGGTCATAAGTCCTTAAGTTCAGCTGAATACATATTCATAAAAATATATTACACATCTTTGACTATACACAGTAACACAGGCACCTGGCACTATTAAAGATGGTGTGTCGCAGACATATCACTTAAAATCAGAAGGCCTAAGTGCAATCCACTGCCATTGCTGGAAGAATAAAAAGCCTAGCAGATGAGCAAATTGGGTTGTTAGAATGATGTTATCCTCATAGATATGTGGATAGATCAGTGGCACATAAGTTATCTCCAGCTTTAATGCTATAATTCTATCATCTAATCCAGAGATGGCAAGAAGCAGGGCAACTACTGTCTGTGTAGGTACATTGTGGGAATTAGGAAAAGGCACCTCTTCTCTGGGCAAGCCCAGCCACTTTTTTTGCTGTTGAGAAGTCCAAAACTCAACCACCACTACCTTTCTCCCATCTTGCAGGGTGCCCTGTTCAGGATACAACCAATACAGTTCAACCCACAATGCTTAAAATAATTGTTAACATTTTAAAATTGGGGGATTTCACATAAAATTCAGAGTTCTGGTTTCCCCTGAAAAATGAGAAGCTGATAATACTAAATTTGAATTCCCAGAAGGCATCAGATGGTATGGATGCTTCCCTTTTTTTTACCAATACATACGGTTAAAAAAAAAGTGTAAAAGAGGCTCTTTCCCAGCCTTTATCCCCCTAGTTCCAAGTCTCCAAATGCAGTTACTGTTAACTTGCTGTTTTTCCTGTAACTTGGAGTTATCTGGAAACTTACCATTTTGCAGAAATACTTCAGGTGCAATGTCCAAATCAATAAATTAGGGATGTAGCATTACAGCATGCTTTAACTTTTCCACTTTAATATTTTGCTAGAAGAAAAGGAGATCCTTTGTAATCCTGTATTTATATACATCCTTTAACTGTTTTCGAATGGCTTCACAACTGAGGTTGCTTCTAACTTAAAGTACATTTGATGTAGGATAGATGACATCCTCATTTTATGTTTTGAACAGCATCCAATGAACTTTTTGAAAATGCCATATTACTGCTTCTGGGGAAAACCTGTATTTTATTCTATTGCAAGGCAAGGTAGGAAGCTCCTCTCTTCTGATAAACTGGTTCTATTGGTTTAGCAAGTTTATATGACTCAACTCTGTCATCTTCTGAACTCTTACAGACCAGCATACTGTGCATACTCCACACCCTAGTTTTTTGCTGTTACATGACCTAAAACCAAATGACCAAAGAAGTATATTTTTCTTGTTTACTAATGAGGGGTTCTTTTGATTTGAAAGTATACAGTTTGCTGAGACTTGTTTAATGAGTAGAACATAAACTGGGCTTGGTGAGGTTTTGTTATTATTGGCGGTGTTCACGAAGGTAAATGTTTTAAACCACAGTGTCTTTTTGAGGGTATGTTTGTTGGCCGGAGCACTTTAATTATCTCAAATACTTCAGAATCGGCCTGATGCCTACAAAGGATTCACACAAACATTTAATTTACCTATTGGACTGGCTGATTTTCTAAATGTTTCCACTCAAATTACTTTTTTAAGCTGTTTTTAAAGCTCCAGGGAAAGCTGGTCTCAGTATTTTGAAATAATGTTGCAAATTTTATTTGTAGTTATAACTACAAAGAAGACAAGACAAAGAGTACTCAATTTCCTCTCCATGTTTTCTTGTACTTCATGGAATGATAATGACTCTGGAACAGGAAAACAAACATAAATAGACAATTAAGAATAGACATCTAAGGTAGTTAAGGTATTTAGTTGCTTTAAATCTCTAGGCTCAGAAATTATGTAGAACATTTGCAGATAGCTTTTGGGAAATTATGGAGACAGGTGGAGTCCAGAATGAGACTAAAGTGTTGTTTGTTTTAGGTTAAATACCGGAATGGTTATTAAATTTATGTTTTTTTTGAGCATTTGTAGAAGAAATTAGTGATCCCTGAATAAGCATGTCTTTTCTTGGAACAAGTAATGCCAAACATGTACTTGTTTTGATATGGTTTCTAGACTATAGATAAGGGGGATGTTGTAGAAGACAAGTACTGATTTCATCAGCACGTATGCTAATCACTTGGCGTCAAGATGAGAAAAATACTTTTTGAACGGTTATATCTATGTGTATGATTTTGTGTCTTTGTTTTGCTTTTGGAGATACTTATCCTTCAACCAACCATCCAACCACCTCACCTCAAATGTTTGATTGCATAGGTTCCAGACTGTTCTAACCTAGCAAAATGATAGGGAAGATAATGGACAAATTTGTCCAAAAGCTGTCCTAAAACTTTCATTTCTGGTGATGTAATGCCTAATGGAGAAGTGCTATGAAGAAAAAACAGAGCAAGACGAGGTTGGAGAGTGAGAGTGGGGTGTTAATTTATATAGGATGGTCAAAGGAGGCCTCATAAAATGGACTTTGAGCATATTGTGTGCTTCACTCAATAGGATCACTGATGACTAGGATTAAACCAGTGAATGACTGAAAATACAGCAGTCAAAATCATTTGAAAATTATTAAGATCTTCACTTACAGAGCATTGTTTCTGGTTTTCAAATTTTAGAATTGAATAAAATGGTATTTGTTTTATTTAAACATGGAACTTTTAACTACAAAGGACTATTCTGAATAAGGCCTGATTCTACATCTTCGGAGGAGTTGTTGGGGAATGTCACATAGAAAAGAATCAGTTATAACTACAGGAAGGAGGGCAGTTTGACAGACTTAAGGGTTTTAATTCATCACACCCTAAGGAAAGAATTGAGGTTAAGGGAGGTTAAATTCCTGATGTTCTGCACTGGTACCAGACAATAAACGAGGCAGGAAATTGAAGAAAATATGTTCAGAGGAGGTTGAAAAAGGGCTGTAAGAACCCTGAAAACCAGAGCTTGAAAGTGTGTGAAAGTTACATCTGGAGCAGACTCAGTGGAAGCGGGAGTTAGAAAAATCTATGACAAGGAGAATTCCACTGTTTAAATACACTGTGTTACCTCCAGAAAAAAAAAATAATAGTAATAATTGAGACAGTGGATTACAATTAAATGTCAGATGTGCTAAAACACAGGACATTGATATTTAGGATCTTGGTAAAGGGAAGAGAACTATTTTGTGCTAAGTAGAGCAAGGAAGGGTTATTGCAATTAATTGACCACGTAGTCTGTGCCAGGGCACCAGGACCTACCCTGCATTTGCACAACCCTAAGAGTGAGTGCCTGAAATTTTGCACGCTGGCGCCTCCCTTGCTTCCTTCTAGTCCAGCCCTATGGGGCTCAGAGGGCTTAGGATTCTCTTCCTTGACCATCAATCTCCTTTTCCTTCCCCACTCTTTACTTCTCCACAAAAACCTTTAACTCCTTGCTTTTCCTTCTGTAATTAAATATTCAAGCGGCAAATAGTGTAATAGGAAAAAAAATACCTATTTCTAGACTGTACTTGCTTGTGATAGAAATAGCTTTGTTCTTCCAGCGGTTCATCTTCAGGCATAGGTGACTGATCATCTTCAACTCTGGAAGGCCATGGAAATGAATCTGAGAAGTGCAGCGGAAATTAATCTGAGAAGTGCAGCAACAGGTTAGAGGATAGTTTGGTTTGGCATGTTGCATTGACAAAATATCACAACCAGCTGATGAGAAAGTGTAGAAAGAGAAGTTCCTCAAAGCCAGAAGAGAAAGGCAAGATCAGAGTCGGGGATCCAGGCAAGGGTAAGGGCTAGCAAGTGAGGCACGGCCCTCCAGAGGTTCTCACCCAGTGGCATGGCCCATGCAGAGGTGGATGGTCTGAGTTCCTTGTTCATGGACCAGTCCTGAGAGGAACTGCCATTCAAAAGCTTGTGGCAGGCAGGTAGCATTACCCCTCAGTGCCCCTAGAGGTGTGCTGAGCCCAGGTCAGAGACTCTCTTTGCAGTGGCTTGTGAAGGATTGGCAGGCAGTACTGCCTTGTCAACATGGCAGTGCTGGGCAGGGGCATCTTGACAGGGACCCATGCCCAGGTTGAGCTATCTTAAGACCTCAAGGTTTGGTGAACAACTCTCCTTCCTCCCCCATCGCATAACTAAATGAGTCTTGTTCTTTCTCCCATTTTCTGTTTACTTTCCTTTTCCTTTTCCTTTTCCTTTTCCTCCTCAATCTGTTTTCCCCTCAACTTTTCCATCCTTGGGCCTTCCCATGCCATTCTCCCGGTTGGAATGCTTAACTGCAAGTACATCTTTCCTATCCAAATCTAAATAGGTACATCCTTGGAATTCCATATTGAGGATTGTCCGTTCTCTAAAGCCTTTGCTAATCTCCTAGATCACTAAATCTTTTATGTCCCTCAGACACATTGTGAGCCCTCCTTTGATACTAGTTGGGAGGCAGTAAGGTGAGTGAAAAGAACTTGGGAGTTAGGTAGATCTCTGTTGGAATTCCTGTCTCCATCCCTGACTGGCTCTGGGATCTACAGTAAATAAATTTCAGATGTGTCCTCATCTGAAAAGTTGGGAATCAAATTTTATCAATACCTTGCAGGTCTGTCGTATAATATATGGAAATGTGTATAGAGTGCAGGGATCAAGGAGAGGATGCAGCAAGTGTCCTTGACCTTGATGTAGTTAAAAGATAAACAGCGAATACTTATTGTATACTTACTTTGCCAGATTCTGTTCTAAGTGTACCATCTCATATAATCCTCACAACAGCCCTACGAATTAGGTACTATTATAATTGTCTCCAATTTACAGAGGAGGACATTAAAACATTGTTTAAAAGACTTGGCAAAAAAAACACAACTAGTAAGTGGCAGAGCCCCAATGCCAACCCAGACAGTCTGGCTCCAGAGCCCATGCTTTTAACGACCACCCTCTAATAGGTGTCACCAACTGGAAGCTTTTCTTTGCTGATCCAGGGGCCAAAGTGAAAGACGGGCAGCCCACAAAGGGCCAGCCAGTCAGAGCAAATAAACCCTAATGTATTTATTGTTAATATTATTAATATAACAAATGGTTAATACAGCATTTGTGAAGACCTACTGTGTTCCTGGCACTGTGCTAATGTGCTTTGTCTACGTTCTTTAATTCCCACAAATATTATGCAAGGCATCATTGTTTTATAAAAACGACGTTCATAGAGTTGCTTTCTTCCCCTTCACATCAAAAGAGCACTACTTTTCCCATCCAGTCCTCAGCCTACAACTATCTAGCTTCTGATCCAAGTTCTCCGCTGAAACTCCTCTTACTGAGATTACAAATGACCTTCTAGGTGATGTAAATCCAGGAGACATTTTTTGATAATTTACTCAGTGACTCTCTTCTGCACCCCCCTTGGTGATCACTCCATCCCTCATCATTTCCAGGACCATAGTTTGTTCCAGGACCACCTCTCTGACCTATTTATTCCCCCTGTATCTTCCTATGTCATTTTGCTTGTGCTGGTCCTTTAAATGCGGGTCTTCTCCTGGAGCGTATCCACACATCTCTTTAATCTACATACTCTCCCTGAATGTTCTCACCCACTTCCTGGTCTCAGCTACCACTGAAATGCTGAACGTAGGGGAAGTGGTGCCATACCCTGACACTCATAAACTGAGACAAAGATCATTTGAATATTGGAGACTCCTCCTGCCCATATGAGCACCTCAAAGTCAAGTGTATCAAGCTGAACACATGCAGCCTTTTTCTGTACCATCCCCAACCCTGCCTGCCCTGCTCCCACCCCATCCTCCTTAACATTATTTAGGTTGAGGTGCTGTCATCCACCTAGTTATTCAAACCTAGAACCTGAAAATCATGTTTGCCTCCTCCTCCTCCAATCCACTCAACATCTAGGAGCTGTCAATTCTACCTCCATCATTTGAATTTAGTCACTTCTCTACAGACTTGGGAAAACCTAGTGGAAGCCAACATCTCTCAACTGGCTGACTGACATCCCTCCCTCCTGGCCCACCTGCCTCCAGTCTGGCCGCTTCCACGATTTTCTCTACCCTAGTCATAAATTTTTTAAAGCTCAAATACAGGGAATGACAGATTAGATTTGAGCTTTTAACCCTTCCTTTGACCCTCATTGCCTCGGGATAAACTCTAAGCTCCTCAACAAGGCATTCAAAGCTCCCTCTTGAACCCTGTTTTTGTCTGCCTTTGAGCCCCATTTCTTGCCACTCCAACCTTGCTCTCCAGTTGCATCAAACTTCTCGTGGTTTCCTAAACACGCTATGGCTGGCTGATTTTTTTCAGCATTTAATACTCAGCCCAAAGTCACCTCCAGGAAGTCTTCTCTGATTCCCCCAGGCTGGGTTAGGTGTTTCTCTTTAATGCTCCTTTATTCCCTTGTGAATATTTCTGTCACTTCATTTTCAGTATTGATTTGTGATTATTCTCATGTCCATTTTCTCCACTAGGTTTTGGTTGAGGGCAGGAACTATCGAATTCCCAGGATCTAGTACATAATAAGCCCTTAGTGAATGTATGTTGAATGAATAAATAAGTAACTTTCCCAAGGTTATATTCCAAATAAATTCTGACACTGGAACCAAAATGTGTTGCACTCTAAAATTCATGTTCTTTCCACTGAAGCGTTTGCACATGTGGAGTGTTTAGAGTCTTTAAAAATCTGACACTTTAAGGGGCCAAACCCTATCATAAGATTTTCCTTCCAATTTAAAACATTTAAATAAAGTTTTCAATAATACATTCACATGGTTCAGTAATCAAAAAATATAAAAAGATAACACAGCACCCACAAGAATTGAAAGCAGGGTCTTGAGATATTAGTACATCTGTGTTCAGAGCAGCATTATATTCACAATAGCTAAAACGTGGAAGCAAATCAAGTGTCCATCAATGGATGAATGGATAAGCAAAATGTGGTATATGGACTATTTTTCAGCCTTAAAAAGGACGGGAGTTCTGCCATATACTACAAAATGGGCAAAACTTGAGGACATTATGCTAAGTGAAATAAGCAAGTCACAGAAAGACAAGTACTGCATGATTCCACTTATATGAGGTACTTAGAGTAGTCAAAATCATAAAGACAGAAGTATAATGGTGGTTTCCAGGAGAGGGGAGAAGGCGGAGTTACTGTTTAATGGATATAGAGTTTCAGTTTTACAAGATGAAAAGAGTTACGTGGACAGATGATGGTAATGATTGTACAACAATTTGGATGCATTTGATACCACTGAACTGTATACTTAAAAATGGTTAAGATGGTAAATTTATGTTATGTGTATTTTACCACAATAAAAACAATTTTTTAAAATCCCCAAAGAAACAAAAGGTAGTGGAAAGAGTCTCGTTCCCATTTTTCTCCTCTGTCTTCCCAATTCCCACTCCCTTTGCCCCAAGGTAAAAAATCTTGGTAGTTTCTCTATCTCCTTCCAGGTTTTCTTTTTGCAGATGCAAGCAAATATGAAGCTATATATTCTTCACCTCCTGACTCTATAAAAGATATTTAGAAAAAAATTTTTTAAACTTCTCTACTTTTTTTGAAGTGGAGATGTAGAAAAAGAGCTAATCAGTACCTAGCTTGCATGAACTCACAGGAGAGAGACTTGGAAGAGAACAGCTATTTGATGAGAAGTTTAGATAATCTTGCCTGCTACTGCCAGAGGTGCCTCTGGAGACTACCAGGGTCCCCCAGGGCAGAGCCTATGATCCAGGTATCTCCCCCATGCAGATTCTTAAGCTTCCCAGAGTTATCTTTTCTCTGGAACTCTCCTAGGCCACACCCCCTGATGCAACATCTGGGTTTGGGCAGAAAGGAGGGTGCTGCCCAGCCCGCCTCTCCTGAGCTGTCTGGGCTGGCTCCTCTTTCCAGAACAATTCAGGCTTTACAGCGACTCAGACTCAGCTCCAATTTCTGCGTTCCGAAGCAAGGATGGCTGATATGGAAAGAGTGCTTCATTCTGGAAGGAAACAATGTTCCAGGTCAAACTGAGCCTGCCAAACAGAGACCCTCACAATGGTTCTAGAAGAAATCGAGACAAGTCTTATCATGTGGTTTTCCTACGCCTTGATTCCTTGTTTTCTCGTGGGTAAGTATGAATCAGAATACCGCCTACAGTCTGGGGCTCAAATATAGGTTAAGAAGGTGAAAAATACTTTCCCAGGGTTTGGGGTTGCAATATATGCATAGAACATCTTATGTCTGTTTTTGAAAAGGTTTCTCACCTCCTAATCCTCCGTCCCCACAAAGAAAAGGCCTGCATTCTGTTTAGAAATCTCTTAATGTCCACAGAGCAATCTAGGAAGATAAAGCATCAGAACAAATAGTTTAAAGGTTAGCAGAGATCCATGCATTTTGTTATTTATCTTATTATTTAGTTTTAAAAGCCACAACATAGTTATTATCTCAGTCTTTCTGTGTGTGCCTCAGAGATGTTCACTGTACGGACAGGTTTAAGTAAAGATTCTAACAAAATACATGTGAATAAAAAGACATAATTTGCCACTTAATATTGGGTACAAGACTTATGAAAATTGGAATTCTCTCCTGGTCACTTCAGAAAAGGTAGCAGTCAGGTACTCCATACCATTTTTAAAAGTATTTGGTTTGGGACATTTTGCCTGCCAGTAAGATTACATAATTTTCTCTGCTCCATTTCTGGCTGCTTGCACCTACATGTTATTGTTCTGAAATCGCAGCTTTCGCTTTTGATGTTTCTTCCTGTCAAATAACATTTAAGAGAAATTTCTAATTTGAATACACCAAGGTACTAGGCACTTTGCAGTGTCTGTGGGTGTCTTGAGTACTTTCTTTTTTTTAACACTGAGAACTAATTATTCTAGTTAGTTTAAATCAGGTAACAAATCAGTGCCGAGGTGATTAGCAAATGTTTAGAGCTGACTTAAACATCAAATTTATGCCTGTGTAGCTCAAAACCCTTCACAACTCTATGTCTCAGCACATGATGAGCAAATTTGCTGTTTGTTTCATGACACACCATATTTAGGCCCCAATCCTATTTCTCACTACTCCTTGAAAACAAGTAGGGGCCACAGGCGGCTGCTGTCTTCACAGCTGGCGCATCACCCCCTCATTTCCTCCTCCTGGTCTTTATTGTTGTTCTTTCCCTCAGAAGCTCCCTCTCCAGTCCTTAGCCCATCCCAAACCCGTCCTCCCATCATCATGCCAGATGGGTCCCTGCTCCTGCAGCCCCTTCCCAGACCTCTCTCCTTTGATCCTTGACCCCATGTACTCTGTTTCAGTGGGTTATTTCTGTTTCCGGCACTGGCCTGAAGACAGGGCCTATGCATCTTTCCTGGCGTCCCCACAGCCCCTAGCATAGGCTCAGCATGTTAGTTGATTGGTTAGTTACTAGATTGATTGATTAGTTGGTGGCACAAACAAGTTGCTAGGAAAACACTCCTCCACTAAGCTAAAGGGAGAAGACGGGGTGGCCAAATGAGAAGCGGAAAGGCCAGCATATTTTTCCTGATTTTTTTTTTTTAATTGAGGTATAACTGACATATGACATTATATTAGTTTCAGGTGTACAACATAATGATTTGATATTTGTATGTATTGTGAAATGGTCACTGTAATAAGTCTAGTTAACAGCTGTCACCATACAAATTTTTTCTTCTTGTGATGAAGACTTTTAAGATCTACTTTCTTAGCAACTTTCAAATATGCAGTACAGTAACTATAGTCACCATGCTATATATTACATCCCCATGATTTATTTATTTTATAACTGGAAATTTATACTTTTTTGATCCCCTTCACCCATTTTTTAATTTGACATTTTCTTCAATGAGGTAGTCTAGTCTTTTAAGCCTTTTCCTGAAAACTCCTATTTCAAGTAGACCTGGAGGTGAGTACTCTTCTGACACCTGTAAACTTACACGGAAATAAAAACAAAAACAAACAATAAACTACAACCACCATCCCTGTCCCCCTCCACCACCCACCCAAAAAAAACAAAAAAACAAAAAAACCCACCAGTGGTAGAAGCCACAAGGATGTCAGAGTGAGAAAGACCTGTGTGTGAGTTTTGACTTTTATCACTTGCTCGTTCAGTGAATATATCGCTATCACTTCAGTTTCCTCATCTGCAAAATGGTCAAAATAGCTACCTTTCAGTTGGGAGGTGTCAAACGAGATTATGCAAACAAGGGCACTCTGAAGATGCAAGTGTGCCCACCCCCATGTTACTTTTCATCTGTTGGTTATGCAAACCGATGGTGGTGTCAGCAGTTATTTGTTTTAGCTGAGGTTGCCTTTATGCAATTTTGACCATTTACTCTGGACTGTGTAGGAGCCTGCAGTGATTTCTGCAATGTCTAAATGAACTTCTACTACTTACTCTAGATCCTTGGGACAGATGGGTAGAGGTCTTGCTCTCTTTTACAGAATTTATTTGCCTTGCCCTGTCCCTTTCAAATAATAGTGTGTAATTCAGGAAACTGATTCCCACTACCAATAATAATAATAATAAGAGTAATAATAACAGCAACAATGACCATCGGAACTGCCATTTATGACCGCACACTGTGCTCTGGATTAGCAAAAATGTTCTCTTGACATCTCACACCAATCCTGCAAGGTAGGTGATATAACCCCCATTTTATACAATAGGAAATAGAGACTCAGAGAGGTTCAGCTATTTGCCCAAGTGTATATATCTAATAAGTGGGAGAACTGGGATTTGACTCTGGTTCTGCTGGCTACAGAGCCTGTGCCCTTTGTACTTCTCTGCAGAAGAAGCTGAGACATCGAAGCAGGCCAGAAAAAGTTTAGAGGGACAAAGCAAAAGGAATAAAGAGGATGTGGCTATGTTTTCTGACACATTTGCTATAAGGGCTGTTGGAGGTAAAGGTGGCAGAACAGAACCCAAACGAGGGGAGCTGACAGCAGACCCAGTGAGGGGAAGCCAGCATGGCGATTCCAGGGAGGAGATGCAAGGGGTTCTGCCTGGGAAATGTGCCCAGGGACTTTGTGGTGGGCATAAACCTCAGAATGGCACAAAGGTCTAATGTGAGATAGGAATTTGGGGGAAAAAATCAGGCCGAGGCTAATTTCACTAAGGAGCCAAGACTTGGTTCACCTGTTTCGTTTTCATTCATTCTGTATTTCTGAGCGCCTGCTGTGTGCCGCGTTCTGGGTTAGGTGCTGGTTAGATATGAACAAAACTGTGTTTCCTGTCTTCAGGAAACATAAGAACCTGCTGGGAAATACATCTAAGTCTTTAGGGATTTATCATTCATAGTTTTTTTTTTTTTATTGAAGTATAGTTGATTTATAATGTGTTAATTACTACTGTATGGCAGAGTGATTCAGTTATACATATATATACATTCTTTTTTATATTCTTTTCCATTATGGTTTATCCCATGATATTGAATATAGTTCTCTGAGCTACACAGTAGGACCTGTTGTTTATCCATTCTATACATAAAAGCTTACATCTGCTAACCCCAGCCTCCCACTCCATCCCTTCTCCCAACCCCCTCCCCCTTGGCAACCATCAGTCTGTTCTCTATGTGCATGATTCCATTTCTGTTTCATAGATAGGTTCATTTGTGTCATATTTTAGATTCCACATATAAGTGATATCATATATCGTTCATAGTTTTAACTATTTTTCAGCTACCTGAAGTAAGGTCTAGATCAGTGGTTCTCAATCTCAAGTGCACATTGGAATTAACTGGAGAGCTTTTAAAAGTACAAATGCCAGGATTTCACAGCCAGAGGTCTGATTTAACTAATCTAGGGTGCTGCCTGGTCTTTGGGATTTTTCAAAACTTCCTGGGTGGGGCTCCTTAGAGAAGTGGTTTATTCCGTAACTGGGAAGAGAAAATAGAAGTTTGGAGCATCTTGTGGGAAGGAAGGAAGTGCTCAAAAAAGGATGGGGGCCAAAATGCAACAAGTATCCTGGATTAGATCCTGGAATGAGAAAAGGACATTAGTGGAAAATTTGGCAAAATCCAAATAAAGTTTAGAGTTTAGTTAATAGTAATGTACAATGTTAGTTTCTTAGTTTTGACAAATATATCGTGACTATATAAGATGTTAGCATTAGGGGAAGCTGAGTGAAGGGTGTACAGGAACTCTGTGTACTTACTGTCTGCATTTTTTCCCTATAAATCTAAAATTATTCTAAAAATTAAAAGTCTATTAATAAAAATAACATGAAAAAAGAGAGTGAGAGATGGGAGTAAGTCAAAAGGACACAAAACCCAAGAAAGCTCCCAATGGCCAAAGCTGGAACAATTTGAGTAACAAAATAAATAACGATAGAATAAAATAAATTTCCATTACAAATGGTGGAGAAGGAAGAGCTCTTTCTTACAGAATTCCAGTTAACACATAGAAAATCACAATTAAAACATCACAGCAATGATTGTTGCAAGTAATATCCACCAATAAACACAAAAATTAATGGATGAAAGTTGGGGGAGAAAGAATATTTGCATAGTGTCACCGTATCTCCCCTAAGTTACTTATTAATTATAAAGGGGAAAATGGTCATTTTATAATGAAGACACCACCTTAACCAAGTGGTCAAGGTTAACACCACCAGTAATAAGACATAGCAACATCATGTATTCCCTGTGAGTATGTGCCAAAAATGCACAACCTTAATCAAATCATGAAAAAACATCAGATAAACCAAAACTGAGAAATAGTCTAGAAAACAACTGACCAGTACCCATAAAAAATGTCAAGGAAAGATTGAGGACAGACTGAAGAAGACTGAGTATAGATATGACAACTAAATGTGGGATCCTGGATTGGTTTCTGAAAAAAAAGGAAGGAAGGAAGGAAGGCAGGAAGGAAGGAAGGAAGACTTTAGGGGAAAAAATCGGTGAAATTCGAATAAATACTGAGGCTTCATTATTGATATTGGGCCAATGTTAATATCTTCCTTTTCATATATGTACTATGGTCATGTACATCTGGAAGGCTGAATGAAGGGTATATGGAAGCCCTCTGTACTATTTTTGCAACTCTTCTGTAAGTCTGAAATTATTTCAAAATAAAACTTAAAAAAAAAACCCACAGAAAGCCACCTCCCCAGTGATTCTCATGGGCAGCCAAGGTTGAAGACAATTAGAACTCTATATACCAGTGCTTCTCAAACTTTAATATGCTTATGAATTACCTGGGGGATCTTGTTAAAATGCACATTCTGGTTCTGTAGGACACAGGTTGCAGCCTGAGAGTCTGCATTTCTAATAAGCTCCTGGGTATTGTGATGCTGCTGATCCAAAGGCCATACTTTAAGATCCTGAAGCAGTAGATCACTTTCCTGAGGCATGGATTGGTTTGCATACCTTTTGAAGCTGGGGTGTGGGCACTAGTTACTTAGGCAGCGAGTGATGCCAGCAACCTGTTTAGCAGCCATGTCCTAGCTCAGCCTTGCTCTTTTCCTCTTCTGGTCACATACAAGGGGATTCTCTTGAAATAATTTACTGTATTCGAGGGAGACATTTTAGGCTATCGTGTCAGTTCATGGTATCAATATCCCCTGAAGTGCAAGCCCCATGGGGTAGTCAGAATGATGGTCCCCCAAAGACATCCATGTTCTAATTCCTGGAACCTGTGGATACGTTACCTCTTATGGAAAGAGGGATTTTAAAGATGTGATTAATGTTATGGGATTTTGAGATTAGGAGATTATCCTGGATTATCAGTGTGGGCCCAATCTAATCACATGAGTCCTTCAAAGCTGAGAACCTTTCCTGGATGCACTGAGAGAGAGATGGGAGGACAGAAAAAGAGGCAGGAGAAATTTGAAGCATGAAAGGGACTCAATCAGCCATTGTTGGCTTTAAAGATGGAGGAAGGAGGAGCCATGCTCAAGAAGGCGGGTGGCCACCAGCAGCTGGGAATGGCAAGAAAACAGTCTCCCCTGGAGCCTGCAGTCCTGCCAACACCTTGATTTTAGCCCAGTTAGACCTGTATCAGATTTCTGACCTATGGAACTGGAAAATAATAAATCTGTGTTGTTTTCAGATACTACATTTGCGGGAATTTGTTACAGCAGCAATAGAATACTAATAGGCCACAAGAAAGAGGAATCAGCTTTGTGAATGCAGCTCTATGCAAAAAATGTTGCTTAGCTACTTTCTGCCACACTGAGCACCAGAATCTTAAATAGTCACAGTCACCTGGCTCAAGTCTCTGTTGGAAACACCCAAGAGGCTCCACCCAGTGGGCCTTCTTGAGATACTGGAGTCAGACTGCTAGAACAAGAACAATTCTCTACAGTAACAGGAGCATAACTATTCACAAGGAGCCAAACAATTATACACAAGATATTCCAATATCTTGGTCTAGCTCCGTTGAGAATTCTCATCCAGTGTGGCTGAGGAAATAATTATTCCCAATTTTGCACCCTTCTCGCTGCGGCCCATATGTCTTTCCTGTTCACACTGTAAGCTTACTCTCCCCTCCCGCCTCGAGTGCATTCTTTGTTTTTGCATTTGCTCATTCACATCAGGAAGAGTCTCTATTAACTGGTTTCTTCAGAGACTTGACTTCAATACACATTACTCCTGGCTGGTAGACGACATTTCTTGTTAATGAGAATGGTGGGTGGATAACAAAGTTTTCTTTTTCTCCACTGAATTGTGTTCTCAGGACCACAGTGAGCCTTGTCTAACAACTGGAGGGGTTTCACCTATGAAACACTTCATAGGTGAAAGGAGTCACTTTCAGCTTGGAGTCTGAGCTGAAAATAGACTTCCCTATTTAGTGTCCTAGCATAAAATGGATCTTTCCTCATGCAGGGCCACCATGCTTTCTATGTAACCCAATTAAACATCCCCTGGCATCAGTAGTTCATGGGCATTACTGATTTTCCATCTCATTCCCAATGTGTATGTGTGCTACGTAAACAACAATGAAACAAAAAAGGAATTTGGAATATACGATACAAATGGCATAAAGATATTGAAGATGTTGCCTACAGGGCTCAGAAAGAAGCAGTAGTTTTCATTTTAAGACAGGAATGAAACTGAGTATTTTGCCCATAGTGGAGTTAGATTTGGAACTTCACAGGTAGGAGAAGACAGTTACACAAGTGCAAACTGCTGCATAACATAATGGAGCCACCTAAATTTTGGGACATCTCTTGCTGTTGTCCTGCCTGTGTGCCCCTCATGAAGAAAGATATACCCAGAAACTCAACCTCAGAGTATGTCGCTTAAAGCCTTGATGAGTGCCCTGGGCTTTAGGACACCTAATCGTTAGGTCTCCCACCCTAAACAGGTGTCCCTCACTGATTTAATTGACTGCACCTAATTCTACAACTTTACTTTACTCCTAGGTGCATTTCATCCTGTTTGAATTTATCCTATCATGGTCTTTTAAAATGTATCCTGTCATGCAGATAATCAGAATTAATGCTAATTTTTTAGGTGTGATGACACTATGTTTGTATTTTTTTTTTTTTTTTTTTTTTGCGAGGGCTTTCTCTAGTTGTGGCAAGTGGGGGCCACTCTTCATCACGGTGCGCGGGCCTCTCACTATCGCGGCCTCTCTTGTTGCGGAGCACAGGCTCCAGACGCGCAGGCTCAGTAGCTGTGGCTCACGGGCCTAGTTGCTCCGCGGCATGTGGGATCCTCCCAGGCCAGGGCTCGAACCCGTGTCCCCTGCATTGGCAGGCAGATTCTCAACCACCGCGCCACCAGGGAAGCCCTGTTTGTATTTTTTAAATGAAATTTTGTTGAGGTAATTCTAGATTTATATGCAGTTATAAGAAATAATACAGAAAGCCCAGTTTCCCCAATGGTATTTCGCAAAACAATAGTATAATATCACAACCAGGATATTGACATCATTGATACAATCCACCTGTCTTAATTCAGATTTCCCCAGCTTTACTTGCATTCGTTCGAGTGTGTGTGTGTGTGTGTGTGTGTGTGTGTGTAATAGGTTTGTGTATTTATCACCACAGTCAAGATACTGAACAGTTCCAGTATCACAACGATACTCCTGTTGCCTTTTTAGAACCTCCGCCTACTGTGCCTTTCCCCACTGTTCCTAACCCCTGGCAACCATTAATCTGTTCTCCATTTCTAAAATTTTGCCATTTCAAAATGTTATAAAAATAGAATCATACAGTATGTAACTTTTGGGGGGTTGGGTTTTTTCACTTGGCATAATTTCCTAGAGATTCATCCAGATTGTTTTATGTAGTGATAGTTTGTTCCTTTTTATTGGATATACCATAATTTGTTTAACCATTCACCTGTGGGCATCTGGGCTGATTCCAGTTTGTTTATAGACATTGTTGTGCAGATCTTGTGTGATATAAATTTTTACTACTTTGGGATAAATGCCCAAGAGTGCAATTGGTGGGCTGTATAGTAATTACAAGTTTAGTTTCACAAGAAACTGCTGAACTATCTTCCAGAGTGGCTGTACCACTTTATATTCCCACCAGCGATGTATGAATGACTTTCCCTGCATCCTCACCAGGGTCTGGTATTGTTACTTTAAAAATTTTTAGTCATTCTGATGGCTGTGTGGTGCTATCTCACGGAAGTTTTAATTTGCATTTCCCTAATAGCTAACGATATTGAACATCTTTTCATGTGCTCATTTGCCATCTGTATGTGCTTTTTGGTGAAATGACTCTTCATGTCTTTTGCCCATTTTCTAATTGAATTGTTTGCTTTTCTACTGTAGGGTTTTGAGTATTCTTTGTATATATATTCTAGATATGAATCCTTTGTGCGATATATAGTTTGCAAATACTTTCTCCCAGTCTGTATCTTGTATTTTCATCCTCTTAACAGGGTCTTTTGCAGAGCAAGATATTTTAAGTTTGATGATGCCCATTTATAAATGTTTCCTTTTATGGATCTTGCTTTTGGTGTCAAGTCTAAGAAATCTTTGTCTAGCTCTGAAGATTTTCTCCTATGTTTTTTCCTAAAAGTTCAGAGTTTCATATTTTGCATTAAGTCTATGGTCCACTTTGAGTTAATTTTTGCATAAGGTGTGAGATTTAGGTTGAGGTTTTTTATTTGCCTGCAAACATCCAATTGCTCTAATATTATTTGTTGAAAAGGCTCTCCTTCCTTCATTGAATTGTTTTTGTACCTTTGCCAAAAATCAGTTGAGCATTGTGTGGGTCTATTTCTGGGACGTCTATATTGTTTCATCAATCTATATGTCTATTTCTTTGTCAATACCACACAATCTTCATTACTGTAAGTCTTAAAATTGGGTAGATTGATTTCTCTCACTTTATTCTTTTTCACAGTTGTTTCAGTTATTCTCGTTCCTTTGCCTTTGCTTATAAATTTTAGAAAAAGCTGGTATATATCTACAAAAAACCTTGCTGGGATTTTGATAGGAATCACGTTAATCCTGTATATCAATTTGGGGAGAATTACCATTTTAACTATGTCAAATTGTCCGATTCATGAGCACAGTATGTCTCTCCATCTATTTATATTTTCTTTGAAATCTTTCACCAGCATTGTGGAGTTTTCCCCATACAAATCCTAGATATGTTTCGTTAGATTTACACCTGAGTTTTTCTTTTGGGGGAGGGAATGATTGTAAATAATATTTTAAATTTCTGTGTATAAGTGTTCATTGCTAGTATTTAAAAGTACAACTAATTTTTAATGTTTATCTTGTATCCTATGAACTTGCTGAACTCACTATTAGTTTTAGGAGGTTTTTTGGTAGATTCTGTGGGATTTCCTACGTAGCGTGCAAATAGGGGGAGATTAATTACTTCTTTTCCAATCTGTAATGCCTTTTACTTCCTTTGTTTGCCTTATTACAGCTGCTAGAACTTCTAGTACAATGTCGAGTAAAAGTGATGAGGGTGAGCACCCTTGCCTTGTTCTTGATTTTAGGGGGAAAGAATTCAGTCTTTCACCATCGAATAAGATGTTAACTGTAGGTTTTTTATAGATGGTCATTATCAAATTGAGGTAACTCCCTAATGTTCTTGACTCGAAGAGAGGTTTTTTGTTGTTGTTGTTTTCTGTTTTTAAATCATGAATGGATGTTGAATTTTGTAAATGCTTTTTCAGTGTCAACTGATATGATTGTATGATTTTTCTTCTTTAGTTTGTTCATGCAGTGGATTACATTAATTGATTTTCAAATATTGAACCAGCCTTGCATAACTGGAATAAATTCCACTTGATCATGGTGCATAATCCTTTTTATACATTATTGAATTTGGATTGCTAGTATTTTGTTGAAGATTTTGGCATTTAAGTGCATGAGATATATTGATCTGTAGTCTTTTGTTTTTTTAAATACATACTACCTTTACCTGATTTTGGTATCAGGGTAATACTGGCCTCATAAATTAGTTGGACAGTGCTTTTTCCTCTTCTATTTTTTTGAAGAGATTGTATAAAATTGGTGTTAATTTCTCTTTAACTATTTCATAGTATTCTCCAGTGTAATCATCTGGGCCAGGAGATTTCATTTTTGAGAGTTTTAGAATTATGAATTAGAGCTTTATATTTACATAGCTTTATAATCTTCACACATCTGACTAGGGAAATGTTTTGTCTACTTTACCAGAGGAAGGATGTCAGAGAGCACCACACTCCACCCTCCCATGTGACCTCACTGCAGCTGGCTCTTTTCCTTTTCATCCCTTGGGTGATTACAAGTTTAAAGGTGGGGACGGCAGGAAGCCTCCCTTGTGGGTACCCTAGGTGTTTCTTCACAGGGCAGGCCGTGGATGCTGAGAGTGAGATCGGGATGCATCACCAGGGTCCTACATTAGAGAAGAAGCAAGGGCACCGGGTGGGGTGTCCCTGGCAGCACCCATCCTCTCGTGGTTACAGCGCTGGATAACGAACAGCAGGTGCCAATCTGGAGACAGGCACACAGATGAAAAGTCCCAGGCGAGGGTCCCAGCCTCACACACACCATGCTGTCGATATTATCACTGCAACTGTAACAGCAAAGGGAGGCAGGTGTTGGGCATTAAAAGAAGAGTGTGTGAAAGTCGGAGGGGAAGACCATAGCGGAAGATCCAGACTGCACCCTGGGTTACATGCAAGGATGAGCCCTGGGGCTGCAAAGTCCTTAAGAGGGCAGGTTCAGCTTCACAGGCCTCTTTGATTCTGTGTGCAAACTGTAGACCCACTGTGTGCACACTCTGAGCACACAGCTGTGTGAGCAGGTGCTTGAATCTCGGCTGGCTCAGAGGGCTGCAGGCTGCCTGGGGCGGAGCCTCCGAGCTGGCTTGGTGCCTTTCTGCACTGGACTCCTTCCACGGCAGACCTGAGCCTGCACTTCCCAGATGGCAGCTGCGCCCTGTTTGGCCTTCTTGGGGACACAAACGAATTGCTTTGGTACCTGAGGATGGCAGTAGCAGGAGAGGGTGGTGATGAGAAGCTGACAGGAGCCGGTATGGGTTTGCCATATAGGGGTGGGGGGCTCAGGTTTACGCAACTTGCTTTAGGTCACATAATAAGTGGCAGAGTCAAGGCCTGCATCTAGATCAACATGACATAAGGGTTGCACATAATGTGCTTCAGTTTTCTCATTTGTACAACAGGGAAACTAATGGTCCTTACCTCCCAGTATGGTCATGAGGATTAAATGAGATAGTCGTGTGACAACCTAGCACACGGCCTAGATAGAGCATGGTAAGTGCTCAATAATATTAGCCATTATTATTATTAATATTAACATGCCATTCAATCACCAAAGGCAGAATTACTATGATGATAGCAAAAATTTAGCATGAACACAAGTATGGTGACATTAGAGTTGTTTCTAGTTCCTAAGCATGTTTGGCTTTTCATTAGAAACTAACTTGAAGCTGTGGCATTTCCCCCGATGCCAGACCCCTGAGCTTACCTGTCAGCCTGTCTATCTGCCTTGGTCCCAGATGGAGTGGCTGTTCTGCCTGCCCCTCAGAACCTCTCTGTACAATCAACCAACATGAAGCATGTCTTGACGTGGAGCCCAGTGATTGTGCCTGAAGAAATAATACACTATTCTGTCGAGTACCAAGGGTGAGTTTTGTTTTTTGGTTTTTTGGTGTGTTTTTTTTTTTCCCCCAGTTTTTCTCTTTCAGACATTAGTTGATTCCTCTCCAGGAATCACAACCTTCATTCCGGAGCTCAAGGAAGCTTTGTGAGCCCAGGGAGAGGTTATTTCCCATGATCTGCATCCTCTGTCTGCATGGGCACTGAGAGAGTTGAAGCAACAAGGGAAATTGTCCCATGGATTTGACAGTGAACTCCCTGGGAACACAAACATGTATAAACACTTTTTGGTGAAGCTTCTTTCCAACAGTGAGTCAATTGTCTAATGCTGAAGAAAATTTTAAGAAGGAACAAGTTTGCCTCTGACTTGAGGTGGGGAAATCACTGGGGACTCAGATCCTTTGGGGGTGGGGGAGACCTCAGTTTTCCTGACTGTGTGCTTGCCCCTAGAAGCCAAAACAAATTGTGATCCTATAGGTCAGCTGGCCCTTCTCCAGGTGTCCAGGCCCTTGGAGCTGTCAAGGAGTGACAGGGACACAGAAGGTGCTCAATATATTTCATTAACAATTTATACAAATTGAACAGCTACATGTGCAGACATTCTCTTAGGCTCACGGGTACAGTCGACAAAGCTTCTGGACAGAGGGAGCTTACATTTAGAGGAGGAGACAGTAAAAAGGTAAAGAAATAAGTACATGAGGTCTGCACTGTCCAGTGTGGTAGCCACTAGACACAGACAGCTATTTAAATTTAAATTAATCAAAGTTAAATTAAATTAAATTAAAATGTCTCTTTCCCAGTCATACGAGCCACATTTCAAGTTCTTAATAGCCACATGCGGCTAGTAGCTACCATATAGAACAACATGGATACAGAACATTTCCACCAACACGGAAAGTTCTATCAGGCAGCATTGCTGTAGGTAAGTTCAGATAGAAATCATCTCTAGGAGGAAGCTAAAAGGCTGATGCAACAGAGAGTTGACTCTGTGGCAGCTTTTTATCAGATGGTCGGGGAAGGTCTGTCTGAGGATGTGATATTTAAGCCAATACCTGAAGGACAGGAGCAGGCAGCCAATGGGAATGCAGGGGCAGAGCATTTGAGGCACAGCGAACGTGACAGCCTGTCGGAGGGAGGGCGAGGAGGCCTGTGTGGAGGGAGCATCACGTTTAGGGGTGTAGTGAGAAGGCCAGAGAGTCTTGTAGGCCATGGGAGAGAGTTTGGATTCCATTCTAGACTCTTTGGAAGCCACTAAGGAGACAAATGTTATGCTCTGCTGAGTGATGAATGGTTTGAAGACTGGCAGGAAGGGAAGCAGGAAAATCAGTCAGGAGACACACAGCAAGGCAAGGGATGACAGTGGCTGAGACTGGGGTGGTGAGCGTGCAGATGGAGAGACTGGGACAGAGTGGGGTTTATGCTTGGGTCTCCCTTGTCTGGTGAGAAGGAGTAAGGAGGAAAGGATGGTCGGTGAGGGAGGAGAGGGGAGAAACTGGAGTATGGAGCAAATGCTTGTTTTCCTGACCCATAAAAAGTCAGTGGATGCGACAGTTACTTGAAACCATCATTGAGCCTGGGTAGAAGGGGCTGGTGTGACGCTGTCCCCTCCTCTCTTTGGCCAGAGAGTACGAGAGCCTGTACATGAGCCACATCTGGATCCCCAGCAGCTGGTGCTCGCCCACCCAAGGGCCCGAGTGTGACATCACTGATGACATCACTGCCACTGTACCGTACAGCCTCCGGGTCAGGGCCACCCTGGGCTCACTGACCTCAGCCTGGAGCACGCTGAAGCACCCCTTTAATCGAAACTCAAGTAAGGCTCTTCTCTCCTCACTCCCCTGCCCCCAGCAACCTCCCCTTCAGGAACCATGCTCACTGAGACTGTCGGGATTCTTTTCAGCATCAGGTTAGTCTTGCAAAGCCAGAGTACTGTGGACATCAACAACCCTAACGGGTCCATTTAAAAAAGCCAGCTGCTTCCCACAGGCCCTCTCTCTCATTTTGAAAGAGACTTTGGAAGTCAGTCCTGTCTCTGGAAGGAAAACTGCTCTGGGAGTGGGGAGATGGGGCTAGGACGGCCTCTCCTACCCTGGTAGTGCCTCATAAACCTTACACTGCCTCCCATCTGGGGCCTCACTAACCCCATCTTTGTTGCTGTGTGAGCATCTTCTTCGTGCAATAGGGTCTATACATGATCAGAGGGACCAGAAACAGTCCTTTGGAAATAAATAACTTTTCTATAGCAATAGAACCTGGAAAATAATTGAGAAAGAGTAAGGGAAGAATCCAGATTGGTGACCAAATACGGCAGAGTGCAAATAATGACCAGCGTGTAGAAGGGTGTGTGGGGGGAACAGCAGGAGCAGGGTCTGGATGCTGGGGGTGAGGAAGCAGCTGGTCACATGGTGAAGGGCTTTGACATAAAGCCTGATCAAATTGGTAGAGGAGGGTCACAGAAGAAGAGAGGGTCTAGGCCAGGTCTGTCTTACAGAACAATCACTCTGGCTGCGGTGTGAAAAGTGAACTGGAGTAGGACAAGCCTTCAGGGCAGGTGAACAGTGAGGACGGCGTTGTAACACTCCAGCTGAGCCAAGGTGGGTCCTGGTCCCAGAACTGGGGAAGGGATGGGAAGAAGAGGACAAATTCTAGAGACATTGCTGAGTTAGAAAGGACAGCGCTCGGGGACCAGTTACTGGGAGACAGAGTGGGGGGAGATAATGGTGGCATCCATCTTCCAGACGGGGTTAGTGGGAGTGTCACCCAAGGAAGAGAACCCAGGAGGAGCTACTGGTCTGAGGAATAAGAGTTGTTGCTGGATTTGGGCTCTTTGAGATTGAGATTCCTATAGGATATCATGCCACGGATGTCTGATTAGCAGTTGGAAATCAGGCCCTGGGGCTCAGACAGGTCAATGTCAGACACACAACACAAAATTAATAGCTAGTGGCTTGAGAGCAGGTGAGATGTCCAGGGACAAGACATGAGGACAAAGAGAAGCCAGGATAGGCTCCTGGGAAACCTTAGGTTTAAAAAGAGGATGGAGGGAAAGGCACTAGTAGGTGCTGGGCGGGGAGAGGGTCATGGAGGGGAGAGCAGATGAGCTGCTGCTGGGCCTGAAGGAGGCCCCTAAATGGGTCCTTGAGAAAGTGGCTTCATGGCGCCATGGTGATGGTGGAGAGGCTGCCAGCTGGAGGGTTGAATGGAGGCGGGAAGGGGCAGGGCAGGTGTGGATGATAACGTGACCAGTTGGGACATGCAGGAGAGGCAAGGGAAAGGCCTTCGGTGACCTGTTTTCTTGGTGTGGCAGGTGACCCTCTGCTGGGAGTGAGGACAAAGGAAGGTTTGGGGCAGCATCTATAGTAATGGAATGAGTCAAAGGTTACTGAGGAGTATATGAGATTGGGTAGAAATTAGGACGGTTAGAAGGTGAAGGAGCCCACGCTGGAAGGGGCTGAGGAAGGTGAATTTGAAGGGGAAGTTGGCCTTCCAGAGTCAGGCAGGGGGGGTTGAAATCCCAGCTCAGCCCCTTGAGTCCTCATCTGTAAGAAGGGCAACAGTTTGCCTCACTGGGTAGTTGTGGGCGAGATGAAAAGTGCAAAGTCTCAGGGCGGTGCTGTCTTATCATAGCACTCAGCTATTAGTAAATATTAATATTAATTACCCTAGGGATGCCCAGAGCTGAGAGCCAGAGAGCAGAGGAAGGAGGGAAGAGCTGGGGGCAGCAGTGGGACCATTGGAATGGATATCAATAGGAATTTTGGTACAGAATGTGGGCTCCCCTTCCCAGTCTCTTTCTCTAAGCACCGGGAGGATACGGTGGGGGCAGTGGGGTCCCATTGCAGGCCCTGGGGAAGCCTGAGGGGCGCTGGAGGGTAGTGCAGCTTTGCCTCTGCCTGCAGCGCCTGGGCAGCACCCAGCACCACCTCCCTCCGGCTCCTGGAAGCACGGGCTCCAGCCAAGGTCATTGCTGGGGGCTGGCAACTGTTGGAAAGGAAGGCATGGGGCATTTGGAGATTGAGGGAGTGCCTACAAAGCTATGGGGGCGGGTGTGTGCAGTAGCAACTTGTGCTTGAGAAGGCCGATATAAACAGGAAAAGGGCCACTGCAGGAGGAGCTGCGGAAGGGAGTCTCTGTACCTGCCCCAGAAGCTGCTCCTGTGTGGTCCCCGTGCAGGTGAAGTTAGCTGCAGAGTTGGGATGGAATCGAGACTCTCAAGGGCATTACGTCTGTTCTTTGGCCTTTGAAAAAGGCCACGCTGACTTCTCCCCAGACTTATGAAAAATCTTATTTTAAGGCTCTCTTGAAAAGGATCTCCTACTCTTAAAGGGAAGCCTGTTGAGAGCAGAGGTTCTTAACCTCAATTATATGAATTCATGTCACAGGGGAGCTTTAGAACCACTTGTCTCCAGGGCCCAAGCCTAGAGTCTGATTTAAACGATCTATGTGCATCCTGTTCATTGGGAGTTAAAAAACACCCCACAGCAGAGTCTAGAAACGTGGAAAGACATGGACTCAAATTCTGGCCATTAATTGTGTGATTCTGGGAAAGTCACTCAACCTCTCTGAGGCTGTTACATTATCTGTATGATAGGAACAGTATTTACCTTCTTAAGCTTGCTGGATGGATTAAATGAGATAAGTTTGTAGAGTACATAGGACAGAAGTTCCTGTCCCAACTTTGTCGAAAAATTCTCTGAACTGAAATGACATTAGGTCATTTTGTCTAATTCTATTCTCAACATAGATAGAGGTCAGGGGATCCAATTCTAATCATGTTTAACTTAAAACTGGAGGAGTCAAACAGCTCTTTCCCTACTGGAGGTGTTTCAGGCCCAGTTCTAGTGGTGCTGTGTGCTCATATGAAGCCTCTGAACTGGGTATGTTTTGTACAGTTGGTCCCTGACTTTCCAAGTCCTCATGTTCCTTTTCCAGGCAGCTCTTCAAATGCCAGGAAATACTTTGTTCTCTGAAAACTCCCTGCAGGAACTGCCTTTCTTTTGAGTGTCCACTGACCCCAGTGCAGGAGGATGTAGCCCAGAACACACTCTGCTAAACTTGCCAAGCCAAGGCCAGCAATTGCGGTGGCCCCTCTGGTCCTGCAGCGTCTGGATCTGAGAGGCAAGTCTGGATCCATCATCAGTAACCAGGGACTAAAGATTGTCTGTGTGGGCCCTTCTGTTCTTGGTCTCCTGATAGGAAAGTATCCATGGGGGCTGCTGGCCTCTCTGTTTGGGATCCAGTAATATGAAGGATGGTGCTTGTGCTTATGCTGTAAATTTCTAGAGCTGATTATTGGAATTTGTAAAACCCTCTGATTTTCCAACATCTCCCATTAAGGATATGAGATTGAAGAATCCTTGAACTGAGAATAGAAAGGCCAACCCATCCACAGGCTGCTGATTTGCTGATGTTTGAGAGTTAGCAGCAGCCGGTATATATAACTGATCTATGCGAATTGTAATAAGTTGTTGTCGTTGGTTTTTTTCATTTGCTCATCATTCAAAAAGTGTCTACTGAGCACCTGCTGAGTACAGGAGAGGATCAGTGTACACGCCTCTGCACACTGCGAAGCCATATCCAAACCCCTCCCCTTCCATGAGCCTGACATGTTTCTACTGATGGCTTGGTCATGGTCTCCCTGGACAAAACTCAGTCCTGTCCGGGGCTGGCTTTGATTCTCTCCTTGTCTTTCCAACAGCCATCCTCACCCCACCTGGGATGGAGATCACCAAGGATGGCTTCCACCTGGTTATTAAGCTGGAAGACCTGGGGCCACAGTTTGAGTTCTTCGTGGCCTACTGGAAGAGAGAGCCTGGTGCCAAGGTGAGACTTCCACCCTTGGCCTTTGAGTTAGACTTTGGAGAAGCAGTCACAGACCTCCAAGAGCTGGATGAGGAAAGCCAGCCCCTGCAGTGCTTGCTGTCTGGGGTGGCCTGAGGATGAGCGGGCCTGGGTGAAGTGTGGGAAAGGAGAGATGGGCGTAGGTTGACAATCCCGGCAGCCTCTTCCTCAAAGGACTGCCTTGGTCCAACCCAAACCCTGGCTAGGAGCTGTTTCAGGCCACATTTGGTAAAGTATGAGGGCTGCCCCCTTGCACTAAACTCTGCCATAGTTGGATCCATGATACCTTTTCAATGCATTTCTTCTCCCTCATCAGCATGTCTTCTCAGCCATTCTCCCTGCTGTTTACAGGCGGCAGACCAGGGTGTTCCAGATCAGCTGGATGATTTCAAAAGCATATGAGGCTGGCACAAGGCTCTCGAGGGTGTGTATCTGGGCAGGGTGCAGAAGTCAGGGCAGAGAGTCAGGAGCTGGCTGATAAACAACCCTAATTCTGAGCCAATGGGCCACCCGGAATGCCTAGATGGGGCGCTGCCCTACCCTGTGGGATGGGTGCTGTGGGCTGGGCTGGGTGGGAGGTCAGCTCTCCCAGAGGGAGTGGCCAAGCATCCTGCAGCCACAGCAGCAGAAAGGATGGAGCTTGGGCAGACATGTGGAGGCCTGTCCAAGCTGAAATGGTGACAAGGCCCACTCGAGTCAGCACAAGGAAAAATAGGCTCTGCCGCAGGGATTAATATGGTGCTCTAAGGGGCTCTCACAGACTCCATGATCAGAGCAGGCCCAGAGCCAGGCTGCAGCACAGCCTCACTTGCCCAGGGGCCCCTGTCTGTGGAGTCCCTGGTTCCCTCCAGTGGGTCCTCTCTATTTCACTCTTTCCGTGGCCCTCTCCCCAGCTTGCTTGCAGGCCCTGATCCCTCATCACTCCTTCCGCACATGCCTATGGCTGTGCCTTACCAGGCCTGACTCCTCCTCACCATGTCCTCTCCCCTTGGTCCCTGCTTCTAGCTGCAGGTATCAGTTCCCCAAGATCAGTTCCTAGCAGAGGAAATCTGACTGGTCCTGCTTGTCTTATCAGACCAAGCTTAGGGGTCGCCGGTTGCTGGCTGGCCTCTGATAGACCCTTTTCAGGCCAAGGGTACCCCTGAACTAATAATGCCAGTGTCTGAGGGACAGGTCATGTGCCCTACCACCTACTCAACGGGGACTGTGGGCTGGGTAGCTTCCCCTGGAAGGTGGTATGTGTAGGTGGAACAGGCAACAGCCATGGTTTCCAGCATTTATTCCTACTGGGTCAGGGCCCAGTGGTAGGAGGTGGCATTGCCAGGCGGAGGGAGTCATGTGGGGGACTGATCAGGGCCTGAGCTGGCCGGGAGCATGCAGATCCCTAGGATTCTTTGGGAGGTGTAGAGCCGGTGCTGGGAGAGGAGCACGTGCCCTGAGCCACCTGGCCCTGGCCCAGACAAGTCCCCACAGGTTCAGACGCGGAGCACAGCCCTCAGGGGGTGAGTGGGGGTGGAGGGTCGTGCAGATGGATGGACAGACAGTGGATGGATGGAAGTGTGAGGAGGCACTGCCCACAGGCTCCAGTGTTTCTGTGCACTGATCCCCCTGGCAGCAGTGGCCAGGCCAAGCCCCCAGTCAGATTTCTGACCTTCAGGTCTCTGTCCAAATATTACCCTATCAGAGAGGTCTTCCCTAATCACTGTTCTGGTGTCTCCTCATCACTCTCTACCTCTTTGCCCTGCTTCATTTTTCTTCATAACCCTCATCACCACCTGATGTGTGTTATATATGGTCTGTCTTACCCCCCAAAAGCTCCACGAGAGCAGGAACTTTGTTTTGTTCAATGCTGTGTCCCTGTTTTGTTCAGTGCTTACACCAGTGCCTGGCACACAGTAGGTGCTAAATAAATAAATAAATAAATAAATAAATAAATAAATAAATATTTAAGAACGAGTGAATGAATAAATGAATGAATGAGAGGAACATTCTGTACGCATCCTGGAAAGGAAATATTTACAACTTCCCTTCCCTCCTTCTCCCTCTTTTGTGTCCTGCTTCCCCCAGAGTGTAACTGTTTTCTGTTTTCCTAAAGGAACACGTCAAGATGGTGAGGCACGGGGGCATTCTGGTGCACCTGGAAACCATGGAGCCAGGGGCTGCACACTGCGTGAAGGTCCGGACGTTCGTGAAGGCCATCGGGAGGCACAGTGCCTTCAGCCAGACAGAATGTGTCAAGGTGCAAGGTAAGGCCGCCTGTCTGCCCCTCCTGGGGGATGCTCATTGCTTGCTGCTTCCTCTGGTTCTGAGTATCCCCTCGGTTTCCCTGACCTGCTCCCCCAGGCTGGGTGGATCCTGTGCTGAAATTGTTCTGCGTTCTAATCCCCCCTGAAGAGAGTCCACCCTGGGGCTGGGCAGGGGTCACTTGGCAGCTGTCTAGAACACTTTTCCCTGAAAGCTCCCGAGGCCTGAGGCCAGACGTTGCAAGGCTGGTTGACCCGGTGGCAGCTGCCTGTGTATCAGGGCGGGGTGCAGGTGAGGCAGCCGGGGCCTGAGCGTCGGACCTCGTGTGGACGTAGCCCGCCGTGTAGCACGGCCGCGCGCAGCTGGGAGGGGCCTTATGGAAAGTCTGTAGAATCCTCTTGTTTGACTTAATTTTTTCCCTTGAATTTTTTATGGTTTAAAAGCCTGCAGTGAAAAGAAATAAAACAAAACCCCACATCCCATGATTCTGGCACACAAACACCACGAGTGACATTTGTGTATAACTTTTTAGTTTTTAAAAAATTATCGTTTTGAATATTTGGTACATTTATATAGTTCAAAAAATATGATAAGGTACCTGTGAAACCGCCTTCCTCCTCCTCTTCCTCATCCATGTAATTCCTACCCCTCCCCCAGAGGTATTAGCTTTTTGTATATCCTTCTAAAGACTTCTCAATACATTTACAAGTAAATGGGAATATACTTTTCTATATTTCCCTTCCTTTTAGCACAAATGTTAGCACACTCCATGCACGGTTCTGGATCTTGTCTTTTTCACTTTACATATCTTGTAGATTTTTCCATATCTAAAAAGAACTTTTTCATCCTTCTTTGTAGCTACGTAGTATTCCACTGTATGTATATATAACTAATTCAACTAGCTCCCTATTGATGGGTATATAGTTTTTTGTCCCAATATTTTGCTATTACAGCCAATGCTTTCATTAATTACCTTGGGCATAGATCATTTGCTGGTATATTTGAAGGATAAATTCCTGGAAGTAGAGTTGCTGGGTCAAAGGCATACACATTTGAATTTTGACTGCTGTTTCCAAATCGCCCTCTAAAGGGCTGTTAGCCTTTGTGTAGACACATGTTGTTGTTGACTTATATATACACTTTGAGTCTGCTTTTTCACAAATATCACATCCACAACATTTTCCATGTAGATTTGCTGATTACCATTTTATACTACTTTTTTGGGGTCTTTATTTATTTTTTAATTGAAGTATAGTTGCTTTACAATGTTGTGTTAGTTTCAGGTGTTCAGCAAAGCAATTCAGTTATACATATATATATATATATATGTATATAAATCTATTCTTTTTCAGATTCTTTTCCATTATAGGTTATTACAAGACACTGAATATAGTTCCTTGTGCTATACAGTAGGTCCTTGTTGGTTATCTGTTTTATATATAGTAGTGTGTATATGTTAATCCCAAACTCCTAATTTATCCCTCCCCCAGACCCTCATTTTATACTACGTTTTAAAACCATGTAAGTCAAGCTTGTTAAAAAATTCGAACAACACAGAAGTATATAAAGTAAGAAGTACCCGTTCTCCATTCTCCCCACACCACTCAGGAGGTTTCCTTTGGCAAGTCTGGCATTTAATCTTCCAGTCATCGTGTGATGCCAGTACTCAGAGTCACAGCTGGGACTGTACTGTGCTTACTGCTTTGTACCTTGCTCACCTTCGCTGGGTATTGCTATTGTGAACACCTGTTCATGTCAGTACATATGGATCTACCTCGTTGTTAAAGAACATGCATAACAAGCCAATATATGGGTGTGCCAAAGTATATGTAACCATCCCCCATAAATAGGTATATTCTGTGCTTTCCAGTCTTTTGCCACTACAACCCGTGATGCAGCGAACAAGTTTGTATATATCCTAATTCTCATTTTAATAGCTGAACTCCTGACCTGCCATGATGATATCCCATGATGTATTAAATCATCCTCCATTTGGGGTATTTAGATCATTGCCATCTGTTTTTGAAGATGATGTTTAATCACTGATTCATTCATTCATTCAGTGAATAATTATTGAGCACTATGTGCCACCTGCTGGCCCCGTCACTGGGATACAGCAGGGAAGTCCCTGCCCTCACCGAGCTTACCTTCTAGTTGGGGAGACAGGCTACAAGGCAGTAAACAAATGAGGTGGTTTCCCTTGGTGGTACGTGCTATGAGAAGGCACACCAGAGCATGCTGGGGTGGTGGAAGGTGCAGGGGTGCTGCTTTGGGCAGAGAGGGGGGCTGGTTATGCGAGGCTGTTGCTCTAATAAAGATATTGCTGTGAACTGCTTTCTGCATATGTTTCCTTCCTTGGAATTATTCTTTGGAATCCACTCACAGGAGTGGATGAAAGAGTATGAACATTTGTGTATCTCTTGATGTGTACTGCCAACACATTTTCCAAAATCATTGATACAAACTGTGGGGACCCCAGCCATCTGGAAGAGCCCACCAGCTTCTCTGCAGCTGTGTCGGCTGTGGCACCCTTCACACCCTGGGTGAGCAGTCCAGCCCAGAGGGGCTAAACGAATAGCACAGAGAGATGGGAAAGTAACCCGTCCCCCCTTCCGCATCTCCAGACGTTCAGACTTGGCACTTTCTGATACATCACTTAGTAGAATTTGGAGCCAGCCCTACCTGTGTGACCTGGGGTAAGTCACTTAACCCTCGCAGGGGCTTGATATATGAGTTATTATGTGACTGTGTTCTGAATTCAGCATTTTCCTCCATCATACGAATCAATGCCAAGAGTAAATTGTGAAATACACTTTTTTTTCAGTAACTGCCCAGCTCCCTTCTGGGCTGTTCTCTTTTGGTGCTTCCCCCTCATCCTGCCCGGGGCCTGGCCCTCTGCCTTCTTCCTGGCAGTGGCTCAGAGGTACGTGCAAACACAGCTAGTGGCTTAACAGATGATGCGCCTCCCTTTCCCTTCCCAAGAACAAGATCGTAATCTTCCTTGGCTTTCTGGAAACCAATCTGGATTCTAGAAAAATGGTTTTAATGGTGGTCATTTTGGTCACTAGGGCACACATCAGATGTCAGGGTGTTGGCATCTGCTCTCTTGGCCAGCGTGCAGAGCCAGATCCAGGAAAGTGAGGGAGGCCGGGGATTGTCTCCTAAGCCGGTTCCTGTCTTTCCGTTTCCAGGAGAGACCCTGCCGCTGGCACTGGCTCTGTTCTCGTTTGTGGGCTTCATGCTGATCCTCGTGGCTGTGCCGGTCTCCGTCTGGAAAATGGGCCGGCTGCTCCGGCACTCCTGTTGCCCCTCCGTGATGCTCCCCGACACCTTGGTAACTGCTCTTTTTCCTTTCAGCATGACGCTGACCCGATGTAGTCTGGGCCTTAGCGGGGCAGGGACACACGTTTCGTGGGTTTACAAGCATTTGCACAAAGAGGGGAGAAGAGTACTTATAGGACTTCCCTCCTAGTCAGAGGGGCTGGGAGACCTCCCTTCACCAGGGGGTGGTGGCCTTCCCCAGGCTCCCATCAGGCCTCTGCTCCTTGCCCCCAGGTCCTGGCACGGCCAAGGCAGCAGGTGTGTAGCCCAGCCCGGGAGGCTCTGCATTCCAGGCGTCATGCATAGTCTTACCCTGAGGACCGGCCTGCCAAGCCTTCTTACCTCCCTCCCATCATTGTAACAGCAGCTGCATCCAGAAATATGTTCCAACACAGCATAGTCAGTTCATACGCCAAGAGCCTCATGGGTCCTCAGGGTGAAGCGCACGTGTGAAAGTAGGGCGTGTGGCGTCTGCTTTGCCTTTGGCTGGGGGCAGGGGGACTACCTGGACCCAAGGTGAGGGATCCCAACTCCTCACGAGCCGGGGTTCTGATCTTACTCCTGAGGTCACTGGGCCATAGATCTGAGTGTCCCCAGTGGGGACAGGCCCTGTGTGCTGTGCCAGGGTCGGGGAAAAGCGAAAGCAGGCCTCCGGAGCTCCTCACACGTTGCACCTGTCTGCTTGCTGTGCACCCTAGCCCCCCACCTCCGCCCCAGACCTCAACCCACCGAGCAGTGCAGCAGAACACAACAAAATAATAACAAACAAAAGCAAACCCATCCCTGTCCCCTCAGGGATTTCTCACCCGTCTGTCCTGGGAGGACGGGGTTAGCGGTCAGCTTCTCAGAAGCAACTAGAGCCAGAACTGCCTGCAAGCTATACATTCCTGTAGTTCCTTATCAGCCAGGAGTCACCCTGGAAGGAGTCCCCCTTGTGACATCACAGGGCCCTGAGAGCACAGGCCATGCTCCCGCTTCACAGGAGGACTATCCCTCCCTGCAGTCCAGTCCTCAGGACACCCCGCATGCCCCACCATATGATCCTAGTGTCAGCTCTCTTTCTTTCCAGGAGTTTAGGGAGTCATGACTCCAGGGGACACTGGTCCAGAATTAAGCACCAGGCACCGTTCTAAGGCTTTACGAATATTTGCTCATTTCATTTGCCCCTTTTCATAATGCTTACCAACCAGTGTTCTTTACATTGGTTCCCCCTCCAGCCCCTCTGGATGACTAAAGGGTTTACTGCTAAACATAAAGGCAGTGGGATGTATCAAACACGGGGGACAGGGCTGGCCTGCATCCCCTTCAGCAAGAACTTGAGGGGCTCTGAGTTCCCTGAAGCACAAAAGGATGTGTATTCTGCTGTTGTTGGGTGGTGTTTTATAAATATCAATTGGACCAAAATGTTTAATACTGTTCAGATCATCTTTGTCCTCACTGATTTTGTTGGTATAGTTCTATTAGTTATTGAGAGAGAGACAACAAAATCTCTCACTATGAGTGTAAATGTGTCTGTTTCTCCTTTCATGTCAATTTTTCCTTCATGTGTTTTGAACTCTGTTTTAGGTGCATACATATTTATGATTGATAGGTCTTCCTGAATAATTGAGTCTTTTATCATCATGAAATGTCCCTCTTTATCTCTGGCAGTATTCTTATCCTGATATCAATATAGCCCTTTTTGTTTACTGTTTGTAGGGTGTATCTTCTTCCATATTTTTATCTTAAACTTATGCGTGTTCTCAAATTTAAATGGTGTCTCTTGAAGCAGCACAGAAGTTTTTTTGTTTTGTTTTGTTTTGTTTTTTAAGTGAATCTGTTCCAACAATCTCTGCCATTTAATTGGAATGTTTAATCCATTAACACTTAACTCTAGTCCTCTCACTTCCTAACTTTTCTATTTGCACCCATATCTGTTTTCTGGTTCTTCTGTTCATGGCACCAAGAGAGACCTGCCCTCAGTTCTTCAGGGAACTGTAAAAAATGGGAAACTCACCCAGAGACATTCCCTTCTTCCAAGTGTCAACTTTTGGTTGCTCTCCTGTGACTTAAAGAAGTTGGTTTCATATTTTGATCCGTTTTTGAAGTTGCTATCTGCAGGAGGATTGGTCTGATTGGTAGCTACTCTGCCGTTAGTAGAAGCGGAGCCCTGCAGTAAAAAAACCCCTGAATGAACCCAAAACGATGATGATGGGAGGGGAGCATTCCTGGCTCAGCGGGTCACTAGCTCTTCTTTCCCACACACGTGAAAAGCTCAGCCTCCTCGGCTGGACTCCACCGAGTAGGCACCCTTTACGGCTTTCCTCTCAACTCTGTTCCCATGCTTACCCTCTACTCATGAGCTCTTCCATTCCTAATACCCTCCTTCAATTTCCCTCTTCTGGTCCTACATTCAGTGACCTAGCAGAGTTCCCTCCCAGGACCCAGTGTGTTGTTAGGGAGCCACAGAGTAAAGGGCCAGGGAAAGAACAAGGTAAAGGGTCCGTTCCCTGTAGAATTTCAGGTGCACAAGGAAAGCCCTCCAATGGCAAGAGCTCCTAGGAATCCTAATGCATTATGAGCCATACCCTAAAAATAGCTTTTGGAGAAAACCAAGCAACTCAGGTGAGACCAGAGAAAAGGAAATTCTTTTTAATTTTTTAAATTTTTTTCAAGTATTATCTGGATTCCCTACTAAGTTCTTTTTTTAAAAAAATTATTTATTTGTTTATTTATTTATTTATTTATTCATTTATTTAGGCTGCACTGTGTCTTAGTTGTGGCATGCAGGATCTTCGTTTCAGCATGTGGGCTTCTTAGTTGCAGCATGGGACTCTTAGCTGTGGCATGCATGCAGGATCTAGTTCCCTGATCAGGGATCGAACCTGGGCCCCCTGAATTGGGAGTACAGAGTCTTACCCACTGGACCACCAGGGAAGTCCCGAGACAAGGAGATTCTATGAGAGAATGACCACTTTTGTCCATGGAAGATAAATGCCACGACCCTTGACCACCTTTTGCTTCTCTGTTCCCCTTACCGTCCTTCCTACTTTGTTCTAATGTCTGGTCCTACATGCATTCTTTTCCATAAGGCTTTTAATTTCTATTCTGTTTCTCCCCAGATTTTAACATGGACAGTTTCTCTGAGTGTATGCATTTCCCACAGTGCTGTGTGAGAAATAGATAGCTAGTGTCCATCAAATCCCGAATAAGTTCTGGAGCTGCACATCACCACCACCATCTCCCCCCTCTCAGCCTTTACTTTAGTACAGCCTAGCTGCACTTCAACATTTGCACTGGTCATAGATAATCCTCCAAACTATTAAAAAGCAACTTCCAGCCAACCTTGCAAAGTCCATGCATTTTTCCAATTAAACCATGGAAAATTACCAAGTGGAAATCCTCGACAAGGCTTTAAAAAGTCCTATTGAGTTTGTAAATGTTTAATTTGTCTGTTTGGATTAAACATTTCATGTCTTCATCTATAATTTTACAGCTGGTGATGGTTGCACTCTGAAATATACCATTAAGAATGTCTTTCCATTCAAGTTTTTATCACCAAGTAACAGTCTACGGCAAAAATATATATGCAAGGAAAATTATATTAAGACTGCTCGGTGTGTGTTCCCTATTTTAAAATATAATGTATTTTCCTTGTCTTTTATCCATAATTGCTTCATGGGGATGGAGGCTTTGGTGCTAAAGGTTCTTTGTCTCCTTTCTGTGACTCACTTTATTCTTTCTTTTCTTGCTGTCACATTCCACTGTAATGCGGGTAGCAAACATCAAGATGGCCTCAAGTTAGTCATCTCCAAATTGAGATGTGCTCCAATGGACCATCCCAAGTCTGACTTTGTGTGCTTCATAGAAAGTGGAGTTTGTGAGCCCAGATGCCTCTGGGACCCAGACAGATTAAAAAAAAAAAAAAGAGTATACAGTGCAATAAATGTGATTTAATAGGGAGAGATAGATATGAGGACCATGGCAAACATGGCCCAGCTAAAGAAAGCAGCTTCTTCTCAGTTCATGCAAGGTTGCTGCCAAGAGGGGATGTGAGCCAGTGCTTCCTAAATTTGAAATGAGAATACAGAAATCCAGACTTTATAATAAATCTCCTGATTTTCAAATGTTAAGAACAAATTCAAATTAAAAAGATATATATATCAGCTGAACCTTGCTTGAAAGTTTGTTCTAAACTATGGGACAACAGTTTTGTACCTTCTGAAATTCTGAGATACGCTGTTTCACTTTAATGTTCTAGAACGACACCATCCAGTATGGTAGCCGCTAGCCATATGTGATGATTAAGCGCTTGAAATGTGACTAGTCCAAATTGAGATGTGCTGTAACTATGAAATACATGACAGATTTTGAAGACAGTACAAGAAGAGTGTAAAATAGTTTATTAATATTTTTATGTTGATTACATGTTGAAATAATATTTATTTTTAAAATAAAATATATTATTAAAATTAACTTTACCTATTTCTTTTTACTTTATAAAATGTGCTACTGGAGAATTTTTAATGGCATATGTAGCTCACATTACATTTCCATTGCACGGCACTCCTCTAGAGTTTAAAAAGCAATCAGGTATAAGCACTGCAGATGTAGGTAGCCAGCGTCCTGAGAATCTGACCAGACCAGCATCAGGGAATTGGTGGTGGGCTCCACATTGACATCCCATTCAGTGAGCCTTGCTTTCCCATTATTTGCCTGTGGACACCAGGAGTGAGCCCTGTAGCCACCTCTTTACAAACAAGATCAAAGGCAACCGACTGGATGAAGATAATGTCTCTGGGGATGGGGGTGGAGGAAATCATTGTGCCCACCTGTCTGTGCCCACGTGCCACTCTTTAAAGTGATGACAGGGAGGGACTTCCCTGGCGGTCCAGTGGTTAAGACTCTGTGCTTGCACTGCAGGGGACACGGGTTTCATCCCTGGTCGGGGAACTAAGATACCACATGCCCTGTGGCGCAGCCAAAAAAAATAAAAGAAAAAGAAAAAAGAAAAAAAAAAGTGATGATGGGAAGGGCTGTGGGAGAAGCTGTGCAAGACCCAAGTGAGTTTGTTGGAGGCGAGTGGGCTAGCGGCGACACTGGGGAAAGTCGCCGTGAAAGGTTGATACCTGCATTTTTACAACCAGTTATGATGATGTATTGGGGTCGCTGGGAGAAGATAGCAGGAATGTGAGGTATGAGTAGGAAGGGACTCCTGTTTATGGAGCACCATCCCTGGACCGGACACCTTGCTAGTGTTGTACGTGGAGCACCTCAGACCAGGTCACTATTTTCAGAGCTGTCTGGTGGAAGAAGGTTAGATTTTTTGGACCAGAACTACATTCTGGGCTTCTGTGGGGCAGGGTATCAGAGGGAGGAGTGCCGAGGAGGCAGGGCCCCAAGACATCTGCTGGTCGGTGACCTGGGAGACGATCTCAGTGAAGGTGGGAAGCCCTTGCTCTAGGGGTTAGAATTGTCTTTGGGCTTTTCTGCTGCTTGAAAGTTAATGAATCAGATAGTTGGGGTTTTTGGTGATATTCTCCACGACTACTATTACTATGACTATTCACCTAATGAATATGAATGAAAATTGTTTTTCAGAAAATAACCAATTCCCCCCAGAAGCTAATCAGCTGCAGAAGGGAAGAGGTAGAAGCCTGTGTGGCGGCCGGGCTGTCTTCTGAGGAGCTCCTTAGGGCCTGGATCTAGCAGATGAAGTCTAGAAACCTGGTCTGCAGGACACGGGAGGGCGAGGGGAAGGGCCGTGCTTCGGCTTTCCTCCAAGGACAAAGGACAAGAGAAGAAGAGCCTGCTGTGTCTGTGTTAGAAGCAATGGTCAGAGGTAGAGTGGTGTGGCCGACGGAGCACTGAGAGGGGGTCAGGGGATGTGACCTCCAGCACTGGATCTCTCTGCTGTCCTCTAGGGGGATGACCCTGTGGAAAGTGCTTCGTCTCTCAGTTTTCTCAACTATACAATGAGGGGATTAAGTACCCAACCATTAAACCATATGTATATATATCCATATCATCTCTCCACCACTTGCAGAGCTGTAGGGAAACTGGCAACACTGTGCATTGGGATTGGTTTGGCTTTTCTGAAGAGCAGTAGATACACGTGTAACAAGAATAATCCCAGGCTGTATACACCTGCTGGCTTGGAGATCCTGCTTTGCTAGAGGAACCTTGAAGAGGAAAGGAAAGATGGGTGCAGTGGGGTTGATTTCACTTCAAGCCAAATGCCTGCGCAGAGGTGACTGAATGACTCAGTCCCCTCTCCAAACCATGACCTGGAGGGAGGCCACAGCCCCCTGAAAATAGGCCGCGCACAGATGCTGGAGACACGTGAAATGCTGTACAGGGTAAATAGTGTGTGCACACTGAGGACAGCAGCTAAAATGCATGTGCATGATGAGATGAGACCGCAGAAGGATGTCGATCATAAGTGCGATGTTTGCTGTGTTCCTTTTTCCTGTAGAGTTGTTATAGTACTGAATGAAAAATAAAAAGGTGTCACCTTGGGTAATCATTGTGGTTTCTTCCAAAAAAGTGGTCTTTAGGCTTCCAGTTATATCATCAACCTTGAGTGCAGGTCACCTGAAGACCACCTTTAGTCAGGAGATGTGGGAGTAGCCCCAGGTAGGGGCTGAGGCAGGGAACCAGCGAGGGGCAGCATCTGGCTGCATGGGAAGCGTGACTGAAGCAGCTGGCCAAAGCCTCATCCGGCCAGGATGCTCCTGGGTCTTCCTGGAGGCCTCGTGATACAGAAACTCCCTTGGGGACCTCTTTTCCTTAAGACAGTTCCTCGGGTGTCCTTAACTCTCCTAGCACGTTCATCTGGGGCACGCGACTGAAGCCTCTTCCTGACCCTCTCCCCCACCAGGTGAGGAAGAGTCAGGGTCAGAGAAGGGATGGAGGAGGAAGTTTCCTGAAGGCTGAAACGATTGCTGGGCAAGGCCTGTGCCTCCCTTTTAGACCCCAGCCCTCCCAGTTCTGGAGCCTCTGAACTGGTTTGTCTCCACCCCCACTTCCTGGGCCCCTTCCAGCCAGCCCAGAGGTGGAGACAGTCTAACTGCTTCAGCCAGGTGTTTCCCCTACAAGAGAGAGGCCCACAGCCCTCTCTCCATCTGGTGGGGTTTCGAGGAGCCAGAGGATGGGCTCTCTTTAAGATGAGATCACTGAAGATCATTTCCTCTGTACCATTTTGTATGCCTCTGTGTTGTCTGACTCTTGTATGAAGAGTATGTGTTCGTTTTACCTTTGGCTTAAACTGGAAACATATTTTTAGTTTGCAGAAATAAAGACGATACTAGTTCACCAGTCACCAACCCCCTCCTCCCTCTCCCCTGTCACCCGTCGAGGCCCAGAACCCAGAAATGACCCCTGACCTCCCTCTGCTTGCGTCCCTCTCACAGCTAGTCTCACTGCCCATCCACCTTGCAGGCATTTAAAGGTATACAGGAATTTCTCTCAGTTATTCTAGTGTCGTCCCATGTCCCCAGAATCACTTATCGAAGCCCAGCCATGCACTGGACATTGGGCTAGTTCCTGAAAGTAGAGGGGCTGCCTCCCCTGTAGCTGGCCATTCCCTCTGGCCTGGAGTACTTGTGTTCTAACTCCCCAGCCTCCCCTCCTCCCCTCCAATCACCCGGCCCTCTAAGCTGGGACACTTTAATGAATGAAAATGGGTGTGGTTAATAACTACAACAGGATGGCAGGGAGACTGACCATCTCTCACAGTCTCGTGCTGCTCAACTGAGTTGACACCCGTGACCCCAGAATCAAGCCCAGCTTTCTTAGTCCTGCCTTCAGATGCTGCCAGAGTCCAAGGAACAAAACCCCTGCTCCATGAGACTTACATTCGAATGTGGGGGGAAAGGAGACATAGTAATAAAATAATACTAGCAATTATCATTATTAAGTGAATTATCTAGTATATTGGGAGTTTGTAAGTCCTATGGGAAAATGACAAGGTGGAGCAGGAAATGGAGGGGTGGGGTAAGGGCAGGTTGCAGCCTCCTCTGAATGAAAGTAAATGGAAACGGCAGAACCACAACTGTCAAATAAGTCCTTACACAGTGTGGGAGATTAAGCATGACTCTAGAACAAAATGGTTTGGCAACAAAGCCTCAGGAGTGTGCAGTCTAAAACAAAAACTATATTCAGTATTTATACTGTTTGTATTGACAGTGTATTTTTTTTTTAAGCTATTCCCTTAAGTTGTCAGAGCAAGTAAATAATTGTGTTTATTTTGACGGAAACCTAGATTTCAAGATTAGTGAAAGGGAAGGCCAATGGTAGACTCAAACATTTGAGGAGGAGCAGTGCACTGCTGGAACTGAACTGAATATAGCAATATGAAGTCATGTCTTTATAAAACATTAAATGAAAAATATATTTCCTTTTTGGCTTTTTGCCACTGAAATGGCCCAGTTGCAGTGTACCCCAGATTTTGGGTTCTAATGCTATTTTTCTCCCAAAAGGAGCCATGGTATCTTGGAGCAATGTCTGATTCCATGCCTGGTCTTGGGTGGAAGGGTGCAAGGCAATCCCAGGACACCTACACCTTGTTGGGCCAGAAGCAAAGCTTTCAATAGTTGGGTCACTCAAAATTATGCAAGAATCAATCTAAAAGGGGTAAATTTGCCCAAGCCAAAGTTGGGACAATGTGAGCATCAAAAGGAGAATTCTGGCTCACATCAATGGACACAATAAATTTGAAAAGTCATGGGTCCATAACTGTACACACAAAAAGCAAATGCTCAGAGAAGATGAATAGAATGTATTTCTACTGATTCTTGTTATTGAATCCTGTTGGGCTTATTGACTCGCTGTATCAAAGAATCATACTAGTAAATGTAGACTAGTAAATGTAGGTACAGCAGTCGGAAGGCGGTCACCACCAGCATTACCTGGTCCAGGCCATGACCCTCCCCACCATGAACGCCTGCAAAGCCTCCCCTTCCAATTTTTCTGCACTTGCACATCTCCTTTCCTGCCAAGGATTCAGCGGCAAAGTTCTTTTAAGTTCCTTTTACAGACTGTAGACTGTCTAGCCTCTGTGCTACATTTCCCCATCTCTTAGATTTTTTTTTCTTCTTATTTTTCTGTGTAACCATTTTATCCTTTGGCTAACTTCCTGTGGGTGCTTAGAATTCTCAGTTTCCTTGTAACCTAGCCTGACTCGGTCCCTTCAGTGAACTTCCGCCAGCTTCTGAGCCCACCTGGAGGGGGGAACCTCATTACGTCCACAGCTGTCTGGCGCCACCTAGTGTTGAGTGAGGGAAATTCCTTCTTTTGTTCCCACTCGCCTCGGAGTGCCCTGGGCTTCCTGGATAGAGAAAAGGAAAACTCAGGCAAGTTTCCTAGAATGAGAACTCAACAGCAAACTTCCACGGGCTTGGTCCCTAGCAAACCCCCACTGTCGTCAGTAGATTTAGAGTTTAGCAAAGGCCACCATCTCCTCGCTCGTGTTCTGTCTGTCCCCAGCACATCATTAAGGGCTCCACTCTGTGCCCACGTGGGTCTCCCTCCTCCCCTGTCTGTCGGTCTTTCCTCTGTGCTGCCCTTCCCTACCTTTTTTTTTTTTTTTTAAATTTTATTTATTTATTTATTTATTTTTGGCTGTGTTGGGTCTTCGTTTCTGTGCGAGGGCTTTCTCTAGTTGCGGCAAGCGGGGGCCACTCCTCATCGCGGTGCGCGGGCCTCTCACTATCGCGGCCTCTCTTGTTGCGGAGCACAGGCTCCAGACGCGCAGGCTCAGTAGTTGTGGCTCACGGGCCGAGTTGCTCCGCGGCATGTGGGATCTTCCCAGACCAGGCCTCGAACCCGTGTCCCCTGCATTAGCAGGCAGATTCTCAACCATTGCGCCACCAGGGAAGCCCCCCCCCCCCTTACCTCTTAAAAAAGGAGTTTTTGGTATTTTTTCTCATGTGTTCTATTTCGAGCCTATCCCTGGATTTGACTGACTTTCTTGTTCCCATGACGGGAGAGTCATGTTAAACCATTTTGGCGCCCAGACTGTGACGTTTGGAACTGGCACACAAGAGTTGACCCCAAATTACAGTTTTCTCTTTCTGGCTCAAGGGATTCTCAGGTCCTCAAGCATCTAACAAAAAAGCCTGGAAAACCCACGCAGGTGGGAGCAGGAGGTTCACAAAGGGAGGACACAGCCCCTTCTGCCTCCTTCAGTGGAGCGGGCTGCCAGCCCAGGAGAGGTTGTAAAACCCCATTAAGGACCTTGGAGGAAAATTTGACGAGCCTTCTCAGGTACCTGCAAAAAAGGTCCTCCACTGGACCCCACTGGGGAAGTTTTAAAAAACGACTTTAAAAAACCTGGCTGTTGGAAAAATAAGTGCCTGTGTAAACCTCAGTAACTTCTACGTTTGCTCCTGTGCTTTAAAATGACTCATCTATGAGGTGGCCACACATCTCCAAATTTCCTGGAGATGCCAGTAAGTCTTCTATCAAACTGCCTTGGTGTAAGCCTACAGATGTTATTTTGGGTTAGGAGATCACACCCCAGAACTAGGGCCCTCTGATGCCATCCTGCCTACATTAACCTCGCTGAAGGGCTTCCTCCCGCCCTCCCTCCCTCCCTTCCTTCCTCCCTCCCTCCCTTCCTTCCTCCCTCCCTCCCTCCCCCTTCCTTCCTTCCTTTTATCTTTCTTTTCTTTTCTAACAAAGTTTTAAACTCTGAAGGAGAAATTTAATTTGGCATTGGCAAAGACAAGCCTCAGGTTGAAGAACTTATAAGAAGCTTGGGTCTGAGCCAAGGGGGTGGACTACCTCCACCCCCTTCCCATCCTCCAATCAGCCACCTCTGAGTTTCCTCCCTTCCTAAACTTCATCTAGCCCTTTATTGCCACCCCAGACACAAATCAGCCAGTCTTTGCGCTCCAGTGCCTACCGTGAACTGAAACTTGGTATCACTGAACCTCTGGAATTGTGCCTCTCCAGGGTGTTCAACCAGCCTGCCCTGTGTCAGCTCTCATGACCACTCTTCTGGGTAGGACAGGACAGGAGAGGAAAGGATTTCTGCTTTAGCTACTAATAAGCAAACTCCTCCCATCACCGAGGGAGAGTGTTGCCACTTTGGAAACGGGCCTGTCCACTCTGTGAAGACTGAGATGACTGGATCTGGACATGCTTCTTGCTTGTCTAGCTCAGTAGTGTCTGAGACATGCCTGGAAGACATTGATCAAGATGGTGGAGTGAGCACACATCAAGCCCTCTCTGTAACCTCCTCCAGCCACAGAGGAGTGATTCATGAAATGTGCATGCACACACACACACACACACACACACACATGAGCCAATGAATGAATGAATGAATGAATCAAAAAATCAATCAATCTTTGTGGACCAATAATGAAGAATAAACCTACAGAGTAGGCTGGTGAAATGTAGCCCAAGGGTAGAAGGAACTGGGTATACATAGATTGGGCTTCAAAGCTCATGTGGGAATGGAGATGAGTGTACCCTGTGCTTGGCAGGAGAGTGGACCCGTGCTTGCTTCATGAAGCTGGGGTTGGGGCTGGTTGTCTTGCCTATCCAGCGAATAGGGGCTGAAAACACTCCAGAAATGTGCTGCTTGCCCATGGTGCAGGAAGGAAAAGGGGCATCTTCGCTAAAGATGGGAACTGGGCTGGTCCTGCACCAGGGGTGCAGCACCAGGAATTTTGTTGGCTGAGAGCCAGCACCTGAAAGTCCATAACTTAAGATCCCACCCTGGGTGTGCAAACCAGGAAGAATGGGCTAAGTCAGCTGCAAAAGTACTTACCATGCAAGGACTTGTTCACGGAAAACACTCCCAGGCAGAATGAGCTTTGGAACAAAAATGACAAAGGACATCACGAAATTCATCTTGAGGCTCATTTTACAGACTCAATAGACAGAAGAATTCATAACAGAAGAGATGGAAATAATAGATAATTTGAAAATCTAAAAACTCATGGAATGTCTTCCACCCTTCCTTAAAATTTAGTGGTGGCAGCTTTTTCTCCCTGCCAATTGAGACTATTTTGGATACTTCTGGGTAATAGAAAGCTCTATAGCCACTTTAACTAGGAGTTTGCATTCATAATTAAAATTGCCTATTCCCAGATAGTAATAAAAACTTTGAACTCTCATGAGATATAAAGCTTCTTTTGTCTTTAGCAGGTGGCTTCCTTACTTCAGGGAAGGGTGTGGTCAGTTTCTATCTCTCTTTTTTTACATCCTCCTCCTTCACCTGCAGCCATTGTGGACCCCTCTGAGATTGGAGTTCAAGAAGGAAAGAGGGAAGAGGGGGATCAGGAAGGGTCTTACTTGATTGGAACAGTGGAAAGCTGGGTTTGGGCTTCCTGGGACCCGCTGAGGTTTAAAGCTGATTCTTTCTCCTACGAATACTTTTGTGAGTTCTTCGTAAGCTTTCCTGCTGAAACTCTCAGACTGTAACTCCCATGTAGGTAATGAATTTTGTTTTTCCAGCTTGTGATGGTTAACTTTATGTGTCAACTTGGCTGGGCCATGGGGTGCCCAGATATTTGGATGAACATGATTCTGGGTGTGTTTGTGAGGGTGTTTCTGGATGAGATTAACGTTTGAGTTGGTAGATTGGATAAAGCAGATTGCCCTCCGTAAGGTGGGTGGGCCTCATCCAATCCAATGAAGCCCTGAGCAGAATAACAGGCTGAGTAAGAGAGAATTCTCTCTCTGCCCAACTGTTTTCAAGCTGGGACATCAGACTTCTGTCTTCAGACTCAAGCTTGGACTGGAATTTACACCATTGGCTTTCTTTGTCCTCAGGCCTTCAGACTCAGACAGCAACTATACCATTGGCTCCCCTGGGTCTCCAGTTTGCCAACTGCAGATCTTGGGACTTGTCAGCCCCCAAATCACGTGAGCCAATTTCTTATAATAAATCTCAATCTCTTTCTCTCCCCCACTGGGAGGGTCCAGAAGACATACCTTTCTTTTTATTTTATTTTATTCTAAAAATTGAATTATAGTTGATTTATAATATATTAGTTTTAGGTGTACAACATAGTAATTCAATATTTTTATAGATTATACTCCATTTAAAGTTGTTATAAAATATTAGCTATATTCCCTGTGCTGCACATTGCATCCTTGTATGTTATTTATTTTATACCTACTAGTTTGTGCCTCTTAACCTCCTTCCCCTGTCCTGTCTTGCCCCTCCTCCCACCCCTCTCCCCACTGGGAACCACTAGTTTGTTCTCTGTCTCTGTGAGTCTGCTTCTGTTTTGTTATATTCATTTGTTTGTTTTAGTTTTTAGATTTCACATACAAGTGAAAACATGCAGTATTTGTCTTTCTCTGCAGAAGACCTTTCACCATCACTGTGAGAAATAAGTTTGTGAGGGGAGCCCTGACATCCTTGAAGAGCTCTGTGATCACCTTTCTCTGCAGGTCAGATCTCATAGTGGGAGCTGCAGTCATCGAGGCCTAAATGCAATGGGAGTAATTACATCCGGGGTGGCAGGAGCCAAGTGGTGGCAATCAACCGCCAAAGGCAAGGTGGACGTGGTTAGTGTAATGGACAGCAGAGTCAAGGCAGCCATTGGGAAAGTCTGACTCATACAGGCTTAGGGCGTTGGCTACTTCATCATGGTGTTCCTAGAAGTGAAACTGATAGGAAGCCTACTACATTCCTACTTGATCAGTAGAAACAGAAAAGTTCTAGGTCAAGGGAGCAAAAGTCTAACCTGAATCATATAAAATAGATAACCAGCAAGGACCTACTGTGTAGCACAGGAAACTCTACTCAATATTCTGTAATAACTTATATGGGAAAATAATCTGAAAAAGAATGAATATATGTATATGTATAACTGAATCACTATGCTATACACCTGAAACTAACACAACATTGTAAATCAGCTATACACCAATAAAATTTTTTAAAAAACCAGAGAACTGTGGCCTCTCAATCAATTCCCAGACCTGAGCCAGTTTATAGACCCAGAGGCCCTTGAATGAAGGGGGTGCTAATGCCCTTCCGGAAGGACACTGGAACATTACCAAACATTTGTACTGTTATTCTTCCTCCCAGCTTTCCCCAGAGGGACTTATAGCCTTTTATCAGGGTAACTGCATTGGGGAAAAGGAAATAATCAGGCCTTTTGGGGACTACTGGACACTGATTCTGAACTGACAGTGATTTTGGGAGACCCAACATGTCACTGTGGTCCACCAGTCAGAGCAGCGACTTACGGAAGTCAGGTGATCAACGGGGTTTAACTCAGGTCCATGTCAGAGTGGGCCCAGTGGGTCCCTGAACACACCCTGTGGCTATTTCCCTGGTTCTGGAATGCATAATTGGAATAGATATACTCATTAGCTGGCAGAATTCCCACACTGCTTCTCTGACCTGTGGAGTGAGGTGGGAAAGGCCAGGTGGAAGCCACTAAAGCTGCCTCTACCTAGGAAACTAGTAACTCAAAGGCAATACTACATTCCTGGGGGGATGGCAGACATTAGTGCCACCATCAAGGACTTGAAAGATGCAGGGGTGGTGATTCCTACCCCACCCCCATTCACCTCACCTATTTGACCTCTGCAGAAGAAGGATGGATTCTCTTCTTCTCTGCAGAAGAGAATGACAGTGCATCATGGAATATTATAAGCTTAGGCAGGTGGTGTTTTTAATTGCAGCTGCTGTACCAGATACGGTTTCATTGCTTGAGCAAATCAACACATCCCCTGGTACCTGGTATGCAGCTATTGACCTAGCTATTGCTTTTTTTCTCATTACCTGTTAGTAAAGCCCACCAGAAACAGCTTTCTTTTCGTTGGCAAGGCCAGCAATACACGACCCCTGCTCTACCTCAGGGGTATATCAGCTGTCTAGCTCTATGTCATCATTTAGTTCACAGCTATCTTGATCACTTTTCTCTCCTACAAGATACCACACTGGTCCATTACATTAATGACATTATGCTGATTGGATCTACTGAGCAAGAAGCAGCAACTACTCTAGACTTATCGGTAAGACACTTTCACGTTAGAGGATGGGAAGTAAACCTGACTAAAATTCAGGGGCCTTCTACCTCAGTGAAACTTCTAGGGGCACCGTGGTGTGGGGCATGTCAAGATCTCCCTTCTAAGGTTTTGGTTTACATGGCTATAGAGACTAAGAAGTCCCAAGATCTGCAGTTGGCAAACTTGAGACCCAGGAAAGCCAGTGGTGTAAGTTCTAGTCTGAGTCCCAGTCTCAAGGGGGGAGAAGACTGATGTCCCAGCTTGAAGACAGGCAGAGAGAGAGGGAAGGAGAGAGAATTCTTTCTTACTCAGCCCTTTACTTCTGTTCAGATAGCCCTTCTAAGGTAAGTTGTTGCTTGGACCCTCCTACTGCCAAAATGTGGCACAGCACCCAGTGTACCTCTTTGGACTTTGGATGCAACAAATTCCTCATGTGATGTGTTCCTCCAGCCCATTTACTGAGTCATCTGAAAAGACGCTAGATTTTTTTTTTTTTTAATTAATTAATTAATTTATTTTTGCTGTGTTGGGTCTTCGTTTCTGTGCGAGGGCTTTCTCTAGTTGCGGCGAGTGGGGGCCACTCTTCATCGCGGTGCGCGGGCCTCTCATTATCGCGGCCTCTGTTGCTGTGGAGCACAGGCTCCAGACACGCAGGCTCAGTAGTTGTGGCTCACGGGCCCAGTTGCTCCGCGGCATGTGGGATCTTCCCAGCCAGGGCTTGAACCCGTGTCCCCTGCATTGGCAGGCAGATTATCAACCACTGCGCCACCAGGGAAGCCCTTTTTTTTTTTAATATTTATTTATTTGGCTGCGCCAGGTCTTAGTTGCGGCATGCAGGATCTTCGTTGCCTCGTGCGGGATCTTTAGTTGGGGCTTGCGGGCTCTTAGTTGTGGCATGTGGGATCTAGTTCCCTGACCAGGGATTGAACCTGGGTCCCCTGCGTTGGGAGCTCAGAGTCTTAACCACTGGACCACCAGGGAAGTCCCAAAAGACACTAGTTTTGAGTGGGGCCCAGAACAAGAGAAGACTCTGCATCGGTCCAGGCTGCGGTGCAAGCTGCTCTGCCATTCGGGCCACAGGATCCAGCAGATCCAATGGGGCTTAGACTCTCATGGCAGGTAAGGATGCTGCTTGGAGCCTTTGGCAGCCCTTGTCGGTGAATCACAAGTCAGGCCCTTAGGGTTTCCCTGGAGAACCCAGACTAGTCCACAGCTGCAGCTTTCCTCCTTAGCCGCTGGTTTCCTCAGACACTACCGCCTGCTCTGTATTCGTAGGCCCTTTGGCCTCCTCCACGTGAGCCAGGCACCCAGCCTCCTTTTTCCCCAACAGCAGGGAACACACATCAGGCTCTCTGCATGGGACCCTAAGGTTGGGGTTAAGAGATAAACTGCCCCTCATTCCATCCTTAGCCTGGGGTCAGTGAAACTCAGAGCACTCCAACACTCTCTCCAAAGACATCCTCTTCACAAATCCTTTGAAATGTCCAACAACTCAATCCTTTTTATGTCCTCTCTATGGGTGTTAGGTACAATATTTGGATATTCCCTTAAAGTTTAATATCATGTTACATATTGAAGAGGTAAGGAGGGAATAACATCTTTGCAAGGAGACCAGGAGATGATTAAATGTGAACAGGCAGTTATGAAAAATATTGCTCTTGGAAATAAAAAGACTCCAATAAGTAGGATAAATAAGAGGCTAGAACAGCTGATGAGAGACGAGTCAATCAAAGGTGAGAAAGAAATTACATATAATACAGAACCAAAAGATGGAGAAATGAAAACTATGAAGTTGAGAGTCATGGAAGATAGACAGAAATTCTAATCCGAGAGGCGTTCTGAATGAGAAAACTGGTGAGATCGCAGGAGAGGTAATGGCTGAAAAATTTCCATGATTGAAAAAAATTCCAGTTCAGAAAAGTAGACTGATTATGGTGAGGGCAAAGTAATTAAAAACCCAAACAATCCCTCCCGAGCACCACCACCGGCATGCCTCACTGGGAACAGAGCAAGGAGGGCCGGCATCAGTGCGATCACATTCCCATCACAGGAAACATCTGGGTCAAAAGTGTGTCCTGCCTTCTTCTGCCCAGGGAGGGAGAACAGGGGGCATGTGATTGTCGTCTCCACAACTTTCTACTACTCCCTTCTCTCTCCATAGACCAACAGGCTTTTTTTTCCATTAAAAAAAAAAAAAGACTTTTCTGTTACTTCTGGTCCACATGTAGTTTATGATGAGCTCAAGGCACTCGTCGTTTAGAGCTCAGACACACAGTACCACGCACAGTAGGAGCTTATTCCAGGGGTTTTCTTCAGTGTGGACACTCGGCTCTGTGATTGGGGCCTGGCTGATTCAGTGATGGAGACAGGGCGGGCAAGCGAGGAAACAGCAGTGCCTGTCTCCTGTGACATATTCTAACTGCTGTCCTATTGTAGAGCTGTCACAGGCACTGCTTTCAAAGGATGGAAAGAAGAGGAAGGGAACAAACTTAAGATCTGGCTAGCCTCTTGATTTTTAATCTTTAGGCCAACTAAATTTATCTCCAAAAGGAATACCTGCTTATTGTAAAAAGTTCGAGCAACATAGAAGGACATAAATCAAAAAGCTCCTCCTTTCCTTCCTTCCTCCTTCATCCTAGGTGTGAGCTCTGTGACTGTTTGCTGTGCCTCCTTCCAGACCCTTCTCTCTCAGAGATGGGATAATATGTGAAGTATCACCAGATCTGGTTCTCCTATCCCACACTCCCTCTTCTCTGGAGCCCTCCCCCACTCCCAATTTGGGAAGGTAGGTGGGAGATACTCATCTCTTTAAGGAAGCTGTCACAGTGGAATCAGAGATGAAATATGCCAATTCTTGGATTTTAGTCTAAAATGTTCATCCCAACTATGAAATAGAAAAGGTTGAGCAGAAAAGGTTATGCTTTGGCAGTTTTTCCCCCTCTTCCCAAACTCAGGCTAGATCAAGCTGTGGATGAGGAAGAGGGAAGATGAGGAAGAAGTAAGAAAAAAACAGTCAGGATGTCAAAAGGGCGTCTCCTGTGCCCTCCCCTGGGGGGTTAGACATAACATATGAGGGTGTTATAGAACGCTCAGGATAGAGTTTGGGGACTCAGGAGCTGAGGGGTCAGTGATAAATCTCCATTTGGAGCTTTGGGGAGCAGACACCCCCCCTCTGAAAATGTGATATGAAGTAAGCCCCTAAATCTATAGGCCAAGGTAAGGAAAGAAAACTTCTGCATTGACTAAGTTTAGATATAAAATGCCTGACTTTATCCAGGATTGACCATGGTTACTTTTTCTGCATCAGGAGGAATGGAGACTCCAAATAAAGGTAAAATCGCATTATGTAACAGTAACAAAAGTTATGACACGTACACCAGATGATCTATCTATATCACTATATATGACTTTTATTAGATATCTATATATTTTTATATATATTAGATATAAATATAACATATTTATATATAATATATTATAAACAATAATATATAATATTATATATAATAGTTGGCCTTTTATGTTATTTCCACTTAAAAAAAATTCCCAACACTGCTGCAATGACTATCTTTGCACGCTTGTGTGACTGTATGTAGGTCGGATTCGTAGATCAGAGGGTTGTGCAATGTAAAGTTGGATTCCACTTAGGCTGTTGACTCTATTCCTCCCTTTCTCATTCTCAATGAATTTTATCCCGAGATGAGATGAAAGAGTAATGGTTTCAATTTCTCCCTCTCATGCCAAGTTAAGATATTTAAACATGAAGTGTGGGTTTGTCTATCACCAAAGTGGTGCTGAAAAGTGAATTTGTTTCCCCCTCTGTCTTCTTCTCGGATATTTGTAAATATTTGGATCAGTGGCTTTGTTTCTTGCTTTTCTGAGGGTGGCTTCCCGAGGAGCCCGCCTGAGCCAGCTGCAGTTCCGAGAGACGCCACTAGGTGTCAATATAGGTCTTGATTGGCGCCAATTCTTGGCTGCAGTTAATTTGGTTCGGTCCCCGTGGAGCCTCAGCGTCCTCTCCTGCAAAATAACAAATGTCCGTCGTGTAGGGCACTTTCTTCAGGAAGGACTCCAGGAAACTCAGGAGTTTGCATACGAAGCCGAGGGAGCGAGGGGCTTCTGATAATGATATTCAATGTCTAACGGAGTTGCTTACAGGCAGAGCCAGGTCTCTCCCCGCTTTGATGTATGAGATTATTATGGAGAGGTAATGCAGGCCAAGTGATGCTGTTCAGTGGGCTGTGCATGTGGACCCCTTTGTGAATTGTGAGGCCTGGCGCAGCCGAGATGGTCGCTTCACAGGGTGGGGGGAGAGAGGTGCAATGGGGACCGCCGTGGAGGGCCAGGCACTACTCTCTCAGTTTGTTCTCAGCTGCAACAGACTGGGCCTCTTCCCCGGGGTGCGAGGGGGGCCAGATGCGGTGAGCATCTCTCCCCGGGCCAGTGGTGGAAGGCAGAGAGCATTGCCTTGGGGAGATGGCCAGAGGGGCTACCAAGTGGTTGCTACTCTGGACTCTAGAATGTTGACCCAATCAACATTAAATTTATGCAGGGGAGCTCTTCAATCCAGGCCTTTATGAAGGTGACAGGAGTAAAAGGAGGAGTGAGCTGGCACTCTGGAATGAGGTCTCAGTAGAGGTCCTTCCCCAGCTGACCTCCAGTGAGAATGGCAGCAGGGCTGGTAGACCCCTAGAGAGGGTTGCCAATAAAATAGTCTTTATTCTCTCCCTCCAGCTTGTGCAAGCCTCTGCCACGGCCCACCTGTTTAGACTGGAGTGTTGTGTGTTTTTTGTTTTGTTTTAAGATTTTTATGTTTGAGCCACACCACCAGCTTGAAATAAAAATTCTATCCTCTTGCTTTACTGTTTCTACCTACCCTGGGGAGTCCCCACAGGCTAACTAGGGGTGATGAGAACCACCTCACAAGGCCTCCATATCTCACCTCCATGCTGTTCCAGAACCCCAGATGGTTTAACCCCTGGATCTAAACTGTGGTCACTGCCACAGGGCATCCCTGCCAAAGTCTGGTCCTAGATGGATGGATGCTTGTCCTCTGCAGAGTGAACTCTCACCCTGGCATCCAAGTTATTTACTCAGGTTTTGCTCACCTGCTCGGCTGTTACCCTCAGGGCCCAGCACAGGCCCCAGCCAGGTGCCCTGCCAGCTCTAGTTTCGCCTCACAAGCCCTGACCCCAGGCCTCAGGCCTCTGGTTAGGGCCTGGGTCCCCGTTCCAGATTTCCCATAGACCTGTCCACCCCGACAGCTTTCTTAGCCGCAAGTCTGGATCTTAGACGCTTTATTCTCAGAAGATCCCAGATCCTACTACAGACTGTCCACCTTTCTCCTGACCTCTGCAGATCATGGGGTGTCAGGCAGGGGCGTGGCTTCACAGCACCATATAACCTGTTACACTCCTCCAGGGCATCAGCAATAGGGAGTTATATACCTACATCCCCATGGGGCCTTAGCATCCTCTCCCCAAATATAGGTAAGGCCTTAATGTGCATAACTAAGAAGGCACCCCCAATGACCCCAAGGTGACTTGCTGTCCTTACCCAATGGACTAAGAGGCAGATAGTGTAATTTGTTAAATTCTGGACTCACTTTGGACTGAGTTACTTTTACTGTTGACAGAAAGCTCTTCATCTTTGTACCAACAGGTATGAAAAGTAAATCTGTAAATACTGACTCTTTATTCACTGATTTCTATGGACAGGCACATATGCAATTACTGTCTATTATCGAATGAGTAAGCGCTGGGCTCTGGCTTCAGGCCTGTGAGGAGTGACTAGTTGCCAGACTGCCAGGATGGGGAGATGGGGGCGCTGTGAGCGCTGGGCGGCTCTCACACTCTCTTGCTCTCTCCTCCCTAAACCTGGGCATTCAGCCTGTTTCTGGGGTCTGGATGTTGTGTTTTCTGCCCTGCTCAGCATTCTTCGCTGCTATGATCTACAGTGGGAGGGGCGTTTTAAACCACATTGGACAGAAGAGCCTTCCTCTTGGATTTGGGACAAAGCACAGGCACCATGGCACTTTCTGTGTGACACTGTTAAATATGCCTCCAGGCTCCTGCAGCTGAGGGTAAAACAGAGGAGTACTGGGGTTCCTGATTTAACCATGTTATGCTCCGAGTCACGTAGAAGACAACCATAAATATGGTTCAGTGGTTGGCAGGCAGGCAGTCGGGACACGGGATGAGCAAAGAGGTGAGGGGGATTAGAGCGTGCTGGGAATACATGAGTTATGGGCTGGAGAGAATTCTGGTGGTCTGGATCAAGCTCTGGAAAACATCTAAGACTCTGGCCTAGCATTCAGTCCTGTCCAGGACTCATAAACTAATCTCTGTTTGAAGGGTCTGAATCCCAGAAGTGGGATGGTGGCCATTAGGGAAAAGCATAGTGAAACCAGGAGGGAGATGCACAGAAATGGTGGAAGGGACCCAAGAGGATCTGGATGGAGCATTGAGAGGGTCCCTTCCACATGTCCCCCATCAGCCCTTGTGCACGTTGTTTGCGATTGGAGCTGTCAGCGCGCCCTCTTGGGGCAGGTGATGCACAAAGCTCTTGGCCAGCCTTGTCAGAAGGTTCTCGTTCCTTGTGGGAGCTGGACTCTCCAGTCTCCATCCATGTGCTCAGATCCACATTTTTGGGATCCCTTCCTCTCAGTACCAACTCTAGTCTGGGATCTGGGCTTTTCTTGGGGATGCGGTTCAGCCAGAGCTCAGCCAGCACCTCAGCTGCCCCCTGATGAGCAGGAAGCCCAGAAACATGTGGAGAGACCACACTAGAGTGAGGGTGAAATCCGTCCATTAGGCATTGTACACATGGTTGGCGCAGAGGACGTCATTGGTCATTTAGTCCCCTCAGGGCGTCTCACACATGGGAACACGAGACCTAGAGACATGGATGCAATCAATTCACTGGGGCTTCTTCAGCCCATGGGCTCCTGGGCCTGGCCTGGCTGTGCTGGTGGTTTCATCACTGGTCATCATTCAAGTTTCTGCCTTCCTGGGTCCAGGAAACGGGGAAATATATTACTGTCCGATCACTACCCGAACACCCCCAAACAGCGTCGCACTGTTTGAACGCCCCAAGCAGGGGAGGGTCTTCCAAGGAGGGACAGGAGTTCTGCCAGCAGTGCAGCTGGGACTCACTGTGCTGCAAAGCTGGCTTCTATTGGAACAAACATCTGATTGAGCTGCCTCAGTTTCCCCAGATTGATCAGTTCCTGGATATGAAAGCAGAAATGGCCCAGATTCACACTAGGCCCCCACTTTTCCTCCATTCCCTCAGCTAAAAGAATTCATTACCAAATCCTCTTCTTTCATTTTTGGGAAAAAATACCCCATACATTTAAAAGATGGGGCAGAGTCGTGGCAGGCAGCATTTAGCTCAGGCATGATGCCCTATACGTACTAATCAATCACACTGAACTATGGAAAAGTCCATTCTGAAAAACCCACACATTTGACTAATGCGTGTTTGATGTTCCAGTTTTTTTTTTAAAAAGATATGGAATGCTTCATGAATTTGCATGTCATCCTTGCACAGGGGCCATGCTAATCTTCTCTGTGTCGCTCCAGTTTTGGTATATGTGCTGCCGAAGTGAGCACGGTGTTCCAATTTATTCATCGGGAATAATACGTGGTATGGGTGGAATCTGTAGCAAACATTTTTTTTTTCTTTTTTAAAAAATAACAAATGACATCCTGTGGTCTCTCTTCCTTTTTTATATTTATTTTTTTTCAACCCCAAGTACAATGCATACTGATAAAAACGATGTACGTTGCATGTATCTGTGATAATAGCCGAAGCCAAGGCATATTAACAACAGACTTATCTGTGGAGCAGAACCTTATGTAAGATGCATTTTCCTCTAGAGCCAAGCAGCGCAGAATTCACCTACACGGCAGATAAGTGGCCCCTGGGCCCAGGTGCAGCCCCGCGCCAGGCCAGCGGCTGGGGGAATTTTCTCACCAATATAATCGACACAACAAGGGTAGGATTTCCGTTTAGCGCAACAGAAACTAACATGAAAATTGGCACTTGATGTTTTGCAGTCTGGCTGTACTAATGTCACCTATGGAACCCAAGATAATTTCAGTGACATCTTTCTTTTCCCTGGGAGGAGAAATGTGCTTTCTGCCAGTGTCCATCTGACAAACCTGGATAAACATTTGCATGGCAGGTGGAGACAGTGTATAAAACTGTCCCCCCTGCCCGACCCCAGCAAAAAAGATATAGGGCTAAATAATGATAGACCACTTGGTGGAAGCTGATGAGATAACCTTGATTCCTTCCTTCTGGGCAGCCAGGGGCTCCTTCGACTGTGGTGACCAAATGGATCCTCCAAGAAAGCCGGGCACCCTCATCTGTGTAGCTCTGTGAGCCTTGGGTGAGGCCTGGTTAGGGATGTGATGCTGTTCATCTGCAGCCCCGCCCCCCATCCAATCGCAACCCCTCCTCTGCGGCCCCAGATCCTACATCACACCCAGCTGACCAGCAGCACTGTGGCTAGGGATTGGTTGTTTATTCTTCCGTGTGTGCTGTCACTCCTCAGGTACTGATGGAGTCCTTCCCTAGGCTGCTGTCTGGCTCCCCCTCCCACTTCAGTTCTCCACTCCCCAGCCTTCCCTGGCTTCTCTGCCTTCTCAGCTGTTCTACCATTGCTCTCTCCAGCAGCACAGCATCGCTCACTTCTCAGAGCCTCCATGAAACCATCCAATCCAACTGTCTCCTCTGTTTGCCTTTTGCTCTTTATCCAGGCCTTGGGGCTGCTGGGGAAAGTCATGGAGGTGGAGTCAACATCCAGCCTCAGCTGGAGACTCTGAGTCGTGCTGAACTTCTCTTCCTCTTGGGGCCCCTCCATGGCATTTCCCCAAAGGTGCCTTCAAGCCTGGACCCTCAAGGCTTGGTCTATTTCTGCCTCCCCATGTCTCGAGGGGTCTTCCCCCCCCGCCAACTTTCATACCTCAATGACTCTGTCGCTCCTTGTCCTCTCAGATTATAGTTCTCATCTTCCTTTGCTGGACTTTTCCTAGGAATGATCAGCATTTCTCCCTTCTCATTTTCACCACCTGCATGCCTCTAATCTTTTGACATTTGGTTTCCATTTCTTCCATTTTGTGAAAATGATATTTTTGAAGGACTCAGATGAGGCTGCGTGAGATTCAGTGGCTGTTCCTTAGGCTAGTGGCAGGGTTTGTCTCGTGTGACCAACATATCCTTCTTGTGGGAGACAGAATAATGACCCTCCAAGGATATCCATGTTCTAACTCCTGGAACCTGTGAATATGTTACCTTATATGGCAAAAAGGACTTTGTAGATGTGACCAAGTTAAGGATCTTGAGATGGGGAGATTATTCTAGATTATCTGGGTGGACCCAATGTCATCACAAGGAAAAGAGGGAGGAGACAGGAGAGTCTAATTCCGGGAGGAGCTGTAATGATGGAAGCAGAGTGATGCCGGGCCACGAGCCAAGGAATGCTGGCAGCCTCTAGTAGCTAGAAAAGGCAAGGAATGGATTATCCCTTAGAGCCTTCAAAAGTAACACTGCTCCACCAATACTTAATTTTAGCTTCATAAAGCCCATTTCATTTTCCTTCCCTCTAGGACTTTAAGAGAATAAATTTGTGTTGCTTTAAGCCACTAAGTTTGTGGTAATTTGTTACAGCAGCAATAAGAAATGAATACATTTCTCAAAATTCTCTTCTCCCTGGATTGTCACATCTAAAGTGATGGAAACTTCTGCTTCTTCTGCTGGTCCTTTTCAACCTGTTTCCTCCAAAATGAGAGAGTTTTAAGCCTCAGTCCTCTTCTCTTGCTGTGCATTTAGCATTTTCACAATGAGTATTTGTAGAATTAGTCTGTTGAATAACACCACTGTATTCGGCACATCTGGGGATACCTCCCTTCTTAGAGAATCTTCCTCCACCCACAGCCCCTGCTGGGTGGACAGCAGGCCCCTGACCACCCCCCAGTTATAGCTGATTGGCACAGGAGTGTGCACCTCATCTAAGGGGAGCTCACTGGCCAGCTGGCCTGGTGCAGAAAAGGAGAGCTGGGCTGATCAGATGCCCTCTCTGGGGAATCTAAGTGATACCAAGTTTCAGTTCACGGTGGGCACTGGAGCGCAAAGACTGGCTGATTTGAGTCTGGGGTGGCAATAAAGGGCTAGATGAAGTTTAGGAAGGGAAGAAACTCAGAGGTGGCTGATTGGAGGATGGGAAGGGGGTGGAGGTAGTCAGAGAAGCTGAGGAGCCACTCCACGGGGAGGAGAGAGTGTCTCTGTCTCGAAGTGGCTTTGGTTTTGCCTTTCCCACGGCCTGGGAGTTTTTCGTGTTTCTCTGAGACACTTTGTGTCCTCACAGGATTCTTTTTTTTTTTTTTTAAGAGTACATTCAAGTAGCTTTAATACATTTTTTCCCAGTTTTTAAAATAAATTTATTTATTTATTTATTTTTGGCTGCGTTGGGTCTTCGTTGCTGCGCACGGGCTGTCTCCAGTCGTGGCGAGCGGGGGGTTACTCTTCATTACGGTGCGCCGTCTTCTAATTGCGGTGGCTTCTTTTTCTGTGGAGCTCGGTCTTCAGGTGAGCAGGCTTTGTCGCACGTGGGCTTCAGTAGTTGTGGCACGCAGGCTGAGTAGTTGTGGCGCGTGGTCTTAGCTGCTCTGCAGCATGTGGAATCTTCCCGGACGAGGGCTCGAACCCGTGTCCCCTGCATTGGCAGGTGGATTCTTAACCACTGCACCACCAGGGAAGTCCCAGGACTCCTTATTGACTTGAGCTAGTTTGAGTGGATTTCTGTTCCTTACAATAAAAGATTCTCTGATTAGAATGATCTGTTTGTCCATTTGCTCAAGTCAGGAAACCTGGGGCTCACCTTGGACTCTCCTTGTCTTCTTTGTTGTCCTGGAGCCTGAATATACGAGAAGGAGGAGAACCTGGGACAGACCCTGAGAAATACCAACATTTAAGGAGTGAAAGAAGAATCTTCAATGGAGGAGGAGAAGGAGCAGTCAGAGAAATGGAAGCAAAACTAGGAATGCCTCCTGAAGCATCCAGAAGTGAACGGAGGGAGTGGGTAGAAGCACTAAATGTCATCAGATCCTAAATCAAATTGTTTTTGTTTTGATGGGTGATAAAAAGTAAACAACTTTTTTGAAATCCAGTATCTTAAAACTGGGAGTTGGGGGAAGAGCATTTGGGTGAGGGAACACATAAGCCATCCTCCAGTGGAAGCCAAGGCAAGTCGTTTATTTATTTTTAAATTTTATTTTTTATTATTATTATTTTTAACATCTTTATTGGAGTATAATTGCTTTACATTGTTGTGTTAGTTGCTGCTGTATAACAAAGTGAATCAGCTATATGTATACATATACCCCCATATCCCCTCCCTCTTGAGTCTCCCTCCCCCCCTCCCTATCCCACTCTTCTAAGCGGTCATAAAGCACTGAGCTGATCTCCCTGTGCTATGCAGCTGCTTCCCACTAGCTATCTATTTTACATTTGGTAGTGTATATATGTCAATGCCACTCTCTCACTTCGTCCCAGCTTACCCTTCCCCCTCCCTGTGTCCTTAAGTCCACTCTTTACGTCTGTGTCTTTATTCCTATCCTGCCCCTGGGTTCCTCAGAACCTTTTTTTTTTTTAGATTCCATATATATGTGTTAGCATATGATATTTGTTTTTCTCTTTCTGACTTACTTCACTCTGTATGACAGTCTCTAGGTCCATCCACCTCACTACAAATAACTCAATTTCATTTCTTTTTACAGCTGAGTAATATACCATTGTATATATGTGCCACATCTTCTTTATCCATTCATCTGTTGATGGACATTTAGGTTGCTTCCATGTCCTGCTATTGTAAATAGTGCTGCAATGAACATTGTGATACATGACTCTTTTTGAGTTATGGTTTTCTCAGGGTATATGCCCAGTAGTGGGATTGCTGGGTCACACGGTAGTTCTATTTTTAGTTTTTTAAGGAACCTCCACATTCTTCTCCATAGTGGCTGTATCAACTTACATTCCCACCAACAGTGCAAGAGGGTTCGCTTTTTTCCACACCCTCTCCAGCATTTACTGTTTGTAGATTTTTTGATGAAGTCCCTTCTGACTGGTGTGAGGTGATATCTCATTGTAGTTTTGATTTGCATTTCTCTAATGATTAATGATGTTGAGCATTCTTTCATGTGTTTGTTGGAAATCTGTATATCTTCTTTGGAGAAATGTCTATTTAGGTCTTCTGCCCATTTTTGGATTGGGTTGTTTGTTTTTTTGATATTGAGCTGCATGACCTGCTTGTAAAGTTTGGAGATTAATCCTTTGTCAGTTGCTTCATTTGCAAATATTTTCTCCCATTCTGAGGGTTGTCTTTTGGTCTTGTTGATGGTTTCCTTTGCTGTGCAAAAGCTTTTAAGTTTCATTAGGTCCCATTTGTTTATTTTTGTTTTTATCTCCATTTCTCTAGGAGGTGGGTCAAAAAGGATCTTGCTGTGATTTATGTCATAGAGTGTTCTGCCTATGTTTTCCTCTAAGAGTTTGATAGTGTCTGGCCTTACATTTAGGTCTTTAATCCATTTTGAGTTTATTTTTGTGTATGGTGTTAGGGAGTGTTCTCATTTCATTCTTTTACATGTAGCTGTCCAGTTTTCCCAGCACCAGTTATTGAAGAGGCTGTTTTTTCTCCAGTGTATAATCTTGCCTCCTTTATCAAAAATAAGATGACCATATGTGTGTGGGTTTATCTCTGGGCTTTCTCTCCTGTTCCATTGATCCATATTTCTGTTTTTGTACCAGTACCATACTGTCTTGATTACTGTAGCTTTGTAGTATAGTCTGAAGCCAGGGAACCTGATTCCTCCAGCTCCGTTTTTCTTTCTCAAGATTGCTTTGGCTATTCGGGGTCTTTTGTGTTTCCATACAAATTGTGAAATTTTTTGTTCTAGTTCTGTGAAAAACGCCAGTGGTAGTTTGATAGGGATTGCATTGAGTCTGTAGATTGCTTTGGGTAGTATAGTCATTTTCACAATGTTGATTCTTCCAATCCAGGAACATGGTATATCTCTCCATCTGTTTGTATCTTCTTTAATTTCTTTCATCAATGTCTTATAGTTTTCTGCATACAGGTCTTTTGTCTCCTTAGGGAGGTTTTTTCCTAGGTATTTTATTCTTTTTGTTGCAATGGTAAATGGGAGTGTTTCCTTAATTTCACTTTCAGATTTTTCATCATTAGTGTATAGGAATGCAAGAAATTTCTGTGCATTAATTTTGTATCCTGCTACTTTACCAAATTCATTGATTAGTTCTAGTAGTTTTTTGGTAGCATCTTTAGGATTTTCTATATATAGTATGTCATCTGCAAACAGTGACAGCTTTACTTCTTCTTTTCCGATTTGGATTCCTTTTATTTCTTTTTCTTCTCTGATTGTTGTGACTAAAACTTCCAAAACTATGTTGAATAATAGTGGTGAGAGTGGGCAACCTTGTCTTGTTCCTGATCTTAGTGGAAATGGTTTCAGTTTTTCACCATTGAGGACGATGTTGGCTGTGGGTTTGTCATATATGGCCTTTATTATGTTGAGGTAAGTTCCCTCTATGTCTACTTTCTGGAGGGTTTTTATCATAAATGGGTGCTGAATTTTGTCGAAAGATTTTTCTGCATCTATTGAGATGATCATATGGTTTTTATTCTTCAGTTTGTTAATATGGTGTATCACATAGATTGATTTGCGTATATTGAAGAATCCTTGCATTCCTGGGATAAACTCCACTTGATCATGGTGTATGAGCCTTTTAATGTGCTGTTGGAGTCTGTTTACTAGTATTTTGTTGAGGATTTTTGCATATATGTTCATCAGTGATATTGGCCTGTAGTTTTCTTTTTTCGTGCCATCTTTGTCTGGTTTTGGTATCAGGGTGATGGTGGCCTTGTAGAGTGAGTTTGGGAGTGTTCCTCCCTCTGCTATATTTTGGAAGAATTTGAGAAGGATAGGTGTTAGCTCTTCTGTAAATGATAGAATTTGCCCGTGAAGCCATCTGGTCCTGGGCTTTTGTTTGTTGGAAGGTTTTTAATCACAGTTTCAATTTCAGTGCTTGGATTGGTCTGTTCATATTTTCTATTTCTTCCTGATTCAGTCTTGGAAGGTTGTACTTTTCTAAGAATTTGTCCATTTCTTCCAGGTTGTCCATTTTATTGGCATATAGTTGCTTGTAGTAATCTCTCATGATCCTTTGTATTTCTGCAGTGTCAGTTGTTACTTCTCCTTTTTCATTTCTAATTCTGTTGATTTGAGTCTTCTCCCTTTTTTTCTTGATGAGTCTGTCTAATGGTTTATCAATTTTGTTTATCTTCTCAAAGAACCAGCTCTTAGTTTTATTGATCTTTGCTATCATTTCCTTCATTTCTTTTTCATTTATTTCTGATCTGATTTTTATGATTTCTTTCCTCTGCTAACTTTGGGGTTTTTTTGTTCTTCTTTCTGTAATTGTTTTAGGTGTAAGGTTAGGTTGTTTATTTGAGATGTTTCCTGTTTCTTGAGGTAGGATTGTATTACTATAGACTTCCCTCTTAGATCTGCTTTTGCTGCATCCCATAGATTTTGGGTTGTTGTGTTTTCATTGTCATTTGTTTGTAGGTCCTTTTTGATTTCCTCTTTGATTTCTTCAGTGATCTCTTGGTTATGTAGTAACGTATTGTTTAGCCTCCATGTGTTTGTATTTTTTACATTTTTTCCCCCTGTAATTGCTATCTAGTCTCATAGCGTTGTTGTTGGAAAAGATACTTGATATGATTTCAATTTTCTTAAATTTACCAAGGCTTGATTTGTGACCCAAGATTTGATGTATCCTGGAGAATGTTCCATGAGCACTTGAGAAGAAAGTGTATTCTCTTGGTTTTGGATGGAATATCCTATAAATATCAATTAAATCCATCTTGTTTAATGTGTTATTTAAAGCTTGTGGTTCCTTATTTATTTTCATTTTGGATGATCTGTCCATTGGTGAAAGTGAGGTGTTAAAATCCCCTACTATTATTGTGTTACTGTCGATTTCCTCTTTTATGACTGTTAGCATTTGCCTTATGTATTGAGGTGTTCTTATGCTGGGTGCATATATATTTACAATTGTCATATCTTCTTCTTGGATTGATCCCTTGATCATTATGTAGTGTCCTTCTTTGTCTCTTGTAATTGTCTTTATTTTAAAGTCCATTTTGTCTGATATGAGAATTGCTGATCCAGCTTTCTTTTGATTTCCTTTTGCATGGAATATCTTTTTCCATCCTCTCACTTTCAGTCTGCATGTGTCCCTAGGTCTGAAGTGGGTCTCTTGTAGACAGCATATATATGGGTCTTGTTTTTGTATCCATTCAGCCAGTCTGTGTCTTTTGGTTGGAGCATTTAATCCATTTACACTTAAGGTAATTATTGATATGTATGTTCCTATTACCATTTTCTTAATTGTTTTGGGTTTGTAATTGTAGGTCTTTTCCTTTTCTTGTGTTTCCTACCTAGAGAAGTTCCTTTAACATTTGTTGTAAAGCTGTTCTGGTGGTGCTGAATTCTCTTACCTTTTGCTTGCCTGGAAAGGTTTTAATTTCTCCATCAAATCTGAATGAGATCCTTGCTGGGTAGAGTAATCTTGGTTGTAGGTTTTTCCCTTTCATCACTTTAAATATGTCCTGCCACACCCTTCTGGCTTGCAGAGTTTCTGCTGAAAGATCAGCTGTTAACCTTATGGGGATTCCCTTGTGTGTTATTTGTTGTTTTTCCCTTGCTGCTTTCAATATTTTTTCTTTGTATTTAATTTTTGATAGTTTGATTAATATGTGTCTTGGTGTGTTTCTCCTTGGATTTATCCTGTATGGGACTCTCTGCCCTTCCTAGACTTGATTGACTATTTCCTTTCCCATATTAAGGAAGTTTTCAACTATAATCTCCTCAAATATTTTCTTAGTCCCTTTCTTTTTCTCTTCTTCTTCTGGGACCCCCATAATTTGAATGTTGGTGCATTTACTGTTGCCCCAGAGGTCTGTGAGACTGTCTCAATTCTCTTCATTCTTTTTTCTTTACTCTGCTCTGCAGTAGTTATTTCCACTATTTTATCTTCCAGGTAACTTATCTGTTCTTCTGCCTCAGTTATTCTTCTATTGATTCCTTCTAGAGAAGTTTTAATTTCATTTACTGTGTTATTCATCATTGTTTGTTTGCTCTTTAGTTATTCTAGGTCCTTATTAATCCTTTCTTGTATTTTCTCCATTCTATTTCCAAGATTTTGGATTATCTTTACTATCATTACTCTGAATTCTTTTTCAGGTAGACTGCCTATTTCCTCTTCATTTGTTTGGTCTGGTGGGTTTTCACCTTGCTCCTTTATCTGCTGTGTATTTCTCTGTCTTCCCATTTTGCTTAACTTACTGTGTTTCGGGTCTTCTTTTCACAGGCTGCAGGTTCGTAGTTCCTGTTGTTTTTGGTGTCTGCCCCCAGTGGGTAAGGTTTGCTCAGTGGGTTGTGTAGGATTCCTGGTGGAGGGGACTCGTGCCTGTGTTCTGGTGGATGAGGCTGGATCTTGTCTTTCTGGTGGGCAGTACCACATCTGTTATTGTGTTTTGGGGTGTCTGTGAACTTAGTATGATTTTAGGCAGCCTCTCTGTTAATGGGTAGGGTTGTATTCTTGTCTTGATAGTTTTTTGTTATGGGGTGTCCAGCACTGGAGCTTGCTGGTCGTTGAGTGGAGCTGGGTCTTAGCGTTGAGATGGAGATCTCTGGCAGAGCTCTTGCTGATTGATAGTACATGGGGCCGGGAGGTCTCTGGTGGACCAATGTCCTGAACTCGGCTCTCCCATCTCAGAGGCTAAGGCCTGACAGCCGGCTGGAGCACCAAGACCCTGTCTGCCACACGGCTTTTGGGAAATCTGAGGTCTTCTGCCAGTGTTCAGTAGGTGTTCTGTAGGAGTTGTTCCACATGTAGATGTATTTTTGATGTATTTGTGGGGAGGAAGGTGATCTCCACGACTTATTCCTCTGCCATCTTGAAGGTGCTCTCTCTTCACACTATTCAGTTTTGAAGTGTTCCATACTCACAGATCAATCAAGCAAAAGCTTGAGGGCAGATTTAGGGAAATCTTCCATTACTCCTGTTGCTAGAGGATCCACATTTCATCTGGAAAGGACCTAAATCTGGCTATCTCACTTCAGGCCTAGCCCATCCACCCTTTTTCCTTTTTTGCTTAGTCTGTTTCACTTGTTCATACCGGACCCTGTGCAGAGGCCTTGCCCCCGGCCCTTCAGACCAGAGTTCCTCATGAAACGGCTGAGCCGACACCTCAGCTTGGGATGTGTGCTGAAGCTCCTCACAGGACACTCAACTCAAGATGTGTGTATTCACTTTTATCTTTTAAAATTAATCAATAGACAGCACACATGCCTGGCACTTTTTTCCTTTGTGCTTAGTCTAGTTTCACTTGCTCGTAGGGTACTGCATGCGGTGGCCTTCTTCCCGTCAATTCATACAAGAGTTCCTAGCGTGAAATGGGCAAGTCGTTTATTAATGCCAGCTGCAAAATACAGGGACAAGAAGTGAGTGATGAGGATTTCAACTAGATCTGACCTTGAGCTCCTCAAGGTCAAGGCATGTGTCTTATTCACCAACCTATTTGCAGTACCTGGCTTAGCTCCTGGCATTCGTTCATTCTTGCTACAATCTTTGTCACACATTTAGGTCTCAGGAACATAGTAGGCATTCAGTTGGACAAATTAAGCTCTTTTTACATCATGTTCTGAAAATTGTGCATCTAAAAAACTCCAGACTTTCCTAGCTGACAATTTTAGCTGCCAGAATGCGTGGGAAGAAAACACAGTTTGTTTAGAAGTAAAGATATTTTCCACTTGCCACGGAAGGAATCCAGATTTTGAGTAAGTATTGAATTGTGTGATAATGAAAATATTTAATGAAAAAAAATTTGTTGTTTGCATGGATGGATCCATGCAACTAAAATTGTTAATACAGAGATACTCCTCACTGAAAATTTTAAGGATAAGGGCCTCCCTGACATTGGGCTGGACATGCCCCTGAGTGAAGGGGATGCCCTGAATCTCCCAGTGTATCACTCTGAAGTCACAGTGATCCATGTGGTGTCCTTTGTCCCATCAAATGAAATTCAACATGGATCCTTGGCAGTAGAAAATAAACTCCTACCTCTGTGACTCATTTTGGGAAAAAGAAAAGAGGAACTGTATAATCAAATGTGCTCTTTTGGAGATTCTGGGAGCTGCAGGACAGAAACCTTGTGGGTAGCATGCTTAGGTTGGGTTGAAAACACACTGGAGTGTTTCTGTGTCCATAAGGAGCCCTCTGGGTTGGCTGCAGCCTGGCTTTGTGATCGCTGATGAGAATGCAAAGCAGTCTTGCAGGCTTGTTCCTGGAGCGTGTCTCACCTCTGTCCCCTCAACTCTGCCTAGGCCCATTCCTAAGTGTGAAAGTTCTGATTGTTATCTTGGTTACAGAATCCCATTCCTTGTCTGTTTTCTTTGCCCTTATCCTCACATTTCTTTGAATGTCCTTTCATGGGACGCCTTGATCTGCTCCCGGAGAAATGCAATTATCAGAAATCAACCTCTCTCACCCATTTCTGCCCTAAGCAGCTTTCGCCCACTGGTGAATTTCACATTGTACTGAGAAAGTCAGCAACTAATACTAATAATAATAAAATATGTTTGTATTTCTTAGATGACTTTTTCCACTGGGGACTCGCTCGTGAGAGCTAGGTGCTGAGCAGAGTGAGTGTGTATATGAGCTGGAAATGGAGAGCAAGTAAGAGACCTGGCCAGCTGAAGCTTTTCCTTGACAGCTAATTTACATGTTTTGGTATCAAGGGGTCTGTGCCAGTAATTGGCATGCAGATTGTGTCTGATGGGCCTGTTATACTGAATAAAGGAATCTGCTAGTTAGAATAAGCCAACCCCAGGCTGATGGATGGGGCATAAGGAGGTCATTGCAAAAGAGAAATTGTGTGTGTGTGTGTGTCCCTGTTCGTGTGTGTGTTTCACAAGAATTTCTACCCCCTCCCCTCTCCCTCTTTATCCAGCAAACTCTAATCTTTCATATTGCATTGAGACAAATGTTGCTCCATTTCTCTCCCTCTCTCTGTTTTTCCCTTGAAGGGATATTTGATGGAACCCACTCCAGGTTTTAATAAAGTGCGGGGGCAAAGGAGAAATTAAAGCAGTGTCATGGTTTGTTAGCAGCCCAGGATCTTCCAGGATGGGCCCAGGCTACAAATTACACTCTGGAATTAATTGGCAGAAGGTAGTTCTCCTGTCCATCATTCTTAATCTAAAGGTGTGGGTGGAAGCAGCTGTGGGACATCAACAGGAAAATGTGTGCTCTTATCTATTTCCCCTTTGCTTTGTCTAAGTTACTGGTGTGATTAGGTAGCTGTTTTCTGGACCCTCACCCCATGCCTCGATTAGGTAGGAGTTGTGCTATTTGTTGTTACCTCTTGGGTTAGCTGGGTGATTCCAGGCATCCTCCTAAGCAGGGTGCTTTCAGTCCGGGTACCTGCTATGGGTCATCAGGGTCCATATCTGGGCTTCCCATAGCCCTGGGAGACTGAAAGACCATATAGCTTCCTTTTCTAAAGCTCTATAAAAACCAAAAACACTACAGAGTTAACTCTTATTAACACAATATATGTTTGTTAGATAGACTACTATGTTTGGGGTAAGATTTAAAGAAATGTAAAAACATAGGAAGAATCAGCTTCTATTTACCCATCCCTGGTTCCTCCTCCCAGATGGGAATAGATGATATTGACTCTTGCTTGCCTTGTCTGGGACATGCATTTAGACAACTAGGGAAGTTTCATGCTCTCAACCAGCAGTTAGCTTCCCCTAAGAGCCTGGTTCCCCACCTCTATGCTCTGTAGGCCTGAGTCTGTCATTCCAGGCACAAAAGGGAAGAATTCCTGTATGTCGAGCCCAGAAATCCTTAGGATGAACCTTTCCCAACTAGAAAGGAGGAATTTTCATCTGTCTAGCTCCTCCTATCTGAATACAAAACTTGAATTTATCAAGTTTGTTGAATACATTTTTAAACTCCTATTTACAGTATTTATGGTCCTCCTTACTGTTTGGGGGTCTTATATCTAACAGGACTTCTGACAATGTGTGTGAGGCTTTTAAGAAGACTGTAAAAACATATTCAAGCAGAACATTATATTTTTAAAAAAGAAATAGTTGAGTCCCTCTTAGAAAATTTTTTTGCTTTCTCATTTTTCATTAGAAAAATTCAGTTGTGTCACTGAGCAGACATCAGCAAGGGTTCTCAAACCCTTCCTTTGTCTCCTGAACTGATACAGTAGGGTCCCATTGGGTTATCTTTTCCGGCCATGTCTTCCCCCAAGGCTGCCTTAACAGGTGAATGCACAAGGGTTAGAGGGTCAAACCATCTTTGACTCAGCCCTACCCTTTTGCTTGACTCTGCAAGCAAATATATATATATATATATACATACATATATATATCTTGCTAACCCCTAAGGGTGGGCCAGTGTCTCCCAATCCTTTTTTTACCTCCAACAGCCTGTAGAAAAGTGTTCTGTCCACAAGTGGTACCGGAGGGAAAGTGGAATGAGGAGGGAGGTAGAGGAAGAACAATGACGGGAGGCTAAGGAACAGGAGGGAGGGAGGGAGGTGAGCATGAAGAGAAAGGAATGGAAGAGGGAGAAGAAGCCCAGAGATGAGAGCGGAGGGGAGGGAGCTGGAGGGCCACCGTCCAAACCCCATTCTGTCAGGGAGCTTCCACGGTTCCAGGGCATTGCTGCTGCGCCACCTACAGGACTGGTGGTCAAACAGAGGCAGGAAATGTCTCCGCCCATATTTCTTTGAACTCTGCACAGCCCCTACCTAATGCCTTCCCCCGGCGAGGAGAGACCTCCATCCCTTCTGCCAAGTGTACCAGAGGGTCTTTTATTGGCCGCTGATACAGGTGGTACTCTGTGTTTCTCTCAGACACATCAGTGTGTGTGAGTTTTTGCTTCACAGAGGATTTTTTGGTGGCCGGAGAGGGTAAAAAGGAAGAGGAGGAAGTGAGGTGGGTGGTATGGTGTCTGCTTGAGGTTCAGCTTGGTGGGCTGAGTCCCTGGAGGACCCAGAGGTCCCTGCCAGCACCCAGGTTTCTCAGGTTGCCCAGGCCTGGGAGTGGGGTGTTCTAGGAGTTGATAGGGCCACTTGGTGAGACTCTGGGTGCTGGCAGAGCTGCTTTGGGACCCAGGTGATGAGGTGAAGCACAGAGCTGGGGAGACCACTTCCCCACTTCTGCATAGGGTCTAGCACCGTGAGGGCACCTGAGGTCGGTGGCTTTGGGAGCATCCATCACAGCACACGTGGCACAGATGGAGGCATCCCCCCATGGGCTGGTGGAGTTGAGGCTCCTGCAAGAAGCTTTAAGGGCGGGGGATACGGACAAATAAGATGTGGGGTCCAGAGGAAGGGAGGGCTGATGCCTGGTGACAGCTGCACAGATCAGCTGTGCATACATGGCAGGCTCCACTTTGAGGACTTCCAGAAATAACGGTGTGTTCCAGGTCTGTCTGGGAGTCCTGCTACTTTGTAAGAGGGACTATTAAGCCCACACTCGAGGTCAAAGTTGACTTTCTAAGTTCTAAATTTCTAATTTGGACCACCTTCCCAAATGAAAGAGAAAAGAAAAGAAAAGGAAAGGAAAGAAAAGGCTGCAGCTATTGGGAGCAGGCCCCAATAGCTGCAGGTATGGGTTTCCTTCTAACGAGGCGCCTTCCAGCAGGGCTGCTGTGGGCACTGCCTCTCTCTGCTCCTCTGGAGGATGGACTGTCTCCATTTTATACCCCAGCCTTGCCTCTGGACAGGGAGCCTCCTTCTTAAAACTCCCTTCCCCTTGTGTTCTCGGAACATTAAAAACCTTACACGAAGCTCTTGAGGGTTCAGGTGGGCCTCATTTTATGCTCTGTTGATATTTCTTCCTGCTCCTCTTCATTCTTCTGCCTGCCATGAGTTTTGGCAACTCTGGACAAGGCCAAGGCCAACCAATGAGAATTAGAGAAACCTTTGTGTAACCTTTGTGCAAATGATAAAAAAGTGCCCTTTCCTTGGGAGACTAGCCCCATGCAGGGTGCATAGTGCGCTGACCGAATCACAGGCTGAATTTGAGCCCCCACTCACCTCCTTGTCCAGGTGCCCTGTACAGAACATACTAGAAAGGGGGCTGGCCTCTTTCACCTTCTCACTTGTCAAGGGTGCTACCATCATCGTGTGATCACATGCTTCATTTTTAGTATTGTTTTCTTATTGCCTACTTTGAGTTTTGTTGATTTCTACCAAAAATTATCTTCGTGTTCTCCTTAAGCATGTATGCACTCTTAAAGTGTTGCTCCCTGAGGATTTGAGTTTGTTACTGTGTTAGCTGTGTGGCCAGTCAGGTTTTAATTGAGAAAACAAAGTCATTTTAGTTATTGTGACAGAGGGATTTTAATGTAGGAAATTGTTTAAGCAGGTGGTAGAGTTGCTGAGAAGACAAACAGTGGATGGATAAAACAACCCAGAAATTAGCAGTAGCAGGGGGCTGCTCCCTCCCTGCATGGGAGAGATGAAGCAAGAAGGTAGTGGTACCACGGCAGCAAAAGCCAACAAGCCAAAGATGGGAGCATGGAAAGATAGACACTCTTGGTTCCTCGATGGCCTCATTATGCTGTCAAACCAACCCTAGGATCACCCTCTTCTCATTTTCTTGTTAGCAAGTAATGAATGCCTGTATTTGTTTGAATCTGTTAGATTTTCTGTTATTCATAGCTGAATACATCTGATGTAATATTCATCCAATTCAAAATAATCTATGTTAATAATTGCATTACATTAAATGCAATAACTGCATTTATATTCAATGAGCCCTTTGAAGCAATAGCTGCCTGGGTGAGGCCACAGTGACCTCCAGGCCTGGCCTGTGGGTGCAGTTGCCCCTCCAGGCCCGCAGGGGCAAATTGGAGGTGCCAGTCAGTGATGGAAGCAGAGCTGTGGGTGAAGCACGCTGGGATTCAGTTCCAGGGTCTCCCACCAGTCACCACTATTGTGTGGTTCATTCAACGAGCTCAGCCTCCGCGCACCTGCCAGGGGTCCTGGAGGAAGTAATTTCCATTTCCTAGGGCAAGCAAAGATGCAGGGCTTCCTGATTGTCCCACACAATATAAATGTACATTTATAGTATTTATCCTGGAAGCTACCCTGAGCCTGGAACTCAACAATGCACTCAAAGATTTTCTCACCTTTCTGCTGGGTTCTGTGATCTCAGGGCCGTGAGTTAATGGAAAAAAAAAAAAAAAAGATTCCTTGAGGCAAGGCCTCTTTTTCTGTCCCTTTACTGTTGATTTTCAGTCTGAGGTGAGTTTTGCTTGTTTATCGTGAGCGGCAGTGGGAAAGTGTAACTAGGAGTTGTCTAACAGTGGGTTAATTTTGCCCACCTGGTGGGCTCAGTTTTGTGGCACACAATCTAGGCTCAAACACTCCACATGCTGGTGGAAATTGGTCTTACAGCAACCAGGGAGTAAACACTTTTGGACAGGTTTTGTCTTTTCCTTCACATTTTGTGTGTTATAGAACTTTTTATATTTTGTGTTACAATCATTTTGCAACCACTTATACATCTTACTATTACACAGCACAAAAGTTCTCAAGTTGATATAATTTTTCTTCTTCTTCTTCTTCATCATCATCATCATCATCATCATCATTGCAAAATGTGTATAGGGTTTACTGTCTGCGAGGCACTGATCTAAGCACTTTACAAAACCTAACTCATTTTAATCCTCATGACAACCCTATAAGGTGTTAGGGGTCGGATTGTGTCTTCAGTTCTATCCCAATACCCCAGAATGTGCCCTTATTAGGAGATAGGGTCTTTATGGAGATAATCAAGTTAATTGAGGTCAGTAGGGTGGGCACTAATCCAGTATGACTGGTGTCCTGATGAAAAGGGAAAATTTGGACACACAGATACACATACAGGGAAGACTGCCAACACACAGGGAGAAGATGACCATCTACAAGCAAGGAGAGAAGCCTCAGAAGGAACCAGCCTTGCCAACATCTTGATTTCAGACTTCCAGCCTCCAGAACTCTAAGATAGGTTTCTGTTGTTTAAACTACCCAACCTGTGGTACATTGTTCTGTGTCCAGGACCCCCCCACAGGTACCAAAATCTGCTGAATGCTCAAGACCCTTGTATAAAATGATGTAGTGCTGTTGGATTCAGGACCAGCGGACATGGAGAGCCCACTCTAGTAAGTATACTATTATTATCTAATGATACTATTATTATCCTCATTTTCAGATGAGGAAGCCGAGGCACAGAAAGGATGGGAAACTTACCTAAGTTCATAAAACTAAGTGGAAGGTTGGATGCCAAGCCCTTCGGGAGGGAGTGGGAGTGGTTCTAGCTTCGCAGGCACCAAAATGTGCTGAAAGTTGTCGAGTGGGGTGGGTGTCGTTGGTCCTGGTGGCCAGGGTTTCATTTACCACAGGATTTCCCTCTTCCCCAAATCTTTCATTTATGTGTCAGTGACACATAAATCTTTCATTTATGTGTCAGTTTGTGTGGAAGTGGATCTGATGGTTGCGTAACGGAGAAATGAGGCTATTTTTATGAACATTTCACCGGGGCCCAGGACCCAGCTGTTTGCTGGGCTGTCAGAAGGTTGCGGGCTCTGCTGGCTCTGGAGACGTTCAGGTGCTTCGAGTTACTGCTGCAAGATGCTTCTGAGTTACCGGTGCAGGATGACAGTTTCCTTGCCTCTTGAGAGACACCATGAGGGGTGATCTGTGCTTCAGAGCACCACCAAGGATCAGGGCGAGGTGCAACTTCACGTACAATCGCTTCATCTAGCTTCCTCCTCTTCCCTATCCTGCTTGTCTGACTTACTGAACTCCCCTGGGAGCACTTCCCTAATCAATCACTTGTACACTCCCTCTCATCTCAGGATCTGCTTCTGGGCAACCGGACTTAAGACACACACTAGCTTGTCACACACTCTGATGAGATGCAGGGCCATTGGTCTGAGACCGCTTCACCATGTGTGTGTCCTCAGGTGTGTGTGTGCACACACATGTGCACATTCATGTGGAAGGGAGTATGAAAACAGGCATGGTGGTGTGTAAGCATGTAAGCGTACAGGTATGTTGCTTGAGAAAGAGTACGTGCATATTCTGGGGGACAAGTGTGTTTGCCTGTATTTGTACGTGTGTCCAAATAGGTGTGTGTGTGTTTCTGTTTGTGAATGTGGATGTAGGTGAAAAATGCGTGTGTACTAATCTGTGTGCATACAAGAAGTGGTGGGTGTGTGTACATGGGTACGCACGCTTGTGTCTAGCTCTCCTACTAGGGGGTCAAGGGCCCACTCAGTGAGGTGGCCCACTGGGCAGAGACTATTCGCCCCTCCAGGGGTCTTTGTATGTCCTTGGCCAGGATGTGAGGAAGACCAAGGTCAGCCTTGGTGTCAGCTGCAATTCTGTGCACCTGAGGGAGAGGCGGATCTCAGGGAAGATCTCCCAAATTGTCTGTGATAAGATGGATAAACTGAGGTCCTGGGGAGTATTCCTATGCCCTCCACATACTTAGCAGCTCCCAGGTGGCTGCTGCAGAGATCTGGTTCTGCTGGCATATCCAGTGGGATGGGGTGGGGGTGACAGGCTGTCTCTCTTGCTTATCAGCTCCTTTGGCTGACTGGATGTCAATTTGTATGTTATAGGATGGCAAAGCCCCCCAACCCAGGGTGCAGGTTGGGGGCAAAACTAACATTTTCTTAGCACCCCTCTAGTAGGTAATACTTTCCCCATTTTGCAAATGAGGAAACTGAGTCAGGAGAGGTAAAGTGAGTTGCTCAAGGTCATACAGGGATATAGTGATAGAATTGGGGTTCAAACTCCAATCTGTGCTCCTAGTGGCTAGATTGTTTCAGGGTCTGGGGCTGCTGGGCTAGAGGCAGTAATAGCAGCAGAGGCAGAGCCCCAAATGTGGGGTCGCAACTGGCCAGGCCAAGGGGCACCTGCCAAGCCCAGTCCAGATCCTCTTTCTTCAGTGTGAGGAGATCACCAGGCCTGATGTTGCTCCTGGCATGAGCGGCTCTGGCAATCTCCTGGGAATAAACACTGGAGGTAGAGAAAATAGAAATGTCTCTCATAAACAAGAAATATTTTTCAGGGACTGAACAGTTTAAATTCACATTTTAAAATAATTTATTTGCAAAGGTGCAGTCCTGCTAAAATACAAACCAAATTTTCATTAGTGAATAGAATACTTAACATCCAAAGCCCTGACCAGTTCCGGGCTGTCTGAAGAAAAAGCGGTAAGAAATTGCTTTATCTCTGTCTGCATTACTAAAAGGGTCACCTTAGAGGCCCTTCCAAAGGAAAAGGAAGGCCAGCCTGAGGACCAATTCCCGCTTAAATTCTAGGATGCAAAATTCAATCAGGTACCAAAATGACAGTTTCCCAGCTTCAAAAATTAAACCTCACCTGTAGCAATGGGAAGAGGCTGTTGGCAGCTTTAAAATATTTTCTCCGCTACAAGTTGTTTACTTGACAGCTGGTGCCCCACCTTCAAGCAAGATTGCTTATGGCCCTTAATAAATATTTGGCAATTTGGTTAAAAACCAGAACTTCTAAACCTGCCTTTGGCCTTAATATGGCAGTGTTTGAAAGCTGATTCCTCAAATAATGGGAGGTTGAGGATGAAGACTCCACCTCTTGGCGGCCCCTGCCCTGAGTACCAGAATTGACGATGCAGAATACCATGTGCTAAGCTTTTGGACTTCTGCTGAGAGTCAGGGTGTGAATACTTCAAAGAAAATATCTTATTAAATTTCCATGCAATTAAAAAGTTTTTTTCTAATTAGACTTTTTATTTTGAGATAATTATAGATGCACATGCATGTGTAAGAAATAATACAGAGACATGCATTAAAATTTGTGTTTGTGTGTGTGCGCATTTTCTTCCGCTCGTGATGCTTATGAACACCCTTCTACTTGCTCTGTCTGGTTAGTAAGGAATCCTGCAGGAGGGTGAGGCCTATGGTAGAGTAGCATCCTGAACTCTGAGTTGGTCCATACCAACCCACCACACAGAACTAAAAGACTGTGTGTTCTTATCCTCTGTTAGTGTTATAAGGGAAGAATTTAGCCACGTATGTCAGAAGTCCAGGCAGTAATGAAATTTACCTCAGGTTTGCACCTTGCAAATGACCATGAAACAAACCATAAAAAAATCAAAAGAGGATGAAATAGCATATTTATTTCTACAATGGAAGAGAAATATATTTGCGATATTTAAAGCAATAGAAGATATCATCAGAAACAAGGTGAATCGAATCAATTATAAAATAATTTCAACTTTTTGGTAGAGAAAAAATACTAAATGAAATGAAAAAATTAGAAAATTATTTTAATTATTATGAATAAGTCTTAAGGTCCAAAATAGATACAGAATTATGCAAATTTATGGTTAAGACCTACACTCTATTTGAGGATTTATCAAAAGATATGAAGATATTGTTTACATATAAAGAATGACAGGTAACATCTTTAATTAATATCACCCTTACAATTTATAATGTCGCCACATCATCATAGGGAATAGATTTTCTCTAACAAAAATGTCTTGTTTTTGTTTCTTACAGATAGTAAACTAACATGAAAAAATGTTCAGCCTGAGTAATAACTAAAGAAATACAGATTTGAACAGCTAAGGAATGCCAACATTAAAGTAATAAAAATAAATAAGATAGAGAAAACCTGTTAAGTTAGTTTCTGCATGGAAAACCCACACACAGTTGGCTACTCTGTAATTTGTTCCTATTATTCTCAAGTGCAAGTTGGCAATTTATAATAAGAACTATGAAGCATTCATATCCTTTGACTTGGTAATCCCACTTTTGGGAAAATACCCTAAGGTAATAATCCAAATGGAAAAAAGCTATTTTTATGAAGATATTTATGGCAGCATGTTCATAATAGGGGAAAATAGAAAGTGACCCAAATGCCCAGTGAGTGGGAATGGTTAAGAGAACCATGGTGTATCAGAATTCCCTGTGACCACTGAAACTGAAAAGTATGTGAGCTGTGGAAATGTGCACACATCACAAAGCTAAGTGCAAGCAAAGCAGAATGCAAAATAGAATAGCCACTCTTATAGCTTCACATAAATGGTGTCTGTGTTCTGATGAGTCTGGGAAAAAATGTAGGTAGATGTAAACAGCTGGAAGTTTTCAATTCCTGGGGTATTTTTCCTATAAAATTATTTATTTAAGTATTTGTCAAACATCTACTATTTGACAAAACAATGAGATGGTAGTTAAAACTTCATTATATGGGTAATCCATACAGTCAGTTCTTTTCTAACATGTAAGGTGTTTATAGCTTCCTTTGGAGAGCTGACCTCTATTTCTGTACTATGACTATTGCTGGGGTTGGATGATCACCTGGGGCCTGCTGCCTACCCAGGAAGCCATTACGAGGATGCTGCAAGTCTCTGTGGACGGCCTGGAGGAAGGGGAGTCCCTCTTCCCTCCCTGTTCCAGATACAGTCTTCTTACTTTTCCCTGAAGTTAATACATCCTCTGAACCTTGAGGAAGATTTAAGTAATGCTCTGCTCCAGGGTTCAAAGAAAGGACCTAAAGCATAGAGTGAGAGCAGCATTGGGTGGGTGAGGATCTGACCCTTCGCCCACAGTCTAGCAATCTTTTTGCATTGTGTGTACCTTATCAGGTATGACTCTTAGGTAACTTGACTGCAAATTCTAGAAAATCCTGCCTCAGTTCACTCAAAAAACATGAAAAAAAAATATCCCTTATAACAAGAAGCCCAGGGGTAGGACAGCTCCAGACTAGTTAATTCCCCAGCTCCAAGATCTTTCCATTTTTCCATTCTGCCAGTTGCAGAATGTCAGCTTTGTCCTCTGCCACCTCTGCTTGTGGTTCCAGCACAGTTGCTGTGGCCCTAGTCCACAAATATAACACCTAATATCAGCACGGTCTTTTTCTCTCTGAAACCTTTACCAAAATCTGCCCCCTGCCCCCACCCCTCCCATCTCCAGCACTTCTTTCATTTCTCGTTGGCCAGAATTGCATTCCATATCATGCTTAAACCAGTTGCTGTCAAGAGGAACGAAACCACAATGATCTGCTAAGGTTAGACCTAGCAGGACTTGTCCCTGTAGCTGGGGATTGGGTTTCACTTCCTCTGACACTTCCTGGCTCCCAAGGTCCTCCCCTCCTGGTCCTCTGGCTAGGAAACTGGGTCTTTAGTTTCTCCACTCTGCCATCTACTTTCTTCATCTGTGTCTGCATCCAGAGCCATGATGAGATGAGTGAGTATGTAGAGAAAATATAGCAATGTGGATTATCTCCACATTATGGAAACCCCAGTTTCTCTGGTCAGAGAAGGGTTCCCCTCTCTTGGAGTTTTAGGAGTCTACCCAGGTACTGCAGGAATTGCCAAGAACTTGCCTGGGAGCAGTGAGAGGATGGAAAAAACAACCAACCAAGCCACCCAGGGGAATTCTTTCACTCTCTCAGACCGGTAGGGACTTTCTTTCCAATGTCTCAGATCAGAGATAGATGGTTTTTCTTGGAGTTCTTTCTGTCCTCATTTGGTGCACAATTCCAGGCTTCAGACTGCCTTCGAATCTAGGCTCAGAGATACTGAAGAATAAAACCTGGAAACTCACCATTTCTTTGGGTGGTTCTTTGAGTTCTGGTTTCCTTTCCCAATCTACTTGTCAACATTTACTTTTCAGAGTCCTCAGAGGATTGCTCCATGCATTCTGTCCGGGATTTTTAATTGTGTTCAATGGGAGAGAGAAGTTGGAGGGTGCTTACTCTATCTTGACTGAAATTGGAAATTTATCTTTTTTCAATTTCCAATATTTGGAAGTTACCAGTTTATGAGAAGGAATAGTCTTTCAAAATTTAAAGAGTGTAGAAGTGATGATGATATTTTGGACATGATGTCAAAGAAGAGGCAAGAAACAATATCTCTTTAAAGTTTGCATTAATAGTACAGGAGACCAAAGTGGGAATTCATGGAAAGGAAGAGTGGTCTGAAATTGGAGCCATGGACTTTTAGAGAAAGGATTTTGCTATTTTAAATGTCTCAAGAGCCACTGGTAACAAACGCAGGTAAGATCCTCTTCCTAGGCCTGCTTTAATGATTTGGCAAGATTAAAGATAATGTGCACATATATAAATATTTCTAAGCGTGTGAACAGTATATTCTTTTATCACAGACTTTCTTCACATATATCATATTAGCTAAGACCATTTTGGTTGCAGGTGACAGGAACTTATCTTGAGCAGACTTGTGCAAAAGAAGGAAATTACTGGTTCATGGACATCAATGAAGAATGAACTATCATGCTGTGAAAAGGGAGGGGTGACAGCAGCAATCTGATCCATGGTCTCGAGCATGGCCAGTGCTCCTTGTCTGCTGCTCTCTGCAGATGGGCTTTCTCCACATGGTGAGAAACAGCTTATGAGAGCACTTGCGTTTTTTCCTTTAAGTCTACACAAAGGTAGAAAGTTCTGAAGAATGTCTCTGATTGGTCCAGACAGTATTGGACGCCCACCACTAGCTCAGTCAGCTGTGGCAGGGGTTGGAAGGAAGATCCATGGAGGAAAGTGGCGGCAATTGAGGAAAATGCACGGATGAAGTGGGGGGTAGCAGCAGTCACCTGAAGGGAAGGGTTTTGGTCAAAACCAATACAACAGTCAGCATAAAAGGGAACCTCGTTCTCACCCAGGCTAAGATATTATAGCCTTTTAATCACATGGTTCTACTATTAAGTTCTATTTTTCTTTTCCAGAATCCAAATTTACCTGTATCCTCTGGCCTTCCTTTCCCCCAATCCTCCTTCATTACAAAATAATCCTGTTTTGGATATGTTCTATAATTTTTTCCCCTCTCTTCTCAAGTTTCTTTCAGTTGGTTGCTTCTTCCTCTCAATCAACCACCAACTCTCCCTCTTTCTTCTTGTTTCTCTCCCTTTGCTCTGTGGACCTTCTGTATCTATAAGCAAACTGAAAATAGCCATTCTGACAAAAATTCTGGTCCCTAGTTCATAGGGAAAATGAGGAGAAAGAGAATGAATATTGATCCAGCATTCACTGAATCCCAGGTCCCCAGGTTGCCTATGTAGCTCAGTGATAAATGACCCAGCCCCTCTCATCCAGGAGATGATGGTCGGGAGGAGGTGAGAGGCAAGCAGGCAGACAGTCATAGTGTAGGTTAGGCTAATGGTGAAGGAAATCTAGGGTCCTGGGGACAATTGGATTGACTCCTGATCTAGATTTCCAAAGGAAAAGTTAATGCTTGTAGAAGCTAAGTAATTTCTCCTAGCTTCCTAACATACCCGGGAAGCGTTAGAAATAGGAATCATCTTTGGTCTGTGGGGCCAAATCCCATATTTTCTCCACTACACCACTCTGCCTCTGGAGGGGAACTTGCGTGAACGAGAGCTCAAATCAGGCTTGATTCCTCATCACAGCTGCCTTGGAGGTTCTATCTTCCCTTTCTCTAGGCTCATGCTGCCATGTGGTATGACTTAAAAGATGAGATGAACCTCTACGTCCCTTGTCACCTCTTCGGGATTTGCCATTGATTGGATAACGCATTCCTACAGAGAAATAGGAGGGAGAGAGCATCACAGGTCATTAATCCCAACACTCTGCATTCAATTAGGGCTGTCTCAAATAAGGTATCTACAAAACAGTGTGTTAGGGACACACAAACCTCAGGACATAAGCTTGGCAGGCTAAGAGGAAAGACTTAAAGACAATGACACCAGGGTCCCCAGACAAACAGCTCAGCCAGATCACTCAGTTGTGAAGATGATGGTTCATGAACTCTCCCACACACTTGGGACTTCCAGTCACCTTTTTAAAGTTATGCTCTTAGGAGTAGATATTTAGGATAACAATACTACGAAGAAATCTTACATGTAAGAGAGAGACATAAACAAATAGTTATAAGCATTTCTGAGTAAATAGTCTGCAGGAGGATAAAGTGAAAAACAACTACCATTAATATCCTCAGAGAGCTCAAAGAAGATATTTCATTTACAAAATAAGAAAAAATTACTACTGAGTAAAGAACTATTAGAAATTAAAAATATGAAAGGGTAAAATGATAAACTCAATAGAAGAGTTAGAAAAAAAATGGATGAGATCCTCAAAATGTGGAAGAAAAAGTCTAGTGATAGAAAATAAGAGGGACAATGGGAGAAAGTTAGAGAGGTGTTTGCCACCATCCGAATAATGGACGTCCCTGAAAGAGGACAACAAATCCACCCACAGTCCATTCAGGGACAACAAAAAAGAATACGTCATTATGACAACAAAAAAGAATACGTCATTAAAAAACAACTCAAGAGAATTTTGAAAAATTAAAACCATGTGTATCCAAATTGAGAGGTCCCACTGTGTGTCAAACACAATGAGAGAAAATCAGCTGACTCTAAGACATATCAAGAAATTTTGGAACACTGGGGATGAAGTAGAGTTTAAAAGCCTTCAGAAGGAAAAGCCAAGTTATATAGTGAGGATCAGGAATCAAATAGTATTGGACTTCTAAACACTGGGAGCTAGCATAGGACGAAAGAGTAACAACATCAGAATATTCGGATGGAGTGACTCTGATGCCCAGTTGTATCAGTCAGAGTTTGCCAGAGAAACAGAACCAATAAGCTACATATATTCTATGGGATATATAAATGTATAATGGCATATATTTATATAAATATATGAAATAAATTTTTTCAAGGAATTGGTTCATGTGAGTGGGGGAGCTGGTGAGTCTGAAATCTGTAGGGCAGGCTGGAGATGCAGGCAGGAATGAATGTTGCAGTCTTGAGGCAGAATTTCTTTTTCTTTAGGAAACCTCAGTTTTTACCCTTAATTTCTTTCAACTCATTGGTTGAGGCCTACCCACATTATTGAGGGTAATTTCTTTTACTTAAAATCAACTGATTGTAGATGTTAACCACATCTATAAAATCCTTTCACAGTAATGTCTAGATTAGTGTTTGATTAAGTAACTGTGTACTGTGACCTAGCCAAGTTGACATATAAAGCTAACCATCACACCAGCCAAACTATCAATTAAGGATGCCAGGAGAATAAGACATTTTCAGGCAAAGTCTTAATATGTTTATATTCCATACATTCTTTCTCAGGAAGCTACTGAAGGATGTGCTCCAACAAACCAAGGGATTAAACCAAGCAAAAGGAATACATGTGTCTTATGTTGGGCTCCCTTGAAGACTCTGAGACATGGATTCTTGTGCAAGTGATTTACTAAGGAGACCTCTAAGGAAGTAGAGGAAGCAGGACAAGGAAATAGAGAAAGCCAAACAAGGGGTGATTCCAGGCAGAGTTCAGTCTGATCCTCCAGGAAAATGCTGGAGGGTAAGTTACTTTAGAGTTGTCCCAACCTGAGACAAAGGAGCTGGCTTGCACGCTCCGACACTAGTCCATTAGTTAAGAGTTGCTCTGGGGGATGGCAGGTGGGGGATGAAAATTCCAAGGCCCTTGGATCTTCAGCTTCAGGCAAATAGCCTTCAGCTGCCCAAGGACAGTCCTCCTAAGAAGAGCTGCAAGCACTAGCTGTTGGAAACAAAAACACACTGAAGCCAGGAAGCATGTGTGTGTGTATTTGTACATGAAAAATGGTGAAATGGTGAAACAGGGACATGGGAAACACAGACTCCAACTTAGGAGAGAAACAAAGGAATCTCCAGGATAATGGTCAAGGGAAACCCCAAGATGGCAGACATGTAAGCCATTCAGATTGCTGGAGTGGATCTGAAGCCTGGGAGAGAGCTATTCAAAAAGATACAAGTGATAAAATGCCTAATGAGTTTGAACATATTGAGAAGACATTTACATATATGAGGAAGAGTTCACACCTAGATTAATGATAAGAATATAGAAAACTTAACAAATGAAATACCAAAACAATCATAAACTCCAGGGAAAACAAAATCTATTAGAAATTAATAATAGTTCATAAGCCTCATGACTTAGTTGTGAATAACATTTACATGATCATAATAATATAAATGCTGAATGTATTGAATTTAACTAGAATTATAAATCAACTTCATTGGGAGAATGGGGACAAGAAGAAGGTGTGTGTGGTAGGGTTAGAGACAGTGGCAAAAAAGTCTCATCTTCCATACTGGGAAGCCAGTGGATAGTGCAACTGAAAAATCAAGAAGTAGCAGGATCAGCATGTTACTTAGACATAGGGAGGAAAACATCTAGAACAATCTTCTAAAAGTTGAATGTGTTTCCTCTGCGTGGTGAGTAATGGGGGTGGAATGGGGCAGTGTGTGCAATTGCTATTTTTTCATACAAGTCTTGTACAATGATTTGATTCTTGAAACTGTGTGCATGTGAAACTTTTCTTAAAAATAAAAGAGTGAATTAAAAAAGGAGTAAATCCCTACAGGCAGAGATGACAGAGATGTGGGAAATGATGAGAAATAGGAGTCTGATTCAGATACATTTCAGATAGTTTGCGTCCTCCCCACTCCCAAGCAGGGCCCCAATAGATAACAGTGCCAGCGGGGAGACTTTGATCTGTAGACTTGGGGAAAAAAAGCATCTTAGAACCTTGAAAACTTAAATGCATGGAACCATGAAAGTTTGGAATCTTATATTCATAGAATCTCATTTTAATTCATCCTCTAAAACTCAGCTCAGCTCTCGCCTCCTCCAGGAACCCTTTACTGAGTGATCCCTTTCCCACAGCCCCAAGATCCCTGCCTTTCCTGCTACCCCAGCACTCATCAGCCTGTAGAATCAGGTTGTTTACTGGCCGCCCTCCTACACTGATGGCAGAACATGGATCCTTAATCATTTCCAGGTAAACTCGGTCATTTCTACTTTGAACACAATTGTCCAGGATTCCTGCCCCAGCTCCCACTCTCTCCCTGGAGTGATACCCAGTCCAGGGAGCTGGAGACGCCTCAGCATCATGGACAGCTCCTGGTCTCTGGTCATGGCAAGAGGCCATGCTGGCATCTGGGATGTGTCACTTACCCCTCTGGTTTGGTTTTTGGCATCCTGAACCACTGACACCTCCTGAGGTGTCCATGTCATTGGTCTGTGTCTTCCTGGTCTTGCCCACAAGGCCCCTCCTTGTCTGCTGTCCCTCCTCAGCCATATCCTTGAGCCCCTTGGATGAAACTCCTGAGTTTCCTACAGTATGAGGGAGACTCAGGGGAGGCTCTGCCAGGTCCTATTTGCTCAGATGTGTCTTGCCAGCATTTTACCCCATTGTGTCTTCTTTTTTTTTTTAATTTTAATTTTATATTGGAGTATAGTTGATTTACAATGTTGTATTAGTTTCAGGTGTCAGTACAGTGATTCAGTTATACATATACATATATCTATTCTTTTTCAAATTCTTTTCCCATTTAGGTTATTACAAAATATTGGGTAGAGTTCCCTGTTACCATGTTGTGTCTTTACCGTACTGGGGCTGTGAAACTCTCAAGGACCTCACTTACCCTGCTGGGCCTTGCCTGGGAGTGACACGCATTCCCTTCTCCCACAGATCCCTGAACTTATCTGTACTAGTTTTCTGTTGCTGCAAAACAATACTACCACACATATAGAGACTTAAAACAAGACGCTTGTATTATCTCATGGTTTCTGTGGGTTGGGAGTCTGGCCACGGCCTAGCTGGGTTCCTTGCAAGGCCATAGTCAAGGCGCTGCCAGGGCTGAGTTCTTCCCTGAAGCCCAGTTGGGGAAAGATCTGCTCCAGGCTTGCATGGCGGTTGGCAGCATTCGTTCCTCAGCCACGGGCTGAGGGCCTCAGTTTCTCACTGCTGTTGGTTGGAGGATGCTCTCAGCTCCTTGGCATGTGGTCCTCGCCACGGGGATGTTCCCAGCATGGCAGCTGGCTTCTCACGGTCAGCAAAGGAGGGTGTCTCCTTGCAAGGCAGGCACTAAAACTGTATGTAGTGTAATCATGTACCCATGGTTGCAGACATCCTGTCACCTTTGCCATATCTGTTGGTCGGAAGCAAGTCACAGGTTCTGCCCACACTCAAGGGGAGGGAATTTGCAAGGGCATGAGTACCAGGAGGTAGAGATAGATGGATCAGGGAGGGCCAGCTCAGAGTCTGCCCCCTGCAGGGTCTAGCTCCTGGGTCTAGAACACCCACCTGGGGGGTGCAGGACCCCCTACTCCTGAATTAATCTCTGACTCCCCCTCTACCTCTCTGTCTCTTTCTGCCCTGTGGAGACTTGGGTGGGGGAGCTGACCCAACTCAGGTGTGTCTTCTGAATTCTACTTTTACAGAATGTTGCCTTTGTGTACTCAGAAGCCAGGATTTTGAGATCTCAAGCAGTTTGCTGTCACAAGTTCCAAAATTCTATTTTATTCTCAAAAGCTGAAAACTCACTTCTTTGTTCTTTGCTTTTTATGCCCTTCCTTTTCAATGTAATAAACCCAAAGTACCCTAACTGCTGCCCCAAAAGTGCAGAAAAATGATGGGCAAGAGTGAATGGTGGGGAATCCCATCCCTGTGCCCTGCTACCATATGTGCGAGTTGCAGGAATGAAAGCAACACAATGTCAGGGACCTGGATGTGAACCCTGGCTCTACTGCTTACTCGATTTGTGGCCTTGGGCAAGTCACTTATTTTCTATGAACCTCAGTTTCCTCCCCTATAAAATAAGGATAATGATACCTATTCTTATCATGTTCTGAGGATTATTTGGAATAAAGTTGGTAAAAACTCCTCTGTAAACTATAAAGTACCATATACGTGTGCATACCCATTATCGTTGCACAAGTGCACAAGAGGCCACTCTGATTGTAGGCAATGCTCAATTTTGACATGGCTTCTTTGTCGTTCTGGAGACAGGGCTGCAGCCTTTAATGTAGGCTAGATGTGTAAGAGCAGATGTTGACCGCAGGCTTGTAGCTGTGACTTGGGCAAGGCCTGCTTTGTCTTGAGGTTTTACCTAATCAGTGTCACCATAACCAGAGGGTAGTATTAAGTGTGTGGATGCTCCCGGGAAATGACAGAGGTGGAGTGAATCAACAGTGTTATTCCTAAGCTGGGAGTGTGATTCCAAAATGCTGCTTGGGCAGAGTTCATTCATTCCCTGCACAATGTTCTTTCCATCACCACGGCGTTATGACCTACCGTGTCATGCAGTCGCTATGGTCCCAGGCTGTGTGAGGGAGAGTTATGTTATGCAGAGGCTTGCAGAAGTGCTTTCTTCATTCTGGACTTGCTCAAACAATATTAATTTTAATAAGTATTTATAGAGGCCGACTGCCATCAGATGGTATGGACAACATAAACAGGTTATAAAATTCCTCTAACTTTCTCCTGAACATCTCATCTTCTGCTGCCTCATAGCTCATCTTTTACTAGAAGAAAGAAATTGATACATCAAAATGCAGATCCAGCTGGAGGTCTATAAAATGAGAAAAGCAACCTGTTACCTGGGTATGAAATTTGGACCCTCCTGATTGTGGAAAGATCTTCCCCACCGGACTGTCTCATTCAGTCCATGGATGTTTTAAATTTGTCCTTCTGTAGTTGGTCTAAAGATCTCTATCTCCTGGTTGGGGCTTTCCACATCATCTGTCTTTAAAGCCAGCTGAATTGAACATGCAGTGTCTGGGCAAACTGCATTATTTATCTAACATTCTTAGCAGGGTGACTGTGTGTGTATCTCCGGCTTCACATTGACATGGGGAAAAAGAGAGGGTGATTCAGTGATCCTAAATGATGGTATTTTGGGCAAAGTGAGAACTCAGAATGTGATTGGCAAAGGGAAAGCATTAGTCCATTGGGCTCAGAGCCAGAAGCCCAGCTTAACCTGCTCTGCAGAAAAGAGATACAGGGACGGGAACCAGCGTCGGGGAGGCATCCCCTGCCTGGGGGATACAGCAAGCAGGGTTAAGCACTGCTCCAAGGCAATGAGTGTTTGCTCCCTGTGTTACTTTTCTAGGCCCACAGGTTTTAACTCTGGAGGGGCAAAGGCAGATGGATGTTGTTAACATTTTTGAGTTCTTACCTGGTGTTAGGGACTTTATGGATAGAGCTTTATTTAATCACAATAAAAATTCTGTGAAGCAAGTATAATGACCGTGGCTTTTATAGTCACAATAACCTCAAAGACTCAGATGAGAAGAAATGAAACTTTAAAAATTTCTCTAATATTGAACTCAGAGGCAAATTCCTATTCCTACTGCTAGAAGATATGTAACCTAGCCATGTTTCAAGCCCTTTTGACACAAGATACTAATTTCTTTGTCCCTTCTGTTTAAAATGTAACTGTTTCAAGGTCTGTGGCTCCCCCCCACCCCTGCTCCCCCCATACTCATATATCTTGTTCAAGGGAGCCTTCAGGACCCAGTGGCATTGGGTTGGTGGGCTTCTGGCCTGTGGTTGCCTCACTGATGAGGTATCTGCTGCAGGTGCCCCTCTTTGCCTCTTTTTCCACCTCAGTTTGTGCTTAGGCCAGGAGCAGGGGTATCTTCCTCTGTTGATTTGTCCCCACTTCTGCCCTTGCGTTGCTGCTGTCACCCTGAGCTCAGTTGCATAGAGATTCCTCTGATCTGTCTGGGCCGTCCTCCCCAGCCTCAGCGATGGGGTCCACTTGCCTTGTGCTGTGCTCACTTCCAGGCTGGCTCACAGTGTTCATTTTCAGTGAACTTCTGCTTTCCATTCATGCCCATGGACACTCCTGGGGCTCCTGCAGCCGGCCCATCACCTCCCAACATCAGCTCTGCAAGGCTGCTTGCTGGCTGACTCTCAGAGCTCTCTGGTGGGCAGGGTACAGCCCTCTCTGCTCTCAGATGCTCTCTGCCTAGCCTGAGCCTGCCCCGGGCATGAGAGGCAGGGAGCTGGGTTCCTACAAGGTGTCTCCTTCTTCTTTCTCTCAGAACTCTCTTCCTTCTCCTCCATCTTGGAGCTCTTCCATTTGCTGTGGAGTACAGGACAAATCTGCTTTCTCTGTTCGCATCCCCATTTAAAAATCTTCACGTTTCATACCCAGAAAGTGTCCTTTGACCATAAAAGATAAAGAATGCAGCACATTTGTTCCCAAAAGTAACTGTTGCTACCTCAATGGATGTCCTTCCTTCCCTTTAATTGCAGAGTGTGAGTGGGACAGTGGCTATACAGTATCATAACTAATTCTTTGAAACGTTATTTCACTATACTAATGTTATCTCCATTTCACAATGAGGAAATTGTCTCAAAGAGGTTCAGTATTTGACCAAGCTGGTACAAAACCCAGAGTTGTCTTAAAGCAGATGCTCCCCCGCACTGCGCCAATCATATTACTTCCCAGAGGAAGCCCATGTTCTTTGTCAGTTTCTGACTGGGTGCAAAGAAAGGCCTTACAAAGAAGGAATTGTTGGTCTTAAGGTGCAACAGAGATAAGAGTCATCACTGGAAGATGGGCTGTGCTAGGTGGGGTGGTAAGAACCACGTTAAGTGCACAAGCAATAGGCAGATTCTAGCAAACAGGTCCCTGTTGCTTCAGCTAAAGCAGGAAAAAGGAAGAGGGGGTAAGTAAATCCCCAAATATGCTGACTGTTCTCTGCATTCAAGGGATCAGAGAAACCAATGAGAACCCCCGAGTGGATTCTATCCAGTGAGAGGACCACAGAAACAAAGGAGCAAAAGATAAGGGCACATACTTGACTTCTGAGGGCTGATTCACCAGCAGGCAGAAACACAGTATTGGGGACACACAGGAGACATGTGAACTCCCAGCTCCCCAGAAAGAAACGTTAATTGTCAGAAATGTAATAGAGCACTCTCAACTCAAGGGTTGAATCCATACAATCACTTCTTTTCCCTGCTCAAATCTCACTGAAGAGACAGAAGGAATAAAAAGAGAATAAACCCACAAGAACAAAGATTACGAGAGAGAAGAAATCTCCAGACATTAATATTTGGAAATCCCCACACAAATGGCTGGGTCACCACCTGATCTCCTGTTGCAACCAAGCACAAAGAGCTTCTGGTCAGCTTTTTTAGGACTTCACTTTCACTTTTTTTTTTGATGTGGACCATTTTAAAAGTTTTTATTGAATTTGTTACAATATTGCTTCTGTTTTATGTTTTGTTTTTTTGGCCGCTAACTTGAAGAGAAGGATGGAAGTTCTCAGGAGGAATGTTCTCAAGAAATCCCCTGGAACTTGTAGGTTACCTGATAGGTAACATTGATGGCATTGAGATGGTGCATATCTTCCACAGGAGGAAGTTGACATATAAAGTATAAAATAGAAAGTCAAGAGATAAGAATATATTAAGTTATTTAGAAATAAGCAATCAGAAAAAATAGTCTAAAAAGCTAAAAATGGTTCCCTCTGGGCAGCAGGAATCAGGGACGTAGTGGGAGTCATCCCAAGGACCGATGTTTTCATTTAAGTCTGTAGTTCTATTTAAAAGGATGCATATATATTATTTGGAAATTGCTGATATTTGTCATTTTTGACCTATGAAAATGGCAGTTTCACATGGTCATGCTTAGTAAAAATTAAATTATAACATAAGTGTGAAAGAATCATTAAAACAGTGCTATACGTGTCAAGATTTATTAGTTCTATAGCATTATAAAAAGAATTTTTCATCAAGATAGAAAAAGGAAAACAAATTATGAGTGCTTTGGTATAACTTGGTGGATAACTCTTCAATTATATCATCTCTGCCCTTCTAGTGTTCTTCATGTCTGTGTATGAATTGTGTTTTCATGACAGTGTTGCATCTCCCTGGTTTCTTTCTTAATAAATGATTATTTGAAAACCATGGTAAAACACTTGTACTTCTTGTTCATCCGCTGGCTTCTCTTGATGCCTTTAATTAGTATCTCTCTCTCTCTTTAATCCCTTTCTCCAAAAGCTTTCTCTTTCCTGACTTGGTCCAGATTTCCTGAGAGAGATTGGACAAGACTCAGACTGTGCTAGGGTCAGGAGAGACACAGTGGCCAACTGTCCAGTGCTGGTTCTGGACCCTGGACAGAACACAAACACATCTACCCTGGCAACTGCTCCCAGATGCTCTGGGTGAGCCCAAGGCAACCATATGCACTATAGGATGTATCCTCTTTGTCAGGGCTGATTGGGTCAGAGACAATACTTTACCCAATCAGATTCCCTTCTCCAGGAATTTGGACTTGAACTGGAGAGACAGCCAGTTATTTTATTTCTTTGTGGAATGGCAGGAGCCATGGGTTTCTCAGGGGCTGTGGGTTATGCAATCTGTTCCATGGGCTGAGGATCAGGAAATGCCAGCCTATAGAGCCAGGGCAGTGAAGCACATGTGCAGAGAGAATCAGAAATGAGAGATGGACTTGAAATCATGATGACTCCGAGTTCTAGTTCTTTCCTGAGAAAGGTTGCATTCTTCCTCTTGGATTCTGTAAGACAGATTGGTGGCCTTAAAATAAACAAAATTCTCCCCTTTCTTTGCTGAAACTAGATCGAGTGGGCTTCAGTGACCTGCCACCACGAGAATACTAGCGGCGACACGTTAATTTCTAGAACTCTATAATTCAGCGATACACAGGACAGCTTATGTTTTCAAGGATGGGGACATGGGAACATGGGTCCTGGGCAGTGGGGAAGCCAGGGTGGGGGCTGGCAGGGGTTCTGTGTGAGTGAAATTGACTGGGCTTAGTGAATATGATAAGGAACTTCCCTACTTCACAGGCATACCTCGGAGAGAGCCCGACTAGACTAGCTAAATATTATTTTCCTTCAAGTTTTGATGTTGGTCTTTGAAGTGCAGTGGATAGTTTAAAACCTAAGTAAGTCCAGCTGGTATTTAACTGTGGCAAGTAAAGGGAGACACCTTTTTTGATGAAGATTTTTCTCCCTGGTCTTCAGTGTGTGCAGTGTGGAATCCATTTTAGAAAGCGCCTGTCTGGATTAATTTCTTTTAATGCTCAATATTTTTCTTCCTTCCTTCTGTTCTATCTGACCTGATATGATGTCATTTGGGCTGTATTAAACATTTTTTTTTGAAAAAGAGTGAACATTATACATTTCATCCCCAAAATGCTATTTCTGGGTCTACAATTCATCTCTGCCACGGCATTTTCCTGGTTCCTAAAGGACTCTGGTACAGACGTACCCGCTCCCCCTCCTCCCTTTCACCTTGGATTCAGCACTAAAAAATGTAAAAGACGTTAATAAGGCAAGAGGTGCTTTATGCCACAGGGTATAGATGATACTATTGGAAATGAGGAATCTTCTTCCTGAATGTTGTCAATTTGTTACTTTTCTGAGTCTGCTGGTGGCAGCTCAGCATGAGGCCCCGTTATCTCCCGGCCCAAGCAGCTGGCTTTGGGCGCAAGTCTGGACTAGGAGAGATTGCTTTGCAGCCCCAGTGGGGCATTTCACAATTTCCTTTTCCTTGAGAAACTTTAAAAAGCCATCCAGGCCTCACTACCTGTGCACTTCATTTAGAGCGGCCGCCATGTGACTCAGTTCAGGAAAGGCAGCAGCCAGAGTCCCTGCTGTGGAGAGAGAGAAGCGTGTCACCCTGCTGGGGGCTGGCACCTGGGACACAGGGCGCAGGGGGTCTGGGAGTCAGGCCAGCTTAGCTCAACAGGCACTTATTTGACACCTACTGTGTGTGAGCGATTATGCAAGGCCCAGGGGACAGAGGTCAATAAGAGGTGGTCTATGACTTCAAAGAGCTCATAGTTCAGTGATAGAGATGGAAAAATAAACAAATAATTAATATGTAATAGGTACAGTGCAGAGTGAGAAGGAAATTCAGGAGCAGGAAGCAGGGGCATCTAGAACTGGTAGGTGTGGAAGGATGAGGGATGGAATATGGGGAGAGGTGGTCATCTGACCTGAGTCTCAAAGAATGAACAGGAGTAGTCAGTAGTAAAAGTGAGGGAAAAGACTTTGAGGCAGAGGGAACAGCATGAACAAAATGTGGAAGTGTGAAACCAAGAGGCCTATCTGGGAGACAAGTAGATTGCTAGAGTGTTCAAGAGAGGAGGGGGAATATATAAAACAGAGCTGGAGAGGTAAGCAGGGCCTGGGCAGTTGTGTACCATGTTGCAAAGGAGGGGACTGGCCCTTGTCCTGTAGGTGTTGGGGAACTGTCAAAATAAGGGCATAAGTTTCATGGATGGAGGGGCTGAGCCTGAGGAGCAGCCCGAGGGATGAAGCTCAGGCCCAGAAGCCCTGGGAAAAATCTGGGGGTAGAGGGAGAACTGAAGGACTGGCAGCAGGGGTGCTGGACACCTTCAAGTGCTGAGGGTCTGAGAAGGAGCAGGACAGTAGCAGACAGCCAGGTGGGTAGATGGGCAAGGAAGAACTGATGTGTTCACTGGCCTTGAGGGCCCTAGATCTGAAGTCTGTACTGTGAGGTCAATACTGAGGGTCAGAATAAGCCTAAATAGATGAGAATAGGCCTCCTGCAGAAGCTGGAGGCCCACTCAGCTGTTGGCACCAGATGGGTCAGGAGTCGCGACCCTCACCTCTTCCCCACCCCTACCCTGTTAAGCTAGTTTTAGGTGATTACAAGTTTCCACCAGAGTCCATTTTCAGTGCTGGAGGTGACTGATCAGAACCAAGCCTAGTCATCAGGCTGTTGATATGGTTCCTGTCAATAGCTCTGGTGGCTTGAGCCAGGTGGTGGCCATGGAGGTAGAGAGAAATGGACAGATTGAGATGTATTTTGTAGACTGACGCAGCAGGACTTGGTTATAGGTTAGATGTGGGAGGGAGCAAGAGGCATTTCAGGACTGACTCCCAGATTTCTGGCTTTTAGCTACTAGAGGTTGGTGGTACCAACCCTTGTCTCTGGGAATTTAGGCTAAGATACACCTTCAAACACTCAATCCCAACATAGTCATTCTCAGTACAAATCCATTCCAGAATATCTCTGCACATACACAAGACTAGCAGAAAGTAGAAGTAAGTTTATAGAAATAAGGTAATTTTTTCCAGCTTTACTGAGGTATAGTTGACATATAACATTGTGTAAGTTTAAGGTGTATGACATGATGATTTGATAAGCTTGAATACTGCGAAATGATTACCACAGTAGTGTTAGTTAATACCTCCACTACCTCCATAATTACTATTTCTTTTTTGTGGTGAGAATATTTCAGATCTACTCTCTTAGCAAATTTCAAGTACATAATACAGTACTGTTAACTATAGCCACCATGTTGTACACTAGATCTCCAGAACTTATTTATCTTATAACTGGAAATTTGTGCCATTGACCAATCTCACCATTTCCCCCATCCTCCAGTCCCTGGCAACCACCATTCTATTCTGTTTCTGTGAGTTTGGCTTTTTTAGATTCCACATGTAAGTGATATCATGTGGTATTTGTCATTCTCTCTCTGACTTATTTCACTTAGCATAGTGCCCTCAAGGTCCATCCATGTTGTAACAAATGGCAGAATATCTTTCTTTTTCATGGCCAAATAATATTCATATATATTAATATATACATACACATTTATATATACATACCAACTCTTTATCCATTCATCTGTAGATGTATAGTTAGGTTGTTTCCATATCTTGCTTATTGGAAATAATGCTGCAATGAACATGGGAGTGCAGATATCTCTTTGTGATATTGATCATTTCTTTTGGATATATACCCAGAAGTTGGATTTCTGGATCATATGTTAGTTCTATTTTTAATTTTGTAAGGAAGCTCCATACTGTTTCCATAGTGGCTGTACCAATTTACGTTCTCACCAACAGTGCACAAAAGTTCCCTTTTCTCCACATCCGTGCTACACTTGTTATCTCTTGTATATCTCTTGTCTTTTTGATGACAGCCATTCTAACAGGTGTGAGTTGATGTTTCACTGTGGTTTTAATTACTATTTCCCTGATAATTAGTGATGTAGAGCACCTTTTAATGTACCTGTTGGCCATTTGTAATATTCCATGGAAAAATGTCTCTTCAAATCCTCTGCCCATTTTATTTGGATTAATTAATTAATTAATTTTGCTGTTGAGTTACATTAATTCCTTATGTATTTTTGATCTTAACCTCTTAACAGATATATGATTTACAAATATATCTGGGTTGCCTCTTCATCTTGCTGATTGCTCCTTTGCTGTGCAGAAGTGTTTTAGTTTGAGGTAGTCCCACTTATTTACTTTTGCTTTTGTTGCTTATGCTTTTGGTGTCATATCTAAAAGAACTGTTTCCAAGACCAATGTGAAAGAGCCTTTTCCTTATATTTTCTTCTAGGAGTTTTATGGTTTCAGGTTTTATGTTTAAATCTGAATTCATTTTGAGTTAATTTTTGTGGTGTAAGACAGAGGTCCAATTTCATTCTTCTGCATGTGATTATCCAGTTTTCCCAACTCCATTTATGGAGGCTACTATTCTTTCCCCGCTGAGTATTTTCTTCCTGATTTCATTGAATTGTCTTTCTGTGTTTTCTTATAGCTTATTGAACTTCCTTAAACCAGTTATTTTGAATTCTTTATTGGATAAATTGCAGATCTCCATGTCTTTGGGGTCAATTACTGGAAGATTATTGTAACTCTTTGGTGGTGTCATTTTCCTCGATTTTTCACATTCTTGAAGTCTTGAGTTGCTATCTTTGCATTTGAAGTAGTCACCTCCTCCTGTCTTTACTGACTTCAGGAGAGGAATATCTTCCATTAGCCCAGCTAGGGATTCTGAGGCTTTCTCAGACCCGCTATGGACACACTGGCTCCATACTTCTTCCTTCCTCTTGTGGCAGAATTCTTAAGCTTGTATGCTTTCTCTTGATCCTGCAACACACCAGATCATGTGCTGACAGCCTCCTTTTTGTTTTTCTGGAGGAAGCACTAAAGCTCAAGGTTGTGGTCTCTTCCTGGCCTGCAGATTTGGACTGGCTTTCTGTGCTTGCTCACCAGCCATCTGCCAAAGCTTGCTCTCACTGCCATTGGTAGTACACCTTGAGAACAGGCTGCTGGGTCGGGGTGTGTGTGGTTGAAGCACATGGAGCACTGCAGTTGCCTGTGGGCCAGTTGGGGGGATCTGTGGGCTAGATGTCCCTAGCAGGTGTGAGTGGGCTTGATGGGGTCCTTGGTACTGTTAGTGGGTTCACATCCCTTTAATGTTCTCCAAGATTCCTATGTGCTGCTCTCCCATCCTCTTCCTGCCCCCCAGTCATGCAGCTCATGACTCAGTACTCTGGGTGGAGTGAGAGAGAAATGGGCCTCCTTGGCAGCATCCGGCACAAGTAGGTAAGTCAGGTGCTCACTCAAACACTCCCTTTCCCCTGTGGGAGTAATCACAGCCCAAGAAGAGAAGATGCCACTTGGCCCTGAGCTGTGCTGGTTTGGGAAGGGGTAATGTGGGAAAACCAAATTGTTCCTCTTACCCTCTCCAATGCATTAAAACTTGCATTTTTTCTTCCAGTGGTGTGCTGGAAGTTCTCCACTGGAAACCTGAACTTCCACAAAGGCTCTCTGGTCCATGAGTAATTGTCTAAGACAGTGTTTTCCAGGGGCTCCCAGACTATGGCTGAGAGGGGCTGGAGCAGGTTCATGGGCCACCACTGCAGGGTCCAGAGCTGGGACAGAGGTCTATATGCCTATTATTTGCCACATGGGTGGGCATGACCCCTCCTGGGTCCCTTGGTGAATGATGTTGGATCCCACAGCTCCCATATCTGTGGATGGATGCCAAATTGTCATTTTTGAGGTGTCTATAGGAGGAGGAACAAGGGATGTCTTAGTCATGTTGGTGACATCACCCCAGAAATGAGATAATTTTATACATCTTCAAATAGTATTGTTTTAGGATATCAAAGAAGATCCTTGAGAGAATCTATGTACAGGACTGGGGTGAGGTGACTGAGACTGCTATGGTATAAAATTTAAGGAGACCCTCACTCTCAGGGTCATGCCCTCCAAATCCACCCCTGTTGCTGCACATGGCAAAATTTCATTCTTTTTTATGGCTGAGTTGTATTCCATTGTATATATATATACACCACATCTTCTTTATCCATTCATCTGTTGATGGACACTTAGGTTGCTTCCACATCTTGGCAATTGTAAACAGTGCTGCAGTGAACACTGGGGTTCTCCTTAGGGTTCTGTGTTATTGCTTTCTCCATTGTCTTCTCCCATTCTGCTGGCTGTCCTGGGTCCATCCTTTCTGGTTCATATGCCCCTCGGATGTTGCTCTTCCACCAAGTTGTGTCCTGGTCCCCCTCTTTCCTCTCTCTGTATTTTTCCTTCCTACAGTTATGGAATTATTATCCTATAATTATAATTCCTATAATCACTCCTATAACAACTACGATATGTAAGTCATTGACTCCCATATCTACATCTACAGTTCAGATCTTACTCTGAGATCTCAGATCTATGTATTCAACTGCCCACAGGATATCCCACAAGTATTTCAAACTTAACGTGCCCCAAGTTGGACTGATTATTTCCTAGAAAATCTGATACTCTTCAAGTAGTACCTTTATCAGTAAATGTTAGCCCTTATTCAGCTGCCAGGGCTTTGGACATCATCCTAGACAAGCCCTCTCCTTCATACCTCACACACAACTGATGACCAAGTCCTGTTCTTTCTACCCCCTTGATACGCTCCTATTCACTTCCTCTTCTCTGTAATATTCTAATTAGTCTCCTTGGCTCCAGTCTCACCATATACAATGTATTCTTCAAACTCTTGTCCTTGTGATCTTTATGAAATACAAATCTGACCATTTCACTCTCTGGCTTAAAACTAGTCAAAGGCAAGGGGGACCTTCAAGATGGCAGAGGAGTAAGATGTGGAGATCAACTTCCTCCCCACAAATACATCAAAAATACTTCTACAAGTGGAACAACTCCTACAGAACACCTACTGAACACTGGCAGAAGACCTCAGACTTCACAAAAGGCAAGAAAATCCCCACGTACATGGGTAGGGCAAAAGAAAAAAGAAAAAACAGAGACAAAAGAATAGGAATGGGACCTGCCTCGCTGGGAGGGAACTGTGAAGGAGGAAAAGTTTCCACACACTAGGAAGCCCCTTCACTGGCGGGGATGGGGAGTGGATGGGGGGGAAGCTTTGGAGCCATGGAGGAGAGCGCAGCAACAGGGATGAAGAGGGCAAAGCAGAGAGATTCCTGCACAGAGGATTGGTGCGGACCAGGACTCACCAGCCCGAGAGGCTTGTCTGCTCACCCTCTGGGGTGGGTGGGGGCTGGGAGCTTAGGCTCGGGCTTTGGAGGTCAGACCCCAGGGAGAGGACTGGGGTTGGCTGCATGAACACAGCCTGAAGGGGGCTAGTGCGCCACAGCTAGTTGGGAGGGAGTCCGGGAAAAAGTCTGGACCTGCTGAAGAGGCAAGAGACCATTGTTTTGGGGTGCACGAGGAGAGGGGATTCCTTCCCCATGTGCCCACAGGAGGCAGAGCACCACCTAAGCAAGCTCCAAGGATGGGCACGAGACACAGCTATCAGCTTGCACCCCAGAGATGGGCATGAAACGCTAAGGCTGCTGCCACTGTCACCAAGAATCCTGTGTGCAAGCACAGGTCACTATCCACACCTCCCCTCCTGGGAGCCTGTGCAGCAGGCCACTGTCAGGGTCCCGTGATCCAGGGACAACTTCCCCAGAAGAACACAGAGTGCCTTAGGCTGTTGCAATGTCATGCTGGCCGCTGACGCCGCAGGCTCACCCCACATTCCAATTATAACAACCGTACCCTTCCCTCTCCCCAGCATGAGTGAGCCAGAGCCCCCTAATCAGCAGCTGCTTTAACCCAGTCCTGTCTGGTCAGGAAGAGGCTCCTGAGGGCAACCTACATGCAGAGGTGGAGCCAAAACCAAAGCTGAACCCCAGGAGCTGTGCGAACAAAGAAGAGAAAGGGAAATCTCTCTGTGCAGCCTCAGGAGCAGCAGATTAAACCCCCACAATCAACTTGAGATATGCTGCATGTGTGGAATAACTGAACAGACAACGAATTGTCCCAAATTTGAGGTGGTGAACTTTAGGACCAACTGTAGACTTGCGGTTTGTTGTCTGCAACTGATTTGTTTCTGATATTTATATTTATATTACTTTAGTTTTTAGTGCTTCTTATCATTGGTGGATTTGTTTATTGGTTTGGTTGTTCCCTCTTTTTTAATTATTATTTTTTTATGTTAATAATTTTTAAAAATCTGTTTTATTTATTATTAGTTTTTAATTTTAATTTCTTTCTTTTTTCCTTTTCTTTTGAGCCATGTGGCTGATAGGGTCTTAGTGGTCTGGCCTAGGGTCAGGCCTGAGCCTCTGAGGTGGGAGAGCTGAGTTCAGGACAGTGGATCACCAGAGACCTCCCAGCCCCATGTAATATCAATTGGCGAGAGCTCTCACAGAGATCTCCGTCTCAACGCTAAGACCCATAGCCACCCAATGGAGAGCAAGCTCCAGTGCTGGACACCCTATGCCAAACAACTAGCAAGACAGGAACACAACCCCCCCAATTAGCAGAGAGACTGCCTAAAATCATACTAAGTTCACAGACACCCCAAAACACACCACTGGATGTGGCCCTGCCCACCAGAAAGACAAGATCCAGCTCCACCCACCAGAACACAGGCACCAGTCCCCTCCACCAGGCAGCCTACACAACCCACTGAACAAACCTTACCCACTGGGGGCAGACACCAAAAACAACAGGAACTACGAACCTGCAGCCTGTGAAAAGGAGACCCCAAACACAATAAGTTAAACAAAATGAGAGGACAGACAAATATGCAACAGATGGAGCAAGGTAAAAACCCACCAGACCAAACAAATGAAGAGGAAATAGGCAGTCTACCTGAAAAAGAATTCAGAGTAATGATAGTAAAGATATCGAAAATTTCGGAAATAGAATGGAGAAAATACAAGAAACATTTAACAAGGACCTAGAAGAACTAAAGAACAAACAAAAAATGATGAACAACACAATAAATGAAATGAAAAATTCTCTAGAAGAAATCAATAGCAGAATAACTGAGGCAAAAGAAAGGATAAGACCTGAAAGATAAAACAGTGGAAGTAACTACTGCAGAGTAGAATAAAGAAAAAGGAATGAAAAGAATTGAAGACAGTCTCAGAGACCTATGGGGCAACATTAAATTTACCAACATTTGAATTATAGGGGTCCCGGAAGAAGAAGAGAAAAAGAAAGTGTCTGAGAAAATATTTGAAGTGATTATAGTTGAAAACTTCCCTAACATGGGAAAGGAAATAGTCAATCAAGTCTAGGAAGTGCAGAGAGTCTCATACAAGATATATCCAAGGAGAAGCATGCCAAGACACATATTAATCAAACTATCAAAAGTTAAATACAAAGAAAAAATATTAAAAGCAGCAAGGGAAAAGCAACAAATAACATACAAGGGAATCCCCATAAGGTTAACAGCAGATCTTTCAGCAGAAACTGTGCAAGCCAGAAGGGAGTGGCAGGACATATTTAAAGTGATGAAAGGGCAAAACGTACAACCAAGATTACTCTACCCAGTAAGGAGCTCATTCAGATTCGATGGAGAAATTGAAACCTTTCCAGACAAGCAAAAGCTAAGAGAATTCAGCACCACCAGACCAGCTTTACAGCAAATGCTAAAGGAACTTCTCTAGGCAGGAAACACAAGAGAAGGAAAAGACCTACAATAACAAACCCCAAACAATTAAGAAAATGGTAATAGGAACATACATATTGAAAACTACTTTAAATGTAAATGGAATAAATGCTCCAACCAAAAGACACAGACTGGCTGAATGGATACAAAAACAAGACCCGTATATATGCTGCCTACAAGAGACCCACTTCAGACCTAGGGACACATACAGACTGAAAGTGAGGGGATGGAAAAAGTTATTCCATGCAATTGGAAATCAAAAGAAAGCTGGAGTAGCAACTCTCATATCAGACAAAATAGACTTTAAAATAAAGCCTATTAGAAGAGACAAAGAAGGACACTACATAATGATCAAGAGATTAATCCAAGAGAAGATAGAACAATTATAAATATTTATGCAACCAACATAGGAACACCTCAATACATAAGGCAAATGCTAACACCCATAATAGGAGAAATTGACAGTAACACAATAATAGTAGGGGACTTTAACACCCCACATTCACCAATGGACAGATCATCCAGAATGAAAATAAAAAAGGAAACAGAAGCTTTAAATGACACATTAAACAAGATGGACTTAATTGATATTTAAAGGACTTTCCACCCAAAAACAACAGAATACACTTTCTTCTCAAGTGCTCATGGAACATTCTCCAGGATAGATTATATCTTGGGTCACAAATCAAGCCATGGTAAATTAAAGAAAATTGAAATCATATCAAGTATCTTTTCCGACCACAATGCTATGAGACTAGAAATCAATTACAGGGGAAAAAAAACTGTAAAAATATAAACAAATGGAGGCTAAACAATATGCTACTAAGTAACCAAGCGATCACTGAAGAAAACAAGGAGGAAATGAAAAAATACCTAGAAACAAATGACAATGAAAACACGACAACCCAAAATCTATGGGATGCAGCAAAAGCAGTTCTAAGAGGGAACTTTATAACAATACAATCCTACCTCAAGAAACAAGAAAAATCTCAAATAAACAACCTAACCTTACACCTAAAGCAATTAGAGAAAGAAGAACAAAAAACCCAAAGTTAACAGAAGGAAAGAAATCATAAAGATCAGACCAGAAAAAAATGAAAAAGAAATGAAGGAATTGATAGCAAAGATCAATAAAACTAAAAGCTGGTTCTTTGAGAAGATAAACAAAATTGATAAACCATTAGCCAGACTCATCAAGAAAAAAAGGGAGAAGACCCAAATCAATAGAATTAGAAATGAAAAAGGAGAGGTAACAACTGACACTGTGGAAATACAAAGGATCATGAGAGATTATTACAAGCAACTATATGCCAATAAAATGAACAACCTGGAAGAAATGGACAAATTCTTAGAAAAGTACAACCTTCCAAGACTGAACCAGGAAGAAATAGAAAATATGAACAAACCAATCACAAGCACTGAAATTGAGACTGTGATTAAAAATCTTCCAATAAACAAAAGCCCAGGACCAGAAGGCTTCACAGGCAAATTCTATCAAACACTTAGAGAAGAGTTAACACCTATCCTTCTCATACTCTTCCAAAATATAGCAGAGGGAGGAACACTCCCAAACTCATTCTATGAGGCCACCATCACCCTGATACCAAAACCAGACAAAGATGTCATGAAAAAAGAAAACTACAGGCCAATATCACTGCTGAACATATATGCAAAAATCCTCAACAAAATACTAGCAAACAGAATCCAACAGCACATTAAAAGGATCATACACCATGATCAAGTGGGGTTTATCCCAGGAATGCAAGGATTCTTCAATATACGCAAATCAATCAACGTGATACATCATATTAACAAATTGAAGGGTAAAAACCATATGATCATTTCAAAAGATGCAGAAAAAACTTTTGACAAAATTCAAAACCCGTTTATGATAAAAACTCTCCAGAAAGTGTGCCTAGCGGAAACCTACCTCAACATAATAAAGGCCATATATGACAAACCCATAGCCAACATCGTCCTCAATGGTGAAAAACTGTAACCATTTCCTCTAAGATCAGGAACAAGACAAGGTTGCCCACTCTCACCACTATTATTCAACATAGTTTTGGAAGTGTTAGCCACAGCAATCAGAGAAGAAAAAGAAATAAAAGGAATCCAAATTGGAAAAGAAGAAGTAAAGCTGTCACTGTTTGCAGATGACATGATACTATACATAGAGAGTCCTAAAGATGCTACCAGAAAACTACTGGAACTAATCAATGAGTTTGGTAAAGTAGCAGGATACAAAATTAATGCATAGAAATCTCTTGCATTCCTATACACTAACGATGAAAAATCTGAAAGAGAAATTGAGGAAACACTCCCATTTACCATTGCAATAAAAAAAAAAAATACCTAGGAATAAACCTACCTAAGGAGACAAAAGACCTATATGCAGAAAACTATAAGACACTGATGAAAGAAATTAAATATGATACAAACAGATGGAGAGATATACCATGTTCTTGGATTGGAAGAATCAACATTGTGAAAATGACTCTACTACCCAAAGCAATCTACAGATTCAATGCAATCCCTATCAAACTACCACTGGCATTTTTCACAAAACTAGAACAAAAAATTTCACAATTTGTATGGAAACACAAAAGACCCCGAATAGCCAAAGCAATCTTGAGAAAGAAAAACGGAGCTGGAGGAATCAGGTTCCCTGGCTTCAGACTATACTACAAAGCTACAGTAATCAAGACAGTATGGTACTGGCACAAAAACAGAAATATACATCAGTGGAAAAGGATAGAAAGACCAGAGATAAACCCATGCACCTATGGTCACCTAATCTTTGACAAAGGAGGCAAGAATATACAATGGAGAAAAGACAGCCTTTTCGATAAGTGGTGCTGGGAAAACTGGACAGCCACATGTAAAAGAATGAAATTAGAACACGCCCTAACACCATACACAAAAATAAACTCAATGGATTAAAGACCTAAATGTAAGGCCAGACACTATCAACCTCTTAGAGGAAAACATAGGCAGAACACTCTATGACATAAATCACAGTAAGATCCTGTTTGACTCACCTCCTAGAGAAATGGAAATAAAAACAAAAATAAACAAATGGGACCTAATGAAACTGAAAAGTGTTGCACAGTAAAGGAAACCATAAACAAGACGAAAAGACAACCCTCAGAACGGGAGAAAATATTTGCAAATGAAGCAACTGACAAAGGCTTAATCTCCAAAATATACAAGCAGGTCATGCAGCTCAATATCAAAAAAACAAACAACCCAATTCAAAAATGGGCAGAAGACCTAAATAGATATTTCTCCAAAGAAGATTTACAGGTTGCCAACAAACACATGAAAGGATGCTCAACAGCTTTAATCATTAGAGAAATGCAAATCAAAACTACAATGAGGTATCACCTCACACTGGTCAGAATGACCATCATCAAAAAATCTACAAACAATAAATGCTGGAGAGGGTGTGGAGAAAAGGGAACCCTCTTGCACTGTTGGTGGGAATGTAAATTGATACAGCCACTATGGAAAACAGTATGGAGGTCCTTAAAAAACTAAAAATAGAACTACCATATGACCCAGCAATCCCACTACTGGGCATATACCCTGAGAAAACCATAATTCAAAAAGAGTCATGTATCACAATGTTCATTGCAGCAGTATTTACAATTGCCAGGACATGGAAGCAACCTAAGTGTCCATAGAAAGATGAATGGATAAAGAAGATGTGGCATGTATATACAGTGGAATATTAGCCATAAAAAGAAACGAAATTGAGCTATTTGTAGTGAGGTGGATGGACCTAGAGTCTGTCATACAGAGTGAAGTAAGTCAGAAAGAGAAAAACAAATACTGTATGCTAACACATATATATGGAATCTAAAAAAAAAAAATAGTTCTGATGAACCTAGGGGCAGGACAGGAATAAAGACACAGATGTAGAGAATGGACTTGAGGACACAGGCAGGGCGAAGGGTAAGTTGAGATGAAGTGAGAGAGTAGCATTCACATATATACATGACCCAATATAAAATAGATAGTTAGTGGGAAGCAGCAGCATAACACAGGGAGATCAGCTCGGTGCTTTGTGACCACCTAGAGGGGTGGGATAGGGAGGGTGGGAGGGAGGGGATATGGGGATATATGCATACATATAGCTGATTCACTTTGTTATACAGCAGAAACTAACACAACATTGTAAAACAACTATACTCCAATAAAGATGTTAAACAAAACAAAACCAAACAAAACTAGTCAAAAGCGTCCCACCAACCAGGAATAAAGCCTAGACGTTTTTAGTTTGGACTTCCTGAGCCTGCTCACATACAGGCTCAGAGGCAAGATTTAGTCTCCGTGACTCAGGAGGGCAGTGGCATGTAATTTCAGGGAGATAGGTTTCAGCCCAGCATGACTTTCTGCCAGTGATTGCTGGCCACAAAGCAATGGGTTCCCTGGAGTAGTGAGCTTCCCACATCTGGAGGTGACTGGACAGGAGCCGAAGGACGATAGCAGGAGGATGGATGAGGGATTCCTGCCCTGTGAGGAGTATTGGAGTATTGGACCTCTCATCTCCCTTCTATGAGAAGAAGAGAAAGGGAAAAGGACTAATATTTGTTTAACACTGACTATGTATCCTGCATTATGGTTGATGCTTTATATTTATTGGTTCATTTTTCCTAACAATCACTTTAGGGGGAAAGTGCTATTACTATCTCCATTTTATTGATGAGGACTCTAAACCTCAGAGATGTGCGACAACTTTCCCAAGGCCACTTGAAAGGTAAATGGCAGAGGCGGGCTTCTAATCCACCCGGGAGTGGTTCTCAAAGTGTATTCCTCGATCTGTAGCATCGGCATCACCTGCGATCTTGTTAGAAATGCAAATTCCCAGACCTACTAAATCAGAATCTCTGGGAGTGGGTGGGACACAGCCATCTATGTTTTAACAAGCCTTCTGGGTGATAGTGATGCCTGTTAAGTTTGAGAATCACTGCTCTAAAGAATGTTTCATTATATCGATTATGTACCTGGGAAAATATTAGGAAGAAAGTCTACTTCAGATTATTTTTTGGAGAATTTTGAAAAAAGAAAATCTGCTCAGTCCATGTGGCATCTACATCCCATCTCTCAAGTGTGGGGCAGGCCAGGGGGCTTCACGGTAGGTCCAAGCATCCAACAGCTCCCAGCAGATTACAAGGTAATTCAGAACTACATTTTCCTTGAGGACAGCTTCTTGTAGCTTCTCGTATCATTGTGTTTAGGAACAATATGAATCTGGATTAAAAAACCTCCAAAACATAACTAAAAACAAAGAGCACCTTCCAATATAAAATATGAAGAAGATAACACAAACCCTCCAAACTCCCTTTCAGAGAATGAGTTCAATAAAAGCAAGAGAAATTTTGTGTGTTCTTTTTAAAAAGCCAGATAGAACTGTTGGTAGTATGCTATCATTTATTTTGTGAATTCAGCAACATTTCGAGTGAGACCCAGACACTATAGCATTTAAAAATAATGCAACCTTGCTCTCGATGCAAGTGGTAAAAGCGAGAGGTCTCTGTGGAGCTTTCCTAAAGGGGAAAAAAAAAAAAAGAAATTAAAAACTGTCCACTAATGTGCCAGCAAGTAATGAAATAAGAATCTGACACTTGGTGCATTGAAATGCAAACAAGATGTCCCTGTGTTACCCCGGCAATTCATCATAAAGGCCAGTGCATTTCTGCTTATTATACATGAGGTGCAGTGAATTATTACCAGTCTGGTTCTTCTAACAAACTTTTCAAAGTATGTACATGATAGGGTCAAAAGAGATTTATACATGTGTTTGTGTGTGCACTCATGCAGGATGTGAACAAGAAGTGTATGTTCTGCCTGTGAATACATGGACCTAAATATATTTGGATTATAAGTAAGAAATTCAGGAGATGACCCAGGTATTTGGAAGCATTCCCTCTCTCTCCATCCTTCTCTCTCTCTCTCTTTCTCACCCCCCTTCTCTCTCTCTCTCTCTCTCTCTTTCTCTCTCTCTTTCTCTCTCTCTCTTCTGTGCAGATACATCTGTAGATAAAATGGAATTTAGTGTCAAGGAACACCAACCCAAACAGGTTTTGGGAAATGTGTTGCAAGGGTTTTGATGGGTTAAGACCATCTTGGAAACCTATGGTTGGAGATACTGCATCATTGTACCATTGTACATTGCATTGGAAAAGAAAGGGCTGAAATGAGATTTAAAAACAAACCAAGACAAAACCTGAGAGGTGGCCAGCTAAGTACCTGGGGTTTTACAGATCATGTTTGGGACACATATATATATCTATATGAACGTGTGTCAACCTCTTTTATCCCCCTAGTGGAAAGACATCTTTTTATTGAAAAGAGGCTGAAGAAAATAATTAATTTTTTGATTTGTTTGACTATCTTATATTTCAGTGCAACAAAACCTGAAATATCAACATATTTGTGGGGGGGTGTGTGTGTGTGTATAAGGTTAGAGTTGGGTTTGAACATGAATTTGGCAAAAACTCACAGTGACACAAGAGCACATGTTAATTAGAGGATTTGGGCGTGGGGGGAGAAAAATTAAATAAATTAAAAAAAAATTAAACTTTACAGGTGTTACTCATCCTAATAACCCTCAAGAGTTAGTTTTACTCTTAGTGTCATGAACAGATGGGAATACTGAGGCACAGGGAGATTAAGTATCCAACCAGAAAGTGATGGAGCTGGGATTTGAACTCAGAGTTGCCTTTGAAGGCTGCTTTCAAAACCTTTGAAGGTGCCAAGGAGGGGAGAACTGGGCTGTGAGGAAAATGCAGTAATGGCTCCCAGGCAGATTGATTGGGATTTAAGGCGCCCTCTTCTGTTTGCTATGGGAGTGACACATGAGATGGTGGGAGTGAGGAAGCAGGAAGAAGGTTGGTGAGGGGGTTGCAATGATTTCTCTGTGAAAATTTTCCAGGCGTATCTCCTAAACCAATTTCATTACAGGCTCTGGCACAAAGTTGGCACATAAGTGGAATAAAAAAATGGACATTCATTTAGAATACACAGAAAAACATCTGAAAGCATATACAACTAACTCTAATAACCGTTAATAGTGGGGAATGAGATTATGAGAAGAGAGAAGCAGGAGGCTTTACTCATTATTCACGTACCTCAGTTTTGTTTTTAAACACTTTTTGTCATGGAAAGTTTCAAATATATACGAAAGTAGAGAGAATAACATAATAGAAACAAAATAGAATACTTGTACTCTGCCCCAGGTTCAACAATGATCAAGTCATGGCCAATCTTGTTTCATTTTATCTCATTCCCCCAGCCCATTCCTCAACTCCCCAGCTTATTTTGAAGCAACTCCCAGACAGCACAGCATTCACTAGTAATGTATTGATTCATAAAGGAAAAAAGCATGTTCTAATATAAAGTATAAAAGAGAAATTAATTTGGAATCTATGATAATTCAGATACGGTTGGAGTTTCCATTGTCTAGTTAATTTTTTCTAAAGCAGTGATTCTCATACCTGGCTGATCACTGAAATTTTCTGGGACGCTTTTTAAACATGTAGATTTCACAGCCCACTAGGACCCATGGAATCAGAATCTCCGTGGCAGGCCGAGGGATCTCTGTGATAAAAAAGTTCCACATATGATTCTGATGATGAGCCAGGTTTGGGAACAGTTGGTCTACTTAAGATAAACTGTTTCAAGTACCTTCAAGCACTTTGGAAAGACTTAATTCCATATAAGCAGTTGATACACTAATTACAAATTTGTCTTATCTAGTCATTAAATTAGGTTCCCTAAGGACTACTCTGAATCCCTTGGATTAAAGGAGTGGTTGAATCTAGTTAACCTAGTTCTGATTAGTATATAGCTATAAAATAGAAAAACACATTTTCTTAATATATTCTGCAATTCATACTCATTACCAATGTAATACTAGTCTTTGCTACAATTGGTGAAAACACATACTTTACTTTTGCCAGTAGATTACCTAATTTTAAGGTGACAAAATGGAATCTCAAAGGAATTAAGTAACTTTCCTAAGGATTTATAGCTGGTTAATAGCTGATCCAGGGCAAATGAAAAACCTGCACTGTGATAGGCACTGGTGGGTCAATGACAAATAACACGGGGTTCCAGTGTTTCAGGAGCTTAGAACTTAGTGAGGGGGACAGACAGGTCCTGTGAACATGACCTCCACAGACTCCGAACACCCACAGCCTAGATCAGGTGACAACAAAAGTAGTGGACTGATCTCATTAAAGAAAGTCAGGTGCCCCCAATATGAGACTGTTTTAATTTTTTCAGAACAGAACTTAATTTCTATTTTGAGCTTTTATTCTGACAACAAATGGACCCTTAGTTTCCACTGATGTAAATATCTTGGTCTGTTCAGGATTTCCTGTCCCCTCCCCTTCCATGGGGTTGAAATGAGTTCTGGGGGCATCAGAATGCCAAGACATTGGGAGATGGGGGGGTCCTAGTGTCATCTTCCACACTGGCATCTTCTGAGCATCTCATTTCCATCTGGTTCATAAGGGCTGGTCCGTGTAGATTACAGCTGTGTCTCTTTATCCCAACCACAAGGCTTCTTCAGGTCTGGGTCTTAGCTGCTCCCACAACCCTCTTGGTTGTCCCCACACAGTTGGCTGTTCCATGCACTGTGCTGGTGTGATATAATAAGAAATACATATTTGGCCTTTGTCCCTGATTCCTGGCACAGAGCTCCAAAGACCTATGGAATTTCCTGAGTGATAAAAGTGATAGGAGCATCTTTTGTTAATCATAAGAAGCCCCTTCAACCATACCTGAGTTTAAGCTAATGAAGTGACTCTTGGTGGGCCCATAGATAGTTTTAGGATGGGGCTGGTCACCAGAAAGACCAAGTCTTGATTAGAAGCTTGGAATTTTTAGGCCCACCTATTACCCCGACCTCCAGCCTAGAGATGGATTTCAATCATCAAGTCTAATGATTTAGCCAATCATACCTATGTAATTAAACCTCCATAAAAATTCTGAAATGGCTGGGTTCACAGAGTCCTGATGCTGGGCTTTAGGAAGTTCCATGACTTTTAGCAAGTACTGAGCTCCACCTGGGAACTGAGCACAGATCCTCCTTACTCTTGGATCCCCAGATCTATCTGGGAATTCTGTTATACACACTGCCTCCAAAAGACTTGGCTTGGTGAGTGTGGGTTGGTGGGGGTAGATGGGGAGAGGTGGGAGAGTAAACGGCATGGGTACCCCTCTCAGGGACTCACCTGGGTCCAGGTTTCTTCCTTTCCGTGTAGTGACTGCAATACTGGTTTTTGATGTCCCAATATTCCCATAGAGTGTGCTTATTTTTCAGTAGCAGATGTCAGTGTGTTTCCTTTGATCTTCTCTCCCCTTTGCCTTAGCTCCCCAGATTATGGAATATTACGCAGTCTGCTATGGGTGCGGATTGGAAAAAACTTTGAATGACCACACACATTCTTTCAAATCTTTTAATTTATGGTATAAGCTATGCCCCCTTGACTTCTTCAAGGTTCATAATGTCAATGCCCTCCAGCCAAGACCAGCAAGAACACACCTTAGTAGAAAATATTTGGTTTATTACTCCATGTGGTGAGGGAAAGCACAAGCCATAAAGAACTGAGGTGTTGTCAGTAAGAGGGTGTTAGAAAGAACTTATTATAGAATTGGGTTTGTGTTAAGAGATTTGAAATGGTTTATAAGGAAATGGGATTTTGCTCTGGATTGGATGCTGCCAGGAAGTAGGGTAATTCTATGATTGGGTATCTAATACATTTTATCTAGAAGGAGAGAAGAGTAGACAGAGGCTAAAGCTCTAGTACATAAAGAAGTTGCAGTCATCCTTATTAGCTGGGGGAGGGGGATCTTTGGTATTTTTGTGGCTTGAAGAATTTCCGTGTTTTGACTCTGTTCAGACATGATTGCGGAGTGGTCTTGTTTTTGTCTTGATGCATTATGGTTTCATAGTAGCCTTGTCTGATATTGATGTTCTGTGAAGTTATTTATGTTTAACGAAACACCCAGGCCTATCTGTGGGTGCCAGACCAACTCCAAAACCAAGGCCAGACTGACACTATTCTTTCTCAGAATAAACTCCAGGTTTATGTTCCCTAAATGGTTTTTAAACCACAAAAAAACAAGAATACATCACTTATGTTTTCCTAGGTTCCCAAAGTCTAGCTCCTCAAAGAGAGGAGAACTTCCAGACATCAGAAAATCTTGGAGAAAATGACATCAGTTAAAATATTAAAACATTATTCTATTATCTGCACAATGGCAGATGGTTGATGCTATGAAGGGGGAAATCTAACACAGTCTCTTTCTGGGAAAGGTGACCTTTGAGATGCCTTTTGAGGGAGAAAGAAGAAACGGTACTGTAGGCAGAAGAAAAAGCCCTCATTGGCGGAGCTGGGGGAGAGTGGGCATGCACTTAGAGTGTGCAGTCATGGCACTTGCCTTGCCCACTGTCCCTTCTAAGTAAAAGCAAAAGATTCCACCCCTGTCCACAGCTGATGGGATCAGAAGTGCTTACTGACACAAGGGGCAGCCACTTTGCAGGCTGGTCAGCCACCTAGGAAGTTGCCCTGCACACAAAGAAGAGGTGGGCCAATCAGATCTTCTTTCTCTTTTAGGAACGTGAACTAGAAGATGCCAAGAGGAGGAGGCTGTGAGGAGCTAGAGCTGGAGCTTAAGGGCTGTGTGAAGAGGAGCTTCGAGGAAGAGTGGGAGCTGAGAGGTGTGATGGAGAGTCCAAGGTATGAGGGAGCAGGGACTCAAGGCAGAGAAACGGCAGGTTGAAAGAATAAGCAATGAGGAGGCTGTAACAGAAAAGCCCCAGGGAGAGAAGATACCTGAGGACAGCTGAATTCTATCAGTGTGGGGTGGCAAAGTGAAAATCCACTCATCCTGAGGGTCTTCTTTTTCTGCAAGTGGGGACTGATGTGACCAGAAAGTCCTCTGTTCTGGAATTCAGGTCCTTTCTTCTTCTTCACTGCTCCACATATATCCTTAAAAATGCCCCTCCCCCCATTCAAATTTATTTGAGTTATTCGCAACTAAAAGAACTCTAGTTGAGGGAAGCAGGGACTAGACCCAGGTGCTTGCTAAGACCTGGAGTTTATAGATCCCCATCAGAGCTTGTTCTGTTGAAATGACAGAAAACCAACTCAATTTGGTTTAAGACCAAATAGCATTGTATTGCCTCACAAACTGAAAAGCCCAGTAGTTAGCTTCAAGCATGCTGGAATGGGGGCCTCAGACACTGTCCTCAGGACTTTTTCCCCATGTCTCTGCTCCACTCTTCTCTGTGTTGTCTTCAGGCAGGCTCTCTCTAGGTTTACATCCTATGGACATGGAGTGTCTTCTTCCTGGCAGCTCTGGCAAAAATCCTGGGAATGAGGATGGACCAACTTGAATTAGAGACCTGTCCCTGAACAAATCCCCATGCTGTTAGAACTTGGTGGATTGGTGGGACCAGTCCTGCTCAACTTCATGAATTAAATTAAGGGCAAATGCTAGACAAACACATTTAGCCATCTACCAGTGTGTGCTCACATGTTTGTGTGTGCATGTGCCTTTAAATGCATTCATTAGTTCTAGCCACCAGGAAGTGAGGAGCTTAGACAAGATGGAAAAAAAAAAAACAAAACATAACCATTGTCCGGACACGAATGCACCCTTTAATTTAAATAAAAATTAGTTCAGAAGCCAATACACATTTAATCTGTTTTCATTACTTTTTTTCATCTACCCAGATAACTTTGGAGTTTTATATAGATGGTGGCAAACCATGATTAGAGGGCCATAGGATCATGAGAAAATGAGGTTCTCTATGAACCTAGAAGCAAACCAGAACTGTGTAGCAGAAAGGTGTGTCCTGGAGTTGAAAGGGTGGAATCTGGTCCTGTCACCTACTGGCTTGAGTCATTTAACGCCTTTAGGCATCAGAATCTGTAATTGGAGATGGTGATAGACATCTTGTGTTGCTGGTGAGGGTTAAATGCAAGATAAGATGTCTGGCACATGGGAGGTGCTGACTAATGGTAGCTATTGTTATCAGCAGCCTGTTTCATGGCTACATAGATCAGCCCTGCAAGATCCTTCCACCTTCAGGCAACACACACAGCATCATTTCAGACTTCCTGTCGGGCTGCTCTGCCTGACCCTATACTCAGCTGATCCCCAGTAAAGAAAAACCCTGGTTGAAATCATTTGACAGTGAGCACTTTGAAAACTATAAGTGGAATTCAGCTGATAGCAAGTTAATAACTAGCCAGATCCAAAATAGCCTGATAATGATGAGAGAAAACATATGCCAGGTAGAATTCAATCTCTTTATTTCCCAAACTAGTCTGTTTGGGAAAGACTCTTGTTATAAATGGTATCCTAAAATCTTATACCCAGGAGTTTGTAAAGCAGTCCCTAAAAGGGTGTTCATGCACATTGTGTGTATGTATTTGTGTACACACGTGTTTTGTGTGAGCAAGAGGAACAGTGGTGTTGCTGAAGGGGCCAAGAATTTGGGAACAGAGGCTGATGAGGGCCCTGGCAGGTGATAGGATCCTTGCCAAACCCATGACTGGAACCCGAGAATGACTGAGGGGCTGGGGTCCCACTTGAGGCTGCTTTTGCTAGGGCTGTCTGCAGGGCAGAGTAGGCCCAGAGAAAATGTCTACATGGAGAATTCAGAAGCTGGTTTTGAATAGAACCTTGCAGCAGCCAGTGTCATAAGAGACAGTGGGAAGCTGGCTCTGTGGCTCATGAGCTAAGTGCTGGGCCAGAGCTCTACCACTGTGCCATCTGTGCAGCAGTGCACCTTCCTGCCTCGTCCTTGCCAGCCAGGTGTGGGATCAACACGGTGAACCGGCTCCAAATCAAAGCCCACACGGACACCATCTTTCAATGACCCTTTCTCTAGCTTATCAGAGGGGAATGGTGTAACATGTGGGGCAGTCATCTGGAAGCTAGTATTTTACAAAGTTAAAGGTATCAAATTTTAGGGCTTATACTTAGTGAGTGCTGCTAGCTTCCAAGTCTGATATTTCTAGGCAAGAAATAAAGTGCAATGAAAGTTTAATTATTCATGTATTCATTTGTTCATTTCACCCTGTCTTCCTCTTAAAAGAAACAAAGCATTTTTCAATAAAAGGAGAAGCTGCTGAGGAACAAGAATATAGAAGCACCTCAAACCTCAGTTGACATTTTAATATGATTGATGATAAAAATAAGAGTTTTGAGCTTCCTAGAAGAAAGGGAAACACACTGTATCTGATAAAGGGAGGCATACAAGCACATCTGGAGAAAAACTTCTTCTTGTGATAATTTCCCTAAGTAAGTGCCAAAAAAAGGGTGTAAGTATAGTGAAAAAGTGTGTTAAGTTCCTTTAAATTAGTGGCTCTCCGAGTGCAGTCCCTGGGCCATCACCATGGAACGTGTTAGAAATCCAGATTCTCAGGCTCCACACCAGACCTACAAATCAGATACTCTGGGGGGCGGGGCCCAGCAGTCTGAGCTTTAACTTGCCCAATAGTGTTTCTGATGGATGCTGAAATTTAAGAACCACTGATTTAAATGTCATGCTTAGGTGTTTAAAGAGGGGCCAGGTGCTACTGACTACCTTGATAACCGCGCTCCTTGTTTAGTGTGCCCTCAGCAATCTGCAAATGCAGGTGACCTATTTATTGGCCCTCCCCATGCCTATGGTCTTTGTATAACACTGGAATAGGGAGGCCAGAGCTGTCTATCACCAGCTTTTTTCAACCCTCACTTGTTTTTTAGGAAGATGATGGCTATTTTTGGAAGACACATTCTGTCAGGTGTTTTTCACCTTCAGACTTGCAGTGATGTTAACATGAACGCACCTTTGCATTTTATTCGGCTGCAAATCTTTGTCAGTATTGTCAGGGAAATAAAACCCTGTAAAATATAAATAGTATAATTTCTTCTCAGTTCCTCCCTTAATATGTGCCTTATCATCTTATTAGAGGTAGAAATTTAATTTACATCCACTAAATCTAATCAAAATTTCTAATTCCCCACAACATATATTTGTATTTGTCTTCTCTATCAGCACACTCATCCATCTGGATTTTTGCAGAACAACTGAGTTTTCCCTTTCTATGGAATATAATTCTTTCTATTTTTTTCTTAAAACAAACTTAATGAACAATTTTAGTAAGAGTAAATCAAAAACTCCAAATAGTTGTCTTTCAGTTTTGAAGACAAATGAGAGACTTGATGTTTTGATTTTTATTCAGGTGTATTATGTTATATAGACACCCAATGTACATCACACTGTTGAAACATTTCCAGGGATTCTGCATTTAGAGCATTTCAAACTTTTGGCCTAGGTCAAGTAGAATATCATATGTATGATCTTTCTTTTTTGGTCCACCCTATCTAGGACAATGCCACTTTTACTCTCTCTGTATAACTGCACACAGTTTGATTTTTGTAGTTATATGTATTGAAGTTGGGTAGACTGATTTTTCCTAGTTTCTTCTTTTTTCAAAATAGTTTTATTTTAATTCCCTTGCCTTTCAATATAAGTTTTAGAATACTCTTGTCTATATGTGCAAAAAATCTTGCTGAGATTTTGGTAGGAATTGTGTTAAATTGTATATCAGTCTGGGGAGATTGACAATCTTTATCATGACATGTTTATCATGCCAAGTCTTCCAATCCATGAATGTGGTATGTCTCTCCATTTATTTAGATCTTCTTTGATTTCTTTCATTGTGTGGTTTTTCTTTGCATTGTGTAGTTTTCAGTAAGCAAGTCCTGTACATGTTTATAAGATTTATACCTAAGTATTTCATTTTTTGAGAGACTGCGAATGGTATTGTATTTTTAAATTCAATGTCCATGTGTTCACGGCTAGTGTATAGAAATACAAGAGAAATTTTTATGTTTATCTTGTATCCTGTGACCTTGTTGAATTTACTTATTAGTTCTTGGAGGGTTTTTTTTTTGTTTTTTGTTTTTGTTTTTAGATTCCTTGGGATTTTCTATGTAGGTAATCATGTCATCTGCAAATAGGGACAGTTTTATTTCTTCCTTTTTGCTCTGTATGCCCTTTCTTGCCTTATTGCACTGGATAGAATGTACAGCATTATGTTGAATAAGAGTGGTGAGAGCAGACATCCATGCCTTGTTACTGATGTTAGAGGAAAAGCATTCAACTTCTCACTATTAAGTATGATGATGTTAGCTGTAGGTTTTTTGGTATATAATCTTTATCAAGTTGAGGAAGGTTTCCTCTATTCCTATTTTTCTGAGAGTTAAAAACAATAATGAGTGAGTATTGGATTTTGTCCAATGCTTTTTCTGCATTGAGTAATCATATGATTTTTCCTGTTTAACTTGCTAATGTGGTGGATAACTGATTGATTTTTGAATATTGGACCAGCCTTGCATCACTAGGAAAAAAATCTCACTTAATCATGGTGTGTAATTCTTTTTTATATACTGTTGAGTTCTATTTGCTAATATTATGTTAAGGGCTTTTACATACTCATGAGAGATATAGGTTGGTAATTTTCTTTTTTGTATCTTTTTGTCTGGATTTAGCATCAGGGTAATATTAGCTTCATATCAATAAAATGAATTGGGATCTATTCCCTCCTCTTCTATTTTCTAGAAGAGATTGTGTACAATTGGTGTTAATTCTTCATTAAACATTTGGTAAAATTCTCCAGTGATACTATCTGGGCCTGGAGTTTTCTTTTTGGTAGTTTTAAAATTGTGAATTCAGTTGTCTTAATAGCTATAATGCTATTCAAGTTACATGTTTCATATTGAATGAGTTGTGGTAGTTTGTGTCTCTTGAGAAAGTGGGCCATTTTATCTATTGTCATACGTATGTGTGTAGAGTTGTTCATGGTATTCCTTTATTTTTCTTTTGATATCTAAGGATTTTTAGTGATATTCCCTATTTAACTCCTGATAGTGGTAACTTGTGTATTCTCTTTTTTATCCTTCTCAGCCTTGCTAGAAGTTTGTCAATTTTATTGATCTTTTATAAGGATGAGCTGTTGGTGTCATTGACTTTTCTCTATTGTTCTTCTGTTTTCAATGTCATTGTTTTCTGCTCTTTATTAAGTCTTTCCTTCTGCTAGCTTTGGGTTTCTTTTCTTTTTTTGGTCCTTCAGTGGAGAGCTTAGATTATTGATCTTAGACTGTTCTTTTCCAGTGTATGCATTTAGTGCTCTAAAATTTCCTCTAAGCACTGATCTAGCTGTGTCCCACACATTTTGAATAGGCTGTGCTCTCATTTCTATTCAGGTCAATTTATATTTTGATTTCTCTTGAGACTTCTAATTTGACCCATGGATTATTTGGAAGTGTGTTGTTTGGTTTCCAAGTGTTTGAAGATTTCCACATTATCTTTCTGTTACTGAACTTTAGTTTGATTCCACTGTGGTTGTAGAACACACTCTTAAGATATCAATTCTTTTAAGTTTGTTGAAATTTATTTTATAGCCCAAGACATAGTCTATCTTGGTATATGTTCCATGAGCACTTGAAAAGCATGTGTATTCTGCTGTTACTGGGTGGAATGTTCTATAAATATTGATTAGATCTTGTTGGTTGAATGTGTGGTTGAGTTCTTTGTACAGCTTATTTTCTGTCTAGTTATCTATAAATTGTTGAGCAAGGGGTGTTAAAGTCTCCAACCATAACTGTGGATTTGTCTATTTCTCCTTTCAGTTTTTGTTTCACATATTATTCAGCTCTGTTTTTTGGTTCATACACATTTAGGATTGCTATGTCTTCTTGGTGAATTGACCCTTTTATCATTATATAATGTCCTTCCCCATCTCTGGTAATTTTCTTTTTTCTGAAGTCTACTCCTGCTTTCCTTGATTACTGTTTGCATGATACATAGGTTTATATTATTTTACATGTCTATATCATTACATTTAAAACAATTTCTTGCAGATGGCATATAACTGGGTCAAGTTTTTAAATCCACTGTGCCAATTTGGTCTTTAATCGGTGTATTTAAATAATTTACGCCTAATCTAATCATTGATATATTAGTGCTTATGCCTCCCACTTTATTTTGTGTCTTCTCTTTGTTCCCTCTGTTTTCTTTTTCCTGTGGGTTGCTTGAACATTTTTTAGAATCCATTTTGATTTTTGTATAGTGTTTTTGAGAGTACCTTTTTGTATAGTTTTCTTTTTAGTGGTTGCTCTAGGTATTACATTATATATACATAACTTACCAGTCTGTTGGTGTTGTTATTTTATCAGTTTGAGTGGAGTATAGAAAATGTACCTTTTCCCCTTTACTCTCTCCCATTTATAATATATTGTCTTAAATATTTCCTCTACATATATTTGAACCATGTGATTCTATAATTTTTGCTTCAATCATCAATCATAATTTAGAAAATTCCAGAGAAGAAGAAAGATGACTTTTCTTTTCTTATCAAATCTCCTGTAACATCTTCCTTCCTCCCCTCTTGGTTAGTGACCTTATTGCATCCTTCAGGAACACTCTTGTTTCTCCACAGTCAAATGTTCAAGACTATCTGCCCCTATACTGACATTCTTTGTCTTTTTTTTACAGTGGAAGAAGCATCCTTCAATGTGTACTAGAATCTCTTCCTCCTCTAACCTTCCTAAGGACTCTGTTCCTGCAATCACTCTTTTCCTCCTGCTGTCTCTTCAGTCTCTCCCTTACAACTGGATTATTCCTGAAGTTCTACAAGCACATGCTCAAATATTATTCTCTATCATTCTCTGTCTGACTTCATTTAGCATAATGCCCTCAAGGTCCATCCATGTCACAAGTGGCGAGATTTCTTCTTTCTTATGGCTGAAAAATATTCCATTGTATATATTTATATATTTTTTTTATCCATTCATCCATTGATGGCCGTTTAGGTTATTTCCGTATCTTAGCTACTGTGAATAATGCTACAATAAACACGTGAGTGCAGATATCTCTTTGAGATAGTCATTTTATTTCCCTTGGATATATACCCAGGAGTGGGATTTCTGGATCAAATGTTAGTTCTATTGTTAATATTTGGAGGAAATTCCATGCTGTTTTCTGTTCTTTTTTCATTTTATTTGTTTATTTAATTTTTATTGGGGTATAGTGCTTTACAATGTTGTGTTAGTTTCTACTGTACAGCAAAGTGAATCAGCTATACATATACATATATCCCCTCTTTTTTGGATTTCCTTCCCCTATGCTGTTTTCTATAGTGGCTGCACCAATTTGCATTCTCACCAACAGCACACAAGTGTTCCCTTTTGTCCACATCCTTGTCAACACTTGTTATCTCTTGCCTTTTTGACAATGGCCATTTTAACAATTGTGAAGTGATATCTCAAGTGGTTTTGATTTCTATTTCCCTGGTGATAAGTGATGTTGGGCATCACCTATTGGCCATTTACATGTCTTCTTTGGAAAAATATTTATTCAGGTCCTCTGTCCATTTACGAAATCATATTATTTATTTAGTTTTTTGTTATAGCGTTGTGTGAATTCCTTATATATTTTGGAAATAATACCATTATCTGGTATATGGTTTGCAAATATTTTCTCCCATTCCATAAATTGCCTTTTTATTTTGTTGATTGTTTCTTTCTCTTTACAAAACCTTTTTAATTTGATATAGTCCCACTTATTTATTTTTGCTTTTGTTGCTTTCACTTTTTTAGTGTCATATAAAAAAAAATCATTGCTAAAACCAATGTCAAGGAGCTTTCCCCCTATGTTTTCTTCTACAGGTTTTATGATTTCTTCCAATCAAGTCTTCTTTCAAGTATTTAATACATTTCAAGAAAAGTTTTATGAGTGATATAAGGGTCCTGCTTCTTTCTTCTGCATGTGATTATCCAATTTTCCCAATTTCATTTATGGAAGAGATTATTCTTTCCCCGTTGAGTATTCTTGGCTCCCTTGTCAAATATTATTGACCAAATATGCATGGGTTCATTTCTGGATTCTTGATATTGTTCCATTGGTCTATGTGTCTTTTTAAATGCTAGTACCATACTGTTTTGATTGATATAGCTTTGTAGTATAGTTTAAAATCAGGACATATACCTCTAGCTTTATTCTCTCTCAAGATTGCTTGTGGATATTTGGGGCCTTTTGTGGCTCCTTACAAATTTTTGGATTGTTTCTTCTATTTCTGTGGAAAATGCCATTGGAATTTTGATAGGGATTACACTGAATCTATGGATGGCTTTGGGTAGTATGGATATTCTAACAATATTAATTCTATCAATCCACAAACAGTATATCCTCCATTTATTTGTGTCTTCTTCAATGTATTTCATCAAAGTCTTATAGTTTTCTGTGTACAGAAATGCTATTGGAAACAGGATTGTTTTCTTTATTTCTCTTTCAAATATTTTGTTGTTCATGTATAGAAATGTAAATGATTTCTGTATGTTAATTTTGTATCTGGCAACTTTACTGAATTTGTGATTAGTTCTAACAGTTCTTTTGGTAGAGTCTTTAGGGTCTTCTATGTATAATATCATGTCATCTGCAGAGACAAGTTTGTTCTTCTCTGATTTGGGTCTCCCACAAAGGCATTTTGTCTGTGGATGGTTTCCAAATTATGTTATTGTTGTTAAGAGGGGATACAAGTGAGGGTTATCTTATTTGGCCATCTTGCCAATGTCACTCATCCTCCCTTTCTGTCTTTCCTTGATGAAACCACTATGATGAGCTTGGTGTATGTCTTTCTTGTCCACATTTTATACTTAAAAAAATTTTTTTATTGGAGTATTGTTGATTAACAATATTGTGTTAGTCTCAGGTGTACAGCAGAGTGAATCTGTTATACATATACATTTTATACTTTTATTCTCCATATTTATATTTGATGTCTAGCATTGTTGTCTAGTATTATTTTGCAATTTTTGAAAATTTATATATATATTTATATATTGATATAGATCAAGCTCATTTATTTTACTTACTGAATAGAATTACATTAGATGGATAGACCTCATTTTATTTATTCATCCACCAATACTTCACTGTCTTATTATTGCCAAGCGTGTTGCTCTGTGCAGTCTTGGACATGTCTTCTTATGTAACATTCCAGAATTTCTCTGGCAGATACCAGGAATAAATGGAAGTGCTGGATCCTATGGTAATATATTTTCAACTTTACCTGAAACTGTCAAATTGCTCTTCAACATGGCAATACATTGCCACCAGCACTCTGAATGTTCTTGTTTCCCTATATTCTTCAACATTTGATACTGACTTAAAAAATATTTGGCAATCTAAAAGATATAAAACAAGTGATCTTTAGAAAAACATGAAAAGGAGATGTCACATCATGTCATCCCCTAAGCCCAACCCTTCAGTGGGGTCCTTACATTTAGAATAAAATCCACATTTAAAAAAAAAGATGTGGCCTAGTAAAGCCCTACATGGTCTAGCTTCTGCCCAGATTTCCACCATCCCCTTTTGCCATTCATTCTCTGTTTTACTTCAAATACCAGGGACGTGCTGGGCCCTTTTTTGTTTCTCAATCCAGCCAAGCTCTGACCTGTCTTGCACCCTTTACATCTGCTATTGTATCTGCCTGGGCTGTCTGTTCCCAGCTCTTAGCTGGGCTGTCAGCTTATCTTTGAGGCATCAGGATGAGGGGTCAAATGTTACCTCCTCAGAGGAGCCTTCTTAGACTATCCTGTGTAAGACGGTAATTTCATGCTCCCTCCTCTCCATTTATTTCCTATCAGATCACCCCCTTTCACTTACTACAGCCTGTTTATTTATATTTACTTGTTTACTGTGTATAGGCAATATAGCTGCTGCTTCCCTCCCATCTTCCAAATCTCCAGCAAAATGTCTTTTGTTAACTCAGGATTATGCAGGGAAGGGAGTTTTGGGAAATGTAGTTCTAGCTCGATTAGGTTGATGCAATACAAATCTACCACAAATCCAGCATTCTTCTTATGGATTAGGAAAGGAACAGCTATTTATTGGATACCTTGGCCAGGGACCATGCTAGGTGAGTTACACCTGTGGGGAAGAGGATCTCAATTATTAATTTTTATTTATTCATTTATTAAAAAATTTTTTTCTTTCTGCTAATTATTGTATTTATCCACCATTCACTCTAACATTCAGTGCAACTATTGCCTCTCTTTTTTTTTTTCCAGTTTTGAGATATAGTTGTCATAAAGCACTGTATAAGTTTAAGATGTACAGCATAATGACTTACATATATTGTGAAATGATTACATCAGTAAGTTTAGTTAACATTGGACCTCAACTATTAATGGGCATAGGAGTTGCCCATAGAACGGGTGGTGCTCACAAGTGTTTCTCAAGCTTGCTTGAGAGTTAGAATCACCTGAGGTATTTGTCAAAAGTACAGATTTCAAAGCCACTCCCCAGGAGATTTGAGTCATCAGGTTTAGGGAGGGTTTGGGAAACTGTCTTCAAACAAGTGTCCCAAGCAGTTTGTATCATAAGACAAAATTGGGAAACACTGCCTTACTCTCTACTTCAAGAGCTTTCAATGGGGTGGCAGCTCACTTGAGTTTGAAAAGGAAGGTCTCTGGAGTTGTAGTAAGAATGGCAGGGTGCAAGGTACACCTTGCAGATGCAAGCAACTTTCATGACCAAATGTTATTTATACAACTGAACATATGCAGACATGTATGAGTACTCAAATAGTCAGGTTTGACATGTAGGCAGTTCAAGAGAGAAAATTTATCCAGGAATTGGTAATAAGGATATTGGAAGGGTTGGAAAAACAAAACAGGGGGAGACAATGTTATCCAAAGAGTAGTAACTTCAGGAAACCACTAGCCCCCCAGTACTGGAGGGACTTAAGGGGAAATAGAATGATCTGGAACCAGGAGGTGAATGAGGCTTAGCCACTGTTGGGGTGGACTGCTGAAAGGGGTTGGGTGAGAGAGAGAGAAAGGGACAGAGACAGAAAGAGACCTGAGTCAGAGAGAGAGAGAGAGAGAATGGACAATAGCTTCTGCCCTCTTCCTGCTCTGAGTCTCTTCCAGTGATTCTCATTGGCTGAACATGACTGGAATCTACTTGGGAAATGAGTGTGGGAATTGTAGTTAGCAGGTGTCCAGCCCACTGTGATACTAACAGAGCAGAACATAGATGGCGGGCATGGAGCTGAGAGCCAACAGGCAAATAACCAGCCAAGTATCCAGTCAGAACAGGGCCATGACCTGAGGCCATCTGTAGGTGGGAGAAAAAAACAAGTCACAGTCCAAAGCAGGGACTGATAAGAGTTTAGGTTGGTAAGAATTGTGTCCATTTCATTTACAAGTGTTGGTTAACACTGCATGATATGGTTTATGACTTAATGAATGAAAAGAGAATCTATTATCATTGTCTGATAATAGAGGTTGAAACTAGCAGCCCCTGGGATGAGTCAAGACCACAGCCTTATTTTGCAAAACTTACACATAAAAAAAATTTTAAATTGGTTGATGAGTGCAAATTATGGCATTTCACATAAAAATCAAGGATTCCAGCTTCTCTTGAAAAGTCAGAACATTTAGCAAAATTGGAATCTCAGTCCAACAGTCAGCTGGAAGAGGATAGTGGCTGCCCCATTTAGACAGACAGTATGTTCTTTGTATGTGTCTTCCTCACATATATTATGTGCCTGGTCTCTGTGGGCATTTGAGTTTGCCACTGCCAGCCTTAGTATACCATTACATTTTTTGTTTACAAGTTTATAAAGTTTTAGGTTTCTTAGTTTATAAAAAATGTGAGAAAAGAAGTTTATCTGTGCCCGAAGCAATTTACTACTGTTTGTGCGCCATAGTGAGAAGGAATATTGATGACGATGATGATGATGATGATGGTGATGATGATGACGAAGAAGGCACTCCTAATCACCAGGTGGAAACATCCAGAGGTGAATATTGATCTCTCGGAAGATATTACAAATCGAAAACTTAGCTCTTTAATGTAAACAAAATGTCACATTAGTGGAGCCTCTGTTTGTTTCTAAAAAATTTGGGTCTAACATTAAATTCTCCCCTCTGGGTACTTAATGCTGAAGTCCCTGCACATCTTACAGGGAAGAGAGAGATCAAAGATACGTGTAATCCTCTACCCTATTTTCTCCGTAAGCAAGTGACTATAGAAACACTTAGCAAATAGCTTGGTGACCATCCTGAACTCTAAGAAACTTCAAAAATTAACTTGCAGTTGGACAGGAGCTTTGATTAGGAACTCTTCAAAGATGCTTTTCTTCACATCAGCATAAAGTTATTACCTGGTTTTGCTCCTAAGATTTTAAGAACTGTTTGAGCATAGTTCTATAAAGAACAAGAATTTTTATCCAGCTGACCCTGGGTCAGAATCTTGTCTTTACATTTGGATGTGAGTATCATAAAGGAGCTGGAAAGATCATGCATTGTATCACTTATGTGAAAATCAACACCAAACCTTGGAATTCCAAAGCTGTATGACTTACCAAAACTAGGAAGAGATATGGACAATTACAGGATGCCCTTGGCTTAGGCTGTGGACTCCAGGGGCTGCCCTTACCCTCCATCCCCATTTACTGGTGTTCCTGTTGTAGTGATGAAAGTCTTGGAAGTTTCAATCCATGATGAGAATCCGAAGTGGACAAAGGGCAAGGGGGCTCCCAGGTAAGACCCGCCTTCACAAACGTCTTCCTTCCCATTACCTGAAAAAAAAATTTAATGGAAGCGAAAAAGCAGCATTTTATTAGAATACATTTTTATTAGGGAAAACATAAAACATTTACTTAATATAAAGTTATTGAGAACAATGAGTTGGTTTTCATGAACACGTACATTTGAGATCAGGTTCCAATGCCCACTGTGGTTTTACAATCTCAGAATCCAGTTCATTTCTGAATTTTGTTTGGGCTGCAAATATTGAGAAAATTCCAATCCACACGAATAAGAAGTTGCAAATGGTAAAAGGCTTTAAACAGTTGTTTTTGCAAGTTGGAATGTGTCTCAATTAAATGGAGGTGAGAGGAGATTATTCTGGATTTTGCACACAAAGAAAATAATACGGTAGCATGAGTCTGCGTGTCAGTGGCCTCCTAAATGTTAGAATTTGAGTTATTTAAAAGTTAAACTTTAAAAAATTATTTTTTAACCACCGTAATATCTTCATAGTTAAAACAGTAAATTACAGAAAGCTTATAATAAAGTTTAGTAGTTCCTTTCTCCAGCCCTCCTCACGCCGATTCCTTCTCACCAAATACAACTACTTTCAACCACTTTAGGCTGTTTTTCTGAGTGTTTACCTCTGTATCTCTAAATAATCTTGTTCTACTGTTTCTTGAGTAACGTGTTTCAAATATTATCTGTTACGTATCTTTCCTTTATGGTGGCTGAGGATTTTACCCTGTTAGTCCTCACTCTCTCTCATCTACATTATTGCCACCCTTATTCTCTCAATAGTACGAAGCTTGGTTAAAACTTAGTGTTACATTATAATAACAATGTAAATATTGTTTGCTGCTGACCAGATAGCTTTTTTAAAAAAATAAATTTATTTATTTATACTTTTGGCTGTGTTGGGTCTTCATTGCTGCGCGCGGGCTTTCTCTAGTTGTGGCGAGCGGGGGCTACTCTTCGTTGCGGTGCTCGGGCTTCTCATTGCGGTGGCTTCTCTTTGCAGAGCGCGCGCTTCAGTAGTTGTGGCCCGCAGGCTCAGTAGTTGTGCCTCACGGGCTCTGGAGCACAGGCTCAGCAGTTGTGGCACATGGACTTAGCTGCTCTGCAGCATGTGGGATCTTCCCTGAGCAGGGATGGATCCTGTGTCCCCTGCATTGGCAGGTGGATTCTTAACCACTGAGCCACCAGGGAAGGCCTTGACCAGATAGTTTACTGTGATCATTTCTGCTACAACTTTTCCTTTTCCTTTTGTTAATAATTTTTCTTTCTTTCTTTCCCTTTTTTCCCCTTCCTTCCTCCCTCCCTCCCTCCCTCCCTTCCTTCCTTCCTTCCTTCCTTCTCTCTTTCTCCATTTCTCTCTTTCTCTCTTTCTTTCTTTCTTTGCTTAGTTTACTATGTGACCATTATGGGCTAAATTATGTCCTCTCCAAGTTTGTATGTTGAAGTCCTAGCCCTCAGTACCTCAGAATGTGACTGTATTTGGAGATAGGGCCTTTAAAGAGGTGATTAAGTTTAAATGAGGCCATTATGGTGGGCCCTAATCCAGTATGACTGGTGCCCATATAAAGGGAAATTAGGAAATGACGACACAGACATATAGAGGAAAGACCACATGAAGGCACAGTGGGAAGGCGGCTGTCTGCAAACCAAAGAGAGAAGCCTCAGAAGAAACCAACCCTGCTGACACCTGGGTCTTGGACTTCTAGCCTCCAGAACTGTGAGAAAATACATTTCTGTTGTTTAAACCACCTAGTTGGTGGTATTTGTTATGACAGCCCTAGCAAACTAATACAATCGAATAATTTTTTTTTCCAAATGGTCCAATAATCTTATCGATAATTTTCCCAAACTCTCAAGAGTTCCAAACATTCTGTCCACTCCTCCCACCTTCCTGTCCCACAGTCTTCTTTCAGGGATGCTACAAGCTAATATGGAACCTTGGGGCACTCAGCCCTCCATCAGAATGCTTGACTTGGTGAGCCACACGTGGGCTGGATTTCAGCCCCATGGATTTTCTGGGTGGCGTGTCCATGGGCAGGACACAGCCTGGACTACCACACCTAATGTCCCACCTGTTGTTCTCCTGCTGTAATCTGCACGATTTGTTCTCCAGGCCGTAGGCGACATCCTTGGACTTGTTTTCACCACTCTCTTTGTCTGCTTCACTTGTTTCCTGAATCCTGTGTTATCCTCTTTTTGGTTTACTCCCTCCTTTTGCCAAAGCAAACTTCCCAGTGATTTTCTAAAAACAATATATGGGAAGTCAAATCTTAAATCCTTAAATATCTGAAAATATCTTTATTGTACCCTCACACTTGATCAATAGTTTGGTCAAGTATAAATAATTCGAGATTGAGAAAAAATCTTCCCTCAGAACTCTGAAGCTATTGGTCAGCCATATTCTGTCACCCAGTATTGAAAGTCCCAGGGCGTTTCTTTCTCTCTCTTTTTTTTCCTTAGGCAAGCAAAGCTTCTTATTAAAAGTGATAGTTGGTGCACAAGGGAGAAGTCGGGAGGGGGGAAAAGTGCCAGGTCCCCAGGGGCTTTTTAATGATCTGATTACCTGTATTGGTACAAATGAGGAGTAATTTTGAGATCCCAAGGAAACTCCACTTAAAAACAGTACTTTGCAATTATATATATATATATAATAATGCAAGAATAATGTGATTTTACATTGTGCAATGATACATGTAAGAGCACTTAGGAAACTCTGGCGTGTTAGTCATGAAAAAGATTCTTACCACAATTTTACCCCCTGTTGGAGGAGTATTTGATAATGTGGAAGAGAAAGACCCTTCCAGTGATGTACAATTCAGTTCATTTCAGGCTTGATTCAAATTTGGGACAGAGGAGTCAGTTACCTTCAGGAAGCACAGAGAAATGGCTGATTTGGTGTGATATCTAAGGAGGCTTCATGCTGAAATGGCCATAAAATTATTGTTGGGGGAAAAGTGCATATTCTGCAAGTATATGGAAATTCCATGATCCAAAACTCATTCAACAAATTTTTTTTAATTGAAGTTTTATTTAATTATTATCTTTTCTTGGTCACGCTGTGTAGCTTGCGGGATCTTAGTTCCCTGACCAGGGATCAAACCCATGGCCCCTGCAGTGGAAGCACGGAGTCTAAACCACTGGACAGCCAAGGTATTCCCATCATTCAACAAATGTTCATTGAACACGGCCATGTGCCAGGCCCAGTGCTAGGTACTGGGGATGGAGAGGTGAGCCAGATAGACCTGGCCTCTGTGGCCCTAATGTCTGCCCTGAGTGGGGGAGATGGACATTAACAAATTAGAATACATGAAGCAGTTACTTACTTAAAGTGAGATGAGTTTTACAGCAGACGGTGCGCAGGGGGTAATGGGAGACTCTGGGGGCTCAGACCCTAATCCAAGGGGTCATGTGAGTCAGGCCTCTGGGGGAGGTGAGGTTTATGTGAGAGGAAAGAATGGATGGGGTGAGCTATGTGAAGGACAGAGGGAAGAGAGCTCCAGACAGGGAGAATAGTGTCTTCTGGGCAGGGAGAAAAGTGGTATTTTAAGAACCTGAAGAACTTCCATGTGGCTGTACCATGTTTGGACGAGAGTTGGGGAGACAAAGCTGGAGGATTCGTCAGAGCATCAGCTGTGGAGGGGTTTGGTCTTAATCCAGACAACAACAAGAAGGCATTGCAAGTTTTTGTAAGGGGAGTGGCATGATCAGATTTGCCTTTTAAAAAGAATGCTTTGAATGGATGGGGGAAAGGATGGAGGCAAAGGAGCAGCTGTCATCACCCACGGGAGAGATGAGGTGGCCTAAACTTGTGACGTGGGGTCAGAAAGAAGTGGGGAGATTCTGGAGATACTTGGAGGTGAAATTGACTAAGATGCCATTTTGTTCTCCCCAAAGAGAGAGGTGTTTTCTGCCAGGGGGCTGAGTGGCTATGGCACGTGGATGAGGGTAGGACAGGGATGGTGGGGCGGTGACCAGGCAGAAGGAGTCCGAGGAGGCACACAGTTCCTGGAAGCTGAGGCCCGTGGGCGGGTCCACCCCGGCAAACAGAGGAATCAGGAAATCCTGTGGCAAAGACCCAGGGTCGAGCAAGTTTCTGATGTCTGCATAGACAGCAAGGGGGTGGGGACAGAGCATCAGGAAGCCAGATAGTTGGCAAGAGAGTCAGCTCCTGGCCACCTAGACAAGACGTGGCCTTGAGGGGTCTGACAACAGGGTTCTCTGAGCTCTAGGTGAGGCTAAGAATGTCCCACAGAGGGCTGGCCTCCCAGAGAGGAAAGGTGACAGCAGGTAAGTAAAGACTCCCATAAGTTCTGCCAGTTCTGCCTTCGGGATGCAGAGATACGGCTCCTCACAGGTGACTCAGTTCTGCCAATGTGACAGAAAAGCAGTGTTTTCCCAAGTATAGTTCTGTGCATACTATTCAAGAAGGGAATATAGTATGCTCCATTGCTCAGACGTATTTGTTCACAGAACCCTATTTTCCACGGAGCATCTCATGGAATGGGAAGTGAATTCTCCAGAACTCACTTTGGAAAGTGTGCAACTCGCTAATTACCATTATGGAGGTGTGTATGAATTATGGAGGGACTGTGAGATAAGGTGCAGCCATGCCCACCTTGGGAGGTGAGAGGAGATAGGATTTCAGCTGCAGCTTGAAGGGGGTGTGCGATCTGCTGGTGGATTAGTGTGAGACGGGGATAAGTGTGCTCCAGGGACGGTGCTGGACACAGTGGGACCAGTACACTTGCTCATTACATAGGATTTGTGTGTTTCACCAGGAAGAGAATCACTGCTGTGAATGCAAAGGCTTTGGGCCCCTGTGGAAGAAAATTTCTGAGACAGGGCTGAGTGAGAAATATGGAAGGGTGAAGAAACTAGGATTAGTCTATGGGACTTGGATAACAGCTAACAACATGGAAATTTCACATCCTGTGCACAGCAGGGGGAGAAGAAGCATCACCTAAGGTAGAAGGGGTATCCCTTAGGTCCGTTTGGGTTTGGGGTGTTGTCCTTGACTGGTTGGATGAGTGGTTTATTGGCATTCCATGGAAAAATATTAAAGTGAATGTATTCATGGCTTTTCAGTCTTAAAATTGCGAAGTTCCTTTATTCCTCACCAAAATGCTCCAAGATGCTGTTATAAAAATGAAGTGACCATAAGAGGGCGCCAAAGACAAAAGTATGCTGCTACTTTCCCAAGGCATGAATTCAACAGAATACTACCTGAAAATAGGGCATAAAAGGGAAGGAGAGAGATCTAAAGAGGGCAAGGAGGAAAAGAAGAAAGGATGAACTCACTGACAGAGGGTTACAGATTCATTTATAGTCTTGGTAGCAAAGTATGAAAATTACAGAACAAAACAAAATCTACCCACTGTTGAACTAGAGCCGTTTTAAAAGATTTTAGAAAGGGACTTAAAATTTTACCTCTGAAGTACAGGTTGTGTTTTGCCTCCAGACCCCTAAAGCTTTGTGGGTGAAGAGGCCCCTCTCTTTGAAGACAATGTCTGTCTTTCTCCAGGCTTTAAATGAAGATAATCCCTTCAGTTTCTACTCCTCAGAGCGCAGGTCAGGAAGGGCTGAAATAGAACATTTCTTCCTGTGGTCTCATCCTGGGTTGCTTCTAGGGAAAAGATGAAATTCTATTCAATATATTTAAATTGTCCAAGAGCCACTTAAACAGTAATACTTGGTTTTTGTTTTTCAAATGACTGAAGCATGTCTAGAGCTTCTCTGCTTTTATTTCTGCAATGCTAACATATCTACGTGTATAAATAATATCCATGAGTTGAAAGAGCTTTAATAGAGTCATGTGATTTTAGGACTCTTTTGAATTGTTTAAAAATGCTTGTTTGGATGGTGAAAAATTCAATCTTTTTGCCTCTCCCTCCCCAATAGTTTATGAACAGCTAAAATGCTAACCTCCACTAAAATAAATGAATTTCAAAGAATTCTGTGATCCATGACAGACTATTTGGAATTTTTATTAAATAACACAGGAATTTATCTTGAAAATTTTTTTAACCCAGAAGAATTGTTCCTTTAAGGAAATTGTTCCTCTAAGGAAATGGAGCTCTTTGTCTGTGGTGCAAAATTTCCCAGTGAAAGCAGAGGAATTCAGCTTCTAAATAATCGTCCATCAGAAAGTCCAAAAGACGCTGAAAACCTTAGGCTGATCTGTGTTCCCTGGACACCTAGAAAACTTGAAATAGATTCACCAGAGAGTGTAAGATAATTTGTCAGACAGGGAGACTGGTTTCTAGAATGAGAGCTTGTGCCTCACTAATCGTATAAATATATATATATATATTTTCTCTTTTTTGCTCCTTTTTTGGTGAGGGTGTCAAAAAAAGTTGTGTGGATGTGATGCAGGTAACTGCTTAAGCTTAAAAAAAAAAACCCACGAAACAATAGATCTCTGATAGCGTTTAACATTGAAAGCTGTTTCCATGGAACTGAGGAAGCCGTTTTTATCCAAGAGAAGAACCGGGCACAGAGACAATCAACAAGGTTAGGGATAAATGGGTGCCATGTGGATAGAGAAGTGCTAAAAGTGGGGACCTCTTGGGATCAGTGTTTTGATGCATCTGTAATAAATGACCAGAAAGGATGAAGGACAAAAAATCTTCAGATTTGTGGAGGACACCAAATGCACAAATGGTCCCTGGGCTGAAAGTCAAACGTGCTTAGAAAAGAGGAGAAGAGGGAGAATCAAGTGTAGTGTGTGTGTGTGTGTGTGTGTGTGTGTGTGTGTGTGTTTAGGCCTGTATGGCAGGGTGGGAGATTGTGGACCAGGAGTAGATGTGCCAAGTTCAAAGTTAGGAATGAGGAGATGCGGTGTGGTGTGATAAAGCCAGGGCATGGCTGTGTGGGCTGTGTGATGACTCCTCAGTTATCCATTACTGCCAAGTAGGGGATCTGCTCAGCCTGGGTTCCAGAGGGCTGAAGGGTAACCTTTTATGTGCTAAAAGTTCTGTGTAAACCTTTTAAAATAGATTCTTTGAAATCAAATCAAATGCTCTTCTGCCTTCATAGACTGTATGGAAAACAAAAGAATACATATGTAGTTTTTTCACTAGGGTCACAGCTGTGAACATCTCTGAATGCCCTGCAGCATTTGCATTTGGAAGCGATGCAACAAATACTTGCCTTACTAGTGAATGTCAAATGGGTCCCCCGTCCGCAGGAGGGAGGTAGAACATGACCCCCAATCCTGTGCTGCATTGTTCCAACTATTTCTTCTCTTTTATTTCTGTTGTGATGATATGTCTTCTTCTTTTTGCCTCCTTCCCTCTCTCCTTGCATGAAATATATCAAACATACAGAAAAGAACTGAGAATAATTCAATGAGAATTTTTGTACCCACCTCAGAGATTTAACAATATTAACACTTTGTTTTTTGTGCCATATTTTGTTGTGAATACCTAAAACACTATATATTCAACGGAGGACTCCTCCTACCATTCCCCAAACCTTTTTCTCTCTCTTCTTCCTTCTTTTCTCCTTTCCCAGAATTAACTACTTTTTTCAATGTTAGTGTGTATTTCTTCTGATATTAAATTTTTTGCTGCATTACACGTTTGTTTCAAAAAGCAATATATGGCTTTTTGGGGGGGGGTATTTCTAAAACTTTCCCTAAATGTACAGTGTAGGTATGATTCTGCAGATTGCTTTTGTCATTCAGCACTATGTTTTGGAGTGCTATCGTGGTGGTATATTTAGATTCAATTTATTCATTTTAATTGCTGCTTTGTATTTAATTATTTAATATAATAAAATTGAACAATCTAGTTACTTTTTGATGGACATTTAAGTTGTTTACAATTTTGCACCAGTTATAATGAATGTCCTTTATCACTCTTTGTGATTCCCTTGAGCGTATATGGCTAAGAATTTTCTACTTATACTCTAGCCACTAGCCACATTTGGCCATTGAGCACTTGAAGTGTGGCTAGTCCAAACTGGGCTGTGTTGTAAGTGTAAAATACACATTGGATTTTGAAGACAGTATAAAAAAATAGAATGTAAAAATCTCAATAATTAAAAAATGTAGGTTATAAGTTGAAAGGATATCTTGGATATATTAGGTTAAGTAAAATGAATCATTGAAATTAATTTTACCTGTTCCTTTTTATTTGTAGTGTGGGTATTAGGAAATTTAAAATTGCACATGTGGCTTGCATTTGAGGCTCACGTATTTCTACTGGACAGTGCTACTATTAGTATGATTCTCTAGGATTTGGGTTTTGTGTGTTCTCATTTTCTCCCCATTCCTTCCTTTTGCTCTTAATGGCACTTGAGTTTTAGAACCAGTGCTTACCTATGAAGGAGCTCCTTTCATTGCAAAACCACCAATCATGTAATTCTTCCTGTAATCTTCCCTCATAGGCTCTCCCTGGCTTTTTAATTTCTGCCTGTGTGGGGTAACTGCAGGGGACACGTGTGTGTTTTCAGATGCTCTGGATGGCTGAGGGTGTTTGATGCTTGACTCTTGGATACGGGTGTGTGTGACTTCATTACTTATGGAGTTTTGGGTTATCACAGCACTCCATTATGCCTTCTCAAAATTACTGGTTTGAGATTCTGCTTAAGGACACAGATTTAGCTCTAAGCTATCACGCCCAAACTTATAGTATCTGTGAGTCAGCTTCTCTACCCAAGAAACTGAATAAATCTCTGAAGTGCTAATCCATCTTTAAGGAGCCCAATAGTCAGAGTTTCAAGAGAGAGATTCCCCTCCCTTTCTCCCCCACGAACCCTGGCCATTATTCTCTCTAAGAAGGCAGGGATTTGAGACACTCTCAATCCTGCTTGAGACAGGGATTGGGTATGCACCATTCTTGCTGCTATCAAGGCACTAAAAGATGGCAGCTAAGCCAAGCTGGAAGGAGCTTCTGTTCCCTATAGTGGTGGCTCCCCCATGTGTGACACGGCTCTGCTCTCTCGGCATCACCATTTCCAATGAGAAAATAAATTGCCTCTGTGCGGTCGCATGCAAAGTAGAGAGCCCTGTGAGCCGGCTGAAGCCGGGAAGTTGACAGAGAGCAGGAGTTGCGCGCACCGATTGTCAAAGGGTAGAGCGAGGGATGATTTTTCATTGTCTGCTGAGCTCTGAGCACACCCTCTTGGAGTGGGTCTCAAATTCGAAAACAAATCTTCACAGTGGCTTTTCCAATCTGCTTGGTTTTAGAAGGATGGCGCTGTGGTCTAAATTTTTCAAAAACCCACAAAGTTGAGTGACACAGCTCCTATTTTAGCAGAGTTATTTCTGCTGGACATTTAACAATCCTCTCTACCAAGGCTTTGCCTACACAAAGGGAGGGACTCTGCTGTGGTTAAATGTGGGCTTTGGGGTCAGACAGAGCTGCATTTGAATTGCAACTCCACCTCTTTCGTTAGCCTTGTGGGCTTGGACCAGGTATGGGCCTCATTTTGCATGAGCCTCATTTTGCACAGCTGGAAAATGGGAACAACGGCAACACTTACCTCTAGCTTACTGGAATGATGGTAACTATGATGGCAACTATTATTACACTCTAGACCAATTTGGAAAGATTTCATTGAATCAAGCAAGTGGATGGATGCTTTGGGAACCAATGGGCTGTGTGGTGACTTTACCCAGTTTTTTCAAGCTAACTCTGAGATGTTTGCCTCACAATCATTAAGTCAATTTTTTTCCAGAAGAGTGATTTTCAAACGGATACTCTGCTCCCACCTCTAGGATGCTGTATCAGGATTCTGAGACAATACGGCCTGAAAAAAAATACATTAAATTTTATGTGATGGTTTGAATTTGGAAAATTTTATAAAAGTAAAACGTATTTTTATTTCACACCACTAATTGTGACTCAGAAAGTATGACACAATCGTCTTGGCTGGTAAGGCTATGTGGAATATAGATTCTAGAAGTGATTTTCAAGGAGGGGAGAGACCTGCATGTGTGAGATTTTTGTGACACACACAAAACCACTTTAGAGCTGGTTCTCCACTTCACCTGTATTCCTGCAATTCTGTTACTTGCCACTGGATGTATGTCAATGCCATTGTGGACTGCAGTCATTAGCTCAGGATAATAAATCTATTCCTGGAAAATTTGCCTGTTCTACTTGTTCTATAGAAATAGAATTTAATTTACTCTATTGATTGTGGCTATAAGAAGCCATCCGAGGCAAGCTGGAGGAAAAGGGTTAATGGGCCTTGGCTGTGCATCCTTGAAGAACACATCACCCGCAAGGGGTTGGAAAATTGTTCTTGGGAGGCAAAAAAAGGCTGACTCTTTTTACGTATACAGCACAGAGATGCATGCATTACATAAACAGATATACAGCATATCTTTGGCACTGAAATCTAATGGGGGACAATTAGGGAAAAATACCTAAAATGATTCCGTAGGGGGATGGTAACGTAAAGAGGCTGAGAAACACTGCCTTGCTTCATGTGGTTCATCTGCGCTGATTCTGATTTTGGGAGAAGTGATGGACTGGTGAGACCTGAACGGTCACTCTCAGCTTTCCCCGGGGTACATTCCCCTAGAATGTGCTTACCTCCCCGCCCCCGCTCCCCGCCCCAACCAGACCTTCTGCTTAGAGGGGCATGAAGTGAAAACCCTCCAGCAGCTTTCATACTCCTGCACACACATTACCTTAATGTGCTTGCTTACAATAGCTACCTTACCTCATTTTCTTTCTGCTCTTCAACTTGGCCTTCAAAACCTATCCCTTTTGTATTTTTCCTGCTGTTGCTATTTACTTCTAAAAGAAGGAGAGAGAGAGAGAGAGAGAGAGAGAGTCTCACTGATGCATGAATCTTAGTTTTGCCCCTGACCCTATGGCCCTTAACGTTCAAACAAGATATAATTAGTTCAGTGGGTGAGTTGCTGTGTTAATCCCCATTGTGGGCTGTTCTTTCCATTCTTACAGCCAACTCCACACAGGACTGGGCTCTGCAGGCAAAGGAGGTGCCTTTGCACCTTCTCTGGGTGGTGATGCTGTCTGTTCCTCCCCTCCCCCCAGCCAGGCAGAACCAATCCTGCTGCCCTTCCTTCCACCTCAGGATTTTATTTAGGCCTCTAATGTTTTTGTTCTTATCTCACTATACGTAAGTGGTTCCCCAAATCACACATCGTCCCCCCATCTCCATTTTTTGAGGCAAACATTTTCATTTCCACGCTTACCTGCACTTCTTTTTTTTAACTAGGAAAATTTCACTGAAGTTTAGAAAACCTGCATTTATCAAATAAACAGGGACAATAATGTAAAAAGTAGACAATGGAAGAATTTTTTTGCTGTTTGGGCACACATTGAGCCGTGTAATGATTTTACTTTCCCCTTGATGCTTTCTACTTTTTTACAAGTTATTTTTGTTAGTGCTTTGGATTTCCGAGGTAGTATAGCCTCAGCTACAATATGCTATTATGCCAGAAAATATCAGCACACAGGACATGGCGCAAGGATCCTCCAAAGGTCAGATGCTCCTGGAGCTAGTCTAGGAAGGGGGACCTTTGCAAGAGGAAGGCAGGAAGTAATCCCAACTGCTGGTTTTGTCTGATTCAGGAACATCTAAAGGAGTGCTTTCATCCCACAGGACAAATGGATGAGTGGCTTGGAACTCACTTGTTAATGTAGGAAGAGGTAACCACACCCCAGGAGAAAGAGCCACCAGAATCCTAAGAATACCTGGGATTGGAGAGCCTTTATTTGCTGAGCCACTGGACTTTCATGTGCCAGGGGATGCAGAGAAAAGTGTTTCAGTGTCCAGATTTGATGTTTACTTGCATGTAAAATTTTTGCTGCTCTCTTCAGACAGAAACACAAATGGGGGTATAAATGTTCTCATAGAGTTAGATGTGTTTGCACATGCTGTTCCTTCTACCTGGAATGGCCTTATCCCCACTTGTTTGATGGACAGTTTGATGATTTGGTGAATTTTGTTGTTTTAATTTACACTTTCCTAATCATGAACATGGGCTTCATTTCATATGTTTATTAGCCATTTGAGTTTCCTCCCTAGAGAATTGATTATCTATTTCTATTGGACTATTCTTTTATTTTTCTTTACATATTCTGATAATACTCATTTGTTGGTTATATATACTTCAAACATTCATATACAGTATGAGTGGAAAATTAATATTAAGATTAATTATTTTATAATAGTAGTTCATTATATTCATTATGTAATTGTGACATGGGACATAATTCTGGTCAATAAAATATAGGTTTATATTTAATTTTATAAGAAATTGCCAGACAGCCTTCCAAAGTAGTTTTATCATTTTTTATCAGCAATGTATGAGAATTCCAGTTGCTCCACATCCGTGTCAACACTTGGTATTGTTAGTCTTTAATTTTAGCCTTCCTGATGAGTATGAAGTGATATCTCATCATGGTTTTAATTTGCATTTCTTTTCTCTGATGACTAATGGTATTAGGCACTTTTTTATATGCTTATTGGCCATTTGGATAACTTATTTTGTGAAGCATTTAATAGATTTTTAACTGTTAGAACAACCTTTTGAACTGGAATAAACTCTACTCAGTCATGGCCAATTTTTTCATACTTTTCTTTATTCACTTTGCTAATATATTATTTAATATTTTTCATCTTTGCTTATAAATGAGATTGACCTATAATTTTTCCTTCTCATAATCTCGTCCTGTTTTGGTATCAACGTTACACAAACTTTGTAAAATAAGTTGGGGCACCTTTACAGTTTCTTTACTTTTTGGGACATTTTGATAAGGTAAGAGTTATCTACTTCTTGAAAGTTTGATAAAACAATGATAGAACTGTCAGGGTCTGATGCTTTTACTAATTATGGTTCTAATCCAGCATTCTGTTTCTTCTTTAGACAATTTTGGCAATTTGTCTTTTTCATTTCATCTCAAATTTCAAATTGACTGGCATAACATTTTCTGTAGCATTTCCTTTTGCTGTTTACATATCTACTGAATCTGTAGTTGGGTCCTTTAAAATGTCTTTTTAATTTTTATTTTTTTGGTAGGGGGCTTTTTCTTCTTATTTTTTTCCTTGATCAGTCTTGCCAGAGATTTATTTTATTGCTGTTTATAATGTTTCTTTTATTTATTACTATTAATTTTATTTATTATTTCTGTCCTTCTATTCTTTGATTTTACTTGTTTCTTTTCCTAACTTCTTGTGATGGATACTCACTTTGTCACCTTTCAATTTTTTTCTTTTTAAAAATATGCATTCAAGACTACAAAATTTCCTTTGAGTACCTCTTTAGGTATATCTCACAAATTTTAATATGTAGCTTTTCCATCATTCAATTTTATTGTTAAATGTTCCATACTTTGTTGTGACTTCTTTGCTCCATGAGTTATTTAGAAATGTCTTTTATAAATTTCCAAGTCATGGGTCTTTTTGGGTGGGGTCATACTTTTCTTATGAGTTCCAATCTTATCACATTGTGGTCAGAACACATGCTCTGAGTTGGCTGGGTTGAATGACACAGGCATCAGCCTTTGGTTCTTGGATCCAAACACTTTGAAATTAGGAAGAATGAGATCAAAGAGAATGAAGAGAACAGACAGAATGAACTCCTTGAATGAAACCTAACAGAGGAAGAGGGGTCTTTCTGTGATGTTAATTCAGTAGTGAGCATGGGTTTGGGTCCCATGGGGGGTCTTGTTTAAAATCCTCAGCTACCTGGGTGGGACTGTTTAGGAACACAGGCAATTCTGCTCACCACAGTCTAACTGAATATTAAAATGGAAATTTTAGCTGACACTCAAAGACAATGGGTGACAGATACCATAGCAGGGAGCCAGTTCATGATGCTAATTTGCAGAGAAAAATATTAAAAAAACTAGTTTTCTCTCTCTTAAACATACATTCACATCAGGAGTGGAAACAGTTGGGTTTTTGGAGATTAGAGAGAATTTGTGAAGAGAAGTTCTTTGGAGAGAGCTTTGTGAGTAGCTCCTGTCCTCACGATGGGAGGGGTGAGTCATACCTGACTTTGCCTCAAGTCTAGAGAGGGGCACTTAATGGGACTCCCCAGAGGGTTTCCATGACCTCCACAGAATGGAGGACATAGTGGCTTGGTGTCTGACTCCCACCGAGTAAATCTTGAATGGATGAGAGATGGGCTGGCTAACTGCTGGTGGATGATTCCGAGGGATCACGCTGTGTCAGGGCAAAGGGGCATGAGTGTTCTTAAGGGCTAGATGACTGCGTGTGTGTGAAAGAGCTGAGTCCCATCCAGTAGGAACTTCTGGAGGGTCAATGGGACCCACCTGACAAAAACTGGAGGTGGACTGCCCAGGGGCTGTGGACACAGGAAATGACCAATTGTACTAGAAATGGGTTTCCCTGGATCAAGGAAACTGTAGGTGAGAAATCAGTGGGGATATCTGAATAATTTGTGAAAGTGCTTCACAAGAGATTCAGGGTAGGGTCAGAGAATCAAGCACCATCAAGTTGTAACTATGGAGCTCAGGACAGAGCCAGTCAAGTAACAGCTTTCCTGCTCCCCTCACTCTTCCCTCCGTGAGACCGCAATCTTGCAGTGTCAGAAACGGCAGCTGAGGAATGAGAGAGAAGGTGAGTAAGAAAGATGGAAGTCAACAACCTCCTCTTCCCAGGCAGCAAGTCATTGCTGGGGAGAGAAAGACCAGCTGAACTTTGAATGAAGTTAGAAGATTTGACTATTACGTGGGACTGGACATTCTAACTGCCTTTTTGAAACTGTGTCTGTAGGATTTTTCCTATAAGTCATTAGAAAAGTCATGGGAACAGTGAGTTTTATACAGGAGTAGAAATACTTACTCTGCTAAATAAATGTTAAAGGGATATAGAAAGACAAAATGGAAATGCTTTTTGATCACCTTCCATGAATTGTGATTATTCAGTGTATAGCTTTTATCTAATATAAAGTGGAATTCTTGGGTACCTCAGAAAATCATTGCTTCCTAGGGCTTTGGTGAGAGGAGGCTGATGACCAAAGAGGATAGTGGGGCAGTAGGTAGTAGTATCAGCCTTAGCACATTCTCTTTCACACTCATCCTTAAGGAGGTAGACTTTTGCGCATCTTTCTAAGAACCTTCTTGCATGGGGCCTGCCTTGGGCCACGTGAGAGGAGCTACTAGACCATGACTGATTCTTGAAGTTACCCAATGCTCCTGAATTTTCTCCTCCAAGTAGAGGCAGGGCCCTGCCCCTGGGTTATGCACTAGGACACAGAATTGGGGGTGACCTGTGGCTATGGTGAAACACTATTATGTTCTAATCACTGAAGGAGCCTCTTCTCCTGTGTGCCCATGTGTAGATATCTATCATTGTACTTACTACATCACATTATAATTATCTGCTTATGCACTGTATTGTCTGCTTGGCTGCCATAACAGAATACCAGAGACTGGGTGGCTTAAACAAAGGAAATGAATTTTCTCACAGTTCTGGAGGCTAGATGCCCAAGATCAAGGTTCCAGGGTTAGTTTCTGGTAAGATGTCTCTCCTTGGTCTGCAGATGGCTGCCAACTTGCTGCGTCCTTACATGGCCTTTCCTCTGTGTGCATGCACCGAGAGCAAGAGAGCTCAAGTAGCTCTTCTTCCTCTTGTAAAGGCACCAGGTATTTGAATTGGGGCCCCACCCTTATGACCTAAACTTAACTTTAATTACTCCCTTAAAGGCCCTATCTCCCAAAACAGCCACACTGGGAGTTAGGGCTTCAACATACAAATTTATAACATGCATCACTTACTGCCATCAGACCATGAACTTCTTGAAGCCAGAGACACTATATTATTCATTTTTGAAGCCCCAGGGCTTAGCACAAAGCTTAACATGCAATCAATGTTTGCATGTTTGCTGGTCTGATTTCTAGACTCTGTTTTCTCTCCATATCTATCTTCTCCTCATGTCTTTGCCTCACATGGACCCGTCATGCACAAGTATCTATACCAAGTATGGTAGTCATTGCTGCTGTTCATAAATATCACTGGCTCTCTGCTTTCTGGGAAACTGTTAGAACTTCATTTCTTGGGCCACGTGTGATGGGATGGGGCTTTGGATTAGTACTGGACATAGAGTTGTGAGTGATAGGAGTCACTTTCAAGCTTACTAAATCTTTCAAGGTTACTAAACCTTTCTGAGTCTTGGTTTCTTCATTTGTAAAATGGGGGTAATTATTATGTTTACAGGCTTGCTATGAGATTAGATGACACATGTCAAACACCCAGCAGTATCTGGCACAGTACAGGTGCCAGTTAGGGCCAGCTCCTTTTCTTTAACTCATTCACTTGGGAAAGCAGGATTGGATGCTGAGTGAAAGTCTCTGACAGGTTGTGAAGGAGACACTCTAGAACACCTGACCCTTGTAATTTCCCTCTAGAAGGACATTTGGGGATCCTATAGAATCTTTTAAAAATTTTTTCTCTAAATTTAAGCAGCCATAAACCTCACACTTGAGCCCATTAGTGAGGAGTAATATATGACTATAAGATATTTTGGTGGAATCTGATTAAAAAATGGGCAGAGGAACTGAATAGACATTTTCCATGTAAGACATACAGATGGCCAATAGGTACATGAAAAGGTACTCAACATCACTCATGATCAGGGAAATGCAAGTCAAAACCATAACGAGTGAGTTATCACCTTACAATTGTTAGGCATGGTTATTATCAAAGGACAAGAAATAACAAGTCTGGGGTAAAGGTACAAATTTCCAGTTATAACATAAATAAGTCCTGGGGATGTAATGTACTGCATGGTGACTATAGTTAACAATACTGTATTGTCTATTTGAAAGTTAGTAAGAGAGTAGATCTTAAAAGTTCTCATCACAAGAAAAAAAATTCTAGCTATGGTGGTGATGAATATTAACTTACTGTGGTGATCACAAAATATACATATATCAAATCAGTATGTTGTACACCTAAAACTAATACAATGTTACCTATCAATTATATCTCTAAAAAAAAGATACTTAATGGATAGCACTGGACATCTGTAAAAGGTGGTTTATTGCTATTTCAATAGGACATTACATTCAGAAAATTCCTGGGTGTAGGGTCTTTCTTGTCCTGATAAGTTCATCTTTGCATGGTAGCAGAAAGATCCTTGATTAGTTAACAGTCTTTCAGTTATAAGCAAGGGAAACCATAATCAAATTGGCTTAAGGTACCGGGGAAGTTATTGGTCCATTTAACTGGGAAGTCTAGAGATAGATCTAGCCAGGCTCAGTTGGATCCAGGTGACCAATAACTGTCAACAGAACTTTCTCTGATGCAATTTCTTAGCTTTGCTTCTTTTTTCTCTTGACCTCATTCTTTTCTTTTTTTTTTTTTTAAATTTATTTATTTATTTATTTATTTTTGGCTGTGTTGGGTCCTCGCTGCTGTGCGAGGGCTTTCTCCAGTTGCGGCAAGCGGGGGCCACCCTTCATCGCGGTGCGCCGGCCTCTCACTATCGCGGTCTCCCTTGTTGCGGAGCACAGGCTCCAGACGCGCAGGCTCAGTAATTGTGGCTCACGGGCCCAGCCGCTCCGCGGCATGTGGGATCTCCCCAGATCAGGGCTCAAACCCGTGTCCCCTGCACTGGCAGGCGGATTCCCAACCACTGCGCCACCAGGGAAGCCCTTCTTTATTTTTTTTATTAAAAATTTTTTTATTGGAGTATATTTGCTTTACAATATTGTGTTAGTTTATACTGTACAGCAAAGTGAATTAGCTATATGTATACATATGTCCCTTCTTTTTTGGATTTCCTCCTCATTTAGGTCACCACAGAGCACTGAGTAGAGTTCCCTGTGCTGTACAGTAGGTTCTCATTAGTTATCTATTTTATACATAGTATCAATAGTGTATATATGTCAATCCCAATCTCCCAATTCATCCTAGCCCTACCTCCCCCTTGGTATCCATACGTTTGTTCTCTACGTCTGTGTCTCTATTTCTGCTTTGTAAATAAGATCATCTATACCAATTTTTTCAGATTCCACATATATGCATTAATATACAATATTTGTTTTTCTGTTTCTGACTTTCTTCACTCTGTATGACAGTCTCTAGGTCCATCCATGTCTCGACAAATGACCCAATTTTGTTCCTTTTTATGGCTGAGTAATATTCCATTGTATATATGTACCTCATCTTCTTTATGCATTCCTCTGTTGATGGACATTTAGGTTGCTTCCATGTCCTGGCTATTGTAAATAGTGTTGCAGTGAACATTGGGGTGCATGTGTCTTTTTGAATTATGGTTTTCTCAGGGTATATGCCCAGTAGTGGGATTGCTGGGTCATATGGTAGTTCTATTTTTAGTTTTTTAAGGACCCTCCATACTGATCTCCATAGTGGCTATATCAATTTACATTCCCACCAACAGTGCAAGAGGGTTCCCTTTTCTCCACAGTCTCTCCAGCATTTATTGTTTGTAGAGTTTTTGATGATGGCCATTCTGACCAGTGTGAGGTGATACCTCATTGTAGTTTTGATTTGCATTTCTCTAATGATTAGTGATGTTGAGCATCCTTTCATGTGTTTGTTGGCAGTCTGTATATCTTCTTTGAAGAAATGTCTATTTAGGTCTTCTGCCCATTTTTTAATTGGCTTGTTTGTTTTTTTAATATTGAGCTGCATGAGCTGTTTGTATATTTTGGAGATTAATCCTTTGTCCGTTGATTCGTTTGCAAATATTTTCTCCCATTCTGCGGGTTGTCTTTTCGTCTTGTTTATGGTTTCCTTTGCTCTGCAAAAGCTTTTAAGTTTAATTAGGTCCCATTTGTTTATTTCTGTTTTTATTCTCATTACTCTAGGAGGTGGGTCAAAAAAGATCTTGCTGTGATTTATGTCAAAGAGTGTTCTGCCTATGTCTTCCTCTAAGAGTTTTATAGTGTCTGGCCTTACATTTAGGTCTTTAATCCATTTTGAGTTTATTTCTGTGTATGGTGTTAGGGAGTGTTCTAATTTCATTCTTTTACATGTAGCTGTCCAGTTGTCCCGGCACCACTTACTGAAGAGACTGTCTTTGCTCCACTGCATATTCTGATCTCCTTTGTCATAGATTAGGTGACCATAGGTGCGTAGGTTTATCTCTGGGCTTTCTTCTTTTCCTTCATAGACATGTTTTTCCCTTTACTTTTTTCAGGCAAGGGAGATGGGTGCTGGAGGCCCCAATCTAACTTCCTCCTATCACTATGACCAACAAGGCAAGAAACATTCTTTCTTACTGACTCTACTAGAAAAGTCCTGGTCAAGAATCTAATTGTCTGATCTGTGTTGCATGCCCAATCATTATTGTGGGTTGGGGGATGGCTGGAAATTATGAGTGATCAGACTGGATTTCAAGCCTATACTAATGTGATTGGGGACGAGGAAGGAGTGTCTTGTGATTGACAGCCCCTCCCCCTCCCCCCAGGTCCACTTAAACGAGGGAAGGGGTGTCTCCGGAGGAAGAGGTTGGCAAGACCAATAAATAAGGTGATTTATTATGCAGAACTTCTCAGTTTCCCAAGTCTTTGCCCTGTTTTATTATTTTTTTTTCTCCAGAGGACTCCTTTCATTAAGTGTCTCCCTCACACATAATACATTTTCTTCCACTGTTGTTTTCTACTTGGAGTTTACCAATTATTTAATTAGAATTAAAGGGCCTCTTAACCTTTCTCCAATATGTAAGTTCAAATGATGAACACTCAGGGGTTTCCTTGGGAACGTCTTTGTAAGGAAATAATTGAAGACGATAACATCATCTGAAGTATTAGGATGATTAGTTGCTCATTTCCTAAGCATTTTCTCCGGAGTTGAAAAAGTATTTTGGGTAAAGCTTCAGCCTTTACACAGGTAGTGAGGGAGATAAGCATTGCTGCTCCTGGGGAGCTTGTGGCAGGTGCCATGACTTTAAGAACATGGGCTTGTGCCTTGGCAACCTAGCAAGAGGACCAATAATATATATATCCCGTTCTATAATGTAAACCTGGTGAGGCTCTGGTCATATTTGTGGTATGGCTCAGATTTTGTGCTATATGTTGATAGCATGACTAGAGACCTAGATATGCCCAGTCCTGCTCTGCCAGTCACCCGCTGTGATGGTTAATTTGGTGTGTCAATTTTACTGGGGCAAAAGGTGCCCAGATTAAACATTACTTCTCGGTGTGTATGTGAGGGTATTTTTGGATTAGTGTTTGAATCAGTAGATTCAGTAAAGCAGATGGCCCTCTCCAGTGTAGGTGGGCATCATCTAATCCATGGAGGGCCTAAACAGAACAAAAGGGCAAAGGAAGGAAGGATTAGTCCCCCCCCACCCTTTTTTTGCTTCTTTCCTGCCTGCTTGAGTTATCCTGATGGTTCTGTTTCTCTGGAGAACCTTGAGTAGTTACTTCCACTGCCCCCCTTCCCCCGATCAACCCTCCCCGTTCCATCCCTCAGAACAGCACAAACAGTTGATATTTCCATGCAGAGTTCTCTGGAAAAGGATGGGTATATTGCATGGGGCTGAGATCTAAGTAAGTTCTCCCATCTCTAATAAGAATCAAAACTTAGGAATTCTTTCTACCCTCTGGTTGGAGATAATATTTGTTTGTTTTGCCCTGCGGCATGCAGGATCTTAGTTCCCCAACCAGGGATCAAACCCATGCCCCCTGCAGTGGAAACATGGAGTCTTAGCTACTGGACAGCCAGGGAAGATCCTGGTTGGGGATAATATTAATACCTAGCTCCTAGAGCTGTTATGGGATCCAGTGAGATGATGTATAAAGTACTTAGAACAACTCTGATATCAATGAGTGTTTCTTCTTATTACTAGGTTATTATCATGCCATTGCTGAAAAACTGACATATAAAATGGAACTAAGCATCTTTTATCACTTCCAAAGAAAAACAAAAACACTCAACCAGATGTCCCTCCAGATCTTCTGAATTCTTTCAGTGGCATGTGTCATGTTTTGTGTCATCCTCTCCTCCATCCTCCCTCCATCCTGTAACCTGTGCCTCTCAGGCTCTCTTTTCCTTGCTCAAAAATAGCAATGATCTTTTGTCATGTGCAGATATGTTTCCTCAATATTTATTTATTTATTTAATCTATCAAATACCATTTAATTCTCTGAGGTAGGTATATTGTTATCTCCATTTTATAGAGAGGAGGATGGGACTTCCCTGGTGGTCCAGTGGTTAAGACTCTGCGCTTCCGATGCAGCGGGCACAGGTTCCATCCCTGGTCGGGGAACTAAGATCCCCCATGCCGTGCAGCACAGCTCCCCTGCTGCCCCCCCAAATGAGGAGGAGACTGAGCACAGAGAGGTTAGGAAACTTGCTGAAGGCTCCCAGTCTGTGGCTGAGAGTGAGGACAGGTCTCCGTGCTGCCAAGAACGGTGGTCCTCTCCTGACCCCATGCTGTGCGGTGAGTTCGGTCAGCACTGCTGATTGGTCTGAGTTGCCTCTCTGTCTCGTATATTATTTTTGAGGGTCTTGGGTAAGTATGTCTGGCTGGCTTCAGTCTTCCAGAACCTTCTTCAGGGACTCTGGGAAATGGAGTCTGGCCTTGCAGGAGAGAAGCACAGAGACAACCTTTGAAATGTTTCCCCTCGCAAAACAACACTTACTTGGGCCAATAAAATCATTTTTAGGAAACATGTTATCTATTAAGAAGTTATAGGTCCAATCATTTAATTCATATTCTGCATTCTGTGAAAGGACGACTCCCAATGCTTTTTTTTCTTTTCTTTTTTTCTCCTATCCTCAAAAGTTGGTTTCTTTCTTCTAAAGGAAAATTTTATTATGCATTTTCCCTCATTTAAAAAATATTTAACAACTGATTTGTGTGTCGCATGAAAGTTACACATTTCCTAAGATGCATTTGCTATTTTATTTTCTTTCATTCAAAAATGTGTCAGTAATCTTTTTGTTAACATGAAGATAAAGGATTAGTAATGCAAGATGCAGTTTTCTTGTAACCTTCTTGAAAGCAGACTATAGTTTCTTATCTGGCTCCAACATTCATTTTCCTGAATTGAAAAAAGAAGCGACTTAAAATGAAATAAACCACATTTGATTCCTAAGAGCATTGCTAGCAGGGAAATGTACTGAGGAAGGCGGACTTGATCGGATTCCAGAAAGCCCCTCTGCTCCTCAAGTGAGAGAGTTGACTAATTTTGCATGTTAAAGTACAATTTTAATGCAGGAAAGAATCGTGAACTGTCTCTCATTAATCACTAATTAGAAGATATGTATGATTTTATTCCCTGAAAATTCCAGCTGCTAGAAAAAAAATGAGGTGTGAATGTTCATAGTTTTGGTTTAAAATTTCATTTTATTTACTGAATGCCTCTTCTGAGCAAGAGGCTAATAAGCAAGGTGCTAAGAGCATTCAGAGAGGAAGAGGAGAAGGCTCTTCCATCCATGAATGGGTTCTACCCACTCCCCTTGACCCCTGATGGTGGCGGAGGGAATAGAACATGCGATTGTCAACTCTCAACTGCACTGTTCAGGTACAAGCAGAGGAAATTGATAGATCTTTGCTGCTCTCTCAAATGTGGTCTAAGCGAGCTTGCCTCAACACACACGCACACCCTTGGTTAAGGTTTATGTGGAGGTGGGGACTCAAGCTGTCTGGAACGTCACCTGAGCGCAGATGGGGCCTCTTTTTCCCCCAGAATCTCTTAGGTGAATTGATCAGGTTGAGGTGGTTCCTGAAGCCTGTGGTGACCCCTCACATGTGCCTGTTCCAAAGTGTGACTATCCAGCTTTGACAGAAACTTGTGACTGTGTCACCATTAAGTGTCCAGAGCAAGCCAGGGCATTTGGGGATATGTCACCTTCAGACATTCGGCTCAGCACAGCAGACACCCGGCTTCCCTTGTGCCAGACCCTGGGCTGGGCCCTGGAGGAATGCAGGTGAAGGAGACCTGGTCCTTGTCCTCCAGGAAATACGTTTAACATATAATAAATGTCAAGATGGGGGTGAGCGCCAGTCCTGTGAAGGCCAGAGGAGGGGCACACAGGCGAACCTGGGGTTCAGGGAAAGCTTCCAGAAGGCAATGTCAGTCGAGTGTGGGAGGACGCATCAGAGGTGGCCAGGTAAGGAGATGTGAGGGGGCCCTGCAGGAAGGGCAACAGGAAACGTGGAAAAAGTTCCGCTCTGTTATCCATCAGGCCTGGACGGCGCCTGTGGGATGTGGCAGTGGAGGCCACGGCATGCTTTGTGCAAGCAGTTCTGCGAGGTGATGGGGCAGAAACCAGGTTTAAGCGTAAATGGAAGCAAAGAAGTGAAAGCCAATGGGAGGTCAGGCTGAGGAGAGAGGACACGAGAGGAGCTCGGGGAAGGGCACGGAGGGCCTGGAACCTTCAGTGCAAGTTGACGATGGGAAGGATGAATCCAGGGAAGGGTCCTGGAGGCGAGGGCTTCTGACCCAGGTTTGGGAGGGCCTGGTCTTGTGCAGGAGGAAGGGAACCTCACGTCTGGCTGGCTGTGCTGGTGGGGAGGCCAGGCTTTGAGCCCGTTGGCTCCTGGTTCACTCCATCTTCCCCACTAGGAAGGTGAGGCTTTTGGCTGAGAGGAGCAGCTGAGGGAAGCTGCTAACGGAGCAGGGGAAGGAGGGCAGACCAGGACGGGGAGACCTTGACTTGGAGGGGGTCAGGCTTTAGGCAAATAGTGGGGCTGATTAGGGGCTGGGTTTTGCTGGAAGGGCAGGAGACAAAGGAGGAGATGGTTCTTATAACCGACCCTGGCCTCTGTCCTGGGGAAGGAAGAAAGTGAGGCCAGGAGAGGGTTATAAGCTGGAGAAGCCGGAGGGATCAAGGTACTGTCGGTCTCTTTCGAAATGCAAATATCCCTGAGAGGGGCAACTGAAGAAGCCCCAGTATCATGACGCCCGCTAGGACTTTTCCCTCCAGGTGTGGAGATTCTGGAGCCATTGCGGAGCCCTCGGGAGGATGAGTCTCTGGGCAAAGAAGGGGGCAGAGAGGGTGTGAGGGACATACCCTCTCCTCCCTGCTCTGTACATTGTTCTGGTTTTTTTGTTTGTTTGTTTTGCAAATCTGGTTTTAATGAAAGTGTTTTTAAAATGTTACTTTGTTTTTTGTTTTTTTTGACTGATTTAATTTAATTTTATTTTTTTAACATCTTTATTGGAGTATAATTGCTTTACAGTGGTGTGTTAGTTTCTGCTTTATAACAAAGTGAATCAGCTATACATATACATATATCCCCATATCCCCTCCCTCTTGCATCTCCCTCCCACCCTCCCTAACCCACCCCTCTAGGTGGTCACAAAGCACCAAGCTGATCTCCCTGTGCTATATGGCTGCTTCCCAGTAGCTGTCTATTTTATAATATGTTACTTTGAAATGAACCAGACATTGTCTGGAAGGCAGGCAGCTCCGTTAGGCTGGAGACAGCTCTAAATGTTGATCTGACTGGGATAGGAGATGCTGAAACACAAATAACACAAATGAGAAGGATCAGAGCGATGAGAGCCAGGAGGAAGTTAAAACAGGTGGGTCTTGGGAAGAATATTTCCAAAAGGCAGTGCCAGAAAGTGCCTTACCTTCACGGTAAGTATTCGGTAAATAGTCATTGAATTAAATTGAATTCAGTTTTGGCTCTGGAGGAAGTGGGGCACCTGGAGGAGCTCCCGGCGAGGGTTGTTCTGTACAAAAATTTTGCATCATATTTTCAATTTTACGGAGCCTCAGAACCTGAGGAGACAGTGTTTCTGTTTTGTGTACCATCATGAGCAGCTCCTTAGCACACACATGGCCTCTACCAGACTGGGGTTCGCAGGTGTCATCTGGCTTGTTCCCTGTCCCCTCCAGCTTGCAGCCTAGAACCTAGGACATGCTCCTTAATGAATCCCACAACCAGAGTAGGTTCCATCTTTGAGAATTAGAATTAGAAACAAGTGGAGAGGAAGAGAAATCTGGGGGCCAGAAGGAGGTCTGGCTGGGAGTGGGGCAGAGGCCGATCCTCTGCACCTGTCCACAGAGCTGCTGGTCTGAAATACTTCATACTCAGTGAGGTTGCTGCAGTCAACAGGAGAGGGCATTTAAGATGCTGAGAGGTGGTATAGTGGGACAGTGGATATTTTTCAAGGTTTCCTTCCCCACCCCCAAAGCTCTCCCCAGTCTCCCCTATCCCCACTGTCCCCACCCTTCTCCAAGTGACCTTTCTCCCCCTTCCTGCACAGTTTGCAACTTTCATTGAAGGAAGATACAAAAGAACATAGACAAAAGAGTCAATTTTTTTTTTTTGAACTTCAAAAGGCTAAGCCCTAAAGAAAACTGAATATACAATTCACTATAAACCAGTGGTGTTCAACCTCATTGGACCCAGTAGGCTCCCTTTTCCTTTAACTCAACCTTTCTATTACCAAAAATTTCAAACATTTACAGCAGTTGAGAGAATACTAAAATAAGCCTGATGTACCCATCACTCAACCTCAACAATTATTGATCCATGGTGCGTCTTGTTTCATCTCTACCTGACTCACTCCACTACCCTGATTATTTCAAAGCAAATCATAGCATTTTATTTGCAAATACTTCTGTATGCAATCTTTTAAAATAAAAGACTCTTGTTAGAAAACATAACCCCAATACGATATTACATCTAAAGATTATTAATGATAATTCCCTCATCACTGTGTTCACATTTCCCTGATTAACTTATACATTTCTAACAATTTGTTTGAAACCCCCCTTTATAACTGCTACTTTGCAAAGTCCCCCTTATTATCCTGAAATTAAAGAAGATACAGAAGATGTGGCACATATATGCAATGGAATATTACTCAGCCATAAAAAGAAACGAAATTGAGTTATTTGTAGTGAGGTGGATGGACCTAGAATCTGTCATACAGAGTGAAGTAAGTCAGAGAAAAACAAATACCATATGCTAACGCATATATATATGGAATCTAAAAAAAAATGGTACTGATGAACCTAGTGGCAGGACAGAAATAAAGACGCAGACATAGAGAATGGACTTGAGGACATGGGGAGGGCAAAGCTGGGGTCCAGTGAGAGCGGCATCGACATATTATACTACCGAATGTAAAATAGTTAGCTAGTGGGAAGCAGCAGCACAGCACAGGGAGATCAGCTCGGTGCTTTGCGATGACCTAGAGGGGTGGGATAGGGAGGATGGGAGGGAGGCTCAAGAGGGAGGGGATATGGGGATATATGTATGCATATGGCTGATTCACTTTGTTGTACAACAGAAACTAACACAGTATTGTGACACAATTATACTCCAATAAAGATCTATTAAAAAAAAGATACATACAACCAACCTACATAAAAACAAAAACCAACAGAAAACTCCCCAATATAATGCTGTCTCTGAATATAAAGGAGAAATAAAATGAAAGAAACTTAAAATAAAACATATATTTCAACGTTTAAGTACTTGGGACACTACTACACTAGAGCAGCGGTCCCCAACATTTTTGGCACCAGGGACTGGTTTCATGGAAGACAGTTTTTCCACGGACCTGGGTTGGGGGGTTGGGAGGTTTGGGGGGATGGTTCAGGCAGTAATTCGAGCCATGGGGAGCGATGGGGAGCGGCAGATGAAGCTTCGCTTGCTCGCCCGCCGCTCACTTTCTGCTGCAGGCTGTGGACTGGTAGTGGTCCGCGGGCCTGGGGGCTGGGGACCCCTGCACTAGAGGATATAATGAAGTAGGTCTATGCTTGAACTTGAATCACTGTGAAAGCGACAGCTTTGAACACAGATTGATATTGAGGTGTCATGTGTTGACAATTACTGTAAATGGCATTGCCATTAGTGACATACTTTTTGAAATAAACCCTCGAAAAAACTTCTGACAAAGCAGGGTACAGCTGTCCCTTAATTTACAGCATTGTTGCTGTTCCTGAAAATTCAGTGTATATTCAAAGTGTGCAAAAATTACTTTAGTTGTAAATTGGAGTTAGGCTCTCTGTGCAGATAATTATAGACTATTTTTCATTTTATTTATTAAAAATTTTAAATGTATATATTATTATTATTTGCTTTAAAAACACATTATTGAGGTATGATTGACATATGAAAAGCTGAACATATTTAATGTCTACAACTGATGAGTTTGGAGATAAGTAGATACCCCTAAAACCATCACCACAATTTATGCCATAAACATATCTACCACCCCCAAAAGCTTCTTCCTATCATATAAACAATTTTTTAAACTGATATGGATGTCTAGAGAAATATTCAAGAATCACATGGGACATAGAACAATTCTTTATTGGTGGGACCATCCCATGCATTGTGAGATGACTATTATTCTTGCCTCCTGCCCTCTAAGTGCCACAACTATTTAGATTAAAGGAGATTAAAGGCAACTCAATTCTGGGATTAGCAGAGGCAAACTATTATATACAGGATGGATAAACAACAAGGTCCTACTGTGTAGCACAGGGAACTATATTATTCAATATCCTGTGACAAACCATAATGGAAAAGAATACAAAAAAGTATATATACATGTATAATTGAGTCAACTTGCTGTGCAGCAGAAATTAACACAACATTGTAAATCAACTATACTTCAATAAAATAAAAAAAAAGAAATTTCAATGTATGATCCTTAATTGAATCCTGGATGGAACTAAAAACCAGCTATAAAGAACATTATTGGGATACTTAGGGACATTTGACTAACAAATTGTATAACAGATAATAGTATTAATGCTAAATTTCTTGCTCATCTGGAAAATTATTGTTCTATTCTTGCAACTCTTCCAGAGATTTGAAAATTTTGAAAAGAAGATGTTTTGGGGGAGCTGCCCTCATAAATTTTCAGAATTGCCACAGGGGCAGTGTCACTCCTGTTGAGAACTAGTGTCCTAAGTGAAAGATCCAGCATTATGGCGATTGAGCTGGGGAAGAAGCAAGAGGATTAGAAATGGGAGTGGGGTTCTTCCCCATGCACTGTCTTGAGGTGGGTCCAGGGGGTACCCAGAAACCTCTTTAAATGTATTGTAGGTTTCCAAGAATAGTAATGAATTGTAACCTGCTATCCTCTGGGACTTTGGAAGTGGAACCCTTGCTAATATTCCCCAGGCCACAAAGGCATGGGAATAGCTTTCCATTGGGAGAGCGTCAGAAAGTCCCCATGTCCCTAGAAGTACATAAATGGCTGATAAAGGGAGAAGAGCTCATGGGGTGAGGATGACTATGGCCCAGAGGCCCCCTCCATGCCCACTCCCACATCCTGGACTCTGGTGCTATCTCTGGAACCCAGCTGCTAGCCTGAATGAAAAGGGGATATAGAATGGGGGGTGGGGTGGAGGACGAGGGACACATACCATTTGACTGAGCTAAACTTAAAATGTCTGAGTGATCAGTAATGTGACTAAATTATTTGCTGCTGTGTCAAATGGAAATGAGGGCTCAGATTGAGTGGAGATATAGAAAAAGAAGTTACATTTCTTTTGGTAAACCTTGTGGCTTGTGAAAAATTGAATCTGTTAAAGTAGTTAGATCAGAGGTGTCCGTGGAATAGAGTATTCACTTTCTGAATTCAACAGGATGCTCTTATTTATTTCATGTTTTCAGTGCCATTGTTTCAATTCTCAGAGAAGTGGAAAGGTCAGGGTCAGCACTGTGTGTATAGAATGTATCAGAAAAATGACGAGGAAGTAGACAGAGGATTGTGCAAACACAGAAGTACCATTTTGATAGCGGCAGGGCGTTGCTGGGGAGAAGTAGAGGCTGAAATTGTGAGGATGGGAAATAACAGAACTCTTTCCCCGTTCTCTAATGAAGAAATGAGGAAGACAATTTGTTCATTTAGTTAAAAAAAAATCAATTTGAGAAGAAAATCATATTCCTAATTAAGACCTATAAAGAATATATGGGCCCCTCTGAAAGAAAACCCCTGTGCCTTCAGCCGCCTCCCTTTGTTTAATCAGAAGATGTGGTAGGAATTAGCAGGGGCAGATGGCTGAGATCCTATCGCAGCAGCCCCAGGAATTAGGAACATTAATTTTAAAGGGGGATTAAAGCACAGAAGAACATTTTTAAAACATCATGCATTTTCATAAGCATCTAGGCACGCTCTCTGGCTAGATGTTTATGTGACGGGTCTTTGGAACAGAACCTGTGACAGAAGCAAGGGGGCTCTACATGGGGGGAAAACATCAATATTTGTCTTGCTAAAGAACCAGGAGGAGTTCTTCTCTTGTCTCAGTTTTGGTTGCCTGGCCCATGGGATGGAGGAAGAAGCTGGCATCAATCCAGCTTGGCGGATCATGGTGTCTATGGGGACTGAGGCCTCTCTTAAGACGTGGCAGCATCCACGAGGGAGTTGTAGGTGTGTAGGAGCAGCGAGGCAGTCTGTCCATTCTGGACCAGACCTCTACAATATTTCACTGCCCTGTATGTGCAACATCAAGTTAGTCTGGTGTTGTAGTCTTCAGCCTGGTGAATGCATAGCCCTGGGGATGTCCAGAGACCTTGCACGTGGCACGAGGGCATGCGGCTAGTTTAGATGCTCACGCTCCACATGTCTTCTTTCCTAATATTTGTCTGCCTGGGAACGTGCCTGAGGTCTGCACATTCTCCTTTCTCATCTCCGCTCCTGCTGTCACTTTAGAAGACATCGGCATACCTCCCTTCTGATCCCTCCCTCCTGACTGTGGTCCTTTGCCTCATGATAGATAAACGCCCAGGGGCAACAAACAAAAGGCACAGCCTTGAGAAAGTGACTGGCTCTGATGATGAGGTCGAAAATCTTCTCATTAGTTGGTTGGTTTCTGACTCTTCACTTTCATCAAAATTGATGTGTGCCCCTTGTCCCTGACTTGTGCCTCCCTTTTCACCAGGGTAACATTAAAAACATAATTATTGTGTCTGTGAGAGCATTAATGGTGTCTGAAGTCAAGGTGTGTCTCATAGTCAATGGCATCTTATAATTCCTTCAGTTAGGTCTCAGTCATGAAGTGGTTTTATTGCCTGATAATTTCAAGTAAGAAAGCTCCAGAATGAAGACTTACAGGATGGTATCCACGGCTTGGAAGGAAATCCCAGAGACAATAGTGGAACATCATAAGAAATGTTGCTTCTCCAATGTTCTTGATGGCACAGAGGATGATATTGGGTAGAAAACTGTGGTCGTTAATGTCTCAGTTGAAAAGTGATTCAGAAGAGCTGGACTCAAAATGTGAAGATGTAGGAGTACCATAGCCAATTTATTTCACTTGTATTAGCCTTTTTATGAATGCTCAAGCATGGTGTATAATTACAATCTATGTCTAAAGTCTAAAAAAGATCTTCTAATAAATCTAAAAAAACCTAATGTGATAAGGAAGTCTGGCATCATGGTTTAATTGGCAGGACATTTTCCCCCTCTAGGTAAGTAAAAGAATATATCTTATAATCAATAATGTATTATATTCAGAGAAATACAGTATGTTTAATGATTATATATCAAAATGTGTAATATATTTATGTTGCTTCAAATAACTGTGTAATAATAACTGTAATGATAATGTAGCTCAGAAGAAAAATGTTAACACACAACTGTATGGGTATAGAAAAAAAATTCTCTCTGTATATACACACACTGTAGTAATAGTAGTTTTCACAGTGTCTGACATATGTCCCTGTGTTTCCCTTGAAAATTGAAAATATCCATGTGTGTTTACTGTAGCACCCTGGGGTGCCCCAGCACACAGTTTGGGAAACACAACTATAGGATGTATTTATGATCTTCTCTATTGACTTACTGAAGCTCAGGCTCTCTGTTTTCCCTGAGGTGATTAGGACGCTGGCAGCAGCTCAGGATGAAAACTTCATGAAACTGGACAAAGAAGAGGCCAAAAATAGTCCAAGGAGGAACCCTGGACTCAGTGAGAGAGTTTCACTGGGACAAATAGCCATTTGTGTATCTAATTTTGAGAGGCCTCTTATCCTGACTGGCTGCTAAGGTTTTAACATTGCCACATGCAACATTCTCTCTCTCTCTTACTGCAGTCTGAGATGTAAACTCTGAGAAAGCAAAGACCATGTCTTCTTCACAATAATATATGACACTGAAAATTAAGTATTATTTTATATTATGCCCAACACAGTGCCTGGACTTATTTATTGATCTAAAAATCCATAAAATAATCAATGGAAGAAAGAAAAACATATCATATCCAGTACAAAATACAATTTTTTGAACTTCCTTTATTGAAGAAAAGTGTTAAACGCAGTGTTATGTTTTCTTAGGACAGATACTCATTTACATCAATGTGGGTATCAAATCTGGTACCCAGGTGTGGGTTAAGAAGAATGCTAAAAAATAAAAAATAAATAAAAAAAGAAGAACGCTAAGCTGTGCAGGGAGGGAATGAGGCCGTCCAATGTCCCCTTCTGTCATGGAGACGAATACTTGCAATCATGGTCCCACACCTAACAATTCCAGTTTTCAAATTCTACTTTTCCTTTGCCTACAGAGTAAGAAAACACTGGTCTTGTAAAGAGAAAGTAAAACTCTTTTTTATATGTGCAAAATCTACTCTCTATCTTGATGAAGAGGCTTTTTTTTTTTTTTTTTTTGATATGCCAAGCAGTATCCCCTCACCCACTTTCTTTAAAAATATAACTAAAAGTTTTTAGTTGTTAATTCTCTAAGGCCATTTGAAGTTCTGAGTTCCTGGAGTTCTCTGTGTTTCTGTGAACCCTTGAATCTCTAGCTTGAGCTTTACAAATCCGTGTCTTGGGCCCCCGTTGCTTCGTCCAGCATCAGACCTTCTCCGCTGGGCCTTCCAGGGATCACACGTTTGCTGTTTGCCCCTGGATTCTGCAGTTCAAGGTGGGGAAGTTGCGGCTGCAGGCACCGGAGATGAAAAACGGAAGCCTTGGACAAACGCTAGAACATAAAACCACGAGCTTTTTTAAAGGGAAAGGAAGGGCCGTGGCGAAGTAAAAATGATGAAGAGGTGCTTTTAGCAACAACTGGTGACCCTGATGATTATTTCAAAGTCAGTCGTTTTGAATGGTTTAAGGTGTTAACCTTGGCCCAGACCAGCTGCCTTTTAGCCACAGAGGCTGAAGGTGTCCAAAGTGAATTATGCAGAAAGCCATTTAGGCTGAGCCTCTTGGCATTCTGAATCGGATGCCATTTTTAATTTTTATTTTCTCAGGGTCGCTGCGTGTGTGTTTCTTTGCAAAAGCAGTTTAGGCCCTGGAATTGCAAGCTTTTCTGTTAAGACCGGGGCTGCTTTGCTATCTCCTATCTTTGTTCCTCACCTCATTTTGAAGGATTGTTACGCATTTGTAAGTACAATGGGATTATTTATTCATTGTCTGTCCACTCTTTTCTGTGCCACAAAAGGAGAAATAGCCTGCACTGCGACTTAAGAGCTTTCTGACCGCTCCAAAGTCATGACATTTCCTTTGCTTTTTGATGGCTGGCTTTGAAAAGCCGGGGAAGCTGGGTGACAAACTCTGTTGGCTCCAGGAGGGAGATGACTTGTCGTTGTTGTGAAAAAGCATATTTAGTCACTTTTAAAAAGCAAATTGTGGACTTAATAGAGCCACACAGTCTTCTTTGGAGATAGCTACAAGGTGGATTGTCTTGATAAAACATTTGAAGCCAGAAATCCATCAAGCGTCAGAGAATATAAGCACCGACCTGAACCCAAGCACACAACATTCTCACCAAACTTCAGAGTTATTTTTTTTTAATAGAGAAAGGATAACTGTCCAGTACCTTTCATTTTGTCTTCTTTGCAATTCTTCCAGTTCCAAATCAAATGAAAGAGTCTGATGATGAACTATTTCGAGTCTATCTGAGACCATATGCATTGGTATCTGTAGGCTCAGCTTTTTGGCTTTTCTGTAGAAGCTGTGACCGTGCACTTGAAGCTGAGTATTTAGCAGGTCCTTTGATGGCCAAGGGCAAATCTCTATGTTAAACAGAACAAATGCCTTCTCAGCATCATCCACTTCCAAGTCCCTCCATCATTAGGAGGTTTACTCTCACTTCTTAGGTGATATTGACAGAGCAGCCCCAAGTCCTGTTGATTTCATCCTAGGCACTCACCTGCCTTTAGGGTAGCTGTCACCAGGTGAGGTCTTTAGGCTTGGCGACGATTTGCCAGATGTAAATGAGAGTGAGTGAGAGAGAGTCAATTGTTACTTATATGTTTTTTATTAAAGTAATAGCTATACTAAGCAATAATACAAATGGTTAACAATATTTTAATTACTAAGCCCTCTCCCAAACCATCATTTCAGAGTCTCAGTTTTCTGAGACTTTGGACTCTTGAAGCACAAATTCTGTGGACTGTGTTGAGAAAGCAAAAAACTGAGATCTCAAAAGGGATTTTATTTGAAAAATGAGACACGCACCTTGCAGAATGGTTGTGTTTTATTGTGAGCAATGGACTGAACAAGACGGAGAGAAGCCTTAGTTCGGGAGGGGGGCAGCTGGAGTGGGCCCCCCTTGTCCTGGCCCCTGCTTTCCTCGCTCTGCTGCCCAGGCCCTGGGAAAGCCTGTGATTGCTGCCTTTGTCTTTCTTTTTTCTCCTTTCCTTCTTTCCTTCCTGGAAAAGAAAAATACAGAAAAATAGAAAGATCAATGAAAGATTAATACTTGTATACTCACCCAGAATTAACTAATATGTACACTTAGTCATTTTTACTTTAGGTTTTTAAAAATCATTTAAAAGAAACTTTACAGATAAAATTGAAGTCCCCTTGATTTCCCCTCCCCAGTACCATTCATGTTCCTCTTTCCTCAGAAAAGGGAACTTTATGACCTGAGTTGCCCCAACTCCCCATGAAAAGCCTACAGTATTGCTAGTACCATTAATTTAAAAAATTCTAATGGTATTGTAATGTTCATAGTACTCTCATTGCTTTTTCACTCAATATTTTATCTTCCAAATCTTTTGATGTTGAGAGATGTGTGTGTGTGTGTGTATGTTGACTCATTAAATTTCTGTATAGTATTTAATTGAATGAATATATAAAACTTTCCTCTTGATATGGTCAAACACGTCTGATATGCTGTCAGTCATCCTCTTGAAGAAATGTCCCCTGGGACCCTCTATCCTTCCCCAGTAAGAACTGTTGCCTCTTACACTGGCAGTGCACCTGTTATCCTAAGACTTTTCCTTTTGCATTTCCAGTATTGGATTTCCTCTCTTCTCTATTCCCTATCTTCCTCTTTCTTGATTTACTCCTTTGTTTTGGCAAAGACATGTTACAGTAGTCTCCTGAAAACTAATGTGTAGGAGATACACTTTTTGAGAACTTGAATGTCTAAAAATGCCTTATTTTGCCCACACACTTATAATACTTCCATTGGATGTGTAATTTTAGGTTGAAAATAATTGTCCCTCAGAAAAATTTTAGAGGCATTTCTCCACTGTCTTCTACCATCAGAATAGTATTATTTAGGGCTGGAAGGTTATTCTTGTAATTGTTCTTTGACACCTCTGGCTATTGTTTTTCCTCTTTGGAAGTTTAAAGGGTCTTCTGGTGTTCTGAAATTTCAAGATGGCATGTCATGATGGGGGTTAATTGCCCCCCATGTTCTGGGCAGTAACTGGACCCATTCAGTCTGAAAACACATGCTCTTCAGTTCTGGGAAATTTCTTGAATTATTTCTCTAATAATTTCATCCTAAACTTTTATTGTTCCTCTTTTAAAAGTTTTCCGTCTCTTTAGCTTTTTGTCCTTCTTTAAGGGATAGTCTTTCAACTTTATCTTTTAACCCTCAAAATGAAGTTTTTCATTTTTGCTATCTTTTTAACTTCTAAGTGTCTTAAAAAAAAATCTTCCTTTCCTTCTTTATAAAATGGTCTCTTGTTATTAGTTCATGGAAATATAATATCTTCTCTTATGTCTGTAATGATACTACTAATATTTTTAAAGTTTTCATTCGTCTCACCTGGAGTCTTTTCCTTCAGGTTGCCTTGATAGCTCCTATCTTTCAAGCAGAGGACTTCTTCAAATGCCTGGGGATCCTTGGTTGTCCGGTTGTATTTGAGCGGGGCACTAAACCCAATTGGGACATGAAGCTAACTAAACCCAGTTGGGACATGAAGCTAACTGGAGGCTTCATGTAGGCAGATCTGGCTGTGCCATTTGGTTTAGAAACTCCCCATGTAATTTTCTTTAAATCTTTTTCTTGGGATTTTCCCCCAGAAAAGGCTTTTTATGCTCTTGATTGGAATATACATAAGCCTGTCTCTCAGAAATTTGGGAACCAAATGGAGAGAACAAGATGGGAGTGTCAACCAGAATTAAAACTTTTACTTTAATCTTCCTATTTTCCTAAGGTACCCTTACCCTCAACTAGGCTGGTGTCCCCCAACCCACAGACCTTCTATTTTACCCTCTACAGAGAATAAACTACGGGGTCAGGGAGGGGTAGCTTCCCTAGTGGGCAAAGTGAGGATGGGGATTTTGGGGTCTAAAACGCTTATTAAATATATTTTAACCAATTTTCTTGTTTATTGCTCACCTTTACCCTCATGTCCAGTGGTACTGGTAAAGCCAATTGATAAATCTTTTGGTGATTCTGTTCTGTATATCAGGTTTTTAATTTTTTTTGGTTGCGTCAGGTCTTAGTTGCGGCGCGTGGGAATCTTTTGTTGTGGTGCGGGCTCTTCCTTGCGGTGCGCAGGCTTCTCTCTAGTTGTGGCATGTGGGTTTTCTCTCTCTAGTTGTGGCGCAAGGGCTCCAGAGCACATGGGCTCTGTAGTTTGCGGCACGTGGACTCAGTAGTTGTGGCGCATGGGTTTAGTTGCCCCGTGGCATGTGGAATCTTAGTTCCCTGACCAGGGATCGAACCCGCGTCCCCTGCATTAGAAGACGGATTCTTTACCAATGGACCCCTAGGGAAGTGCCTCAGGTTGCTTCTTGATTTTTTCACTGTCAATTTAGAATTTGTCTTTCTGGGGTCTGCTAACTAAGTTACTGCTCATCCATCTGCCTGTCAGATTGCAAATTTTGCTGCTGCTGTTTGTTTTTCCATTCCTTTTGTTTCTGTGATTTTAACGTCTTAGAAATCCATTGATTGTTATTTTATTGGGACTTAAAGAGAAAGTGAAGACTAACACGTGCATTTGAATTTCTATCTTTAAATGGAAGCCAATTTTGCTTTATTTTTTCCCATAGTTTAAAGTTTTGATTTTCACACTTATACCTTTAATTCATTTGGAATGTATTTTTATATGTAGTATAAGCTTATTGTATATTTTCTAGGTAGAAAGCCAAATTTTCCAACATTATTAACTCAATACTTTATCCTTTCCCTTCTACCATGTAAGCCAATCTCTATCTTATGCCGTATTTCCAGCCTTTCTATTCTGTTTCATTAATGTCTTTATCTTTTCACTAATACCATACTGTTTTAATTACTATAAAGTTTATGACATCTTAATACCTACCAAAGCTACTATCCCTTGTACTTTTTCAGAATTATGTTGACTCTTCTTGGAACTGTACTCTTTCATATGAACTGCAGAATCAATTTGCTAAAATCCACTTTGTCAACTGAGATTAGAATCACATTGATCTTATTGGAAAAAAATTATATCTTTATTCAGTTTCCCATCCATGAACAAGGTATATCTTATTTTCCCAAAACTTCTTTTATGTCCTTTCATAATATTTTAGAATTCTCTCTTAAAACTTTTTGTTAGATTTATATCTAGTTTTTAAAAAAAGTTTTGCTGCTACTGTGAATTACATGTGCATACATACGCTAATGCATTTTAAAATAGTTATTGCTAGTGTACAGGAATGTTATTGATTTTAGTATGTTGATTTTGTAACTAGCAAAAACTCTTTTGTTGCTTCAAATAGTTGGTCTGTAGATTATCTTGCATTTATAAGTGGAAAATAATAATTGCAAATAGTAGCAATTTAATGTATTTCTTTGCAAACTTCTTGCTTTTCTCCCCCTTTTCTTACTATTGTCTAGCACTTCTACAACAATGTTCATGCAGGGAGAGCAGCTGTCTTTATTTCTGACTTTAATGGTGATGTTTCTAAATTTTCATCATTATGTGTTATGTTTGCTGTAGGTTTTTGATGAATAGTTTTTTTTTTTTAACATATTAAGAAAATTCCCTCCTACTCATAACTCACTAAAAGCATTTTAAAAGCCACACATGAGGGTTTAATTTTAACAAATGACTTGTCAGCACCTACTGAGGTTTTCCCTCTTTATTTCATTAATGTGAATTATACTTTAATAGATCCTGATGTTGAATTTTCTTTGCATCTCGGACTGCACCGCAAAAGATTATGATGTAGTTTAAAAAATATACTACTGGGCTTGATTTGTTAATATTTTAGGACTCTTCCATCTGTTAATAATTAAGATTGGTCTATAATTTTCTATCTCTGTACTTCTTTAGTTTTGTTATTAAATTTGTTACTAACTTAGTAAAATTAGTTGGTGGTTTCCTTTCTTTCCTCCTTGAAATATTTTCTGTAGGATGAAGAGTATTCCTTCCTTGATGTTTTGTTAAAAATAATTTATAACACAAAATGGATCCTGATGGCTCTGGTAGGCCAAAAATTTGACCCCTGATTCCATTTCATGTTTCCAGTTTGTGGCAAGACTCTGAAAGGATTGCTTTGTGATTTACCGAAGTTGGTTTACCATCTGAGTTGAGTAAACTAACTAGAAACGGGTCTGTATTCAGGTACCAAAGGGAAGATACTCTTCCCCGGGCAGTCCTGGAGGTTGTCATGTACACCTTCTTTTTCAAGTATGCTAAAAAATAGGTATTACTGTAAAAAAAGGGAAGGAAAAAGATACTAATAAATATCAATGACTTACAATGGACCCCAAATGATGCCAGGTTTGCTCTCTAACTTAAATGTGCATTATTTTAAAAAGTAACACTGTATATGATCTGGTTAACTATAGTTTCACAGCTTTTAAGGTAAGAAAAATGGAACACTCTCCAATGTCCTTTGTAATCTTGGGAGAAGATTACTCTGTTGTCCTGCAAACAGAGTTGATCTCAGAGCTGCAATTATGTAAGGCAGTATTGGGAAGAGGGTTACTTTTGGAAATAATCTCAGAAGAAGCCACATTTTTCTGAGATCATCTTTTTTTTTTCAAAGTAAAATTTAAAACATTTCAAAGAACCTTCATTTTTAATCATGTGGCTTCCTCTGTTTAAGTAAAATTTTCACTTGAAATGAATACAGGCCTATCTAGGGAATTACTTTCCAAATCTTAAAGAACTTAGATAAGCTTCCTTCTTAAATTCAATTCTCTTTTGAAGAGAAACAAGTAATGACTTTCAAAGTACTTAATGTATTTATTATAAAGGAGTGGCAATGGGAAATAAATTTCCTTTAATATAACCTCTTATTTTAAAAACATAGGTATAGAACTGACAGAAGGAAAGTCTTTTTGAGTATATCTATTGTCTTATCTCAAAACAAGGGTATGCCCTGAAAATTGGGTCAGAAAAACACAAACTTTATCTCCTGTTGTTAATTCAGTATGCCAAAAACACCTGCTGGAGGAAGGGCACCTTTTTAAGTCCCATTAGTTAATTGCCAACTAAAGCTGGATTTTGCTTAGTTTGTCATTTTAACCCATGGAGAACTAATTCTTACAAGCAAATAAATTAATTCTCAGTCTTTTAAAAAAAATCTTAAAATGATGTGATTGTGTTTCTTGGCTCTTATTTCAGGAGTAATGGAAGAATCTGACCTTGTGTGAGATTCTCAGCATAGCAGCAAAGCAGGAAAAATGACACTTTGCTATTAGCTGGGCTTTGTCCAAACCCCAAAATGGATTCCCAGGACATGAGGCTAATCTAGTGGGGGAACTACATTAGTGTATACTAGGTAGGCCTAAGTGGCCTCAAACCAAAGCACTTTTTTCCAGAATGATATGTATGTCCTTCTGTTCAGATAAATGGCTATTTCCATCCTGATGGACTCATTCAGAGGTAACTGTAAATCTCATGCAGAGTGAAGGAGAGCAAGGAGATATTTGCAGTTCATTGCAAGAGCTTCCCATGTCCCCCTTTGGACAAGGTTAGCTTTTCCAGCTCATGTTGGTGGAGTCTGTGTCCATGTGCTTTCATGTTCTGTTGTAGGCACATAATTCTGCATCCTTTCCATTAGGGATGACTGTTCAGTACTCAGTTGTCTTGATAATCTGCCAGTTACTTAAGTCTCTTTTCAATGTCTGGCTTTTTTTTTTTTTTCACTTTTCTACTTTTCAATTGTGTGTGTGTGTGTGTGTGTGTGTGTGAGAGAGAGAGAGAGCGAGAAAGAGAGGGAGGGAGGGAGAGAGAGGAGGTCATAGCATTATTTTATGGTAGGGTTTAGAGATGTGATGTGATGAAGGATCTCATATTTGGAGCTTTGGACCTGGGTGGCTGGGGCACTGAGCTAAGCAAGACAGTGTTTGCTGAAGACCATGCTATGGCTTGTCCATCATGGAAGCTGTAAAACCAGAACAATTCTACAAAATTCAATTCAGCCCTTTGAGAGCAAGCCCTAATCTTCCTTTTTCAATAATATGATTATAGTGCTTGTACCTAGTAGATGATCAAGATGTATTTGGATATTAGTTGAGTGGCTCCATATTAAAGATGCCCCAATAGAAATGTAAGCACTCTAGTGTTCTGTATCTTAATATAGGTCGCTGGCAGAGGTTCTGCTCATGTTTTTGTGCTGTGGAGTGTCTGGGCTGCGCTGAAGGACGCTGTGTGAGGACGAAAGGATGCTTATTATTCTGATGCTATAACATGTGAATACCCGCTTAATAAGCTGCTATTGCCCCCTTTTCTGATTTTCAGAGATGCTCCACAATGGCACCAAAACAGTCATAAAGGAACAAATTCTGTCAATCCGGCAGTTTTTGCTTTACATTATTCCAACATTATTTTTGTGAGCTCTCCCCTTCCCCCCTCAGCGAATTGCATGATATTTAAAAAATAAAATAATGGATGCTTTAGCTTGCTGAAACCACAGCCCTAGGAGCAGGAGAAGGAGAATGAGTCTACCTAGGATAGAGGAGTTGTTTTAAATTTAATTTTCTAGTGTCTAGTTGCTACGCCTAGTCTGGGTAAATGGATGAACAGTGAATAAAGAGAATGAACAGATAAATCAATATTAATGTTTTCCATTCTGGGCCTCAGAATCAATCATAAGACTGTGGCTGGGTCCCAATTTTTGGCACCAATCAAAATGACAACCTTGGTTGCTGGGACCATTCCTTGATGCATTTGTTTTTGGAGGGCAGAGATAAACTATGGAAAGATGGAATGCTGTATTTTTCCACCAGAGACATTGTTTGTGTTGTTCTTGTCCTTTTCTCTTTTAAAGAGGCCAATGACTAAAAAAAAAAAAAAGAGGACAACGAGTCCCCTTGCTGCAGGGCTGTGTGCTAAATGTTCCCAGAGTCACCACTGTGCTGCTCAGAGCACAGATAAACATGGCATCTCCTTCCCCAGGAGAGTCCAAGGGCTCTTCCAATGTCATCATCTCAGCCTTCCCCACAAAACGTCCCACCTGGAGACTTTCTTTATAAATGTGGTAGCAGGTGAGTGGAGATCACTGTCAGAAGCATTGGCTGCATGATATGTAGGGCCCAGTGCAAAATGGAAGCATGGGGACCCTTGTTAAAACTGGGGTTTTAAGACAGTGACAGCAGAGCATTAAACCAAGTGCAGGACCCCTTCTGAGCGACGGCACAGATCACCAACCTGCCCATGAAGCCGGCTTTGACTGTCAGGGGGTTTGTCTTCTCGAAAGTTTGCTTTCTTTAGGGACACAGCTTCTCTGAGGCAGAGGCAGCCGCAGCCAGAAAGACTTTCTCCACGCCTCCTTTTTCTTTTCTTCTCTTGTCTGATGATGCCATGTCTCCCCCTGAACTCTGCCATTCCTGCCCCAAACTCCAGGTCAGCTCCCTGCTTACCTGCTCCTTTCCCCCACCTCTTCTTGCTCCCAGGCTGTATCATCATTGGCACAATGGTCCAAGGTGTCTCTGCCAATTGTTTATTCCTTCTCTCTTTCTCTCCATATCTGTTGCTCTGACTTCAGAAGCGCAGCATTCTACCGCTTCTCTCCTTCTCCACCCTTGTCACTTTGGTCCATGCCACCAGTATCTCTTGATTGTATGATTGCCATGCAACAGCCTCTGAGCTGCTCTCTGCCTTCTTCCCCTCGGCTGCACCCTCCAGCCTGTGCTCAAATAGCAGAGCATGTCTGTCCTCTCCTCAAATCCCTCCAGCGGCTCCCATCTTGCTCAGGGGTCCCTTGTGTCCTTATCTTCTACTACACTCCCACTGGAGCCTCCTTGCTTTTCCTAGAAAGATGCCTTTTCCTAGGCATGTTTGCACGAGGGCCTTTGTGCTTCCAGGTCCTTCTATGTGGCTCCCTGCCTCCCAGCCTCCAGGTCTTTAAATGACTCCTTAGACCTGCACAATCCCCCCTCCCCTATACCTCCTAACGCTGCTTCATATTTCATTTTTGTCCTTAGCACTATCACCATCTGCCATGTGATATGTTTTACTCATGTATATATGCATTGCCTGAATTCTGCTACTAGAAAAACCTCATGAAGGCAGGGATTTTTGTATGTTCTCCTGTATACCCCCAGTACCTAGGATGGTGCCTGGCATAGAGAAGATGCTCACTTATTGTTGGCAGGAGAATGAATCTCTGCCAGAATCGGGCTTCCTTGGGTGTTTCGGCTGTATTTCATGCTGTCAGGCCTTGGCCTGCTTGGGTATCACATCCTGAATATGTACACTTGCTCCTCATTCTTTTATTCAGAAATGCGCTAAGAGCTGTGGATACAGGAGTGAAACAGAGAGACTGGCTTCATGGTACTTACATGCTAGTGAGAGTGAAGCAAAAACAAAGAACATAAAGCAAAAGACAATACTTTAGATGATTGTGACAAGTGTGTGGTGTGTGGGAGAACAGCGGCCTTAGGTCTAGTGGTCTGCGAAGTCTTCTCTGAGGGTGAGGGGCACATTTCAGATGTGACCTGAATGATGAGGAGCCAGAAGGTGCAAATCTGCTGGAAGAGCTTTCCAAGCCATAGAAACCAAGTACAGCCAAGGAGCAGATAGAAGCCATTGCAGCTGGAGTGTGGGAGAGAGGTAGCCATGAGGTCAGGGAGACAGGATGATGGGGGGGGGGACGTTGCAAACCAGGTAAGCAGTAGAGATTTTCATCTAGGTTCTAGAGTCTGTGGTAAACAGCTAGCTCTGTTCTGAATATCAGGCCTTAAGTGCCTCAGACACTGATGCTCGTGTGTGCTCTGTCCTCTGGAGCACAGACCATGGGCTTTGGAGTCAGGCAGACCTGGGTCCAAATTCCATTTCTACTATTTACCAAGGACATGCCTTTGGGTTTGGTTTCCTGAGTGCTTACTCACTCACCAAATGTTTACTGTTGCTTCCCGTGTCCCTGGAGGGCACCCTGCTGTGCCAGGGGTTAACTCTTCAGTTGCTGGATATGAGGAGATCAGGGGAGATTTGTGGGAAGAGGCTTGAGGCAGTGGCTTGTTACCAACCATGTGGAAGTATTTCAGAAGTGTCGTATTTTAACTGGGTATTGTCAGAGACCAAGCCCAGTGAAGAGGACACAGGATGGTGACACAGAGTCCCTTTCTACCTGACACCTATAGTCTGAGAGTTGGGCAGGGAAATGCAAACCCTTGACATACGTTGTCTTATTTAATTAGTGTACAATCCCAGTTAGCAAGCAGCACAGCATGGTGGTCAAGAGTGTAGGCTCCAAATAGCTATGTTCAAATCCAGGCTGGGTCACCTACTTAGATATGTGTCCTTGGGCAAGTTACGTACCCTCTCTGTGCCTCAGGCGCCTCTTCCATAAAAAGGTCATAATAATTACCTGGAGATGATATCAGCTTCCTAGGGTTGGCATGAGGATTGACTGTGTTTATACAGATAACATAATTACAACAGTGTCTGAGGCACATCACACTACCCCATTTATAGCTGAGAAAACTGAGGTTTGGCAATTAATGAACCTTCTCAAGCTCACACTGATAGGAGTGGAGAAGCCAGGACCGAAACCCAGATCCTTCAATTTAATCCTGTGTTCTTTCTATTCTAAACTAACACTCCTTAAGGGGGCTACTAGTGAAATTTTACATGGAGGTCTACTTGGGTAACAACCCTTAACTCAATACTAAGTTAAGATTAAGTTTAAAAATTGCTTAAAAAATTTTATCATAAAACTAATACAACCTCACCAGAGAAAATTAAGAAGTAGAAGAAGAAAAGCTAGCTCTTTGGTTGTACTTCAGCAGGTCTGTTGCTCTAGGTGGGTGAGACAAGGCTTGAGCGATAGCAGGATGGGCAGAAAATGGGATGGGACAGAATCTGTGACCTGCTGCTGACTACGTTCTCACGCGCCCATGTTTGGGAGTGCCTTCAGCGTAGGGGAGCAGTCCGAGGGGAAACTGCTCCCCAGAGTCTTTAAAGAAGGTCTGTTTTTGATAGTTGTCACTACCTGGAGAAGAGAGGGTGCCCTGGGTCATGGGTGTAAGGAGTATGAGTGGCAGCAGTTCAGGCATTGGATCCCATTCTGGAAGATTCCTAATGCCCATCGTCATGTTAAAGGCTCCAGGGTCAAGTAGTATGGCACATAAGACATGGTGCTTAAGTGAACTGTTCTGACTTATTTCATAATGGATTAAAAATATATATAATTATCCAGCAACATCCCAAGCATTTGGATTCTGTAGAATGTATTTTGGGAAATGTTTCAGTAGAACAGTATGAAGAATACAAGTTTTGAGAAAAATGTTCGGAGACAATGAGACAGAAGCCTGGGTTGAAGAAAATAGATGCTTTCAAAAATGCTGACTTAGGGACCCAGAATGGGACTAAAGAACTCACCTGAAAACAGAAGACATGGTGATCAAGTAAGGGCAAGAGTGAAGTGAACAGCCCCCTTACTCATATGTGTGACTGTGTGCCTGCATGGCCATGTTTGTGAATACTTTGTACCAACATCCACATTCCTCTCATCACTAAAGACATCACTTTCATGAGAACTGGCCTATAGCACATGCGGTGGATATTTTTTTCCCTCTTGGCATCCATTTCCCTTTTTTGTTTTTTGGTGCCTCTATTTCCTTTGGGGGTATCTCTCCTTCCCCATTGTCTGTCCTTGTGGTTTAATAAGGGCTGTCCCTTTTCTGGCTCTAGGGGTGGTGTCATGATACTTAAGCCATCATATCCCCAAATACTGCAGGCCAGTGATTGGTTCAGGAGAACCGAAGAGAAGCAATGGCACTCTTGCTGGCAATGCTGGGTCAGAGCATTCTCTACCCACACATATGCAAGGGCTGTTTCTGAGCTCTCTACTCTATTCCATCAATTGGTTTGTTGATCCCTGTGCCAATACTACTTTGTCTTCAGTACTATAGTTTATGAGATGTCACGATTTCCTTAGGACAATTTCCTTAAATTCAGTGTTTAGGAGTATCTTGGGTCACTTTGCTTTTACATATAAATTTTGGAATTGGCTGGCCAGGTTCCTTTGAAAATCCTGATTAGAATTTTCAGTGAATTCACAGATCATTTTGGAGATAATTGACAATGTTAAGCTTTGGAGCTTTCTTAAAAAGATACACAAAAATAGTAAGGTTTTTGTTTTTTGCTTTTTGCCTATGAAGAATGAATTTTCTCTCCTTAGGGGGAGATGTCATCTCACTAAGGATGCATGTCTCAGATAAAAGACCATTTGAGGGGCTTCTGGTGGTGCAGTGGTTAAGAATCTGCCTGCCAATTCAGGGGACACAGGTTCGAGCCCTGGACTGGGACGATCCCACATGCCGCTGAGCAGCTAAGCCCATGCGCCACAACTACTGAGCCTGCCCTCTAGAGCCCGCGAGCCACAACTACTGAGCCCACGTGCCGCAACTACTGAAGCCTGTGCGCCTAGAGCCTGTGCTCCTCAACAAGAGAAGCCACCGCAGTGAGAAGACTGCACACTGCAATGACGAGTAGCCCCTGCTAGCTGCAGCTAGAGAAAGCCCGTGTGAAGCAATGAAGACGCAACGCAGCAAAAAAAAAAAAAAAAAAGACCATTTGAGACCTGAAGTTCATTTTTTAAAAGTTCTGTACTGAAGTTCTCCTGGTGGAACACTGTCAAATTTTGTTTAGATGAGAGAGAAATTTTGCTGAGTATATTTCCAGGTTGACAATCATTTTCTCTCAGTACTTTGAAGATATCCTTTCACTAACTTCAGGGTTCCATGGTTGCTGTTGGAAAATCAGCTTTGTTTATTTGCTGTTCCTTTGTGGGTGATCTGTTTTTCTGTTCTTTGAATGCCTTTAAGATCTTCTTATTGTCTTTGGTGGTCCACATTTCACCATAATGTGTCCTCCATTCTCTCTGTTCTTTCCTCTGGTATTCTGATTGGATGCATGTTACTCTCTTGCCCACATCTCTTAACCTTTTATGTTTTGGTCTTTTCATGTTTCTGTGCTGTAACTGAGGTAATTTCTTCATCTCCATGTTTCAGTTCGTAGTTGTTTTTTCAGCTGTGACTAACCTGCTGTTCAACCCATCCGTTAAATTTTAATTTCAACTATTATATTTCTATTTCTAAAAGCTCTTTTGGCCCTTTAAAAAACATATTAGGTCATTTTTAATACCTTCTAGTTGCTTGTTCACTGTTAAAATTCTATCTTTTTTTTCTTTAAACAATTCATATTAGCTCTTTTAAATTCTTCTTTTGAGAATATTTAAGATGCTTGCATGTTAACTAGGTTTTTGTGTTTATGCTGATTCTTATTCAGACTTACTTGTTTCCTTGTGTGGGTCTTGTAATTCTTTGTGTCTGAGCTCAAATATTGTCTTTAGTCTGTGGGATTTCTGAGGGCCCAATGTATGGAATGTGTTTTCCCATAGAGAAATTTTCTTTGTATCTGCTTGGAGCCAGGGAGAATTACTGAACTGGCAACACTTTAACTTCCTTCGAATGTCCTGGAATAATTCTGAAACTTCAGGTTCAACACTTTAATGAGGACCAAGCGTCAGTTTTCTAGTAGCAGATTTGATGTTAGTAATGTTTTCATTTTTGATCAGGGAAAATCTTTTGTATTTACTTATTGCCCAAGTTCCCAACACTAGATTCAACTTGCTGTCTTTTTTTCCCCCCTACTCTTTGAGATTTTCCTAAGTTTCTGCAGAGTCTAGCAACTAACTAAAATTGTATTTGCTAAAGTTTATCCAGGATCGAGTTGTATTTTAGAATGAGAGCCCATCCGAATATCTATTCTGCCATATTTCTGGAAGTTGAAAACTGAAAAACCTTATGTATCTCTCATGCATTACAGTTTACAATGAATTCTCCCATATGATATCTATTTTGACCCTCACAACTTTTAAAATAAAATACTCAATTTCATCCATATCTTTAACTCAATTTAAAGATACGTGTGGGAAAATTCTGGTTGTAAAAACAATTTTTTCATACTCAAAATGTTTATTTATTTATTTATTTATGGCTGTGTTGGGTCTTCGTTGCTGTGCACTGGCTTTCTCTAGTTGTGGTGAGCGGGGGCTACTCTTCGTTGCAGTGCGCGGGCTTCTCATAGTCGTGGCTTCTCTTGTTGTGGAGCACAGGCTCTGGGTACGAGGGCTTCAGTAGTTGTGGCTCACAGGCTCTAGAGGGCAGGCTCAGTAGTTGTGGCGCATGGGCTTAGTTGCTCCACGGCATGTGGGATCCTCCTGGGCCAGGGCTCGAACCCGTGTCTCCTGCATTGACAGGCAGACTCAGCCACTGCGCCACCAGGGAAGCCCGCTCAAAATGTTTTTACCTAAGTATTCAAAAGGAAGTATGCACATTCCTTAAGATGTAGAGATTTTGTGGAGCACAGTTAATTAAAAAAGATTTTGAGCTGTTTATGTTTTCATACATTTTGTTTTCATACAGAATCTTCAAAGGATGTGAAACAGTCAAATGAGTTAGAGGAAGCAGTAGTATGAAAATATAGTTGCCAAGTGTTACTTGGTTGGAACAGAGACAAACGTAGGTTTTAAGAAGTCAGAGAGAATGGCAGAGATTATCTTTTTGCTCTGCTCTCATTTTCAACTCTCCGAAGTCAAAATAAGGGGGAAAAATGGTTGTTCTTTAGCCAAAAGGGTCTTGAGTGAGCCCAGAAGACATGGGGCTTGGATTTCTGACTTGCAGAGGGAATTAGAGTGAAAGTTATTGGGTCTGAGAATGAAAGTTGAAATTCACTGAGGAAAAGTACTTGTGAAATAAACTTCATTCTTCAAGTTTAAAAAAAATCTCTCCTTTTGATTTTCTTAATAGTGTATTTGATTAGTAAATTAAAAAGTTTTGATGAGGTGTAATTTATAAATTTTTTTCTTTTATGATTAAGGCTTTTTGTATCTTGTCCAAGGTTGTGAAGATTTTTTCCTACATTTTCTTTTAAAACTTCTATAGTCTAAACTTTTACTTTTAGAGCTGTTATCCATCTCTAAATTTTTTTTTTAACATCTTTATTGGAGTATAATTGCTTTACAATGGTGTGTTAGTTTCTGCTCTATAACAAAGTGAATCAGCTATATGTATACATATATCCCCATATCCCCTCCCTCTTGCATCTCCCTCGCACCCTCTAGGTGTTCACAAACCACCGAGCTGCTCTCCCTGTGCTATGCAGCTGCTTCCCACTAGCTATCTATTTTACATTTGGTAGTGTATATATGTCAATGCTACTCTCTCACTTCATCCCAGATTACCCTTCTCCCTCCTCATGTCCTCAAGTCCATTCTCTACATCTGCAACTTCATCCCTGTCCTGGCCCTAGGTTCATCAGAACCATTTTTTCTTTTCTTTTTTTTTAGATTCCATATATATGTGTTAGCATACAGTATTTGTTTTTCTCTTTCTGACTTACTTCACTCTGTATGACAGTCTCTAGGTCCATCCACCTCACTACAAATAACTCAATTTCGTTTCTTCTTATGGCTAATATTCCATTGTATATATGTGCCACATCTTCTTTATCCAATCATCTGTCGATGGACACTTAGGTTGCTTCCATGTCCTGGCAATTGTAAATAGTGCTGCAATGAATATTGTGGTACATGACTCTTTTTGAATTATGGTTTTCTCAGGGTATATGCCCAGTAGTGGGATTGCTGGGTCATATGGTAGTTCTATTTTTAGTTTCTTAAGGAACCTCCATACTGTTCTCCATAGTGGCTGTATCAATTTACATTCCCACCAACAGTGCAAGAGGGTTTCCTTTTCTCCACACCCTCCCCAGCATTTATTGCTTGTAGATTTTTTGATGAAGGCCATTTTGACTGCTGTGAGGTAATACCTCATTGTACTTTTGATTTGCATTTCTCTAATGATTAGTGATGTTGAGCATCCTTTCATGTGTTTGTTGCCATCTGTATATCTTCTTTGGAGAAAGGTCTATTTAGGTCTTCTGCCCATTTTTGGATTGGGTTGTTTGTTTTTTTGATATTGAGCTGCTTGTATATTTTGGAGATTAATCCTTTGTCTGTTGCTTCATTCTCAAATATTTTCTCCCATTCTGAGGGTTGTCTTTTCGTCTTGTTTATAGTTTCCTTTGAGGTGCAAAAGCTTTTAAGTTTCATTAGGTCCCATTTGTTTATTTTTGTTTTTATTTCCATTTCTCTAAGAGGTGGGTCAAAAATGATCTTGCTGTGATTTATGTCATAGAGTGTTCTGCCTATGTTTTCCTCTAAGAGTTTGATAGTGTCTGGCCTTACATGTAGGTCTTTAATCCATTTTGAGTTTATTTTTGTGTATGGTGTTAGGGAGTATAAGGTGACCATATGTGCGTGGGTTTATCTCTGGGCTTTCTATCCTGTTCCACTGACCTATATTTCTGTTTCTGTGCCAGTACCATACTGCCTTGATTACTGTAGCTTTGTAGTATAGTCTGAAGTCACAGAGCCTGATTCCTCCAGCTCCGTTTTTCTTTCTCAAGATTGCTTTGGCTATTCGGGGCCTTTTGTGTTTTCATGCAAATTGTGAATTTTTTTGTTCTAGTTCTGTGAAAAATGCCATTGGTAGTTTAGTAGGGATTGCATTGAATCTGTAGATTACTTTGGGTAGTATAGTCATTTTCACAATGTTGAGTCTTCCAACCCAAGAACATGGTATATCTCTCTCTCTGTTTGTATCATCTTTAATTTCTTTCATCAGTGTCTTATAGTTTTCTGTGTACAGGTCTTTTGTCTCCTTAGGTGGGTTTATTCCTAGGTATTTTATTCTTTTTGTTGCAATGGTAAATGGGAGTGTTTCCTTAATTTCTCTTTCAGATTTTTCATCATTAGTGTATAGGAATGCAAGAGATTTCTGTGCATTAATTTTGTATCCTGCTACTCTACCAAATTCATTGATTAGCTCTAGGACTTTCCTGGTAGCATCTTTAGGATTCTCTATATGTAGTATCATGTCATCTGCAAACAGTGACACTTTTACTTCTTCTTTTCCAATTTGGATTCCTTTTATTTCTTTTTCTTCTCTGATTGCTGTGGCTAAAACTTCCAAAACTATGTTGAATAACAGTGGTGAGAGTGGGCATTCTTGTCTTGTTCCTGATTTTAGAGGAAATGGTTTCAGTTTTTCACCATTGAGAATGATGTTGGCTGTGGGTTTGTCATATATGGCTTTTATTATGTTGAGGTAATTTCCCTCTATGCCTACTTTCTGGAGAGGTTTTATCATAAATTGGTGTTGAATTTTGTCAAAAGCTTTTTCTGCATCTATTGAGATGATCATATGGTTTTTCTCCTTCAATTTGTTAGTATGGTGTATCACATTGATTGATTTGCATATATTGAAGAATCCTTGCATTCCTGGGATAAACCCCACTAGGTCATGGTGTATGATCCTTTTAATGTGCTGTTGGATTCTGTTTGCTAGTACTTTGTTGAGGATTTTTGCATCTCTGTTCATCAGTGATATTGGTGTGTAGTTTTCTTTTTTTGTGACATCTTTGTCTGGTTTTGGTATCAGGGTGATGGTGGCCTCATAGAATGAGTTTGGGAGTGTTCCTCCCTCTGCTATATTTTGGAAGAGTTTGAGAAGGATAAGTGTTAGCTTTTCTCTAAATGTTTGATAGAATTTGCCTGTGAAGCCATCTGGTCCTGGGCTTTTGTTTCTTGGAAGACTTTTAATCAGTTTCAATTTCAGTGTTTGTCATGGGTCTGTTTATATTTTCTATTTCTTCCTGGTTCAGTCTCAGAAGGTTGTGCTTTTCTAAGAATGTGTCCATTTCTTCCAGGTTGTTCATTTTATTGTTATATAGTTGCTTTTAGTAATCTCTCATGATCCTTTGTATTTCTGCAACGTTAGTTGTTACTTCTCCTTTTTCATTTTTAATTCTGTGGATTTCAGTCTTCTCCCTTTTTTCCTTGATGAGTCTGGCTAATGATTTACCAATTTCGTTTATCTTCTCAAAGAACCAGCTTTTAGTTTTGTTGATCTTTGCTATCATTTCCTTCATTTCTTTTGCATTTATTTCTGATCTGATCTTTATGATTTCTTTCCTTCTGCTAACTTTGGGGTTTTTTTGTTCTTCTTTCTCTAATTGCTTTAGGTGTAAGGTTAGGTTGTTTATTTGAGATTTTTCTTGTTTCTTGAGGTAAGATTGTATTGCTATAAACTTACCTCTTAGAACTGCTTTTGCTGCATCCCATAGGTTTTGGGTTGTTACATTTTCATTGTCATTTGTTTCTAGGTATTTTTTGATTTCCTCTTTGATTTCTTCAGTGATCTCTTGGTTATTTAGTGGCGTATAGTTTAGCCTCCATGTGTTTGTTTTTTTTACAGTTTTTTTCCTGTAATTGATATCTAGTCTCATAGCCTTGTGGTTGGAAAAAATATTTGATACGATTTCAATTTTCATAAATTTTCCAAGGCTTGATTTGTGACCCAAGATATGATCTATCCTGGAGAATGTTCCATGAACACTTGAGAAGAAAGTGTATTCTGTTATTTTTGGATGGAATGTCCTATAAATATCAATTAAGTCCATCTTGTTTAATGTACCATTTAAAGCTTGTGTTTCCTTATCTATTTTCATTTTGGATGATCTGTCCATTGGTGAAAGTGGGGTGTTACCCCTACTATGATTGTATTACTGTCGATTTCCCTCTTTATGGCTGTTAACATTTGCCTTATGTATTGAGGTATTCCTATGTTGGGTGCAAAACTATTTACAGTTGTTATATCTTCTTCTTGGATTGATTCCTTGATCATTATGTAGTGTCCTTCTTTGTCTCTTGTAATACTCTTTATTTTAAAGTCTATTTTGTCGAATATGAGAATTGCTACTCCGGCTTTCTTTTTCTTCCCATTTGCATAGAATGTTTTTCCATCCCCTCCCTTTCAGTCTGTATGTGTCCTTAAGTCTGAAGTGGGTCTCTTGCAGACAGCATATATACAGGTCTTGTTTTTGTATCCAATTAGCCAGTCTATGTCTTATGGTTGGAACAGTTAATCCATTTACATTTAAGGTATTTATCAATATGTATGTTCCTATTACCATTTTCTTAAATGTTTTGGGTTTGTTATTGTAGGTCTTTTCCTTCTCTTGTGTTTCCTGCCTAGAGAAGTCCCTTTAGCATTTGTTGTAAAGCTGGTTTGCTGGTGCTGAATTCTCTTAGCTTTTGCTTATCTGTAAAGGTTTTAATTTCTCCATCAAATCTGAATGAGATCCTTGCTGGGTAGAGTAATCTTGGTTGTAGGTGTTTCCCTTTAATCGCTTTAAATATGTCCTGCCAGTCCCTTCTGGCTTGCAGTTTCTGCTGAAAGATCAGCTATTAACCTTATGGGGATTCCCTTGTATGTTATTTGTTGCTTTTCCCTGGCTGTCTTTAATCTTTTTTCTTTGTATTTAATTTTTTATAGTTTGATTAATATGTGTCTTTGTGTGTTTCTCCTTGGATTTATCCTGTATTGGACTCTCTGCAGTTCCTGGATTTGATTGACTATTTCCTTTCCCATGTTAGGGAAGTTTTCAACTATAATCTCTCCAAATATTTTCTCAGTGCATTTCCTTTTCCCCTTTGCTCTTCTTCTTCTGGGACCCCTATAATTCGAATGTTGGTGCATTTAATGTTGTCCCAGAGGTCTCTGAGACTGTCCTCAATTCTTTTCATTCTTTTTTCTTTATTCTGCTCTGCAGTAGTTATTTCCACTATTTTATCTTCCAGGTCACTTATCCGTTCTTCTGCCTCAGTTATTCTGCTATTGATTCCTTCTAGAGAAATTTTAATTTCATTTATTGTATTGTTCATCATTGTTTGTTTGCTCCTTAGTTCTTCTAGGTCCTTGTTGAATGTTTCTTGTATTTTCTCCATTCTATTTCCAAGATTTTGGATCAGCTTTACTATCATTACTCTGAATTCTTTTTCAGGTAGGTTGCCTATTTCATCTTCATTTGTTTGGTCTGGTGGGTTTTCACCTTGCTCCTTTATCTGCTGCGTATTTCTCTGTCTTCCCATTTTGCTTAACTTACTGTGTTTCGGGTCTCCTTTTCACAGGCTGCAGGTTCGTAGTTCCTGTTGTTTTTGGTGTCTGCCCCCAGTGGGTAAGGTTTGTTCAGTGGGTTGTGTAGGATTCCTGATGGAGGGAACTGGTGCCTGTGTTCTGGTGGATGAGACTGGATCTTGTCTTTCTGGTGGGCAGTACCACATCTGTTATTGTGTTTTGGGGTGTCTGTGAACTTAGTATGATTTTAGGCAGCCTCTCTGTTAATGGGTGGGGTTGTATTCTTGTCTTGCTAGTTTTCTGTTATGGGGTGTCGAGCACTGGAGCTTGCTGGTCATTGAGTGGAGCTGAGTCTTAGCGTTGAGATGGAGATCTCTGGCAGAGCTCTTGCTGATTGATAGTACATGGGGCCGGGAGGTCTCTGGTGGACCAGTGTCCTGAACTCGGCTCTCCCACCTCAGAGGCTCAGGCCTGACACCAGGCCGGAGCACCAAGACCCTGTCAGTCACACATCTCAGAAGAGAAGGGAGGAAAAAAAGAAAGAAAAAAAATAATTAAAATAAAAAAATTTTAAAAAAATTATTGAAATATAAAAAATTAAAAAGTAATTAAAAAATAGAAAAGAGCAACCAAACCAATAAAGAAATCCACCAATGATAACAAGTACTAAAAGTATACTAAGATAAACATAAAAATCAGAAACAAGTCAGCAGCAGACAGCAAACTCCAAGTCTACAGTTGCTCCCAAAGTCCACCGCCTCAATTTTGGGATGATCCGTTGTCTATTCAGGTATTCCACAGATGCAGGGTACCTCAAGTTGATTGTAGGGATTTAATCCACTGTTCCTAAGGCTGCACAGAGAAATTTCCCTTTCTCTCCTTTGTTCGAACAGCTCCTGGGGTTCAGCTTTGGTTTTTGGCCTCACCTCTGCAGGTAGGTTCCCTCAGGCTTCTGTTCCCGCCCAGACAGGATGGGGTTAAAGCAGTGGCTGGTTAGGGAGCTCTGGCTTACTCATGCCAGGGGGTGGGGGGGTGGGGGGTGGGGGAAGGGGGGCGGGGGGGGCTGGGAGGGAGGGGTACAGTAGTTATAATTGGAATGTGGGGCGAGCCTGCAGTGGTAGAGGCCAGCATGATGTTGCAACAGCCTGAGGCGTGCAGTGTGTTCTCCCGGGGAAGTTGTCCATGGATCAAGGGACCCTGGCAGTGGCAGGCTGCACAGGCTCCCAGGAGGGGAGGTGTGGATAGTGACCTGTGCTTGCACACAGGCTTCTTGGTGGCTGTAGCATCAGCCTTAGCATTTCATGCCTGTCTCTGGTGTCCACGCTGATAGCCATGGCTCGCGCCTGTCTCTGGAGCTATTTAGATGGTGTTCTGCCTTCTGTGGGCACATGGGGAAGGAATCCCCTCTCCTCATGCACCCCAAAACAATGGTCTCTTGCCTCTTAGGCAGGTCCCGACTTTTGCCTGGACGCCCTCCCAACTAGCTGTAGCGCACTAGCCCCCTTCAAGCTGTGTTCACACAGCCAACCCCAATCCTCTCCCTGAGATTTGACCTCCAAAGAAGCCTGAGCCTCAGGTCCCAGCCCCTACCCATCCCAGCCGGGGGGTGAGCAGACAAGCCTCTTGGGCTGGTGAGTGTTGGTTGGCACCGATCCTCTGTGCGGGAATTTCTCTGCACCCCTGTTGCTGCGCTCTCCTCTGTGGCTCCGAAGCTTCCCCCCCCCCACCCCCCATCTCTGCCAGTGAAGAGGCTTCCTAGTGTGTGGAAACTTTTCCTCCTTCACAGCTCCCTCCCAGAGAGGCAGGTCCCGTCCCTATTCTTTTGTCTCTGTTTTTTCTTTTTTCTTTTGCCCTACCCAGGTATGTGGGGAGTTTCTTGCCTTTTGGGAAGTCTGAGGTCTTCTGCCAGCATTCAGTAGGTGTTCTGTAGGAGTTGTTCCACATGTAGATGTATTTCTGATGTATTTGTGGGAAGGAAGGTGATCTCCACGTCTTACTCCTCAGCCATCTTGAAGGTCTCCGCTATAATTTTTATGTTTGGTGTGAAGTAGGAATTGTTTTTTTTCCCCTATACCTTCAATTTTTCCAGTATCATTTGTTGAAAAGATTTTCTTTTCCTGTTGAATTACTTTGGCATCTTCATCAAAAATTAATTGACCAGGGCATATACCCTGAGAAAACCATAGTTCAAAAAGAGTCATGTACCAAAATGTTTATTGCAGCTCTATTTACAATAGCCAGGACATGGAAGCAACCTAAGTGTCCATCATCAGATGAATGGATAAAGAAGATGTGGCACATATATACAATGGAATATTACTCAGCCATAAAAAGAAATGAAATGGAGGTATTTGTAATGAGGTGGATGGAGTTAGAGTCTGTCATACAGAGTGAAGTAAGTCAGAAAGAGAAAAACAAATACAGTATGCTAACACATATATATGGAATCTAAGGAAAAAAAAAAAAAAGGCCATGAAGAACCTAGTGGCAAGACGGGAATAAAGACACAGACCTACTAGAGACTGGACTTGAGGATATGGGAAGGGGGAGGGGTGAGATGTGACAGGGTGAGAGAGTGTCATGGACATATATACACTACCAAATGTACAATAGATAGCTAGTGGGAAGCAGCCGCATAGCACAGGGAGATCAGCTCGGTGCTTTGTGACCACCTAGAGGGGTGGGATGGGGAGGGTGGGAGGGAGGGAGATGCAAAAGGGAAGAGATATGGGAACATATGTATATGTATAACTGATTCACTTTGTTATAAAGCAGAAACTAACAGACCATTGTAAAGCAATTATACTTCAATAAAGATGTTTAAAGAAAAAAAATTAATTGACCATATATACGAGGCCTATTTCTGGATGTTGTATTCTGTTCCATTGATTTATTTGTCAATATTCATTGGCTGTTAACTTAAAATCTGTGCATTATAATTTGTGCAAATTATACCTCAACCACAAATGATGTAATGATAAAAAAAATATTTTTTTCTGTATCTGGGTCATATTTGCCAAACAAAGATAGTAATTAGTAAATTAGGAAACGTGTGCTTTCACTCCAACCATTCTACTTTTCTCTAGAAGTCCAACTACCCATCCGTTCATTCAACACAGATTTATTAAGAGCTATTACATGCTATATACTGTGGTGGGCTCTGGGCATACAGAACAAGCAACCCACGGCCCCTGTTCTTGAGGAGCGCATAGTTGAGTGAGAAGAGATGGACATGAAAATGAAAATAACAACCTAGTGTGGTAGGGGTTGTGACGTAGGTAAACATAGGGCACTGTGGGAGCCAGAGCGAGCCACCCAACCCAGCCTAGAGTGGTTAAACTGGGGAAAGATTTGTCAAAGAGCTTGTGAACTAGAACTTGTTCAAAGTAGGTGGGAGATTGCTTGGCATAGAGCAAGTACCACCCATGGTTATAGTGATGCTGAGATAAGGAGCTTAAGTCATTGACCTGGGATCATTCAGCTGGTAAATATGGAGTCAGGATTTGAAACCAAGTCATTTCAAAGACTGGGTTTTTTTAAATCACTATTTCACATCAAAGAGCTTGTGAGCTAGTTGTGTTCAAAGTAAGATAATTATAGAGCTTATCTCTATAATTACCTGAATTTTAGATACAATAAAAAAATTTTCCCCCAGAAAATTGTGCTGCTTATTTTTAGTTTGTAAAACAAACTTCATTTTGCTGTGAAAACCCATTCCACTTCTGGAAGTAGTTCATGGCTGACCTGGGCAAGGATGATCCATGCGTACTCATGAGAGCTGGACACCTCTGTAGACTGAAAGGCAGGGGGAGTGGGAAGATCTTCTGCCAGAGCCCTCAGCCAATGAGTCACAAACATTTGCTCACTGGTTAAGTGTTCTTTGAGACCCTTAACCCCATTTATGAAAACTGGAAAATGTCAATAAAAGTAGCTTTTTCAACATAGATAGTGTTTGAAAACATAAGGTGCATTTTGATCATTCTGAGAAAAATGGTCAATGAATATTATTAAATAAAATACTTACAAAAGGACCAAGCAAATATACACAATCTCAATGATATTACGTTCTGATAGCTGCTTTCAAGGAAGACTTTTTCTTTGGTAATATCTGAGGCCATCTCATCAGATATGTATTTAATGACATACTTGTTAGAGAGATTTGCTCATTTATGTTTTGATGTTATGCTTACTATTCTCACTTTAAGTATTATATTTGTAAGACTTTGGTTTTTAAGAAATTGCCACCTTTTGTAACTCCATATGTTCTAAAAATATTTGCCCAGTTCCTCATGTTGATTTGGAATTTCCAGCAGTTGGAATATGTACTTTCACGTGAGTTTTCTTCATTTTCTTCTGTCTTGAAATGTGAACGTTCTGTACCAGGCTCAGAGAACTGGGAAGGGCTGTAACTTAGAGTGAGACCTGCCTCCCGAGGGAGAGCATATGCTGAGTGTAGACCCACCTGCACTGGTTAAGAGAACAGCAGAGAATATCAGATGTGGTGGGATGCTAGCTTGATTAGAATACGGCCAGTGTCAAGCAGTGGAGGGTTAAGTGACGTAACCACCTAAAGGATTCCGAGTTCTGAGAGGCATGTGTATCAGCCAGGATGCTTCCAGCTGTAGTAGTAGAAAACACCAACACAATAGGTGTAAACAAAAAGGAAATTCATTTGGTCATATAACTGGAACTCCAGAGGCAGGACTGGCTTCAGGGTTGATTTTATCCAATGCGTTTGGCTTAATTTCTGTATTTTTTTTTCATTTTGTTTCTCCTGCATCATCCTGAGATGGGTGATGGGGCAACTAGCCATTCCCATGCACTGTGTGTGGATATGATCATGTCCAGAAGAAGAGTGAGAGTGTCCCTTCCAGAAGCCCCTATAATCCTCATTGGCTCATTCTCAAACCAAGCAAGGAAGAAGAAGAGATTTCCTTTCGATTCATTGGGCCTATTATTGGAGTTGGGGTAGCTGTCAGCTTCCCCTGAGGCAGGTGGCCTCTGTGGGAGAGGGTATTTTGTGGGGGATGAGGCGGGGAATGGATGCAGCATAGGCTATCTGGTATCCACAACAATGGGGAATCCAGAAAGAGGTGACTCTCAGAAATTTAGATATGTTGTGAGCATCGGGGAAGATTGAGAGCAGTTAGTAAAGTCCTAGGCACCAGATGACACCAGATAAGGACTGGCATTATTGAGGGAACAGGAATGAGGCAAGATACTAAACTATGGTCCACGAACAGGGTGATCAGTGAGAAACCCAGATAGGAGAACCGGGACTCAAGGTTGGGTCCAGCTCAGCACAAGTGTGAACTGTTGGCTGAGGACAGGACTGGCATGAGTGGGCCAGTAGAGTTTGGGAACATCAGTGCATGGATTAGAAAAAAGGAAATAAGAGGAGGAAATTGGGCTGATCCAGCAAGGGGAGCTGTTGCCCAAATGGCAGAGCAAGGCAGGGCAGGACTATCCCCTTGACGGGGGCAGAGTCACACAGTAAGAAGAGCAGGCCAGGTGAGGAGGGGTTGGTTGGGATGAAGGAAAGGGAAGTTAAGTGCTAGAGGACAGGGAGCCAAGACTACAGCCTCTTTGGTAGCTGTGCTGCCACATTTGTGTTTAAAGTAATAGTGCTCATCGATTGCTGTTGGTGGTCATGTGGCCTCAGTTGAGCTGTGAGGAAGAAAGCAGAGGCTGGGGAACTAGTTTTCTGTGTGAAAACAGAGAAACTGAATTGTGCTGATGCATTTCTGAGTGTAGTTGATGCTCAGGTTTCTTAATGAAGGGAAAAAAATCTTGCAGCTGAAAATCTGTTCTCAGGTCAATGAGAAAGGTGACAGATAATATGTTACCAGCTTTTCTGTCGATTATCCATTATGTTATGAGGATTGTATGTTGAAACACTGCAGATAAAGTGTCTCAATTAAGACTATAATTTAGATTTAATGAGTTATTATATGTTAATAAAAGATCAATTAGCAGTTAAATAGCCATTGATCCAGGTACAATAAGTATGTCAGAAAGACATCAAGTTGTCACTGAAATAACTGGAGATTGCATGAGCAACGTGTAAGCAATTAGATTCTCAATATATTCAGCCTATATTGAATGTCAATGCATTTAATTGCTATTTAACAAGAAAGCTTAATGTAAAGTCTCATGCCATTAACTCACATACCTGTTCACAGTTCTTCAATAGATGCATTTATTCAGTGGTTCATTCAACAAATATTTAATTAATCACACACCAGGTGAAGTGAGAGAAACATGAGTATTAGGTACATTTGATTCCCTGCCTTCAAAGAACTTAAAATCTAGTATTGAAATCTAGATTCACCTACATGGAAGAATAAAGGGACCAGGTAGATAGTAGTACATTTTTCACATATTTTCTGATTAAGTTCCACTTATCACCACCATTAACTGGAATTTCTTACATGTTGAAAGAAAACTTTGTTGTTGGGAACTGCTGCATTTAGGGGATGTTTGTTACCACAGCACTATATAGCAAAGCTGACTAATGTAGTGAATAGAAGAGTGGTTGACTAGTCAGGCCAGAGATGTGTATTCTGGTGTGATGTTGACATTGGAGAAGCTAAAGCTTTATCATCCTGGGTATTTGGAGAGGGGTGTTTGAAAAGTACATTAACTTTCAGTAGAGCAAGTGGGTATTGATAAGTAAAAATTACTCTTAGTGTTTTCATGCCCAGTCTCCAAGATCGCAATTTCTCTGGGACCATAGGAGGATCAAATATATATGTATATATTGAACTCCTCCTTTTAAGGGGGTCACTGTGGCCATGTTTCCACCTTCTAACTTGGCTCCCCTGGTCGTGCAACAGTCTTTAAGATGCAGGACCTCTCTCTGAGTCTGGCATTCTCTTCCAGGCTCTGCTCTGGAAAGTGAGGCACTGGTTCTTTTTTCTTTCTGGGTTCCTTCTTTCTCTAGGCTCTTTTCTCCAGGACCAGGAAGGTTTTAATTTTTATTTAAAAAAAAAATCTCATTGTCAGGCAGGAAAATGCTTATGTGATGATTGCATTCTACCCCACGTGAATTTATTTCACAAATAGTGTTCAAGCACTCTAGGCTCTGGATCTCGGAAATCACAATTCTTTTTCCTTCTCAGAAAGTTCAGCTCTTTCTAGGAACTTCAAGATCTTCTTTAGTTGCTCAAAAGACGAACTGTCTCTCTCTTCAGCCCTTCCCTGGGTGTCCACGGAGGGCTGGAACTGCCTCAGTGCTCAATTGTGGGGCAGATATTTGTTCCTGGGAAGCAAAGGAGTGAAAAGTATTTGTTGTACATGTTGTGACCTAACAGACCCCAAGCCCAAACTTCCATAAGTCTCTAGTATATGTCAGTCTTGGTTAGTGCTTGACTTGGGGAGGTAAAGATAAAGGGTCTGTGTTCCATCTTTAAATCAACTGGAAGCTTAGATAAGAGATACACCACAGGAGATGAGAGAGGGAGACATTGAGAGTAGGCTGGGGGAGGAAACTGGAGTCAGAGGTGGCCATGAGAACAAGGTCTTTAGGAATTACTGGGAATCTAGATGACACTGCTGGACATCCTCCTGATTTGGGAAAGGCAACTCCAGAAGGTTGGAAATCTGGGGACACCTATGGAGATGACACCTGAGTTATAATTGTAAAATAAACAAATGAATAACCAAAGTAACGATCTCCTTGAAAAGTGGAAAATTTAGACATGAAAGATATTAAAAATTTAGCTGTGTAACCCAAAGATGGGTTAAAAATTGCTTCTAAATTTAATATTCTTTCTCCATCTCAATTTAGATTTAGTTAGGTGAGTTTGTATCTATCGACAGAGTAAAATTTAGCTTTGGAAGCTACTTTTAATTAATTGTGTCTTAAGAAGCGACTTTCTAGGATCTGCGTTCGTATCCATTACTCCTGCAGCAGGAGGAACTCTGTTGCTGTCACCCTGTGAGGTGGGCAAAGATAGAAGGACAGAGGCTAGAGCCCAAGGGGAGCTCAACACAGGGTGGTGGGGAGGGAGGAGCACAGGCAGACAAAGGATTGTTTCAGTACCTGGACAGCTCAGTGTGGAGCGAGGCCAATGTGGGTTTTATGTTTGAATCTTATTTTATTGGATAACCAAACAGATAAAGGGATTGCACAGAGTAATTATTTTGTAGTCAAGCTGGCTCCCCACTTTTGGCAAGGGGATGAAAGAGAAAATAAAGGAACGGGGGTGATGGGCAATTTGTGTGCTTCTTTGCTTGGACCTTCCCTTCCCCTAGAGGAGTCTGGGCTGGAACACCCACGACATCACTGAGTAAATTAATCCTGACCATAGGCGACAGGGGAAGCTTCCATCAGCTCCCTCCCACATTACAAACAATGGGCTTAAAGGAAGTAAAAAAGCGATTTGAATGGCAAGCACTTAAAAAGACTCCCTTGTTCTCCACCTTCAGGTCTAATAGCCCTCCCCAGAGCGGACACAGAGCATTCTAAGAGAAGTAAAAATATCCTGCCTAAACACACGCAAGCACACAACAAAATCCAAGTTAAGAAGGTTAGCATCTTAGTTGTCTCAGCAACATGCCGTCAAGTTGAGATGAGCAGGAAATGCAGATAACACAAGGAAGAAGGAAAACATCATAAGCCCACAAAGGGGAAAGCTGGGATGCTGAGAGAAGAAAAGCAAAGCTCTTTTTCTTGCTGTTTCATTAAGGGGAACTTAACTTTTAAATAACCTCTCAAAAAAGCTAAAATAGAGTCTGCTTTTGTGTAACATGTGTACTTGGTGTATGTTAAGAAATTGTGTTATCAGCATTTCCTGTGTGGCACCACGTTCAAAAGCAAAATTGTTACAAATGTTCGTATAATTCCACAGGGAAACAAGATGGTGTCATGTTAAAATGGGATTTGATTTTTTATTAGAAATTAGTGGTCTGGGATAAACATACAGAAAAGGCCAAATGTAGATTGCTTTGCTTACCTGAGCCAAAAGTCATCATAATATTACAGCACAGAATGAGACAAATGGACATTTGAGAGCCTGATTCTTTCTCTTCCAAGACTGTATTCAGAAAATTGCTGACATTTGGTTCCTAGGAGGGGGACATTTCTGACTGTGGAAATGCAACATCTATACTCTCAGCCAGGGCTGTAAACTTGTTATTGGAACAGGAGCATGGGGGTAGGAGGGAAGTTAAAGAAAGGCAGGAAAAGAGGCAGGAGAAGGTGGGGGAGGACCACCCTATTCCATTGTTACACACCTCTAGTTATTAGAAAATGTGTTTTAATGTTGAATCAAAGTCTATCACCAGGTAACTTTCCAAATCCTGTACTCTGGAGCCATGCAGAACAAATCAGCTTTCTCTAGCTACTTCAGTTCTTTAGATATTTGAATGATAGCATTTCTTCCCTTGATCTTCTCTTCTTTGGGCCAGGGGTTCTTAAAGTGTGGTCTTCAATCTGGAGCATCAGCATCACTGGGGAACTTGTTAGAAATGCAAATGCTCAGCTCCTCTTCCCTCACGTAGGGCATGGGTCCCAGTAATCTGAGGTTCAACAGTCCTCCAGGTGATTCTGATGAAGGCTCAAATTTGAGAACCACTGCTCAAGGCTAAGAATTCTTTGTTCATTCAACTCTCCCATTTTAATTCATTCACTCATTCATCCATCCATTCATTCGTCTATCAAATATTTATAGACTTAAAACATTGTAAACTGGGATAAAGGGATAAAGACACATTATAGGGGTAAAGGCATGAAAGACACAGTTTGTGCACTCAGACAAGAGAGATGGTTTCAAGATCCCTCCCTGTCCTAACTGTTCTCTGTTTGCCTGGTTGGTTGTAATTCCCAGATGTGATCAATCAGTAACATGTAGCATAGCAGGACTGCTTCCTCCCTAAATGTAATATTTATCCCACATTTCATCCACAACGTGGACATGAGAGAAATTGTCAAATGCCTCACTGTATCTCACTGAATCCAAGAGATGAGTGAGCAAGGATCTGGAATAATGGAACAGGTGTTTGGGGAAGATTAATCTAGGAATATTGGTTAGGACTGAATGAGGAGGTGTGGTAGATTGCTCCTCCTGATTCACTCCTAGTGAATCAGCCTCCCACTACCCACACTCTTGTGTAGTTCCCACCCACATTCATGCTGGGCTTGGTCATGTGACTTGCTTTGGCCAATGGGACATCAACATCCATAAAAGCAAGCAGAAGTTTGATAAGTGCTCATGCATTAGGGTTTGCCCTCTTAGAATGCAGCTTCCATCTTGTGTGCAAGCCCAGATTGGTATGGTCCCCTTGAGGATGAAAGAATACAAGAAGAGAAAGGTCCAGAAATCCCGGCTGTCCTCACTGTCCCGGCTATGTCAACTTTCCCTGCAGACCCCTGAATTAGTCCACGTGAGACCAACAAAGAACTGCTCAGCCAACCCCCAGAATTATGAAAAATAATACACTCGTGATGTTTTTAGCCATTAAGTTCTGGGATGGTTTGTTACACAGCAATAGGTGACTAATACTGAAGAATACTAAAGATAAAAGGGGCTTTGGGGACTAGGGTGATCAGTATTCCAGTGGGGCAGGACCATGGACACGGGAAAAGGAGGAGTCCTCATATGAGAGGCAGTTTCCCTGTGGAAGGAGCTCATCTTTGGAGGATAAGAAAAGATGGTTCTGAGATTTCAGAAGCATAGAGAATGATAGAGACAGAGCCAAAACAAAATATATTTCTATTCTTGGTAAGTATCTCTATTACGTGTTCTTAAGAGGGAACAAATGGTATTCTGGAGATTATCTCTAGTAGTAGAGGCTGTCATCAGGGAGTACAGTGAAACCCTTTGTCCAGATGCTTTGCTAGATCCTGTCAGAACTGTGATTCCAGGTGTAATTGCTGTCTACAGCTATGTTACAAATGACCCCAAAGCATAGCAACTTAAAACAACAAACACTTATTTTCTCACAGTTTATGTGGGTCATCCAGGTGTGGTTTTCCTAGTTTCAGTGTCTCTTACAAGGCTGCAATTAAAGCACTGACTAGGACTGTAGTAATCTCAAGGCTCTACTGGGGAAGGATTCACTTTCTAAACTCACACATGAGGCTTTTGGGAGGATTAAGTTCCTCATGGGTTGTTGGACTGAGGGACCCCAGTTCCTTGCTTGCTGTTGGCTGGAAACTTCCCTTAGTTTCTTGCCATGTGGACCTCCCCGTAGGGCAGGTCACAATATGGCATCTGGCTTCATCAGAGCAAGCAAGAGGACAAACTTAACAGGAAGCCAAAATCTTTTTGTAATCTAATCTTGGAAGTGACAACCCATCACTTTTGTCATATTTCGTTCATAAGAAGTGAGTCTGTAGGTTAGCAGACTGCACTCAAGAGGAGGACATTAGGCAAGGACATGCATACCAGGAGGTGGAGATCACTGGAACAATTTAGATGTTGTCTCCTACTCTGGGATTGTGGGGTAAGTGGTACTTCTGACTACACAACACATAGGTGGCCACAACCTTGTTAGCCTGGGCCAGAATTTCCATCTCCTTGGATGAGGAAGGTTGAAGACTATCCTAGAGCCACCCTCTAGGCTTTAAATTCTCTGAATTGGTCACATAGAGGAATTTATTTTCTGAAATAAGCTCATTCCTCCTTTCCTGAGAGAGATCTGGACCATCTGATGGCATGGCCCGTTTTTCTCTCCATTTCACCTAAGGATATCAAAATCTTTATATACATCTGCTTGTCTTCCTGCTATTCAAACTCAAGCTCTCTCTCTTCAACAAACCTGCTACCTTAATAAAGCCTTTACTTGATTCAGCTGCTCCCTGTGATTGCTGTCCTATTCCTTTCCTACTTATGACCCCCAAACTTTCTAAATAAGTGGTCTTCTAACCCCTGTACTCACTTTCTCCCCATTGCTCCAACTATAAATTTCACTATCTGCATCTACCTCTAGCTCTCTACTGAAATTGCACTCTCCAGGGCAGTCAAGGACTCCCTTCCTTCATTGCAGCCACTGGCCCTTTGTCAGACTCATTCCCTTTGACTTCTTTACAGCATTTGACATCCCCTGCCCCCTTTCTTGTAGTGCTTTCCTTTGGTTTCTGGTGTAGGTATACTGTACAGCACATAGTAGACACTCAATAAATATTTGTGGTGGAATGAATACACTGCTAGTATCTTCTGTTTCCAGGATTATTCCATATCTGTCTCCTATCTTGGCTCCATTTCTACTTCTTTCTCCTATACATATCGATTTGATATTTGATTCTATGTGAGGTATTTATCTCACTGAGAGGGTTCATCTATTTTTTACAAAAAGGTTTGCTGGAATATGTTTTTTATAATATTCATCAGTAGATGTGAGTGACCCTCATTTTTCCCTTCCGGGAGACCCCCTAGCATCTGCTAGGCCCTGTGCTTAGGGAAGTTGTCCCTTTCCAGACCCAGCGGGTGAAGCCGGTCACTGTAGTCTCATTCTCTGCCAGGGAGTGGTTTAGACATGAACATATGACTCAGTTTTGGCCTTTGGAATTTGTTCTTATGACTTTATTCCTTTTGTATTTCTGTAATGTCAACTCAATGGACTTGGGGAGACAAATACATGTGCTCAGTCTTCCATTTAAATTAAATGCCTGATTATGTTTTAACACACAGAGCCTATGTTAATATGTATCTGATATCTATCGCCATGTAACAAGCCACCTCAAAATTAGCAGCTTGAAACAATGGCTGTTTTATTTGCTCACAATTTGGTGAGACAGCGATTTGAGTTGGGCTCAGCTGGACAGCTTTTCTGCTAGCATCATCTGGGGTCACTTAGTGGCCTTGGTCATCTGGCAGCTCTACTGAAGCTACATGGTCTAAGACATCCTCATTCACACATGTGGTAGTTGGTGCTGGTTGTCAGATAGTGAGTCTGTGGGGCTTTGACTGCTCAACTCTGCTATGTGGCCTCGCCTCCTTCAGAAAGTCAGCCGGGGTTTTATCACATGGCAGTTTCAGGGAAATATTTCAATAAGGTGAGAGAAGCTGCTGCAAAGCATTTTAAAGCCTATGTTCAGAAGCCATGTGTTATTTCTGCCACATTCTATTGGATAGAACAAGTCAAGTCATAGGCCAGTTCAGATTCAAGGGATGGGGAAACTGAATCCAGCCTTTGATGGTGCAGCTGCAAAGTCATACTGCAAAGGAGCATGCATACAGAGATGGGAGGATTTTGTGATCAGTTTTTGCAATCTGATATTTATGTACTGAAGACCAGTGACTTTATTGTTCTTATGTAGGTGATATATGTTGACTATAAAATAAGCAAAAAGTAAAAGAGGAGAACAAAAATATTGCCTCAAATTCTGTCAAGAAGTAACCTAATAACTTCAGGTGAATATCATTCCAGGTAGCTCTTTAAGTGTGTAAATGGAATGAAAATGCAGAATAATTTTGTAAAAATTGAGTCTTACTATGTATTTTCAGAAAAATAAAAAAGCATTAAATTGAATTTTTCTTGAATTTAACAGATGAAAAAGAAACCAAAGAAAAACCAAAGGAATTATGGAGCTTCAGATAATTTTTTTTTTTTTACCACAGAGCTATTAGATCCTAAAAGTGCTCCCTAAGGTTATAAAGAAAGATTATTAAAAAAATTAAGAAAGCTAGATTTTTTTTTGAAAAAAAGGTCCATGTTTAATTTTAGACATATTGATTGACTCTCTGCTATGAAAGATAAGGAAATTAAAACTTTTAATCTTCCTCTCACCTCATTTCCCACTCCCCTCATCTTATGAGTTTTTTAGCAACATTATTTTTAAAAAATGTTGGAGTATAAAGCATTTATATTCTACGTTTATAATTCTATAATTCCATAATTATCATGGTTTAGTCTTACATTTATAATCAAATGAATTTGCTGCTCACTGCCTGTCCTTGTACTGCAGTTTCTGCTTTCCTGAATTATTTATTTTTAAAAATTCTGATTCAATTTTAGTTTGCTGGATTTCATTATCAAACATTTTTCAAGATGAGCTCATAGTACTTGCTCTCTGAGTTCTTGCATACTTGAAAATTTCTGTTGGTTTCCTCCACACTGACCTGGCTGGATATAAAAGTTTGGTGTCCCAATCTCCTTCCCATAAGACTGTGGGTATTGTTCCACTGCCTTTGGGTACTGAATTTTGCACTGTTCCCTTTATCACTGCTCTTTAATTCATTCTTGATTGGCAGGATTCATTATTAGTTTTTTGGGGAAGGATTCTTATATGCTTTATTCTCCAAGTTCTTTCATGTCAAGAATACTTGCCTGTTACCTTTATGTGTCTGATATTTGCCTCTTTATAAGTGATTCTATGTGTTTTTGGAGGGTTCTGAATGGCTAAATAATTCTTTCACAGTCTTTGAATTTCAATAATGCAAGAAGGTGATGCCTTGTTGATGATTCCATACTGGAATTTTCTGGCACATGGTATTAGTTCTTCCTTTATAGCAGGGAATTTTCTTGTGTTATATCTCTAACTACATTTCTATTCTGGTTTTTGGCTCTTCTTCAGGAACAATTCCTATGTTGGATGGCCTTTGTCTTTCATATCTATTATTTTCTAAGTGCTTTAAAACTCCTTATCTTTTTTCCCCAAAATTTATTTTTGATTATCTCATATTATTCCTCAATCAGTGAAACCTAGATTGTTCACTGATGTTTCTAATTTGATTATTAGTTCTTTGATGATGTGATTTTGGTCTTCAAGCTATTTCATTAGCTATCCGGTTGGTATCATTCTGTTGTTTTGTAATTTTGCCTTCATACTCTTGATTATTGATTTCATGTTTTTATTAAATTTATCTATAGTCCAAATCAGTTGTAGAAATGTTCTTCTAAAATGGATATTTTGTCATTACCATGCTATATTCCTTTAGATGTGGTAAATTTGATAATTACCATACTTTTTCTTTTTGTCTTGTTCTTGTTAATGTAGGCAGCCTTTCTGTTTCTCTGATTGAGTATGGATGAATCTTCTTGGCTCCCTTCTCTCTGCAGCTGAGATCTGTTTTTCTCCTCAGCTACTGCTTAAAGCCTGAGATATTGCAGTTTTATTCACTTTTCAGTTTACTCAAGGTCACAGGGCAGGAGCTGGGGAGGTGGTGGAGGAGAAGTCTTCTGGAGCTTTAGGCTGGCTTTGCTGCATGACCTGGGCTCTGGGCTATCTTCTGGGATTTTGTTAAATTACCCATTCTGAATTTATACCTCCTTGTTAGGGTGTCTCTGCTTCCTAGGGAGGATAACCACAGGTTTCAGATCATCCTCACAATTCAGCATGGCACCCTGGAAGTCCATTTTACTGATAGCCCAAGATTCCACTGTATGTAGTAGGGGGCTTTTATCTCCAGGGTTTTAACCATGATATTTCCTTGGCTCAGACCCTAGTCTTCTCTCCAGACTCAAGCCTGTTGGAGGAAGTCTCAAGATTTTGTTGATTCACCTCCCCTCCCCACCCCCAGTTTGGTTTCTGGGAGCTGAGGCCAATGTTAGGAACTTGCAGAACCACACCACAAACTTGACTCACTTCTTGGCCACCACTTTTTGAAGTCTGTAGATGTTTGGATTATTGTTGATGAATTTTTTTGTTGGTGTTATCATTATTTACTAATTTCATAAGATATGAGATAAATATTTATCTTCTTTTTGCCATGTTTACCCTGAAGCCATGACATACTTTATTTTTATATAGTCATATACGTTGGTTGCTTACTTTGAGATTTTGAAGTGTTAATATAAAGCATATTTTTCAAATGTACTTTTCTTTTCTAGAAAGTATAGGAAGGCCTCTTTTTACTTCTTTAGTTTTGACAATTCCTCAGATACAGTAAAGAATGGTGATAAGCTAAGAATAGAAAACAAAAAACACAAATTAACTACAGCTATAAAACAATATTAAAGCAAAAAACACCCTACAACCTTTCAGTGAATCGCACAATTGAAACCAAAGTCAAGATTTTCACAGATGATATTGTCTAGTTTGAGATGAGAAATAGTTTCATTTTTCAGTTGAGTACAATGAGATTTGGAGACTTTAAATCACCTTAAAGCTCAAGGTCACACAGCTAATAAACACAAGAGCCATGCTTTAAATGCAGGCCTGTGATGTTCTAAACCCAAAGTTCCCTTCCAGTACTCCTCCAAAAGGACCCTAGAAGAATCCTGTGCTATTTGGTTGGATGGAGTGCAGAAAGGAGCTCAGACAGCATCTTCACCAGACAAAGAGAGGACAGAGGAACAGGTGAGTTTGTTGGTAGAAATATCCCATATGTGATAGTTCCCCAAGAAACAGACTTTTCTCAAAAATTTAAAGCATGGTCATCTTTTAGTTTGGGTTTCAAGAAGGAGGCCTAGCAGAGTTATAGGGGAGAGGGACTTAAGGATGTTTACATCAGTTGCAGGAGACTTTATCGATCACTGGTTGTTGTGTAACAAACCACCCCAAGCTCAATGTCTTCAAACAACAATCACATATTCTCACTCATGCACCTATGAGTAGGCTGACGTTCAGCTATTCTAGGCTGAGCTCTCCTGGGCCTGACTCCAGGTTATTCAGGTTGGGTCCAGGTTTCCTCCAGGTGTCTTTCATTTTCCTCACATCAGTGGGCTGGCTAGATCATGTTCTTTTCATGGTAATGGTAGACGTGCAAGAGAGCACATGCATGCAAACATGTGCATGTGTTTTTGCTTGTGTCATGTTTGCTAACATGCATTGGCCAAAGCAAATCACATGGCTGAGCTCAAGGTCAATGTCCTCCAGTGGGAGGAACCACAAAGCCCCTGGATAAAGGGGATGAATGCAAGGAGGGGTGAAGAATTGGGTCAATAATTTAATCTACCACAGGGACTAGGAAGATTTCTTTTTAAAAGCAGGCAAGAAAAACAGCCTGAAGGCCCTGAAAACAAAAGCTATTAAATTGAGAAGATTCCGTCTTGTTTGAGAAGGTTATTTCTGGGAAAGCACAGCTCAGGCTCTGTGGGTAACTCAGAGTGAGATCTGAAGTTAAATGATGAGGACAGAAATGGGGTCTTGAATAAAAGTCAGAAATGACCTGTTTGTACAAAATAGGTATGAAAGACTTTCCATGTCCCCCATCTCTTGTTTGTAGGAAAAAGGTTTCAGCCTCCTGGACCTTTCTTGAGTTCCAAAGGGCAGATTCAAACACTTACTGACTAGAGGAATGAGAGAACACAGAAACAAAGAAAAGTCAGTCAAGAAACAATACTGCAGTGATAGGGCAGGGTCCTGGTTCCTCCTCAAGGGATATACATAACAATCTGATACATATCTCTGAGTCCTTCTACAGGAACTAAGGTCCCCATCCAGGTGGAGGATGGTAACTTCAGGCTGAGTACAAGTCCTTGGACCCCAGACTGGTTGGAACCAGAAGGCTGATGATTGAGATGCTTGAAACACCACCCTGTTACCTCACCATTGACCAATCAGGGGAAGGTCACACATCCTGCAGCCCTCCCCCCAAATTTTGCCTCTAAAAACTCTTCCCTGAAAACCATTAGGGAGTCAGGGCTTTTTGAACCCAAAGTACGTGTTCTCCTTGCTTGGCCCTGCAATAAACGTTTCTCTGCTCCAGGCTTCGATGTTTCCTTTTGTTTGGCCTTACTGTGTGTCGGGCACATGAACTTGGGTTTGACAATGCATTGTCTTGGAATCCTATTCACCCCATACACTATTTTTCTAGGCTGCAATGCTCAGCAGAAAGAGTTTGTTTCTGTCTTTTTTCATTGCTATTTTCCTGGCACTTTACTCAGTGTCTGGTACATGATATGCATCCCACAGTTCTTTATCAAGTGAGTGAGTGAATGAACGAATGAAATATGGGAGGGAAATTTTGAGCTATTGCTTTTTTCTGTGGCTTGCATAAAAAAAAATCTGAATAATTAGGCAGTACCACGTTGGGGTTCAACCAGAATCCAGTATAAACATGGATTCAAAGTGTGACTCTACTCTTAGGTTAGAGACCTCACAATTTGCTGAGCATTAGTTAAGAATTAACCCTGGAGAAAATGTGTGGGGAAGTTGTGGCCTCAAACTGATCCAGAGAACAGTTAAAAGGAGGAAATGAACAGCAAACATTTTTCCAGATTGAAGAACCATCTAGGGACCTCCCTTCACAAACCAGATGGCAGCCTCCAGCTGGCTGCCTGAGAGATACTGAAATTGGAAGTGCTCGGTAGCCAAGTAGACCTTCCTTCCTTCACGTCTGCAGGAGTCCCGGGATTCCATGGTTTGTAATTACCTCCCAACTGAGCCTTTGTGTGGTAACATTGCTGGCAGATCTGAAGCTACTGCAGCATTTTCTCTAGTAATTTGACATTGCCTCAAGTCATATTATTTTACGGATGTAAAGACATAATGCTGGCTAAATCAACATTTAGGCCCAGGGAGGTTTTTTTTTTTTTTTTTTTTTTTTGTATAGAATGGTGGTGGTGAGGTGGGGGGGGGGGTGTTAAAAAAACATTTCTCTTTCTCGTACTTTCAAATACCATTGGTGGTGATGTAACCTCGCTTACCTTTTTGGAGTGCAGATTGATGATGACTATCAAAATTTTAAATGTGCATGAACTTTTGCCTCAGCAGGGGTCTCCTCATGAGGGCCTGTGGGCTATGCTAAGGCATCTTGTCCATATCTCAAGAGCAAAGGAAGCTATTACAATGCTTTTAAAGCAAGGGGGGCTGGAGGTTGGGATTGATGACATGATCAGATTTATAATTTGCAAAAGTACCTATTGAGAGACAATTGCAGAAGTTTAGGTGAGAGAAAATGGTAACTTGGACTCAAGTGGTGGTGACAGAGATGAGAAGAGGACTGCATTTGAGTGGATTTGAGAAGCAAATTCACCAGAGTTGGTAAATGATTGGATTTGGGGAGATGCCAGGGAAGACAGCTTGTTTTTATCTAGATGGATGGTGATTCTCTTCACTGAAATGAGTTTGCTTTTGGACTGTGAAATACTATGCAACCATTAATAGGGATAAGGTATATCAGTCTTTCAAAATTTCCAGCCATAGACAAATGTCCATAACATGTTATTAAGCAAATTAGATTATAAAATAGTAGAAACAATTTCTTATAATTTGTTGACATCTATCTATCTATCTATCTATCTATCTATCTATCTATCTATCTATCTATCATCTATCTATCTATCAATTTTAGATGCTTTGAAGGGTTTTGTGAATATAGGCACCACGCTAATGACAGTGGTCATCTCTTGGGTGTGGGTGGAATCACTGGGGACTTTTACTTTCTCCTTTATGTACTTTAATGTTGTCTGATGTTTGGTGATAAACATGTTATAATTTGATAATATTGCAGTCGCTTAGCAGCAGGGAGGTCAGAGAGACTGGGAGCTGAGGAGCAGTACTTCCAGGGACCTAACAGAGTGGCTTACAGCCTGAGGGCAGAATGCAGACCACCAGCCTTAGCTCAGGAGCCAGTGAAAGGGAGGGCAGCTTTGGAAGAGATCCCTGATGGCTTCTTGTGCCAAACAAACTTGGCGTGTGGATGACAATGTCCCTAGACGGCATGTCACCCAGTGCAGTGCAGTCAAGCTGTACAGATGTTGCTCTGCAGCTAGTCTGCAGGGCGGCAGAGGAAAGAAGGATGGCCATATAACTTTGGTGCATAAAATGTTCAGAAAAGGGAATAAAAATCTGAACAGGGAGAAATGAAAACTTGAAAGATTTCTGCAGTTTCTTTTTCTGAAGTTCTAGCCATCTGTCCATGGAGCCACAGACCACACAGACATCCGTACCCGTCAGCAAGACTGACGATTGTCAAGGACGCCTGCAGTCAGCCCAGGTGTGAGCAGGTTTAATCCTCTAATTATAGATGACTCCAGTAGCAACAGGCACTCTGAACCCCCAGCCAGGATCACAAGAGATGCAATCCTGGCTCCTCCAGGTAAATCCTGCGATTACCCAGCACAGGAAAAAGGTGGGATCTGAAGGGTTCTTTATTGGAAGCCCACGTGGGCACTGGCTTTCTGAAGCCTGGCTTCACAGGCTCAGCTCAGTCTCCTCTTCACCACACAACCCGGGCCATGCCGTTCAACCTGCCAACCAATTTGTGGTGTGAGTTGTAATGAATACTCTTAGTTTCAACCCTGAGTGTTTGATGTAGCATAGCCCGGTGTGGTCTGTTGAGTTTGAATCCAGACCCACCACTTACCCAGCTGTATGAGTTTTGAAAAGCTACTTTGTGCCTCAGTTTCCCCATCTGCAGAATGGTAACAATACTAGCACCTACTTCATACTGATGGCTGCGAATATTGAGACTCTCAGGGTTGTGCCTGCAAATAGTAAGCACTCAATAAATGCTAATAATTTTTGTTATATTCTGACCTATGTTAGATGTCTGATGTCCTCAGAGTTAATCAATTCCACATCCACCATTGCCTATGTTATCAGTATCTGGGCATACATTGAGGGTCCTCTAGGATTTTGGAATTGAGGAAAATGGTTGTTTTTGAGGATGAAACAAAAATAAATACATAGTAGATTACAACAAAGTCACCTCAAAGTGACAGAATGGTGTCTAGGCAAGCAGAGCTCAACTGTAACTATTCATCATTCATTCATGCATGAAATAACTTCTGAGTGCCGACCATGTTTCAGGCACCAGGTTGGGCATTACATGAGAATTGGGACTTGATTCTTGCCTTTGAGGAGCTTACCAACCAGTGGGGGAAATGGGCAATAAACAAGAGTAAGCAATGAACACAGATATTGTAACAAATTGTGTTAGGTGCTATAAAGAAAAGAAACAGGGCACTGTTAGAGGAGGGATTGACTGTATAGGATTCTATCGTATGACTATAACCATATGCTGGGCGATTATGAACAATGCTGCTATGAATATTCTTATATGTGTGTTCTGATAACAGAGAGCTTTGATAAGTTGTAATTTTCTAGGAATTTGTCCATTTAGTACCAATATCAGGGCGTTGGGAGCAGGCACCCTAGATGTATGCAATAGGGAGAATTGCATACATTCTCTATAATTCTCTGTAGAGAATTTTAAAACCATAATAAAATCAGTGAAACTGTCAGCAATTCCAAACCCCCTTCCAATCTTTTGTTGGTTGTTATTTTAAAAAAAGCTGAGATTTCTGTTGCATTTTAATAATGTATATGTGAGTTTCAAACTGGCACTTTTAAAAAATTATTCTTTAAAAATCACTATATTCTATGTGAAAGTTAATTTGGAGGATTCTCAGTTATGGGGTTGGCTCTTGACACAGTTGCATCCAGCTACACCTGTTTGTTTCGAGAGTCAGGTTGTAACAGTTAGGAATTATTAGAGTGTGCCTGCTTTGAGTACAGGTTGTTTCTCCAACCCCTGTGGTATACTACATGTTCCTTTATCTAAATTGTAGATTAGAAATCAACAACAATAGCGCAGTAACTGGAAAGTCAAAGAAACAGAACTGAAGTTACATAAATTCTGTCATTCTATGTGACCACTTGGATTTTACAAACATCCATAGAGATGTTTGAAAGCAGCTAGAATGGATCCCAAGGACAAAGGCATAGACAGTATTGCTGTTTCTAGACTTTATTATGAAGTGATATTTTTATGAATTTTGGCCACACTTACTGTGTTTAAGACTTTTCCTAACTACTTGTGTATCTATTTCTTCATATGAAAAATAGGTTTCAAAATTAAAATTAATAAAAAGTATTTTTTGCTCAATTCTGAGTAAAGAGAGATTGACAAATCTGGCTAGACTGCCTATGGACATGAATATGTGAACAAGATCAATTTTGATGAAGTCATCAACAAACTTTCAGAAGTTAGGCTCAAAAATAGAAATTATAATGTTAGTGTTTATTACTGTGACAGATCAATATGTAAGTGTAAGTATTTTCCCTTTAAAAACACATTAAGACAATTCAAAAGTATTATTCCATTGCTTTCTTCATCTTTTTTCTTGTAATATTTATTTTATTTTATTTTATTATTTTATTTTTTTATTTATTTTATTTTTTATTTTATTTTTTTTTAAAACATCTTTATTGAGTATAATTGCTTTACAATGGTGTGTTACATTCTGCTTTATAACAAAGTGAATCAGTTATACATATACATATGTTCCCATATCTCTTGCCTCTTGCATCTCCCTCCCTCCCACCCTCCCTATCCCACCCCTCTAGGTGGTCACAAAGCACCGAGCTGATCTCCCTGTGCTATGCGGCTGCTTCCCACTAGCTATCTATTTTACATTTGGTAGTGTATATATGTCCATGACACTCTCTCACCCTGTCACATCTTACCCCTCCCCCTCCCCATATCCTCAAGTCCATTCTCTAGTAGGTCTGTGTCTTTATTCCCGTCTTCCACTAGGTTCTTCATGACCTTTTTTTCCCCCTTAGATTCCATATATATGTGTTAGCATACTGTATTTCTTTTTCTCTTTCTGACTTACTTCACTCTGTATGACAGACTCTAACTCCATCCACCTCATTACAAATACCTCCATTTCATTTCTTTTTATGGCTGAGTAATATTCCATTGTATATATGTGCCACATCTTCTTTATCCATTCATCCGATGATGGACACTTAGGTTGCTTCCATGTCCTGGCTATTGTAAATAGAGCTGCAATGAACATTTTGGTACATGACTCTTTTTGAATTATGGTTTTCTCAGGGTATATGCCCAGTAGTGGGATTGCTGGGTCGTATCATAGTTCTATTTTTAGTTTTTTAAGGAACCTCCATACTGTTCTCCATAGTGGCTGTATCAATTTACATTCCCACCAACAGTGCAAGAGTGTTCCCTTTTCTCCACACCCTCTCCAGCGTTTATTGTTTCTAGATTTTTTGATGATGGCCATTCTGACCAGTGTGAAATGATATCTCATTGTAGTTTTGATTTGCATTTCTCTAATGATTAATGATGTTGAGCATTCTTTCATGTGTCTGTTGGCAATCTGTATATCTTCTTTGGAGAAATGTCTATTTAGGTCTTCTGCCCATTTTTGGATTGGGTTGTTCGTTTTTTTGTTATTGAGCTGCATGAGCTGCTTGTAAATCTTGGAGATTAATCCTTTGTCCGTTGCTTCATTTGCAAATATTTTCTCCCATTCTGAGGGTTGTCTTTTGGTCTTGTTTATGGTTTCCTTTGCTGTGCAAAAGCTTTTAAGTTTCATTAGGTCCCATTTGTTTATTTGTGTTTTTATTTCCATTTCTCTAGGACCTGGGTCAAAAAGGATCTTGCTGTGATTTATGTCATAGAGTGTTCTGCCTATGTTTTCCTCTAAGAGTTTGATAGTGTTTGGCCTTACACTTAGGTCTTTAATCCATTTTGAGTTTATTTTTGTGTATGGTGTCAGGAAGTGTTCTAATTTCATACTTTTACATGTACCTGTCCAATTTTCTCAGCACCACTTATTGAAGAGGCTGTCTTTTCTCCACTGTATATGCTTGCCTCCTTTATCAAAGATAAGGTGACCATATGTGCAGGGGTTTATCTCTGGGCTTTCTATCCTGTTCCATTGATCTATATTTCTGTTTTTGTGCCAGTACCAAACTGTCTTGATTACTGTAGCTTTGTAATATAGTCTGAAGTCAGGGAGTCTGATTCCTCCAGCTCCATTTTTCGTTCTCAAGATTGCTTTGGCTATTCGGGGTCTTTTGTGTTTCCATACAAATTGTGAAATTTTTTGTTCTAGTTCTGTGAAAAATGCCAGTGGTAGTTTGATAGGGATTGCATTGAATCTGTAGATTGCTTTGGGTAGTAGAGTCATTTTCACAATGTTGATTCTTCCAATCCAAGAACATGGTATATCTCTCCATCTATTTGTATCATCTTTAATTTCTTTCATCAGTGTCCTATAATTTTCTGCATACAGGTCTTTAGTCTCCTTAGGTAGGTTTATTCCTAGATATTTCATTCTTTTTGTTGCAATGGTAAACGGGAGTGTTTTCTTAATTTCACTTTCAGATTTTTCATCATTAGTATATAGGAATGCAAGAGATTTCTGTGCATTAATTTTGTATCCTGCTACTTTACCAAATTCATTGATTAGCTCTAGTAGTTTTCTAGTAGCATCTTTAGGATTCTCTATGTACAGTATCATGTCATCTGCAAACAGTGACAGCTTTACTTCTTCTTTTCTGATTTGGATTCCTTTTATTTCTTTTTCTTCTCTGATTGCTGTGGCTAACACTTCCAAAACTATGTTGAATAATAGTGGTGAGAGTGGGCAACCTTGTCTTGTTCCTGATCTTAGTGGGAATGGTTTCAGTTTTTCACCATTGAGATGATGTTGGCTGTGGGTTTGTCATATATGGCCTTTATTATGTTGAGGAAAGTTCCCTCTATGCCTACTTTCTGCAGGGCTTTTATCATAAATGGGTGTTGAATTTTGTCGAAAGCTTTCTCTGCATCTATTGAGATGATCATATGGTTTCTCTCCTTCAATTTGTTAATATGATGTATCACGTTGATTGATTTGCGTATATTGAAGAATCCTTGCATTCCTGGAATAAACCCCACTTGGTCATGGTGTATAATCTTTTTAATGTGCTGTTGGATTCTGTTTGCTAGTATTTTGTTGAGGATTTTTGCATCTATGTTCATCAGTGATATTGGCCTGTAGTTTTCTTTCTTTGTGACATCTTTGTCTGGTTTTGGTATCAGGGTAATGGTGGCCTCATAGAATGAGTTGGGGAGTGTTCCTCCCTCTGCAATATTTTGGAAGAGTTTGAGAAGGATAGGTGTTAGCTCTTCTCTAAATGTTTGATAGAATTCGCCTGTGAAGCCATCTGGTCCTGGGCTTTTGTTTCTTGGAAGATTTTTAATCACAGTTTCAATTTCAGTGCTTGTGATTGGTCTGTTCATATTTTCTATTTCTTCCTGGTTCAGTCTCGGCAGGTTGTGCATTTCTAAGAATCTGTCCATTTCTTCCAGGTTGTCCATTTTATTGGCATAGAGTTGCTTGTAGTAATCTCTCATGATCGTTTGTATTTCTGCAGTGTCAGTGGTTACTTCTCCTTTTTCATTTCTAATTCTATTGATTTGAGTCTTCTCCCTTTTTCTCTTGATGAGTCTGGCTAATGGTTTATCAATTTTGTTTATCTTCTCAAAGAACCAGCTTTTAGTTTCATTGATTTTTGCTATTGTTTCCTTCATTTCTTTTTCATTTATTTCTGATCTGATCTTTATGATTTCTTTCCTTCTGCTAGCTTTGGGGTTTTTTGTTCTTCTTTCTCTAATCGCTTTAGGTGCAAGGTTATGTTGTTTATTCGAGATGTTTCCTGTTTCTTGATGTAGGCTTGTATTGCTATAAACTTCCCTCTTAGAACTGCTTTTGCTGCATCCCATAGGTTTTGGGTCGTTGTGTCTCCATTGTCATTTGTTTCTAGATATTTTTTGATTTCCCCTTTGATTTCTTCAGTGATCACTTCGTTATTAAGTAGTGTATTGTGTAGCCTCCATGTGTTTGTATTTTATACAGATCTTTTCCTGTAATTGATATCTAGTCTCATAGCGTTGTGGTCGGAAAAGATACTTGATACGATTTCAATTTTCTTAAATTTACCAAGGCTTGATTTGTGACCCAAGATATGATCTATCCTGGAGAATGTTCCATGAGCACTTGAGAAAAATGTGTATTCTGTTGTTTTTGGGTGGAATGTCCTATAAATATCAATTAAGTCCATCTTGTTTAATGTATCATTTAAAGCTTGTGTTTCCTTATTTATTTTCATTTTGGATGATCTGTCCATTGGTGAAAGTGGGGTGTTAAAGTCCCCTACTATGATTGTGTTACTGTCGATTTCCCCTTTTATAGCTGTTAGTATTTGCCTTATGTATTGAGGTGCCCCTATGTTGGGTGCATAAATATTTACAATTGTTATACCTTCCTCTTGGATCGATCCCTTGATCATTATATAGTGTCCTTCTTTGTCTCTTGTAATAGTCTTTATTTTAAAGTCTATTTTGTCTGATATGAGAATTGCTACTCCAGCTTTCTTTTGATTTCCATTTGCATGGAATATCTTTTTCCATCCCCTCACTTTCAGTCTGTATGTGTCCCTAGGTCTGAAGTGGGTCTCTTGTAGACAGCATATATATGGGTCTTGTTTTTGTATCCATTCAGCCAGTCTGTGTCTTTTGGTGGGAGCATTTAATCCATTTACATTTAAGGTAATTATCGATATGTATGTTCCTATTCCCATTTTCTTAAATGTTTTGGATTTGTTATTGTAGGTGTTTTCCTTCTCTTGTGTTTCTTGCCTAGAGAAGTTCCTTTAGCATTTGTTGTAAAGCTGGTTTGGTGGTGCTGAATTCTCTCAGCTTTTGCTTGTCTGTAAAGGTTTTAATTTCTCCATCAAATCTGAATGAGATCCTTGCTGGGTAGAGTAATCTTGGTTGTAGGTTTTTCTCCTTCATCACTTTAAGTATATCCTGCCACTCCCTTCTGGCTTGCAGAGTTTCTGCTGAAAGATCAGCTGTTAACCTTATGGGGATGCCCTTGTGTGTTATATGTTGTTTTTCCCTTGCTGCTTTTAATATGTTTTCTTTATATTTAATTTTTGATAGTTTGATTAATATGTGTCTTGGTGTGTTTCTCCTTGGATTTATCCTGTATGGGACTCTCTGTGCTTCCAGGACTTGATTAACTATTTCCTTTCCCATATTAGGGAAGTTTTCAACTATAATCTCTTCAAATATTTTCTCAGTCCCTTTCTTTTTCTCTTCTTCTTCTGGGACCCCTATGATTCGAATGTTGGTGCGTTTAATGTTGTCCCAGAAGTCTCTGAGACTGTCCTCAGTTCTTTTCATTCTTTTTTCTTTATTCTGCTCTGCAGTAGTTATTTCCACCATTTTATCTTCCAGGTCACTTATCCGTTCTTCTGCCTCAGTTATTCTGCTATTGATCCCATCTAGAGTATTTTTAATTTCATTTATTGTGCTTTTCATCATTGCTTGGTTCCTCTTTAGTTCTACGTCCTTGTTAAATGTTTCTTGCATTTTGTCTATTCTATTTCCAAGATTTTGGATCATCCTTACTATCATTATTCTGAATTCTTTTTCAGGTAGACTACCTATTTCCTCTTCATTTGTTAGGTCTGGTGTGTTTTGACCCTGCTCCTTCATCTGCTGTGTGTTTTTCTGTCTTCTCATTTTGCTTATCTTACTGTGTTTGGGGTCTGCTTTTCACAGGCTGCAGGTTCGTAGTTCCCGTTGTTTTTGGTATCTGTCCCCAGTGGCTAAGGTTGGTTCAGTGGGTTGTGTAGGTTTCCTGGTGGAGGGAACTAGTGCCTGTGTTCTGGTGGATAAGGCTGGATCTTTTCTTTCTGGTGGGCATGTCCACGTCTGGTGGTGTGTTTTGGGGTGTCTGTGGCCTTATTATGATTTTAGGCAGTCTCTCTGTTAATGGATGGGGCTGTGTTCCTGTCTTGCTAGTTGTTTGGCATAGGGTGTCCAGCAGTGTAGCTTGCTGGTCGTTGAGTGAAGCTGGGTCTTGATGTTGAGATGGAGATCTCTGAGAGATTTCTGCCGTTTGGTATTACGTGGAGCCGGGAGGTCTCTTGTGGACCAGTGTCCTGAAGTTGGCTCTCCTGCCTCAGAGGCACAGCCCTGATGCCTGGCTGGAGCACCAAGAGCCTTTCATCCACACGGCTCAGAATAAAAGGGAGAAAAAAATAGAGAGAAAGAAAGCAAGAGGATAAAATAAAATAAAATAAAGCTATTATAATAAAAAATAAGAAAATAATTATTAAGAATAAATTTATTAAGAAAAAATTTTTTTTAATTTTTAAAAATAGATTTATTAATTTTTTATAATACAAAGTAAGAAAAAAATTATTAAGAAAAAAATTTATTAAGAAAAAATTTTTTAATTTTTTAAAATAAAAAATATGAAAAAACTTATTAAAAATTTTTTTTAATTTTTTAAAAATAGAAAATAAGGAAAAAATTATTAAGAAAACATTTATTAGGGAAAAATATTTTTAAGTAAAAAAACAAACAAACAAAAAAAAAACGGACGGACCTAACCCTAGGACTAACGGTGAGAGCAAAGCTATACAGACAAAATCTCACCCAGAAGCATACACATATACACTCACAAAAAAAGGAAAAGGGGAAAAATTAATATATCCTGCTCCCAAAGTCCACCTCCTAAATTTGGGATGATTCGTTGTCTATTCAGGTATTCAACAGATGCAGGCACATCAAGTTGTTTGTGGAGCTTTAATCCGCTGCTTCTGAGGCTGCTGGGAGAGATTTCCCTTTCTCTTCTTTGTTCGTACAGCTCCCAGGGTTCAGCTTTGGATTTGGACCCGCCTCTGCATGTAGGTCACCTGAGGGCATCTGTTCCCCTCCCAGACAGAACGGGGTTAAAGGAGCAGCTGATTCGGGGGCTCTGGCTCAGTGAGGCCGGGGGGAGGGAGCGGTACGGAGGAGGCGGGGCGAGCCTGCGGCGGCAGAAGCCGGCGTGACGTTGCAGCAGCCTGAGGCGCGCTGTGCGCTCTCCCGGGGAAGTTGTCCCCGGATCACGGGAGCCTGGCCGTGGCGGGCTGCACCGGCTCCCGGGAGGGGCGGTGTGGAGAGTGACCTGTGCTCGCCCACAGGCTTTTTGGTGGCAGCAGCAGCAGCCTTAGCGTCTCATGCCCGTCTCTGGGGTCCGCGCTGATAGCCGCGGCTCGCGCCCGTCTCTGGAGTTCCTTTAAGCGGCGCTCTGAATCCCCTCTCCTTGCGCGCCGTGAAACAGAGGCAAGAAAAAGTCTCTTGCCTCTTCAGCAGCTGCAGACTTTTTCTCGGGCTCCCTCCCGGCTAGCTGTGGTGTGCTAGCCCCTTCAGGCTGTGTTCACGCCGCCAACCCCAGTCCTCTCCCTGCGATCCGACCGAAGCCCGAGCCTCAGCTCCCAGCCCCCGCCCACCCCGGCGGGTAAGCAGACAAGCCTCTCGGGCTGGTGAGTGCTGCTCGGCGCCGAGCCTCTGTGCGGGAGTCTCTCCGTTTTTCCCTCTGCGCCCCTGTTGCTGTGGGATCCGCGCTGATAGCCGCGGCTCGCGCCCGTCTCTGGAGCTCGTTTAGGCGGCGCTCTGAATCCCCTCTCCTTGCGCGCCGCAAAACAAAGAGGCAAGAAAAAGTCTCTTGCCTGTTCGGCAGCTGCAGTCTTTTTCCCGGACTCCCTCCCGGCTAGCACCGAAGCCCGCGCCTCAGCTCCCAGCCCCCGCCCGCCCCGGCGGGTGAGCAGACAAGCCTCTCGGGCTGGTGAGTGCTTCTCGGCGCCGATCCTCTGTGCGGGAATCTCCGCTTTGCCCTCCGCACCCCTGTGGCTGCGCTCTCCTCCGTGGCTCCGAAGCTTCCCCCCTCTTCCACCCGCAGTCTCTGCCCGCGAAGGGCCTTCCTAGTGTGTGGAAACCTTTCCTCCTTCACAGCTCCCTCCCACTGGTGCAGGTCCTGTCCCTATTCTTTTGTCTCTGTTATTTCTTTTTTCTTTTGCCCTACCCAAGTACGTGGGGATTTTCTTGCCTTTTGGGAGGTCTGACGTCTTCTGCCAGCGTTCAGTGGGTGTTCTGTAGGAGCAGTTCCACATGTAGATGTATTTCTACTGTATCTGTGGGAAGGAAGGTGATCTCCGCGTGTTACTCTTCCGCCATCTTGCCTATTTATTTTATTAAAACAATTTTTTGGGTATGTATCTGTGTGTGTTTACTAGCATACGAAGTTCAATAAAAGAAATTTTCACTGTCTGTGTTTTTTTTTTTTCTGGTCATTATTATTATTTGTTTGATTACATGATTATTCCTAAAAACAATTTTGTTGAATAGAAGTTGGGGGTGTTAAAAATGATTTGCTCTGGGTATCAGACATGCCAGGTGTGCCACCATGTCCATTTCATTTACATTTTCAAATTTATAGGCATTAAGTTCATAAATTTCTCTTATCTGTTTGACATCTTCAGCATCTGAATTGATTTCCTTTTCATTCCTGCTGTTAGTTATCTTTGTCATCTCTCATTCTAGAGGATCAATTTTGACTTTGTTTTCCCTTTCTCTTTTCTGTGTTTTCTTTAGGTTTCATTGATTTCTGCTGTTCTCTCTTTTCTAGGTTTCCCCCTTCTTTTCCTAACTTTTTGAGATGGTGCTTAACTGATTAGTTTTTTTCTTAACTAATAAATGCACTTTAAGGCTAATACTTGCTATAGGTTTCAGTGTATAGTATTTTCATTGTCATTTAGTGCTGTTTTCAAATTTCCATTATTATTTCTTCCATTATCTGTGGTTATCAATATACTTTAATTTCCAAATATTTCAGAATTTAAGAATGTTTAATATTATTTCTGGTTTAATTGCACTGTGGTTAGAGAATATAACACTGAGATATACTGATCTCAGTCTTCAGAAATTTGTTGAGACTTGCTTTTTGGTCTGTTATATGGTCTATTTTTGTAAATATATGTGTAAGTTTGTAAAAACAGTATATTCTGTTGGGTATAATTTTCTCTGTATGTCCATTTGGTCGAGGTTGTTAATTCTGTTTTTCAAACAGGATTTTAAAATATCTTCACTGATTTTTATCAGCATGTTCTATCAAACACTGAAAGAGGAGTGTTGAAATCTTCACAATTTGTGGATATTGACTTTTCTATCTGCTAAGTTTTACATTCTGTACTGTAGGCCACATTACAAATGCATATAAACTTAAAATTGTTTTGTTTTTCTTTCATGAATTGAACATTTTTATTATTATGAAGTGATTGTCCTTATCTCTAGGAATGATTTTTGCCTCAAATTCTATTTTGTCTGATATTAATATGGCTATACCATCTTTCTCTTTATTAATATTTTCATGCTAACTTTTAAGTTTTCTATATCCTTTTATTTTATGTTTTTGTAAAAAGTATATAGTTGGATCTTGTACTTTTTTCTAATCATTTTTTCTTTAATTGAAGCATTGTTGATTTATATTCCTCATAATTACTGATATATTTGGAATTTTTATGCTATATATTTTCGATATCAATTTCACGTTTGTTTCTCCTTTCTAAATTTTAACTGTTTTTTATTCCACTCCTCCTAATTTTGGGGGGGAGGGTATTTTAAACTCTGTTTACATTCTTTTAGAAGGTTTTCTGGAAATTATAAAATGCATATTTAAATTTTAAAAGAGTTAATAACTTTTCTCCATCTTCCAAATGACACCTTAGAACACTATAATTCCATTTATCATACTTTTGATTTTATTTAATTGCCTGTGCTGTGCAGCTTATGGGATCTCAGTTCCCTGACCAGGGATTGAACCTGGGCCTCTGCAGTGAAAGCACCCAATCCTAACCACTAAACCATACCTTTGACTTATACATTATTACTATCTGGTAATAATGCCTTTTTAATTTTTAACCCTATAGGCATTATTACTGCTTTATGCCATCAATATTTACTTACAATTCCCACATAGTTCCACTCAATTTCATTTCGTATCTCCTTGTGTTTCAGACCTTTAATCTAGGATTACTACTCACAGCATGTCCTTTAGATTATGAGGGTCTACTGCTGATAAAATTTTTCTATATTTTCTGAAATATATTTTATCTTCTCTCTTAAAAGATATTTTTGTTGGATAGAGAATTCCAGGTTGCAGTTTTTTTTTCCTTCAGGAATTTGAAAAGACATTCAGGTATCTTTTAGCTTTCACTGCTGCATTCGGAAGTCAGTTGTTGGTCTAAATGCTTCTTCTTTGAAGGTAATCTTTTCATTTTCACTTGCCGCGTTTAAGCTTTTTGATTTTTTTGTTTTCTTCAATTTTTCTATGATTTTTCTAAAGGGTGAATTTCTTTTTATTTATCCTGCTTGAGATTCTTGAATCTGTGGATTAGACTCTTCAATCAGTTTTGAAAATTCTTAGCTATTTTCTCTTTACAAATTACCTCTGTCCCTTTCTCTTCTTCTCTTCTGAGTTTACAATTTTGCTTATTATATTTTTATTTCTAGAAGGTCTATTTCATTTTTTTCTAAATCTACTATGATACTTTTTACAGTCTTCTGTTTCCTGCAGATATTTTCAAATTTGCCATTTATATTTTTAAACATGATAAATAACTATGGTAAGCATCTTACCAAATTGTGTCTATTAGTTGCAATATTTGAAGTTTGTGTGTGTTTCTGCTCTCTGTGGTTTTTCTTAGTTCTTGTATATATTTATATTACCTTGTATTCTTATATGCTTGGTAATTTCTGATTGCTTGCTGGTCATTGCTTTTCAAACATAATTTGTGAGGTTCCCCTAGTATGTAGAATAGATGTTCTCTCCTCCAGAGAGAACTTATGCTAGCTCCTTCCAGGGGCCTGTGTGTTCTACCCTTTGGGACCACCACAAAATAAGTTCAAGGACTGAGGGTTTTTGGCTCACCCAGAAAATGGAGGAGTTGGGGTTCAATTGTGCATGAGGGCCTATAGTGGACACTGTAGGTGCCTCACTTAAATTCCCCCCAATCCCTATCACTGATTCTGTGTGTTTAATCCCCCAGAACTGTTATGCTTTGCTGCTAATAACTAGTACCTGAAACATTCTTCAGAAACTGCCCTTGAACTACTGGATTCACCTTGCCCATTGAGATAGCAAGAATTTTCTGGGACTTTATGTCCTCAGGGTTTCCTGTAACCAATAACTGATTGATACAGAAATACCTGGGAGTTTGCATCCCCTCAAGAAGGCCTTATAGCCAATGAAAAATTGGTGCAGGAGCACAAAAGCCCAGATCCCTTGCCTGGAGGTGAGAAAATCTGTGATGTGTAATTTATGCTTCAGAGCTCCCTGAGGATCAGGCTGAAGCTGGAACTCACTTGAATTTTCTCACCCGAGGTTGGCTTTTTTCTTTTCTCTATCTTGCTTCTCTTAGTCACCAGTTTTTCCTGAGAGTACTTTCTTAACAAATCAGCTTCACTGAATCCTTGGCTCAGGGTCTGCTTCTTGAAGAACTGAATGCAGATAAGTCCTGTCTACAGCTAAGACCTACCAGAGATCCCCTTCTTTGATCCCCTTCTGATCTGATTATCTAGGTAGCTCTTTCCACCATTCCCAGCAGGCAGGTCTAGCTAGATCTGATTTTCTTTCCCTGAAGGTATATCTCTTTGGGATCCTAAATTAATACGAGGAAGATCTCAAACAAGACTCTCTACTCTGGATGAATTCTCGACTTTGGCTTCTCTCTCTCTCTTTCTTGACAGGCACAGACATTGACCAAGAAAACAAGTATTTCAGGTATCTGCAATTGTCTCTTTGATGCTCTGGCATGCTACTTACCTGGTTGTTCACAGCTAGAGTACTTTTCCAGAATCTCTTGCAGTTAAGTGGGAACTCTAACTGAGTTCTGGTCAATGGAACGTGGGTAGAAGTGACAGATGTCTCTTCCAAACCTGACCCCTTAAAAAACCTACATGTGATCTTCCATGTATTTGCTTTTCTGCTGTCAACAGCTGGATACAGAGGACTTAATGGAGGACTCTGAGGCTGTCAAAGTGATGAGTCAATAGATGAAAAAATATTGATTCCTCGAATGGCTATGTGGAGCAGAACTGTCTCCACAATCTTTGTTATCAGATTATGATGGGAATAAGAAAACTTCATTGGTTAAATTACTGAAAATTTGGGATTTTTTTTTACAACAGTTATTGAACCATGAACCATACACCTGATTTTTTGTGGGTCACTGGTGATTATCTTTGTACCACCTTGTTTTTATCTCACAATAATCTACTCAACTCTAGCCTTTTGATTTAAATCATTTATTTAACAAATATTTATTGGGTGCTAGCTACTCTTCTAGGCACTAGTGATACAACAGTGAATGAAAAATAGTCCCTCTTCTCATGGAACTTCCATCTATGTGGCCATTTCTTTGCCATGGTGGAATCTTCTTTCTTATTAGTCCACGAACAGTGAACAGACTTACCAGCCAATAAGGTGAGATCTTCCTTTTCTCTTTTCTAATACGGTTATTTACTTCTATCTCATACCTTTTTCCCTTTTCAATTTTAGCTACTTTTAAATTATGCAGGAAGGATAATTTCAGATGAGTCAGACTGTTTCCTCCATTTTATTTCACTCAAGATGAATTCATGTCAACTGTACTCCCATTTACTTTTTTCCTATGCCTGTCACTAGGTGATTATATGACCTCTGAATTTTATACTTTTTTTGGGTCTTTGCTATGTGGTCTTAACACAATTCACAGTTCCATAGGCTTTGACATTAGAAAGTACCACCTGCCTTGTACAACTCATTTATTTTATTAATTTTCCCCTTTTAAACGGACTTTATTGTTTAGAGTTGTTTTAGGTTCACAGCAATATGGAGCAGAAAGTACAGAGAGTTCTCATATACTGTCTGCCCCCACTGCTTCCCCCACAGATTGTTGATAACATTCTGAACCAGTAGTATACTTGTTACACTTGATGGATCTACATTGATACATCATTGTCACCCAAGGTCCATAGTTTACATTAGGGCACAGTCTTAGTGTTGTACATTCTGTGGGTTTTAACCAATGTATAATGACATGTATCATTCATAGTATCACACAGAATAGTTTCACTGTCCTAAAAATCCTCTGTGCTCTGCCTCTTCATCCCTACTTCCTCTTCCTCAGCAACCACTGATCTGTATACATTGGTTAAAACACAGAAAAAATGTGAAGTTGAAATCAGCTAGTCAGGAGAGGCCCAAATTTCCAGAATATTTGGGAAAGAGTGGGGGTTTTTTTCAAAGTGCAAAAACCTTAGCAAGAGCTTAGATGGACTCTGTGTCCCTCTTCGCTGCTCTGGTAATGGGCAGCCCAGGGTGAACTCTTCTGGGCAAATGCAATGTCTTAAGAGAACATATTCAGCACGATGTACATGCAGCTCTGATCACAGCCTCTGCTCCTGAGCTGACGGGTGTGTTGCATGAGTTGCGTTAGGGTTTTGCTGCTGAAACCTTCACCTAAATATGGATGATCCATCCAATTCTAGGAAAGTGGGTATCTCTTATTTGGAATTCTATAACCTTCGAAAAAAGGGGTAGATATTTGATGAATCAATCTAGATTTTCCTTTTCTCCTTTAGCTCCTTCTTATTACTGGCTATAAGACCAAGGGGTGGGGTGGGGAAGGAGGTGAGAGAGAGAGAACGTGAAAGAGCACACTCACTTATCAAGAGGTTTGGACCATGGCCGATTTGAAATATTACTAACCTTGCATTTTCAAATTTGATGCACAACAACCAAGATGCTAATACTTTCCTTAGGAAAAAAAAAAAAACCTTTCACCCATCTCTTCTAGCCAAAGATTAGGAAAGAGGCTTTAAGAAGATTTAAAAAAAAAAAAAACCCAACTTCTGAGCAGCGGAAAAAATGGTTTGTGATTCAGGGGCTTCGGGCAATTCATCATGGAAATTGGGTTTCTTAGCAGACATCGTGTGAATCCTTTCGTCCCTGTCAACTTTTTAATACATTACATTGAGAATGTAAATCGTGTTGGTGAGGGGGAGAGGAGGAAAAAAGGGAGCGAGAGAAAAGAGAAAGCTTCCTCATTGTGGATTTAGAAGGGAGGAAGTATGAGGCCTGTAATTCATAGTAACTAAATAATAAAAAATATCTGTATAAATATATAGATATGCAGGTATATCTGGGGAGGAACTGGGGAGAAGTGAGTGAGACAGAGTAAAATTGAAATCATTTTATCGTTTTGAAGGGCCTTTAATGGGAGTTTCCTTATAATTTATTTTTATTTCCTTTAGTTTTTCTTCCTTTAGGTTTGTTTCTTTAGTTATGTGAACCAATTTATTTCCACCATTCCCACGAAAGCAGAGGACAGAGGCTTGAGGTCAGGAGTTCCACGATTGAGGAAGAGAGAAAAAGGAAACAGAATTTAATGCCTCATTAATAGGGAATATTGCTGAGAGAGCTGGAGCTTCTGCCCTGTCTCTGTGACTACAGGATTGGGCAGAGCCCTTGGCTGGCCTCCTTACTACCCTTGTAGCCCAACTTCATTGCTTGTTCTGAAGGTGTTTTGTTCCGCTAAGTGGTTCATGTCTACTCAGGGCTGTTGGGGATAAGATTAGTAGGTGCATTGCTTGCTGGCTCTGTAGAATGTTCTTCTGCCTATCCTTCCCTCAACATAATTTGCTGTCATTTTGCCCCCTATATGGGTTTATCATCAAAATTCATTGTAGAGGTCCTTTTGTGTTCTTCTTTCTAGCTTTCTTGGGTGACAGCATGTCTATCTGGTCCTCTGGAACCCGAAGAAGTTTCAGTCCAATGACTTTCCTCTGTGGATGCAAGGGCTCAGCAACACTGGGCACCGCCAGAGACAGGACAGGATGGGTCTTCCAGGGCCATTTTCCTGTTGCCATTCCTGACGAGGGGAAAGATAAGAGGGAGGAGTTTGATTCCGTGGCTTCTTTCTTCCGATGCTCCCAGGGTCCAGTTCAGTCTCATACACACAGACAATGACACATTGTTCAGCCAGCAGCCTAGTCACCTCTTGAAATGGAGTTAGAGACTGGCTTCCTATTAATTTTGTCCTATACAATCAGGTAGGAAGATGGTGCAGGGGGCCAGGAATCTCACTTTTGCCTTACTTAGGCCTCACATATTTTCAACTAATATTCCTTTTCCTCTTGCCACTGAGGAAAAAGGAAAGAAAAATTCTTCCTAGGAACTGACAAGGACTCCTATGGAGCAACCGATCAGTAAATTTTGGAAAAGAAGGAGAGATACCACCTGCTTTGTGATGTTCAGGGATTATAATGGAATTAAATGGAGACTTTTAATCATGCTTATGCATATGGGAAATGGACTAATGTTTGAATTTACTTTTAAAAAATTAACTTAAATTTTATTTTGATCTATGTAATGTACTTACACATTACTAAACTAAGAAAAACAGAAGTCTCCTACACATCCCCCAGTCCCTCTCCACTCTTGAAGATGTTTCTTCTGATACTTTCCTCCATAAACCTGTATCTGTGATCATTGTCTTCTTTCTTCATTGATCCATTTTGCACAGATCTACTCACTCCTGTTTTGATAGTTGAAGACTCAGCGCTCTTGCTCGCTATATCACCACCCCTCACTCTTCCAGAATAGTTCTAACAGTCAGTGTTTATATTATGACAAATATGAAGATATAGTTCACAGCTGAGCAGAGCAGGACACGGTTGCTCTCCGCTCCTCAGTCCTCTTTTGAGCTCCATCAGGGCTCACCGCTCACAAGGCTGCTGAGGGAGATGGTTCTGGGATTTCCTTTCCTCTTACTTCTGGGCTGGCTCTTCTCTTCTCTGGATCTCCATGTCTTCCTTTTTGGTTTTATTTTTTGGTTTACACCTGCAACTAGCCAAAACATGTCCTTTAGTAGCTTCCTAAGAGAGAGTACATAAATGAAAAACATTTGAGCTCTGTGTCTGATATTTTTATTTTACCTTATGATTCATTGGTAGTTATTTATAGACTCTAGATTGAAAACCTCTTCCCCTTAGAATTTTTAAAGCACTGCCCTCTCTTCTCTAACGTCCAGTTTTGTTTTTGGGAAAGTAGGATGACTTTCGGAGCTTTATTCCTTTGAATGTGCTATGTTTTGTTTTGGTTTGTTTTTAGGATGTTCTGTTTAACCCAATATTCTAAAATGTTATGATGAGGTGTACTTTTTATTCTCTCTTTGTGCTGGGTACTCAGTAGACTTTTAAATCTGGAAACTCAAGTCCTTCAGTTCTCATATACTTTCTCTGGGAATATCTTCTAGTCTTTTTATTTTGTTCTGCCTGCATATCCTGGGTTAATTCTCTAGTTTTCTCAGTAATTCTCTCATATTTTAAGTTTTCTATTCACTTTCTTGGAGACTTTATCAATTTTGTATTTATTCCTTTTGCTGATTTTTAAACTTTGGTTGTCATTTTTCTCTTTTTTTTTCTAAAAAACCCCCCAAACCCCCAACACCTTGCTAGTTCTTTGTCCCTTTATAACTTTTAACTCTGAAATTACTCTTTTCAAGTTTTCTTTTGGGCCAGATCTCATTGCTTTTGTTCTCGACGGTTTTTTTTTCCCTTTCTTCTTTTTTCCTGTCCTTGTTTTGGTGTCTCTGTTTTGGAACGGAGCAAAGAATTAAGGCCAATTAGAAGCCCTTGTATGCGTGGGAGCAGAGCTTCTTCACTTGTTGTCTTTACTGTGATGTGATCAGAGGGTGAGCCAGCCACATTTTAGGGGAGCCCCCAAACATCAATAACTGGATCTCCTCTTAGGGAGTTTTGTTAATTCCCTCTAAAGAATAATCTTTCTATTTCTTGCCAGGACACATGTATTCCTGGTTGCCTACTCTTGAGAGGGAGGTAGGGTCCAGGGGCCTCACAGCTCAGTATATAGGCCTCCAACTAATCCCTTGTTTTCAGCTTCATACCTAAGGCCTGACCCCTGAGCTGAAATCTCCATTTTATCTTCTTCAGGGAATAAACCTCCCGTCTCCTGCAGAGGTGAGACATCCGGATGGTGCCGGTTGCCTGGGACGGCTGGGAGTGGGGTGGGAGCGGGAGCTTGGAAGAGCCAACTGCTCTTTATATAGCTTGTAACAACTTCATGGCTTTCAGCTGCACCTCTCACCCTGGCTTCCAGAGTACTTGGTGCTTCTGAGTGAGGCCTAAGTCTCTTCACCTGATGGCAGGACAAAGCGGCTTGCTTTCTATCTGTGTAGCTGCTCTGCAGGCACAAAGATTTTACTTCCTCTATTCCTCTAGGGCTGTCACCACCCATCCATCTGCTTTCTGGCTTCCAAACCTATTGAAACTGATCCTCCACTCTCTCCTACTTTGCCATTCTTCTGGCCTTTGTTGGTTGGTACTTTTTGATTCCTTTTCTTTCATTTAGAGAGTGTGGGGAGGGGAGGAGATTGATGTGTGTGGTTAGCCTACCACGTTTGACCAGAGCAGAGTCAGTTCATTCTCTCCTAGATCTCTGCTGTTTGTTTCTGACTAGGCTGGTAGGTGAGGACCCTGGTGGTTAGAATTAGGTGGGTCTCGTTTCAGGGACTCTCCCAATGCTCTCAGCCCTGAGAGCATCAGGAGGGGAGCCTTGGAGCAGGTCAGGCTCCCCTGGTGAACCAGCATCTTCTCCCGCTTGTGGAGCCTCAGTGCTTTGGTCTAAGGCCAAGACCACCTGGCGGAATATTTGTAGGTGAGCTGAAGAGCTTGGCAGAGATGAGCAATCTCAGGACTTGTCTTCCTTTCCATTGGTGGGATTTCTCCACAACCCAGGCCCGGCCCAGAGCTGTGATTAAAAACAAACAAATAACGGCAACAAACCCTGACATTGGAGACCTTTGTATTCTCTATAAATTGTTCAAGGCTTCTCATGAAAAGCTTAAAAACCATCCCAGGAAGTTCTCAGGCTAAAACCTTCCGAACACCACCGCCCCCCGCCACCCCCTTCTTTACTACCTCAACTGGGAAAGTGAATAGGGGAGGGAAGAAGCCCAGGAAGGAGAAAAATAAGACAAGAAGGGCTTGTGGCAGCTCCCAGCAGCAGCCGTCCAGAGTAGCATCTTGATTTCATAAGCACCATTTTAGCATAAATTATCCCATTTTTAGCTTGTCAATTTGGATAATCTTGGTCCCAGAATGGATTCAGGGGGTCTTAAATGATCTGGTTTGGCTCTTCACGGAGTCTGAATTTGCAGATAATTGCCAGAGCTCTTTTGGCTGGGTAAACTTGTTATCAATTGCCTTTTTAAAAGTCAGCACTAAAATAATCATTCCCGTGAGCAAAACCCATTACAAACATTCACTTTGAGAGCATAAACACATTTCAGTGCTGGGGAACAAATGTGTGAGATTTCATCAGTGCTACATCTGGAAGGGCTTGTGAGAAGTCAGAGATGCATTAGGAAAGTCCCTGTGTGGCAAAGCCTCAGGCCTGAGCTGGGGATCAGACACCTTCAGGGGGCTCTGGACTGCGGTCACTGGGCACCTCTCATGTCTCCCCCCCCTACCCTGTGCTGCCTGCTGGGCAGAGATGCTGTGGTCTCCGGAGTTACCATCACCTCAAGGACATCCCTGTCTCATGTGTCAGAGTATTGCCCCAAGTCAATTCCTTCCTTATGCCAGTTGGCCTCATCCTCTTGGGCAAAAGAACACCCCCTCATTTACAAAAGAACAACTTCAAGATCAGGCTGAAAGAGCAGTCAACGGTGCTGCGGTGGAAAGTCGTGGCGGAACAGGCTGGAGCCTGGGTTCTGGCCTCCTCTCAGTGACCTTGGGCAACTCAACTGCTTTAGGCCTGAGTTTCCCCATCTCCCAAGAGAGGGGTGTTAATACCTGTTCCAGTGTTCTTTCAGGGCTGTTGTAAAAATTAAACTTTAAAATTATAAAATTACTATATAAATAGGAAAATATAATATTAATACATTTTAATATAAAAGGGCAATGTTAATTGTCCTTTTCACAGGACAATCACAGGAGTCTCCATTCTGGTTTTCTCACTTCTAATCTTTATGTTATAAAACATTTGTAATATTTACTGATATAAATGTAAATTATTATTATTATTTCAAGGCAGGAATGGGTCTAATCCTGGATCAAAATTTGATTTCTTGAGTCTTAAGCTACCTAGAATATGTGTAATATATGTATCAAAAGATTTTGAAGTCAACTTGAATTTCTGATGTTAAAATTTATGTTCTTTTTCTTGGCTTTGGCCTCAGTACTTGTGGGCAATGGGTAATTTCTCATACTGTGAGGTAATTTGATTTATAGACTGTAAAGGCAGCCCATGCTATGCGCCTTCATGATTTTCTCTAAAGGGAGACTATTTGCTGTGTTCTCGGTGTTTACCTTTCAGTAGAAGCTGAGATTGACCCCATAGCAGCCCCAGCCTTCCCAGATCTCCCACACCCCGACCCTCGCCGTTTTTCTCGTGACCATAATCCCCCTGTCTTCCAAAATACTCTCAGAAGATGACTCCACCTCCTGCCTCTCAGGGCTCCAAGAGGGAAGTCCCTCATTCCCGTGGGTCTGCAAAGGCCCCGAGAGGAGCAATGAGAAGGCAGAGTGGCTGGAATGGTGCAGAGAAGGGAGAGGCCGGGGCCTCATAGGTCACAGGCAGGACTGTGGCCACAGCTCAGGGTGATGGGAGCCCTTGGGAGGTTTTGAGCAGAGGAGTACCATTTTCTGGCTTGTGGTTTACCAGGTCACACTGGCTGCTCTACTAAGAATGAAGGTGGCGGGAAGAGATCAGAGGCAAAAACAGCGGATCCATCAGGAGGCTAGAGCAATAATCCAGGTGAGGGATGGATATCTCTAGTCCCGTCCATATATCCAAACGCCTCCTGTACATACTCACTTGAATGTCCCACAGATAACTCAAAATCACCCAATCTCAAACGAGACAGTTCCCCAACTGCCCCATTTTATGTCCCCTGTCTTAGTGGGGGAAGCTCTGTCTTCTGGGGTCCCTCAGCTTGGATGCCTCCTTGGTTCCTCCCTCTCCCTCACATCCAGTTAGCGACACGATCCTCTATTGATACCACTTCCTGGATATCATTCCGTTTTGTGCCTTCTTTCTATTCCCGTGCCCACTGCCTTGGGCCTTTTCACAGGACGATTTCAGGAGTCTCCTTTCTGGTTTTCTCACTTCCAAAGGCAGATCCCCTTCAACTCCACTCCATCGTCCAGGCTCTCACCTGAGAGATCTTTCTATAACCTGAAAGTAACCGAACTCCTCTGAATCACTCTTGATCAAGCCCTGCCTGTGCGGTGAAACATTGCTCATTATCACATCCACTCCCCAAACACAATTTTACTCTGAAAGCCTTTGAGGAATAATGGAACTTTCACAGAAGGTTTCACGGGGAGTGGAGGTGATGGTCACATCAACCTAGCTGAGCAAATTGTCCTAATAATCGCATGTAAACACCTAGCTCTGTTCCTCCGTTCCTCTTCCTACCCCTTGCAGGCTGCCTCAAATCCAATCCATGCTAGTAGCAAACAATAGCGACCTTAGAAATCAGAGCTCCAGAGCCGTTCCTTTCCCACCTCCTCAGCGCCCCCCATCCCCCAACCTGTGGTGGGGGGAGGGGGAGCGTTTCTGTGCATTGCAAATCAGATCAGTTTTTTTTTTTTAATTAATTAATTTATTTATTTATTTTTGGCTGTGTTGGGTCTTCGTTTCTGTGCGAGGGCTTTCTCTAGTTGCGGCGAGCGGGGGCCACTCTTCATTGCGGTGCGCGGGTCTCTCACTATCGCGACCTCTCTTGTTGCGGAGCACAGGCTCCAGACGCGCAGGCTCAGTAGTTGTGGCTCATGGGCTCTGTTGGTCTGCGGCATGTGGGATCTTCCCAGACCAGGGCTCGAGCCCGTGTCCCCTGCATTGGCAGGCAGATTCTCAACCACTGCGCCACCAGGGAAGCCCCCAGATCAGTTTTAAAAAAACGGAACAAAATGCTTTGGTGGTTTTCTTCTTCTCCTCCCTTAAGACCAAATTTAGCCTGGCCCAGGAGTTCCTGTTTACCCTGCCCTGCCCTGACTCTTGCTTCCTGCACAGCAGAAGTACTGAGTAAAGCCCTTAATCTCCAGGAACAAGCCAAGTTCTCCCAGTCTATACCTTAACGCACTGCTGGTGTTTTCCCCAAATTCCTCTTCCCTCTGCTTATTCTTCAAAATGCCTCTCAGCTGTCCCATCATCCAGGATGCCTTCTCTTACCCCTAGCTGGGTTAGCGCCTTGAACCTGTGTAATTGTGGTTGCTACTTGTTCAATGTTAGCAACTTGGTGGTGGCGTTGGGTCTTAGACCCAGGTTTGTCTCTCTTCTAAGCTTTTGTCCTTTTTCCTCACCTCCTGTCTTCACCCAAACTATTACCCTCACTCTGGCTAATCTAGGTTTCCTTGGAGGATTCTGGATATTTTCCTTCAAGGCTGCTGACTCTCTTTTATAGCCTGTGAGAACCCCTTCCCAGCCTCTCAAGCCTACCTGGTCCAAGCCCACATCTTCCTTTGCTCCCTTGGTGAGTCCAGATGCAGAGAACGTCTGGCCTGGTCAACATTCATGTGCTGCAGTCCCCCCCCACCCAGGGTCCCATGCTTTGCCTTTTTCCAGATCCTCATGCCCTGTAAGTGGTGGCTTCACCAGGTTGAGTCTAAGAGTAGCTGCTGCTTCGCCCACATCATTCGCTTCCTCCAGGGCTCCCTTCTCAAGCCATGTCCAAACTTCTTCAAAACCTCTCTATCTGCCTTCAGGGAGAGACGGAGCCCTGTCGTGCATGCTCCCAGATCTGTGCCTTCTTGTCTCTGGGGCAGCCCGTCGCTCTTTCTTGCAAACTCCAAGGATGTGTCCCCATGAGGAAGTCACATTTCATTTATGCTGCAAAATCCATGTTTAAATGTTGGGATAAAATATTCCATGGCAAGAGATACAGATGCTTTATAAAAGACTTCTGGAACAGTTTATGTCAGAAACAGCTTAAAATGTGCAGGTTGCATGGGTGACAAAAGATGTAAATTTCAAATAATACCTAGCCAGCAGCTAGCGCTGGAAACACCTGACTGGAGGGCAGATGTCTCTAGGAGTTAAGAAGAAAGCAACTTTCATTGAAGAATAGTATGAGGCATGGAATTTTCACACTTAAGTGGCATGATTTTTCTTCTTTCTCTGCTTCTGCCAAATGAAAGATAGAGAAGAAGAAAGGGAACTAGAGAGGGAACACTTCTCCATCTTTCTGATGTTTCAGTGTCATGGCTGAGAAAGAAGCCTGAAACGCAGAGAAGTCACAGCAGCTGTAGGACCTGGCTCAGAGAGGCTTTTGATGTCATGCTGTTCTGAATCCTCAGACATGTTTCCCAGGCCTTGATGGGACTTGATTCCATGATAAAATATAAGGTGATTAGAAAGGGACTGCGACCATATCTCCTTTGCAGTTGTGGCCGCACTACCTCTTCCTCAGCTGCGGCCACTTACCTGGTTTAACCTGAGGACCCTGAGCTGCTCATACCCTAGGCTTGATCCACCCTCAATAGGAAGTACGTAAGAATCCTCAGGTTAGGTTAGAAATTCTCCTTATGATCTTGTTGGCCTGTGCTTTATATTGCTTCTGTCTGACCACCCATGGTTCTGACTTGCTGCCTATTCTGATCTCTGGGTCCTGCTTGTTCCTCAGTCTCTGCCGGGCACATCTGGGTCTCTGCCTGCTCTGACCTTCAGTCCTTCTCATCACAGTGCCAAAGGTCAGGCTCTGCTGTAGTCAATAGCAAGGATGACCCAGAAATGCATTGGAAGACATTGGAATGGATTTGTTAAATATCTTAATCAATGATTATGCCATTAATTTGTGCTACATTTAGCTGTTTAATATGTGTAATTAAAGAAAAGGATGGAAAATTTGTAGTCCAGGTCTCCATCTCAGTAAGTCTTGTGATCAAGGCACCCTACTGGCAGGTGTTAAGAGCCCCAAATCCAGCCTTTTGAATAATTCCTTACACAACCAATGTTTGGAGATATGGTTGACATCGCTTCCACCTCTTGTCCAAGCCACTTACTCCACATTCCCCCCCAGCCAATGCTTTTCTCCCTGTTCTACATGTCTTCAATCTCTCCTCTTTTATTTACTCACAGATCAGATTTCCTAAAATATCAACCCTCACCACCATTACTCCTTATCAACATCAGCAGACATTGCAGCCTAAGAGAAGGAACTGGGCTTCCCAGTCTGTGGCCAGGCCTTGTATGTGTACAAACCAATTACATCTATTTCTGATGTAGAAACCCAGCCTCCAAGAGCTTCAAGGAGCCTCAGGATTTCCCCAGGCCCTCCTGTTTGTCCTTAGGCAAATATGGGTTCCGAGTTTGTTTTTTTTTAAACAGAGTTGAATGAAACCCAGGAGGTTGAGTGGCTTGAGTGGTTGAGAGAGCAAAGCGTGGGAGGACCAAAGGTCCTCTCCAAAGGAAGATATGCTCACACGTCACATGTTCATAGTTACTCAGGAGGCTGTGGATTTCCCACCCAGGATTCTGCCTCTGGCACTGGCCATCAGAAGGCAGCAGGGGTCCTGTTTGTCCAGATATTAATCTCAAAGCATTGTTAATACCCTGAGGGTGCCAGCTTTCTTCATCAGAGTTTTTTCATCAGATTTATTATTAATTTCAAAGCATTGTTAATACCCTGAAAGTGCCAGCTTTCTTCATCAGAGTTTTTTCATCAGATTTATTGTTAATCTCAAAGCATCGTTAATACCCTGAAGGTGCCAGCTTTCTTCATCAGAGTTTATTCATCAGATTTATTGAACCCCTCTGAGCCACTGCTCTGGTCTGGTGAGGTGTCTTTACCTACCATAATCCATAAATCCCATCACTCCTGCCTTCTTGCCTTGGGTATGCAATTACCCTTTGTGGTCTCAATGTCTGTCCCCAACTCAGCAAATTTAGATCTGACATGTCTGGTTCAGGGTCTGCCTGGGAGTGTCTCCTGGACCAGCTTGGGCCCCACTGCCTATTCCTGGCTCCAAATTCCCATAGCAGATCAGTCTGTCCCATAAGATCATTGTGCTGGGTGAGAGAGCTGTGCTGGGTGTGGAGCAAAGGAAAGGGTCATTAGTTTCTTAATGCTTTTGTAACAAATACCTTGGTGGTTTAAAATAACACGAATTTATTCTCTTCGAGTTTTGGAAGTCAGAAGTCTAAATTCAAGGAATTGGTAGCGCTGTGCTCTTTCTAGAGACTTTAGAGAAGAATCGATTTCCACTTTATGGAGGTCACCTGTAGAGGTAACCCTGAATTTGATTAACTTTCCCCCCAAAAGTTGAGTTTTAAATTGGAGGTCACTGGTACCTTGAGTTGACAGGTGTAATTTCCCCGTACCAAGGGGAAGTGTGGGCTCAGAAGCTAGGTTAAAATATAGATAAGTGAAGAATGTTACAATATTACACACCTGACTTCCCTCATTGTTGTGACTTTTACAATATCTGCTACATGAACACTTCCAAACTGCCCTCCAGAAAGATTGTACTAATTGGTGCTTTCTGGAGTTATAAGTGCCTGTTTCTTTTGGACCCTTGCCAACAATAATCACTATTATTATTTTTTCTTTATTTTTGGCATTTAATAGGGGAAAATGACACGTCATTGTTTTATAATTAGCATTTATTGAATTACGAGTAAAGTTCAATATTTCTTTCATAGATATTTGAGGTTTTTGAGTATGGTAGGTATTTCCTAGTTTCTCTTCTTTGTTTCTAGAAAGCTTGGTAGATGTCTTTGTTATTGTCAGAGATGGCTAGTTTTTTTCCAGATTCTGCTTTCTCCCTCTTCCTTGGCAATAGGACTGTAGCACAGCACAGTGCCCTGCGTTTCCCGGATTCTTTACGGGTAGGTGTGGACATGTGATTAAATTCTCTCCAATGGATGTGAGTGGAAGTGATGTGTGCCACTTCCGGTTCTGGCCCACGAACCCTCTCATGATGGCAACCAGAGTGTCATGGCGGCCATGAATTGGAGATGCTGAACTCTCTTGTCAGTATAGTGGAGGACCATCTGTCGTGGGCTATTTCATGAGCAAGATTTATCTTCTATTTTGTTTGAGCCATTGCAGTTTACTTTACACAGTTCTAACACATTTAAATCTTTATTTTTAATCAAGTTCTTCTCCCTCATTGAACTGTAAGCAGAGTCCTTGCTTAGTCATCTCTGTCGCCTATGACATAGACTAGGTTTTCAAGAAACATAAATTAAATGAATGAATGAATGAATGATGTTTCCTTGAAAAGACTTTTGCTGCTTCTCCTAGTTCAGTTCTCAGAGAACTGTTTGTTCTCATTTCCAGGGAAAAAAGGGAAAACCATACATGTAAATTACATGTTGACACTCAAGGCAATTTCAGGACATATTTCCATTTATAAAACATGGTCTATTTGCTTACCTGGTAAGCCAGAGATGTCCTGACTGTACAGTCTCCTGACCTCTCAGATGATCATGAGGAGAATGGCTCTGGATGATTGTTTATTGTGGTGTGACCATTACCACTTCAAACTGAGTTCATGTGAAACTTCAGGCCTCCTGCCTGGAGAAGAGTAATTTTTAATCCCACACTAGAAGTTAAATGGGCCCAGTGAGATCCAAAGAACTTAACAAATCCTCTGCTTTGTCACAGTGAAGACCTTTGCCTAATGCAACGTCTTATCCTGTGGACTGCTTGGGGCCAGAAGATAGCCTGGTTAATCTAAGCTGCTCCTACCTCCCTACAGTGTTCACTGAACTGGGTTTTTTGTCTGTGAATAAAATGGACCAGATTTGGGTTGGTTGCCATGGTGACTGTATCAGGAGCCTCTGGGCTCTCTATCTTCCTCTGCTGACAGCTCCTGTGCAATGAACCCCCTGTGGTATGTGGGTGCCTCCATCCACAAACTTACGGAATCACCTTCCCAAGAAGGTAAAGTTTGTTATGAAAAGATGGGCCAGTTTGTAAAGGAAATGCATTCCTGGTTACCCCTTCTGAGACATGGCTCTCTGATCACATGCAGTTTACCTAGATTATGATTTCAGGAGCCATTATTAGTTAGCTTTCCAACCCAAATCCCCCTGGACCAGAAATGGTGGCCTCTAACTTCCTCATCTCCTTCAGCCAGGACCAATGCTTTTTGGTTTGGAATTTGTTATACCTTAGTAGGTTTGGAATTATAAGTCCAGTTACATGGAGGCAAATTCCTTCTTCTTGGGCCCGAGGGCAGCATCTCTGCAGCTGTCCCAGGGTGAGCAATGTGGCTTAGTTCCTTGTCTTCTTCTCAAGGGTCAACCTGCTGTTTACAAAGGATACTTTGAAGGGGCCTCTGGAGTTCTTGGCTCAACCTTCTTGTCCTAATGGATGGCCTCACTCAAAATGATGGTCTGAGGAAGGTGGAATTGGCTCGCTGATGTAGGTTATGTGTCAAAAGAGATCTATTTAATCTTCCCTTTCCAAACAGTAGCCATGTTTCTATATACCTGAATATCTATCTAACATTAATTAAATAGTAACCATTTATGTGCCATAGGCTATCTCGAATTCAATTCTCTTTTACACTTGGCATCTTGAATTCTGTATGTTCAAAACCAAACTTGGTCACCTCTGGTCTGGACTACAATAACAAACTAGCTGGTCCATACATATCCACTCATATTCCTCCAATGCATTCTCCATACAGCAGCCAGAGGGGCTTCTTAAAATTCATACCTGATCATGTCACAGGCTGAGAGCCTCCCAGGAGCCTCCCCCTGCTTCTGGGATGAGGATGTGGCTGGCAGGACCCCGACTCCCTTTGCAGTTTGTGTTGTCCACTCTCCCCCTTGTTCACTGTGCTCTATCCACACTGGCCTGCTTTTGGTTAATCTATTCCGGGGGTTCGCTTCTGTCACAGGGCTTTTGCCCAGGATTCTCCCTGCTGGATTCTCTTGCTTCTTTCTTTATTTAGTTTACTGTTAGACATCTTTCAGATCTCAGTCTAAGAGTTTCTTATCAGGTATACCTTCCCTGACCCCGTAGACTAGGCCATGTTCCCCTATTAGATGCTCTCATGGCATTTAGGTTTACATGTTTCCCTCACAGGGCTCATCTCTGAAAGTAACTACACTAATTGTGTGATTATTTCCTCTATGTCCATCTCCTTACTAGACTATGAGGTCCATAAGAAGAGGGTCTGGGTCTGTGATTGTTCATCATTGTATCTCTGTACCCAGCACCATGCCTGGAATACAGTAGGGGCTCAGTAAATGTTTCTTGAATGAATACACTAATCCTCACAATCACTGGCAGAGTACAGATGATTATATTTACTTTACAGATGAACAAATTTAGGGCAAAATCTCTCAATCTCCATTGACTGTTGATTAAAAATTCTAAAAATTTTAAAATCTGATGTTAAACCCCAAGGACCAATATTTAATAATTGCTATTTCCATTGTGTTTATGAGACTCAAAGGGGTTTGGAGGGATTCAGGGACCTCTAAGAGGCAGTCACAGCTGCCACCAGGGATTGGGAGCATTTGCAAATGTTCACAGGGAGGTCATCAGAGGTTAAGGAGATCTAACCTTCTCCTCCAGGAAAGCATAAAGTTTCAACCCCTCTGCCTGATCCTGCACCTCATTAAATAAAACACACCTCCCTCATTCATCTGCATCCTTCACTCCTGCCTCCCAACATTTTCCAGTGAGAGTAGGTACCCTTCCTCCAAGCTCCAATGGTACCCTGTGGTTATTGCTGTCTGAGCACTTTAACTACAGTTACTTTTTCATGATGTTTTTATTACATTTACTTTTGTGACTCTCCTACTATTCTGCAAACTTCCCTTTCCACACCCACATTTCTGTGACTCAGCTCCTGGTACACAGTGCTTGGCATGGATCTTAGTGGTTCTTTACCCCCAGTGCACATTCGATTCCCATGAGTAATGGTTAATACGTCCCAGAGCCTGGGCTCTGAGTCAGCTGGTTTGGGGTTGGGCCCAGATGTTGGAAATTTTTAAAATCCCACAGATGATTGTGATGTGCAGCCAAGTTTGTGAATCTCTGGGCTAGATACTCAAAACAATTTATTGCAGTGAACTAACTGGAATCATCTTCCTGTGTGTGTGTGTGTGTGTGTGTGTGTGTGTGGCATTGGGTCTAGGGGAGAATTGGCCTTGGCCCTGGTAAACTCCTGAGCTGCTCCTCTCTCTCCCAGTGAACCTTGTGGATTCTGAGGATTAGGATAGACTTGGGGGGTTGGAGGGCTTCCAGGGACAAAGCTGAGGGCCATCATGGTTGTTAACAGAGACCTATTTCCCAGCTCTAACTCTGTGCTGAGTGCAAGGGCAGCGAGTCAGCAATTTATCTGCTTTCTACTGCCAAATGTAGTAACAGGAACATTTTCCCTGACTCTGCATGCTATTTGGAGGTCCAAATCAATTAATTTTTCTTGGGTTTTTCAGCTGGTGCATTGATTTTTATTTACTTATTAATTCATTTACTCCCTCAATAAGTATTGATTGATTATGGGTGTCTGAGGGTCACATGAAGGAAAGGTTATACAGGTGCTCTGAAGAGCTTAAAATCTAGCTGGGTAGATGGTATATGTACATCAGACATCAGTGCTGTACATTTTTTTTTATTCTTTTTTTTTTTTTAATCTACTCTTTTGAATTTATTTTATTTTTGGCTGCGTTGGGTCTGTTGCTGCGCGTGGGCTTTCTCTAGTTGTGGCGAGCGGGGGCTACTCTTCGTTGCGGTGCACAGGCTTCTCATTGCAGTGGCTTGTTGTGGAGCACAGGCTCTAGGTGCGCGGGCTTCAGTAGTTGTGGCACGTGGGCTCAGTAGTTGTGGCTTGTGGGCTCTAGAGCACAGGCTCAGTAGTTGTGGCGCACAGGCTTAGTTGCTCCATGGCATGTGGGATCTTCCCAGGACTAGGGATCGAACCCATGTCTCCTGCATCGGCAGGCGGATTCTGAACCACTGCGCCAACAGGGAAGCCCCAGTGCTGTACATTTTGCCACTAAGAGGGTGGGCATTTGAACAGGACAACCTGGTTGATTGCCTGGCCCACTATTTATTAGTTGTGGACCCTGGGAAAGTTGCTTTACCTCCCTAAAGACTTAGTTTCCTCATATAAACATTTCTTGAATAATAATAAAAACTACATCATAGGGCTGCTGGGAGGATTAAATGAGGTCATTCCTGTAAAGCATTTAGCATAGTGCCTGGCACACAGTAAAAATTCAGGTGCATGTTAGCTGTTATTATAAAAAAGATAGCAACCTGGGTTAGCAAGTGAGTGAGATTGAGAGTGAAGGATATAGAAGAATTTAGAGAAGGTTGAGATTGATGTAGTTATGGGGAGTTGAGAAAGAAAGCCTTAAGAAGGTAGAAATTAGGCTGGTTCTTGGGATGGGTATAACCTGGAAAAGTAGTGAGAAGTCAAGACTTGCTGGGTGTGTGGGTTTGGGGGGAGGGTGGGAGGTCTGTCCAGGGGTGAGTACAGTTGTTATTTGAAACGTGGCAAAAGAGTTCATTATCAGCCCGCACACTCCCCTCTGCTCCCGGGCTGCTTGGGAGGCTGATATATTAATTGGTTGTGTCTGCTTGTCCCCTTCTAACCCTGTATTCAGCAAGTGTGATAATTTATCGTCGCAGACCAAACATTCCAAAATGCCAGTCGCAGAGCTGGGAAAGCTAAAGTTAGCATAAGAGTCCTGGGTATTAGAACTTCAAGTGAAATTCTAGATTCTGAGATCAGGTTAAGACCACTTTGGCCCTTTAACTGCAGTTAACATTTTCCTTGAAAAATCCCAACCTTTAAAAGCTTCTATTTGACAACCAGCTTGCCAATATTTATGTTCCACTTCATTAGCATCACCAGGGCTGACTCTCCACTTTCAAAGATATGCATTTGGCTGGAAGAAATCACTGCTGTTTGCTCATTTCACATGCTCATACAAATACACGCACACGCACACGCACACACACACACACACACACTGCTACACGGCATGCCCCTCATCTGTGTGTACACGTACTTGGTCCCTTGGGAAAGTCCTGAGTGATGTCTTTTCTGTGTTTGACTTTATCGTCTCTATTTCCTTCAAGTCTTTTTTTTTCCTTATTCAGCTATGAGCATTCTGAAGAACTGAAGGGCAATATATTATGATGCTCTAATGTTTGTTTCCAGGGCTAATTATTTTAAGTATGTTTTGCTGTGATAAGATCCCTAATAAATATTCCAAATATTTTAGCATTAGGACTGCTAGTTTTGCCTTGTACCTCAAAGATACAGACATGGACTTTGAGGACCATGAGGGAAAATAAACAAACAAGAACCACATTTAAAAAATTCAATCTATTTAAACTTAAAAAAAAAAAAAAAAGAACTTCATTTTAACCCAGGTCCATGGACTATTGGTTTTAAAAATGTCAACTTTATTAAAACAAGCTACCAAATATGAATTTGGGTCTGCCCCTTCTACTGATTCAGAGCCCGTCAGAAAATACACATTTAATTAGGTCAGTAATTCTTAATCCTTTTAAGAGGTATGTGTGAATGGGTGGGTAGTCTTTAAGAATCTGATGAAAGCTAGAGATGCCTTCTTCAGAAAAATGCATGTAAACTCATTACATCCATTTTCTGCCTACAATCTAGTTTGCTGCATTGCAAACATATCTTTCACATAGTTATAATGTTAAAACAATATTTTAAAAAGACTTATGATCCTCTTAATCTCATTTTGCATGCAAAAATTAATAGCCACTTCCTAAAAAATCTTAGTAAGTCAAAATGTGCAAATATAAGTAAAACATAATTTAGTTCAGAAGTGAATTTCATAAGAAGATTGCTGAAGTTTGGTTAGAATGAGATTGAAATTAGAGTGTGGGGTTTTTTCTTATGTGATAATGCAAATATCTTTCACAAACCATCAGTTTAGACTTTTCATTTTTGTGGTAACAAGGATAGCAAATTCTAACTTGCAATGGTATTTGCTAGCAAAAGAGAGTTTTCATAGGTTATTCTGGTAGGCTTGTGTCAAGGAACACAGAATTCTCTGAAACACTTTGAGTTGAATTCTTGCAAGATTATTTTCTTTGCCTTCAATTCAATGAGGTCAACTTTGTCAACGTCTGAATCATAAATTTTGTCTTTGTCATTAAGGAAAAGAATCAGGACTATATATTTCAATTTTAAGGTCATCCAACAGAAATATTCTTCAAGGGTTTCTTTGTCTGCCCATCTGTACCTGCACAAGAGCCAGCAAAGCCTTTTCACTCTTGGCTCTGGCCTCCTGCTGTCCTTTCCCCAACAATGCAAGGAACACATAGCTGTCTTTCTCCAAACACCTCTTCCACAATGGTAACCTGGTCAGGAGACTTGAAATTTTTTTCAGTAGCATTTATAATGGTGTCTGCTGGATGTTGAGTCAAGAGTTATGGCTCATTCAGATGGCCACAGATGTCAGTCAAGTCACTCAAGTCATGAATGAACTCTTCTGTGTCAAATCAGTCTGACAATGGGCTTTGCTAGTCACTTAAGAAAGGTAAAGCTTTCTGCCTGAAGTTAATCAATTGCTTAAAAACTTGTACTTTAGAAAGCAAGTGAACAACTTCAACATTTAATTTCTTGACAAATCCTATTGTTAAGGATGATTCAAGGTTCTGACTCTTAAGTTGAAGCGGACACGACTTATTTTAGAATTATTGTCTACATGATGTGGATGTAGAAAACAAGAGGTCAGTCTGATGTGCGGAGTTTCTTTTTCAGCAACATGGGAAACCTGGAGGCTTTGTGAAACAGCAATGTGTCCATCTTTACCCATGGCACCAAAATTTTTCTCCCAACATTTTGCTTGGCAAAGAAATTTTTCATTATTTCAAAGTTGCCCTAAGCATCTGATGCTTCCGAGAAGGGCTCGCCAAATGAACATCTGCATGTATGTAATAGGAAAACAAGGAGCTGGCTCCACTGAGAACAGTTCGTGCATTCATTCAATTGCATGATGAAGGGAACTTGGCTGGCTCAGTGTCCCCCGAGACCTTCTCAAACAGAAGAAAGTCTGGTGACTCTAGGTAAGGGCAACACTTCTTGACAAAGGCACTGCTTCAGTGTTTTTTCTCTTCTCAGACTGCAGATCCACTTGACTGCTTTAGGGTAAATCACCCCAAGGTCTGCCCAGTTGCAAAGTTTCTTTTGCATGGTCATGAGATAAGCATTGTTGTAGGATGCTCTAAGTCTGGGCTATTGAGTTGGTGTAAATTTCTCTAGTTTTTTTGAGTTGACCTATCTTCTCATGAAAGCGATCCATTCTGAACCAGGCATTCCCACAATAGACAGATGCCAATTGTTCCTTTGATTTTGCTGGTTTTTATGCTTCCACTGAGCAAGAAACTCGCTGTGCAAGAGGGACCATGTTTTGGTGTCCATTACATTTAGGATGAAACCCAAGGAAACACATTTTCTTCTACTTTATTTTCTTTGATGTTTTCCAACCTAAGCCAGGCCATGTACTAAGGATTGATGCTCATAATCATAATAGAAGCTTACATCTAAAATATATCTCAACAGGAAAGAACGTCAATGATGATGACTATTTGTTATCTGATGAAGTATAGTAATATCCATGCCACTCTATACTTGTGTGGTATGAAACAATTTCTTCAGAACAAAATTTGACAACAATTAATTTTTTCCATAGAGACAATTTTCAAAGTATTCAGAAGGAGCTCAAATATGACAAATCTCTTCTCCGTTTCACTAATTCTTTAAAATCCATTAAGAGACCCATGAACTCTTAATCTAGAGAAAGACGAGTTTTGCTGAGAAAATTCCAAGAAGGGTGAAACTAAAGCAAGAAGTAAAAGTATACTGCTTCCATTATGGTTGGAATAACACCCAGGAATTCACTTTTAGTGCCTCAAACTCAGTGAATTGGTCCATCTTTGGCCCTTCTGTTCCTAATAAGGTCCCCATGGAAATATATGCATACCTCTCTAAAGCATTTTCTAGGTTCTGTTGAACTTTCATCTGACTCCCGGACTAGACTGGGATTTTTTTGAGGGCAGGAACAAAAATTTTTTCCATACTTTTAGGAGTAACATTTTGCATGGTACTTGGCACGTAGTGAGTTCCTGTAAATTGTTGAGGAGTGAGTAAGCATCAAATGTTCTCAGATTAATCATTTAACAATATAATTTAGATCCTCCTAAGGATACAGTTTATCACCAGTACCTGATGTATCACAGTTATAAACTGTGCTTGCCTTTGGCCTTTTGTCTAGGGTTAATTAGTCTCACCACTTTGGATGTATTAAGATTCTGTTTTTTTCTGAGAATGTCTTTATTTAACCTTAGGTTTTTTTTAACCAAAGTATTTCTTTATTGAAATATAGTTGATTTACAATGTTGTGTTAATTACTGCTGTACAGCAAAGTGATTCAGTTATACATATATATACATTCTTTTTTATATTCTTTTCCATTATAGTTTATCATAGGATATTGAGATATTGAATATAGTTCTCTGTGCTTTAAAGTAGGACCTTGTTGTTTATCCATTCTATATATAACAGCTTACATCTGCTAACCCCAACCTCTCACTCTATTCCTCCCCCCTTCTCCTCCCCCTTGGCAACCACCAGTCTGTTCTCTATGTCCGTGATTCTGTTTCTGTTTCATAGATAGGTTCATTTGTGTCATGTTTTCTATTCCACATATAAGTGATATCATATGGTATATGTCTTTCTCTTTCTGACTTACTTCACTTAGTATCATAATCTCTATTTGCATTAAGATTGTATAATAAGAGCTCCAATCCCTCCTAAGAAAGATAGCCAGGGTTAGTCATATGTGATGCCTCATAAGGAGATAGTTGTTAAATGTGTAGGCATTTTTGCCAGGCCCTCAGAGTTCAAAAGTGCGAGGGATCTTGCCTGGTCCAGAATATACAAGGAGGGACTTTATCATCTGTGCTCTGATTGCTACGAGATGCTTAGTGCCCAGGCCCTGGTGGCTCCTTACAGGCAGGAGTCTCAGCTGCTTCCCAGGCAGGTGCTCTTCACAGAAACACCTCAGCCCTGGCCAACCTCTTTTAGCTCTGCCTGGCGGCCAGGCCAGGTTCTAACACGAGGGCAGGCACTGGGCTGAGGCTCTCAGCAGCACTGAGTGCCCAGTGGAGGCCTCTGCAGCCAGGTGAGCAGGGGAGGGTGATCCTACAAACCGGAAAGGCTCTTCCCTGAGGCTGCTTTCTCTCTGGTTGTGATATCAGACCATTAACACTTTCATCGCATATTTCACATGCTTAGTGCAGTATCTTTTCATCATTTTCTTACAACAATTGTGTTAACATATTACTCAAAGAGAAAACTCAGAAAGATGTGACTTTTGGAGAATGTGTTCCGGCACCATCCAGTCCCTGCCCCTGCCACTAGGGGGTGCTCTGGCTGTTCCTTCTTGCCACCCCCAGGGGCAGCAACTTCTTTACCCTTGTCCCCTGGAGAGATGAGCCTAACCTCTTCAAAGAGTTTCAGCTTTCAGAACAGAAGCCAGGAGCAGGGCCTTTTCAGCTGACTTCAGCTTTCTGCCCTGTAACACAAACACTCCTGAGACGAGAGAACACAGAAACTTAGCCTTTTTTTGGTGGCATGAGGAGGAAAGATACAATGAGAACAAATCACAGATGAAAAGCTCAATAATTTTCCTGCCACACACTCTTGTTGAATATCCTTAATTGGACATCAGATATTCCCCCAAAGTCTAGGACATCAGGAATCACTCAGTGTTAGCTCCATACTGTACATTTTCACAATCAGGACTCTTAGTAAGTAATTTTCTTTCTTTCTTTCTATTTTTTTTTTTACCACATCTTAAATATGCAGGGACTAAATAATGTTAGAAAACATTTCCCTTCTATTTGAAATACCACTACTAAAGAAAAATATGAAACATCAATGGGAAAGCAGATGCTAACTTCCCTAAAATGTAACTTTTAGAGTCCTACCTGATTTATTCTAATTTTAGTTACTAAAGAATTGACAGTATTCTGGATCATAATCCTAAATTTACATTCAAAACATACATAGAGATTCTATTCCTTTTAAAAGTGTCAAGCTGGCTATATTTAAACCAGAAAAGGATTAACTACTTGCAATACTTTTATTACAGTGAAGTGTTTGGAAGGATACATATTTCTCTTTAATTTCCATGAATTCCTGTGGGATGGACTGTCTCAACCACAGAAGCTAGATGTTGGCCCCAGACTATAAGCCCATGACAAAATGTATCCCCTGGGATCATTGCTTTTACAGTAAGTTCTTTACATACGAATGAGTTCCATTCCAAGAACACGTTCATAAGTCCAATTTGTTTGTAAGTCCAACAAAGTTAGCCTAGGTACTCAACTAACACAATCGGCTATATAGCACTGTACTGTGATAGGTTTATAATATTTTCACACAAGTAATACATACAAAACAAACACAAAAAATAAAGAAAACATTTTTAATCTTACAGTACAGTACCTTGAAAAGTACAGTTGTACAATACAACAGCTGGCATACAGGGGCTGGCATCAAGTGAACAGGCAAGAAGAGTTCCTGACTGGAGGAGGGAGAGGAGGTGGGAGATGGTAGAGCCGAAGGATCGTCAGCAATAGGAGACGGAGGGCAAGCTGCCATTTCACTCACGGCTGACGTTGATGGCACAGGTTCTGGTTCTTTGCTGGATTCAATTCCATCTACCCTCTTGAAAAAATGATCCAGTGATGTCTGGGTAGTAGCTCTTTTTTTCTGGTCATACCAGTACCAGCTACATCACTGCTGTTTTTACATTTGCTTCGGAACATCCTGGGCTTGAAGTAAAGATACTGTATTGCTGTACCCTATACAGTACTGTACAGTAAAGTACACAAGAGCACAGTCACCTGTAGAAGATGCACGCACATGACAATGTACGCGAGACACATGAACTAACTTACACGATTGCACATGAGAACACACGTTTGCATCTTTGAAAGTTTGCAACTTGAAGGTTCGTATGTAGGGGACTTACTGTATTTTGGCAAACAAGGGTGCTTGTCTGATGAGGGCACACCTAGAAGGGAAAGAGGAGCTGCAGGAATGGAGGATGGAGTTGCCCACGCGGGGAGCGGATCACCGGAGTGTGACCTCAGCGCCTCCCATCACCTACATCAGACCATTGTGATTCCGGGCACACACATTTCATGGGCATCTGAGTGACAGATTTGAAACAGTGCAACATAGAGACTCCAATTTCACTTTATGCACAAAGTGTAAAGCAATGCAACTCCCCCAAATGAAAAGCAGCAACAGTCCAAGCCGGAAGTACCCATCATAGACTGGAGGACCCAGGGGATTGTGAAATGAACTGTGTGTTTGCTGCCACAGGGCGGCGCCATCTTAGCTGATGTCCGGCGTCAGCACTTCGCGACCATTCCGTTGTTTACGGGCACCTGAACTTCCCTGAGTGATTTTTGGTGGCTATTGTTCTGTTATTTTAACATTCAGTTATTATCATTTAGCAAAGTCATCCAAGCATTCATCAGGTGATGTTTGTACAAGTGATGAAAAACGTACCAAAGAGATCAATAACTTTGGAATAGAAGTTAGAGGTGATAAAATACGACCAGGAAGCGCCAACAACTGCCATGATATGCTATTAATGTAAGAACAAGCCCTCTGTGAAATATTAGAGCTAATGCTGAGAAAATAAAAAGTAGCATTAGAGCACATTATTCTACAATGTTCGTGGATTTATGTGCTCCCAGAATACATCTCTCATTTTACATTTATTTCTAAGAGGAATTAGTCTGGAATTATCAGACATCTTCAAGAGCTTATCTCTGGCATAAACCTGTGATCCTGTGTTTGTTTACTGTTCTTCCCTTCTCCTATCATGCGGTTTCACCTCTCATCCCAGTGACCAGCAAGGTGCCTGAAATACAGCAGGGGTTGGTCAAGGTCTGTGGAATAAATGAGAAATAACTAACATGGATATTTTTCACCTGCCCAGAAACTGGCTAGTACTATACATGCGCTATCTCCATTAATGCTCAAACAACCCTAAGAAGTAAGCATTATCATCCATAGTTTTACAGGTGAGGAAAGCAGACTCAAAGAGGTTAAGTAACATGGCCAAAGTCACATCACTAGTGATAGGTAGAGCTAACTCTGAACCAGTCACACTAGCTTATACTACCTTCCAAACAGACTGGAGGGGGAAAAGGTTGTAATTAAAACCATAACTGACTTCTACAGCACAAGTGATTTCTAGAGGCTATCAAGCAACCTTTGGGCAGCTAACTGTGTGGTGACTCTTTCTGATTAGCTGATGAACAAAGGTAGACCTGGAGACAAGTTTGAAAATAAGGGCTGGAGAGAGGTGTGGTCCCCAGTCCAGCAGCATTAGCATCACTCAGGAGCTTGTTTATAAATACAACTTCTCAGGCCCTATCCCAGACCTACTCAATCAGGAATTCTGGGATGAGGACAAGAAATCTGTGTTTTACAAGCTCTCCAGTTGATTCTGACGCATGATCAAGTTTGAGAGTTACCTACACAATAGAAAGAAAAGTACCATGTTTGGACGTGAAATTCCTGGGGGCATTTGGAGAGGAAGGCAGCGATGAGGGGAAAATGTTGAGGGTGAGAGTGCAGAGATGGAAATCTGAATCTGAAGACATCCAGATCTCTGGATGCGGTGAGGTGGCCAGGATGGGAGCCTGAAAGGAATAGGGATGTCTGAAATTTCATTTCTAGTTCTGCAGTATATCATCGTAGTTTGCTCAAACACTTAGTAATGTCTGATTCACAGACAAAGACTTACGTGAATTTTTTTTTTTGAAACATCAGAGAAAGAGGTTGACTTCTATTCTCTACTAGCATGTGCTAGTCGGAGAAATGACCCACTGACAGAACTAATTCAGCAAAAACAGAAGCACAGAGCCAGGAAAGACTATAAGAAGATAGGTTGTACAGAATTTCAGGAAATCTTAAGGAGGACATTGGAGCCACTCTTATCTGGCTTTTAAGGGTTGTGTTGATCCCCCCTAGCATGAGTAAGAGAATGAGCTAATAAACTGGCATACTGACTGGAGGAGGGAGAGGAGGTGGGAGATGGTAGAGCTGAAGGATCGTCAGCTCTGAGGTTCTGGTCCTTGTATTTCTGGGGCTGGGACATGTTCTGGTGCCCAAGTGCTAACTCCCAACTCTCAGGATTGCTCAGTGACTAACCAGTTTGTATGGAATTATGGAGTGTCAGCATTTGTATAATCTTCAGTAATTGGTAGGCATACTTGGTCTGGTTATCTAATGTTGCAAAGTAAGCCACTCTAAAACCAAGTGGCTTAAAACAAGGACAACATTTATTTTACTCATGAGTCTGCAATTAAGGCAGGAGTTGGCAGGGATAACTGTTTTCTTCTCCACCTGGCATCAGTTGGGGAAGCTTGAAGAAATGAGTTGGCATCATCTGAAGGCACACTCACTCATGTCTGGTGGTTGATGATGGCTGTTGACTGTGATCTTAGCTGGGTCTGTCAGCTACAACACCTATACATAGTCTCTCCATGTAGCCTGGGATTCCTTATAACATGGTAGCTAGATTCCAAGATTGAGAATCCTGGATAGAGGGATCCAATAAGAAGCCATATTTTCATCTATGACCTTGTCTTAGAACTCATGCAGTGTCACTTCTGCCAGATATTCTATTGGCTGAGGCAATAGTGGCTTGTCTAATTTCAAGGAGAGAGAAAGTCTTCATTTCTTGATGGGGGTGTGGCAAGGTTCAAGAAGAGCATGTGGAACCAATAATATTGATAAGGTCATTTTCTGGGGGGATGGCAGGGGAATATAACCCTTTCATCTCAAGAGAAAATTACTTTCAAGGAGGCTCAGGCTCTGTGCAGGTTGCAGGTAGGTGGGTGTGAGGCAAAATAGTGGCTCGAACTCCAACTTTTTCAGTCTGCACCTGAGAAATCAAAAAGAAATCTAAAAAGTTCAGTCTGGCTGAACTGCCACACTGGGGTCACCCTGTACTCCCATGGGTTTTCAGGACTACAAATGTGTGAGTGTGCACTGTGGACCAGATGTGGGTGGCTGCTGAAAAACAGTTGGCAGGAGGTTGCTTTGTGTCCTATGCTCTAGGATGGGTGGGATGATGACCCTCTGCAGAGGGGCTGGAGATGAATAACCACATTCCTGGGGGCTGCAGCCAGTGTCAGTGGTAAACTAGAAGAGACAAGGGCTCCTCTGTTCCCAAAATATTTGTGGGAGACACACACGCACACATGCACTTTTTTGTTTTTGTTTTCGGCAGATGAGGAAGGAGCTCAGTTTTGTGTCTGGGCTGGGGAAGTTCTGAGCAGAGTCTACATGTGAGGTCACAGGAGCCCAAGAGGGAGGGGTGGTCCTGAGAACGTGAGAGCCTGGAATCCATGGGAAGGGCTTTGGACTTCCAAAGGCTATGGCTTTGCAGGGTGGAGCTCAGGTTAAGTTTACTTAAATCTCAAGGGAGAGGGAGGTCCCAGCTGACTCTAGATTTCAAGAGAGTGTTCAATATAAGTAACATGGTGAATCAGGGTGCTTTTTCAACGATGGTGGGGAATTTGTCTCGAAATAGCTACGTCTCCTGTTTCCTCAGATTAAGCTAAACATTTATTGAATGTCTATTCATTCTGGGTACTGTGTGAAGTCCTTTATATTATTTCATTTGATATTCATAAAAACCATATGAAGAGGTTCCTGCAAGTATCTTCTTTTTTTACAGATGAGGAAATAGACTTGCCCAGCGTCAAAGGGCTGGAATAGGGTGAATTCAAACTGAGGTCCTCAGACTCTCAGGCTGAGACCATTTCTTATAAATGCCACTTTAGCTGTCATATACCTATGAGAGGAAGGGTAGGTGAGTGGATGCCCAGTGGTAAAAACGAACACAAATTCAGAACCATTTGAGAAGGATAGGTTTGTCTAGAAATGATGAGGAGAGAAATTAGAGGAGCAAAGACAAGGTAAAAAGAGGAGAAGAGAGATAGGGTCTGGGTACTTGCTCTGCCATCCTGTTTGCCCTTCATGATGTAATAGTGTGTATCAATACGCTGATTGGTAGCCTGCTCCATATCAGGAATATGGCCAGTAGATTTCTTGTGCTTCCCTAGAGAGTTGTGTCAAGAAGGATTCTGAGGCTCAGTTCTGGCTCCATGCTAGAGTTCTGTTATTAGTGAATGGTGTCTGCCACAGGTAAGGGAGACAGAAGTGGGGGTCAGAAGTGCTGCTTATATGTCCCTCCCAAATATAACCAGCAGCCTTGCTTTTCAGCTTTCCTTTCTCCAAGCAAAATTAGCTCCATGTTCTTTTACCTTTTACCCAGAAATCTTTGTAGCCTTTTGGGGTTATTTTTTTTTCTCATCCATTCTCGTACCATAACAACGTCAAGGTCTTCATGCTTATTTACAAGCAAGAATGACATGTTCATCTGTTTCTTGGGGGAAAGGGCCACCTGAGTGAAGAAACAGGAAACAGACCCACCCACCTTGTGCTCATCATAACAGCTCTCACCATTGCTGGGCTCCACCATATAGCCTTCTCCCTGCCTTCTGGAGAGTCTGCTCTTCAGAGCCTGTCTATTTCTTATAGTACATTGACACTAATTGGTTCTGGGAATTTTTAAGACTCTTTCAAAATCCCTTACAGTGACGGGAAATGCCCTGGGGTGTTGCAAATTCAGAGTTGGGGATTATTGTTGAAAAGCTAAAGCTCTGACTGTGTCCATAACATCCAGGGGAAAAGTGCCGCTTTGCTTGTCTTGTCTGTTGAACAGCTGATGGTTGTTATTTTTGCATCAGATAGAGTAAGTAGATCAGACAGATAGCAAGCATGCAGACAGATGGTGCTTGTGTTTACATGACACCAAAATATTTGTCTTAAAGACGATGTTCTGGAACTACAGAATTGAGCCTGACTGGTTTTGTATATTTCCCTGATTTAGCTGTTTAGCTCAGCCTCAGACAGGCGGTTTAGAGTGGTGAGGAGAGCGTGGGCTTTGGAACAGAGGGAGCTGCACGGGAATCTTGCTTCTGTTCCTTGCCAGCTCTGTGACTTGGTGTCTTAATTTAGAAGATGAGATCAATGGTGTGCTGATACGCATTTGCACTTTGAGTATGTAAGTGTGAACGTGAGGGGTAAGAGGGACAATGTATATAAAACCACGTGCTGAATACTCAGTAAATGCTATTTACTCTATTTACTCTCCATCTGCTTTCTCTTCTCCTGCAGCAGAAGATAAGTGTCATGGCAGCAGTGGCCACCATAATTACATATGTGGGGAACAGCGTTCCTAAGAGCCCAGACATGGTGCAGGACAGGAAGTGAATTGGAGACAGAGGCAATTCCTGTGGAAATACAACAAGTTATTTGAATCTTGGCCCCTAATCCAGAGAGCCTGGGTGTCCAGGTAAGGCATGGGGTAGAATACCTCAAGGTTTAAATCTACTCATCAAAAGAGGGAAGGCTACCTCTCTCCTCACAGCCAAGGAAGGACAAGAATAAAGAAGGAGAACCAGGGACTTCCCTGGTGGTCCAGTGGTTAAGACTCTGGGGCCATGGGTTTGATCCCCGGTTGGGGAACTAAGATCCCGCATGCTGTGTGGTGTGGCCAAAAAAAAAAAGAAGGAGAACCAGATTGTGTGGACCCAAATGAGACAAACCACGGCAGAGGTGGGACCTGGAGGAGGAAGAAACGCCATAAGCTTCAGCTTCTCCACATTCTATGCCAAGAAGAAAATAGCAGGATCTTCAGGTCTGGAAGTCCAGAAAGAATGTGTGTCTTCCTACAAGCTGAAGGAAGAAGAAACGCTGGAGGTCACAGAGAAAGATCTGATCAGGAAAGAAGCCGTCTTTAGGGTTTAAGAAAGGAAGCAAATGCAAGTGGCAAGTGTAGTAGTTGCAAGTTGCCAGTTATGGCTGCAAATCTTAGTCTCAAAATCATCAACGATTTCTTGTATCTTTATGATAATTCTTCACTGTGTGTGTGTGTGTGTGTGTATCTCAGACCCTTTGTTAGTTTTCCAGGGCTGTCATAACAAAGTACCACAAATAATTGGAGGTTTAAAACATGGAAATGTACTGTTTATGGTTCTGGAGGCTAGAAGTCCAAGATCAAGGTGTTGGCAGGGCCATGCACTCTCTGAAAACTTGTGAGGGAGAATTCTTCCTTGTCTCTCCCTAGCATCTAGTGTTTGCCAGCAATCCTGGCATTCCTTGGCTTACAGCTGAATCAGTCTCTATCTCTGTTGTCCCATGGCATTCTCCCTGTGTGTTTGTGTCCACGTTTCTCTCTTATAAGGACGTCAGTCACATTGCATGGGGGCCCACCCTAATGACCTCATCTTAACTTGATTACATCAGCAAAGTCCCGATTTCCAAAGAAGGTCACATTCACAGATACTGGGGTTAGGACTATAACATATCTTTTTTGGGGGACACAATTCAACCCAAAACACACCCTTTAGAGTCTAATGAAAACTATGGTCTTGCTACAGAAAACACACATGTGTACAGAATATAACATTTTGCAAATGATTTTAAGGAGTTCACAGACCTCTGAAGCCTGTTGTGGACTCTTTAGGACTCTCTACTCAAAGTGTGATCCAGCAGTGTCCGCACCCAGGAGCTTTTTAGAAATGAAAACTTGCAGGCCCCAGCCCAGACCTGCTGCATCAGAATCCACATTAGGATGAGGTTCCTCAAGTGATGTGTGTGTACCTGGGAGTCTGATACACCCTGCCCTGGGGATCTGCATGCATCCCCCAGATGAAGAACCCCTTCTCTCTCTCTCTCTCTCATCACATCCCTGGTTTCTAGCTGGTAGAATCAGGCTCACCTGCCCAATCTTGTTCCCCACCATTCAACACACCTGCTTCCACCACAGCCGGGTGTGTTCTCTCTGTGCCTTTAACCAGACCCATCCCCTCCTTCCTTGCATGGAGTATCTTGTTATCACTAGCAAATATCCCCTAGCACCTACATGACACAAGACAGAATGTTGTCATCATTTATTTGACAAAATTATATTGAGCAACTACTGTGTGCTGGGCCCTGTATAAGGAAGCATAGTCTGTAGTCCAGCTCTCTCTCCTCTTTCCAGGTTAACCCGCTTGTTCTTCAGGGTCCACACTAAGGGTCACCCCCACTCTTCCTGAGGCTCCCCTCAGAACCACAGCAGCCATTTTCTTTCCCACAGTGACTTGGAATGTTCACTGCTGTTTGACTGGTGCAGTTGGTGCTGGTGGAGAAGATTTACCTTTTTCTTTTTTTGGTGCCCAGCAGAGAAACACCATTAGAAGTTGCTAGCAACTTTGTTCTAGAGTCATCAGTTCACTCTGGGGAGTGGAAACAACCTGCGGAGATTTGGAGATCCACCAAGACCTGATGATTAGGGAGACGGTGAGTGGTTTAGGGGACTTGGGTTTAGTGGCCTCAGGTGGGCAGTAGTGGCAGCTGAGACTGAAGAGACAACTTGTGTCCATGTCACAGCCTGGTTAGTGATGTGGGCAGGAGGAGCATTCAAGATGGACGCTAAGTCTCATGTCACGACGTATCTCTTGCTGTATCAGACAGTCTCTTTAAAGAAAGTAAACATACAGAGATGATGTTATGATAAGTAAGGTGATTTGTGACAGCATAGTTGCACTTGGCCATTGGAATCCTGGACAGACAGTGTATGGTGGGGAGCACCGGACCCCGGACTCAAATGCCCACTCTGTCACTCGCTAAGCTTCGCCTTGCTCACCTGTACTCTTCCTAGTGTTGCTGTGAATGGTAAGTGAATCAGGCCACATAAACCTCCTGGAGCAGTGCCTGGCCCCTGGAAAAGCCTCAGTGCCTATTAGCCATTACTGCTATTACTAGTCTTTCTAGGTTTTCCTTGTAACAACCAGCATGAGTCTGGAAACAAGCTACTTCAATAATACATATTTCTTTAACTCCTCATGGAAGCTTATGGATTAGGATGAAAGAAATGAGAGAAAAACACACTCAAATCCACTTTATCTGAGGAGCCTTCAGCATGCACTCTTGCACCCTCGATCCAGGCACTATTAACAATCCCTCTCCAGACCCACATGGGACCTGTGAGTCCTATGTCGCCTTTAAGGACATGTTCTCATAAACATTCACTTCTCTGTCAGACTGGGGCTATCTGAGGAATTTTAGAGGGCCTGGAACAGGTCTGATTAATTTTATATTATCCCCAGCATCTACCCCAGGTTTTTTATTTTATACATTTATTTATTTTATTTATTTATTTTTGGCTGTGTTGGGTCTTCTTTGCTGCGTGCGGGCTTTCTCTAGTTGCGGCGAGCAGGGGCTACTGTTCGTTGCAGTGTACGTGCTTCTCATTTCAGTGGCTTCTCTTGTTGCAGAACATGGGTTCTAGGCTCGTAGGCTTCCGTAGTTGTGGCATGAGGGCTCAGTAGTTGTGGCTCGCAGGCTCTAGAGCACAGGCTTAGTAGTTGTGGCGCACGGGCTTAGTTGCTCCGCGGCCTGTGGGATCTTCCCGGGAATAGGGATCGAACCCGTGTCCCCTGCATTGGCAGGCGGATTCTTAACCACTGCGCCACCAGGGAAGGCCTACCCCAGGTTTTATCATATTTATTTAGTGAATACATAAATAAGCAGACTTTTAAACTCTTATCCCTGATTAGGATCATATTATAGCAGAGAGAAGAGAAAAATTAACCAAGCTTTTTAAAATCTCATCCAAAGTCTTATCTGTTCTTCCTGAATGTGTAGCTAAATCTTCCTAACAAAGCCTTACCCCGTACTGTTCCTCTAGTTTTAAAGAAGTGCTTTCCCAGAGGCTGACTTGGACGGCCCCAGGCTGAATCCCCAATCTGTAATAAAGTGTATGTATAAAGATAGCAGTATTGTTATACAATTTAATTAGTACATCATTCAGACATTTGGACCAATGCCTGGCTCTTTTTCTGTGTGTTCATTTAGCTTTTAGTCTAACTCCCACATGAAATAAACAAAAAGGCTAATTGCTTTTGGATTTTAGCACTGGGTGAAATACCTGGATTCATTATGTGAATCATATTTTATAGGTGAATTAAGGGTTCTATTGGTAAATGAAAAATTCCAAAACGACAGCTGTAATACTTAAAGCAAGGCGATAGGAAGGTTTCTCCCAGAGGCAGCATGTGACTCCATCTGACACATTCCTAGTTTTCATAGCAGCATGAAATGTTTGCACACTGATGAGAACATTGTCTTGGGGTGGTAAGGCTTTATATCTCATCACTCTATAACACTGGTGTACTGGTCCATGCTTAAGAACCAGTGCTCCTGGAATAAAGTAAAAGTCTTGATTTGTAGTTTCACCAATTTCCAGGGTATAAATAGTCCATACTGGCTAACTTCCAACTACTAATGAGGAATTGGGAAGAGACGCAGACACTCGGCTCTCATCAGCCCATGTGAGCTGCTTCCTTGCTTGTGGTACAAGGTGGAGGTGGGCCTGGGGCTCAGAGCCTGGAGTGGGTTTTCCAGGAGCTTTTGCAAGATGTCTGGTGGGTGGGGAGGTGGCTCCCCTATCCGGAGCCCATCTGGGACCAGCAAAAGGGGATGTCCCTCTCCAACTCCCTCAAGATGAGGGAGGCAGATGAAAGAAGCTTCCATCTGGCATTTTCAAGTGTGCTTGGAGCAGCATGGTGTAGGACATGTGCACGGCCTTCATTATCCAATAGACTGTTTGCTGCCACCTATTTCCACATCCATTTAATGGAGGACTGGCTGGGGAACTGAGAGAGTGTAACTGGTTTTGAAAGCATTTGGCACAGTGCTCGGCTCTCAGTAAATGGCAGTTATTATCTGGGGACTGAGCTAGTGCCCAAAATAGGAGAGAAGATGGGCCTTACCTCCATCCAATGCTCGCTGCATCTTTTGTGTGCCAGGAGTATTTTGCTTGGTGCTGGATTATAGAGAATTTAGACCCAGCCCCTGCGTTTGGGGGCTGGCTGCCTGCAGGAGATCTCTGTGGGGTGTGGTTTGGATTAGTCACAGAACCTGCTTCTCTCTCTCATTCCTCATGACAGAAGCCACGTGATTATTATACTCCAATCATAGTTTTGGCATCCAACTGCTTGGCAGCAGATGTGCAGACTACCTGGGGCAAACAAGAGTTTCTCAGGTGGTCCTCCAGGCATGGCAGGCCCTCCAGGAAGCTAGAAGTTTGAGTTTCTCTGCCACAGAAAACCAGCACTGTCAGCTGGTAACAAAAGATTGCAGCATATGAATAAAGAGTGAAGTTGGGAGAGCAACCTAAGGTCTCAAAGAGAATTTGTGAAAGTGGCAGTAACTAGTATGGTTTGTCTCTTATCCTGTGCCAGGGATTGCGCTGAGCACTTTACAGCCTTTAATCATTTAGTCCTCACAATACCATAATGAACTTGAGCTTCTTGCTCAAGATCACACTATAGAGTGGTGCTGGGATGCAAATTCAGATGGTTTGACTCCCAAATGCAAACTGTTTACCTCTATACAGTAAGTTCCCTCCTACACATGAACCTTCAAGTTGCGAACTTTCAAAGACGTGAACGTACGTTCGCGTGTCCAATCACGTAAGTTAGTTCATGTGTCTGGCATACATTGTCGCGTGCGTGCATCCTCTACAAGTGGTTGTGCTTTTGTGTACTTTACTGTACGGTACTGTTTCTGTGCAACACGAGGAGCTTACTAATGAAGACCTGATGGAATTGGAGGCCCAGAGAAAGGACAAAGAGAGACAAGAGGAAGAAGTAACTGAAGAACCTAAGATATTCACGATGTAGGAAATGGCAAGGGGATTTTCTTTATTTGAGGAGGCACTGTTAGTTTTTGAGGCACAGACCCGGATGTAGAAAGGTACACGAAGGTTACAGCAGTCTTGCAGAATGCAATCCAGTGCTACCGTGTCATCTATGATGAGGAAAAAAAAGAGCTACTACCCAGACATCACTGGATTGATTTTTCAAGAGGGTAGATAGAATTGAATCCAGCAAAGAACCAGAACCTGTGCCATCAACGTCAGGCATGAGTGAAATTGCAGCTTGCCCTCCATCTCCTATTGCTGACGACCCTTCAGCTCTACCATCTCCCACCTCCTTTCCCTCCTCCAGTCAGTAACTCTTCTTGCCTGTTCACTCGATGCCAGCCCCTGGATGCAAGCTGTTGTACTGTACTACTGTGCTTTTCAAGGTACTTTACTGTAAGATTAAAAATGTTTTCTTTATTTTTTGTGTTTGTTTGTTTTGTATGTATTACTTGTGTGAAAAGTATTATAAACCTATTACAGTACAGTGCTATATAGCCGACTGTGTTAGTTGGGTACCTAGGCTAACTTTGTTGGACTTACAAACAAATTGGACTTATGAACGTGTTCTTGGAATGGAACTCATTCACATGTAGGGGACTTACTGTATTGTATCATGTCTCTGTCTAAACCTGGAAAATGGACATTATGATTCATCTGAACACTGCACAAGCACAAACAATGCATGTCCTTACGTCCTTCATGCAGCTCGCCTACCCACTGCCCCAGAGGGCCAGGCCCTGGATGTGCCCGTTCTGACACAGCTCTGGGTGGGTATCAGATAACTCTTCCTCCACCCCATCTGACCATGTCCTGCCAAGCCAGTTAAGTCCCATCTCACTCCTACATATTACACTGAGGGAATATGTCTTCCATCAGTTTCCTAAGAGGGTCCATGAATTTGAGTCCAAAAACCTCCAAAAAGCAGAGCTGCCCACAATGGCAGGAGCTCAAGGTTCAAGTGGATGATTTTCTAGCCAAACACCCAATTGAATTAGTGAGTATTTGCAAAAATGATTGTGACTGAGAGAATCCTAAAGCTTCCCTGGGTGAGAACAACCAGTGTGTGTTTTGCATGTGGGGAGGGTCAGGAACCACTGGGGCCAGAGGGCAAACATAGCAGATGGCCTCTCAAATGGCCCCCACTGACCTCCACGTCCAGGTATTTTTGCCCCTGTATAATCTTCTCTCCCTGAGTGCGAGCTGGACCTAGTGACTCGCTTCCAACCAGGATGATCTAGCAGAAGAGACAGGGTGTCACTTCTGAGGTTAAGTTACAAGAGGACTCTCTCTTGGTCTCCTCCTCTCAGAGCTCCCACTTCAGGGAAGCAAGCAGCCATGTTGCCGGGGCCGCCGTGGCAAGGAACAAATGTGTCCGGCCATCAGCCAGCAAGGACCCCAGCCTGTCAACAGCCACACGAGTGAGCTTCGAAGCAGATCCTCCCCCGTGGAGATCTGAGATGACTGTAGCCCCAGCCAACACCTTGATGGTGGGTGGAACATCCCAGCACAGAGCAGCCTCTGGTTTCCACTGTCCGGGTCTGAGCAGGCTGGAGGGTGGGTCTCCCATGGGACCGAGAGAAAAGAAAAACAAAGCAAGGGGACATCTGACCAGAAGGGGCTTTCGGGAAGCGTTCTCGTGGCCTGCAGGAGGAAAGGGATCCGGCCCTTCTTTCATTTTAGGACAATTGACTGTTCCATCTGCTATACACACGAGCGCCCGAGGGAGCCTTTTCTGTAAGGCCACGCACTGCATATTGAGAGCTGTCTGCAGGGACTGGGCTGCCTGCCTGGCCACCAGAGAACAACCCAATCGTTCAAACTGGGTTTAGGATGACAGTGGCACAATTATTTGATACTTGCTGGATAAAAACCATAGAATTTCCTTCCCTGAAAATTGCAAGCTTTTACTCACAAGCTAAGGAACCCTTTCTATAATTAATAACTATTTCAAACCAAGGGCTCAAAAAATTGAATTTTCTTTCTAAGTACCTTTAGTAGTACTAAGGGGTTAGAGGCAGGGCATGACTTATAACTGGTACCTCCTTAGAGCTAAGTTTTAAATGGGGACTGCCACCCAGAAAGCACTACAATTAAACTTCTTTAACCATATTCTAGAACCCAGGCTTGTTGCAAAGTCTGCCGGGCTGTATGACTAATTAATCAAATTATCAAGGTTTCGCTGCGTAGAATTCAGTTTTGCAACAAGCATCCCTTCCAAATTCTTATTTCTCTTTGTCAAAGCTGATACTAAAAGTTATTTCCAAACATTTCACACCCCCTGGCGGATGGGCCAGCTGACGCTCTGTGCTGTTGGAGAGAATGGCTATGGGAGCGATGTGCGGGTGTGGCGGGAGCGTTGGGGGGTGTAGAAGGAAGTTGTTAATGCGATAATAGAGATATTTACACTTGGGAAAAGAGAAGCAATATGAAAACTTTCCTGCAGTGAGAGCGATTCTCAGCTGAACTCCTATAACCCTTTCTTGACCAATGAAATATTACTTCCTGTCCCTGTGGCAAAAGGATTTCATGAATACTTTGTTTATATGGTCCCTGCTCTGATGGCTGTGACCAGGGGGGCTTTTGTGGATGTGTTAGTCTTAGCTCTCAGAGAGGCAGATGCCAAGATGGGAGTAAAATGTGCAAAGATTTTGTTAGAGAAAACCGCTGCATGAAAGCCCATGGGGAAGGAGTTGAGAGTGTCTAGGAGAGCCAAGAGACCACAAAGCAAGTTCACCAAGAGTGCAGGAGAGGGGTGGAGAGTTGGGTGCAAGCATCCTAGACGGACGTGCAGTGTAAGTTCAGCGAGGCTGGCATGGAGTCCCAGAGCTTAAGTCTGGCTGTCAGAGGACTCCAGGATTTGGGCCTGCCTTAGTATTTCCGTCACACTCAGTCATTGGCTGGAAGCAGCCCGTGGGAGGTGTGGCCTCAGCCCTGTAGCTGGAGGTCTGCAAAATGCATCCTCATAGCCTCCACAATGGACTTGGTGGGGACCGGTCACCTGGTGCTGAGACAATGCATCCTACCCTAGTCATATGCAGGGCACTTCCTCATGGTGCTTAAATGATGCTGTCAGCACCCAGTGCATGACCATAAGAACATGGCTGGTCTGCTTGAGGGCCAGCCAGGAGTGCTGAGGAGTTAACATCCCTGGAAACAATCTTCAACCAATAATAAATACCCTGTTTCCTTGCAGGGTATCTTTGAGGTGTGCTGTATTCTGCTTCCCTAGATGACCCAGCAGAACTCAGCCCCATTTGTCCACTTTGGTAACCTTCACATGAACGCACCCTGTATTGGCTTCTTTCCCCTCATGTCTGACTTCTCCACATCCCTACCTACCTGCTTCCTGGAATCACTTCCCAAATAAATTACTAGCACTCAAATCCTTTTGAGTACACGCCTCTGGGGACCCCATTCTGAGATGATATTTAATGTTGTCTGTCATCCTGGCTCCCAGTAGTAATAATTTTGAGAGCTAACTATGTACCAAGAGCTATGCAAACTCTTTACTAAACTGTTGCCCTGTTCCATAATTGTCTGATTTTACTGTTGCCTCAGCTCTGAGGTGTGCTGGTGAGAAAGTAGAAGTGCTCAGTCCACCACCCCTGCCTTAAAATTAGGGTCACCTGGAGAGTCCACCCCTCCCTCCAGCCATAGAGCAGACCCTGATCATTCTCAGGGGGAACGGGATGGCCATGGAAGCCCGAGGTGCCACCTACGAGGATGCAGGGCAAAGGACAAGGCTTGGCACTTGGAATTGAGAGATGGATCTTGTGGCCTTGCCCCTGACACTGACCAGCTACAGGTTGAGCATGTCATTAAAATGCTGTGGGAATTGGTTTCTTCATCTAGAAAGTAAAGGGGCTAGGCAGGGTCAGCTTTTCTCAAAACATGCTCTGTAGAAACAATGGCTTAGAAGTTTTCTGAAATAAAATCCCTTGTTTAAATAAATGTGGGAAATACTCCTTACCAAAGCCTCCTTTTGTAGATTCATGATACACATATACACATTAAGGACCAGGAGAAGTCGTGCAGTAAATAAATCTTTTTAATGTTGTCTAACCCAGTGTTTCCCCCACTTTTTTGGACTACAGAATTCCTTTTAGGCACAGCACCTATTAACATTGTGTAGAATTAGTGTTAGAAAGATTGTGGATTCCTGGGCTAATTGCAGAGGACTTTCCGGGGCTGGTGTTTGAGTGACTGGAATACTTGTAAATAGAGGCATGAGAAGAGTGTGGTAGTGTGAGCAGAGAATTTGTGGAAGAACAGTTATTGGAAGAGACTGAAAATAAAGTTCAAGGTCAGACTTCATGGGTGCACTTTGTTATTCTGACTTTCCCAGTACCATCCTGCTCCCGAGACCAGCAGGGAGGCTTTTGGTCACTTTGTGTGAATGATGGGGCTGGGAGGTAGATGGTGGGGAGAAGCAGTTGCAGAGCAGTGGTTCTCAGTGCAGAGGCTTGGGATCCACACTCTCCTTCCCCACTCTGACCAGTAGAGATGCAGGCGTGCTGTCTGCATGTTTCTTGGGTTCTGCTGTTACTAGTGTTTCAAGCCTTGAGTCTTCAGAAGCCTGGTGGACATCTCTTATCTTTGCTGGCCTCCAATCCATTCCCTCCCCCACCCCCACCCCCATCTAGGTACTAACCCTTCCATTCGCCTTGGGGAAAACTTTCCCTCCCCCTGAAGCCATGGGTTCAGCCTCACTCCCCAATTTAAGGCCATGATATGACTAGTCCTGGCCAATCGGCATATTTCATTTGAGGATCAGTATGCCAGCCAACCTGGTCCAATGGAACTCAGTTATGGGGATTTTTTTTTTTTTTTTAATTATTGAGGACAAAAAGCTCTTTGTCAGTCCCCAGAATGTGAGGCTGGAAATGCTGTAGCCTCAACCTGGAGAAACCAGCCAAAGGGATAAGTCAATGCAGAAGCAAGAGGAGTAGAGGGAGGGGCCGAGTCCTGTACATGGGCCAGGAAATGTGCTTAAGCCAATGAAAAATTATTTTTAACTAAAAACTTAGAGAGTTAAAAAAAGAGGTGGAGTGAGTACTAAGATTTTTGCTTTTGATGAAGATTGGTCTCTGGCTTAATGAGGTGTAAACATAAGGCAACTTCTCAGATTTCTTCCAGTACCTAGAGATTTGTTATTCCTCTGGTTTAGGCTCTGTGAGAGTCTCAAAATTAAAAAAGAGACAAAGAGAACAAGGGAAAAGAAAACATCCCATGGGACAGCTTTCCACTGTGCAGGGTATTAAGTCCTAAAACTCAGCATTTTTACTCTTTTTGGTACTGTCTCTGTCAGTTCGGGCTGCTCTAGAAAAGTGCTATAGACTGGGTGGCTTACAATAAACAAATTTATTTCATACAGTTCTGGAGACTAGAAGTCTAAGAAGAGGGGCGCCAGCAAGGGTTGCAGACAGCCAACTTCACATTGTACCCTCCAGTGGTGTAAAGAGCTCTCTCGCTCTTTGGCCTCTTCTTATAAAGGCATTAATCCCATTCACAAGGGCCCCACCCTCATCACCTAATTATCTTCCACAGGCCCCACCTCCTAAAACCCAACACATTGGGGATTAGATATCAACATATGAATGATATTTAAATATCATTTAGGGGGGACACAAACATTCAGTCCATAAGAGTAACTCTTCTTCTTGACAATTTAAGCAAGATACTTCTAGCTGATTTGTAAAACTCTAGCTCTGCTAAAAGGTAGGAAAAAATTAAGACATGCCTTCTTCTGAAATTATTTCTTCTCTTTGTTCCCCATTAAGCCTCTCTCTTCCCTTTCTCATCCACTCCTCTGCCCATATTTTTGTTGATATTGTTTACTATGTGACTTGCACCTTCAACTTTGATCACAAATAGAATCCATTATGAATTTAAAAGGCATCCCTTTCAATACTGAGATGCTATTTTTTTGTTTGTTTGTTTTAAACCAGCAGTGTTCTACATTTCACAGCTATTGATTCAATCGTCCACTGTGGATTTTACTACTTGTCATACAGCAGCACAATTATTTCCCATTCTAATGAAAGAGAATTTGACACTTCACCCTGGATTACTTCACACATCTTAGCAGGACATTAGCATACAAGAAGTCTCAGCCTTGATTGCAGCAGGTTGTGTATATGTGATCACTCAATTTTCTCTCAGTGTAAACGAAGTGATTGAATTGTTTTAGACACAAGATTTGTCTCTTGATTAGAGTCTGGCGGGCCCCTTTACAACACTTTAAACAAGTTGTTCCATGATCATTAGTAGGCGATTGTAATGCAACTGGCTACATTAAAAAATAATATGTTAGAACCCAGGTTTTCCCAGCTTGGCTTCTCCAGTTCTCCTTAGTCTGTGAGGCTCTGGTGCTGAGTGGAGGAGGAGCTGGAGGCTGGGTCATCTCCAGGGCTCCTCGGCAGTGCGTGGATGCCGTGTTCCATCTGGCAGCCAGCTGGAGCCTCCATGGCCCTTGCGGTCCAGCAGCCTGGATTATGGACTAGAATTTTCCATAATTTAACACCTAATCCAAAGCGTTTGTCTCTGTATCACCAGAGCATCCACGTTAGTCCCTTTCTTTATCTCTCTCAAGGTCAACATGGAGTGAAATTTACCCAGATCACCTTGGCTCAGGTGTCTGGCAGGTTCCTCTTCAACTTCCCATCTCTTTCTGGATAACTACTCAATCCCTTAGTCAGGCATTCAAGGCCCTCCTGGACCTGCGCTTGCAGGGTCTCCAGCCTCATTGCATTCCCCTTGTCCTGTGTCTCAGCCATGCCAGATGCCATGTAGGGTCATGGACTTCAGTCTTCTTTGTGCTCTTGTTCCTGGATGTCTAATATTCCTTTTCATCTTTCAAAATGCCCAGCATGAAGCCCTTCTTGACCCCACGTCAGGTGCATTGGCTGACCCCTCCGCTGTGTGAACAGATTTCCACAGCATCTCTAATTAATTAACTAATTAATTCAAGTACTGTAGGCATCTCTTTCTTTAAACTGTTGACTCCTGTGGAGGGCTATGTGTCATTTACCTCTCTAACACCTAGCAAATACCTGAACCATATAGGAGCTCAGAAAATATTTGTTGGATAACTGAATGCAGTGGAGAATAGCCCTACTGATAATTGGTGTTAGAAAGAAATCACCATGACAATGTTCTGTACCTTGATGGTTTTCCTTTTCCAGGCATGTACATTTGTCAAAATTCATGGAATGGGGACTTCCCTGGTGGTGTAGTGGTTAGGGGACACAGGTTCGAGCCCGGGTCCGGGAGGATCCCACATACCAAAGAACAACTAAGCCCGTGCGCCACAACTACTGAGCCTGAGCTCTACAGCCCTCGAGCCACAACTACTGAGGCCTGCACGCCTAGAGCCCGTGCTCCACAACAAGAGAAGCCACCGCAACGAGAAGCCCGTGCACCGCAACGAGGAGTAGCCCCTGCTCACCGCAGCTAGAGAAAGTGCGTGAGCAGCAACGAAGACCCAACACAGCTAAACATAAATAAATAAATAAATTTATTAAAAAAAAAACCTCATGGAATGATACACTTAAAATTCATGCAATTCACTCTATGTAAATTTCACCCAGGGAAAAAATTATTCTAAATAAACCCTGAACTCTAGTTAATGATAGGTGTGAAGAGGTATTTAGGAGTGTAGGATACTGATGTCTGCAACTTACTTTGAAATGCACTAAAAAATAAGATGGATTGATGAATGGATAGGTAGGTAGATAAATGGATAGCAAATATAGGAAACTATTAATTATAGAATCTAGATGGTGGTATATGGGGTGTACCCTTCACAATTCTTTCAACATTCCTGTATGTTTGAAAATGCTCACAATAAAATATTGGAAATAAAGAAATCATCAAAGGATGTACTTATCGCTTATAGAGCCAAGAAACCCAGGCTTTAGTTCTGGAGCAATATTACACCTAAAGACAGCTCAAACCCTTACAGCTACTTGGCCACAGCAGCTATTCCTCAGCAGCAGACACTCCCAGCAGCCTCCTGGGAGAAATCAGAGACCCCCAAAGCTTGTTTTCTATCATTCATGGCATCTTGGTCTCTCCCTATTCCTGCCTTCTGTGTATGGAGCAGCCCCTATGGGGTGCTTATGGACAGACCCTGTTCGCCTGAACAGCTTCTTACTTCTTTGCTTTTTCGCCTGAAAACCTGTTCAGGAGACCTTTGTTCTTGGTCTTAGAGAATCAAAAAGGAGGAAGGAATTAAGTACAAAATATTTAAAGCTCTGGACTGAAGTTACAAAAGGGAAAGTTAGGAGACTCCCACGTGAAAATTGTTTACTGGAGGGAATGAATTACCTCTCCTCAAAAATAAAAGTGAGGAAACTGAAGACAACAAATGTTTTCTTTGGCAAAGGAATATGGCTTCTTTAATCAACATTTCTTCTTGCTCCTATTTTATCATTGGCAGAAAATACCATTATAAAAAATAAAAGGTACGGCACCTCTTTCCCTTAAAATACCTGAAATACATGCATTTGGCTGTTTCAGGGCAGCAATATTTTGAAAAAAAAAAAAATAGGTGGCAACAGAATGCATCCTTTTCATGCTTATAAACCTCAAGTAAGCACTCTTTCAGCCTCCAGTCAGTATTTAATCAGCATATCATAACTTTTATGGGACAGAAATGAAATGCTTCTGAGATACTAAATTTCAAGCGTTGCTGTAAACTTTGGTCATCTGAGTTTGATTTACATATGATGGCCCCATCCGCAGTGATGATGGGGATGATGACGATTGTTGGTGTTGATCAGCTGGGAAAACACACCTACACAGACATATACACCACCATAGCCTCTACTTGCTTGGTGTCTTTAGCATATTGGACAGGGCATAAGTAGCAAAGATGAATCACAACTATTGTTATCTATCAAAAACAAGCATAATTTACATGAATTTTAAGGTAACATCAGTGAGAAAGTTTTTATTTGAGTGTAACATGTGAGTGTAAATAATAAAATTTATTAATTCATGTAACTAAAAAGTCTAGGTTTAGGTAAGGTCTAATCTAAGATTTTACGATGTCATCCGGGCCCTGACTTCATTTCTTTGCCATTCTCTGTATTTTGGCTTCATTCTCAAGTTGGTTTCCTTTGTGGTAGCAAAATGGCTGGAGAAGTTTTAGACTTCCTATTTCCAGAGGAGGAGAGAAAACCCTTGACTCAGGAATTCTAACAAAAGTCCTGAGATTTATTTCCACTGGGCTCCCTGAGGTCATAGCACTAACCTGATAATGAATCACTATGGCCAGGTGGATGGGATGCGATGATTTGCTTTGGCTAAGTCATGTGCTCTACCCCCCAGAGCCAGAGGGTAGAGTTAGCTTCCTTGTAACCACATGGGTCTCCCTATGGGGGCCCATGAAAAAAAGAAGAGAGGAATGGATATTGAAGAAGTTACCACAAATGTCCATTACAAATCATCAGCTTCCTCCCTGTGACCTCACTGAAATCGAGTTTCTACAATGCAAATCAAGTGATGAAGAGCAGACAGACATCACTTCCCCCGGTATGTAAAGACAAACGTCAGCTGTGTTGAAGATAGAAAAAGACTTATTGGAAACTGGGAATGCTTTTTGATACCCCGATTCGGCAGATTGGCACCTTTTTTATTTCTATTTTTCTTACCAGAATGACACTGACATCTATCTATTCTATCTCTCCTGGTTCATTTGGCAGAGTTCACAGGTCTGTGTATCCAGTACAGTGTAAGCACAGGAAGTGGGGCGGGGGGTGCATAGAAGGAGGGAGAGGAGCACTTAGTATGTGTCAAAGTCTGTAGGGGAAGAGAACTAACATTTATTGAGTACCTATGGCAGCAGGCCAGCTGGACTGTTATGAGTACTTTTCTTTCTTTCTTTCTTTCTTTCTTTCTTTCTTTCTTTCTTTCTTTCTTTCTTTCTTTCTTTCTTCCTTTCTTTCTTTCTTTCTTTCTTTCTTTCTTTCTTTCTTTCTTTCTTTCTTTCTTTCTTTCTTTCTTTCTTTCTTTCTTTCTTTCTTTCTTTCTTCCTCTCTTTCTTTTCTTTCTTCCTCTCTCTCTCTCTCTCTCTTTCTTTCTTCCTCTCTCTCTCTCTCTCTCTCTTTCTTTCTTTCTTCCTTCCTCTCTTTCTTTCCAGGTAAAATACTAAGAGTGAAGGATTGAAAATGGGAGAGAAAGAAACGTGCTGCAGAAGGTAAAAATGCTCAGGGAAAAGATAAGGAAAGGGAACATCCCCTATCCAGGAAAAGATGGAGATGGGGTTAGAGCAGGACTCAAAAAATATGTGGTTAGTTTGGACTCTGCCTTTTTTCTTTTTTTTAAAATTTATTTATTTATTTTATTTTTGGCTGTGTTGGGTCTTCGTTTCTGTGCGAGGGCCTTCTCCAGTTGCGGCGAGCGGGGGTCACTCTTCATCGCGGAGCGCGGGTCTCTCACCGTCGCGGCCTCTCCCGTTGCGGAGCACAGGCTCCAGATGCGCAGGCTCAGTAATTGTGGCTCACGGGCCCAGCCGCTCCGCGGCATGTGAGATCTTCCCGGACCGGGGCACGAACCCGTGTCCCCTGCACTGGCAGGCGGATTCCCAACCACTGCGCCACCAGGGAAGCCCTGGACTCTGTCTTTAACTGTGGGCTTTCCATTCTGTAAGCTGTACAAAAAGCAGGGCAATGTTGTGAAAAGATCACTGGGCTGGAAACCAGGAGAGCTGGGTCAGCCCTGCTTGGACCACTGCCACAGCATGTTGCCCTGAACAGGATGCTCACCTCTTTGCCTTGAAGGGCAGTATTCCTTCTCTGGGTGTGTGAGTTCCTGAAGGGGAAAACATAGTCCAGAGGGAGGAAGACAACTGAAGAAGAGAGGAGTTTACTACTCGGAAGACCGTGGACACTCAGTGAAGAAATGTGGCTGAATAAGTAACCAGTGAGTAGGAAATTTCCTTTAATCTATTAATACCTATTTATTTATAGGCCTACCTACCTGGCTAACCATCAATGTATCATCTCTGTTCCTTTCCGGATTTTGCAAGAGTTGAGGGCGCATATAGAAACCCATATAATAAAATAGTGAAATATACATAAAAATTTGAATGAGGGCTGTATAAATTAGAAAAGTGATATAGATATGTGAGCCAAAAGACTCAGTTCCCATAATTGAGCTATAAGTTTGCCTCTGAGCTTTCTGGCAGATAAAGGAAAAAAGAAAAAAAATCACCTGGTTTATAATTTTCAATATCTATGAGCATTACAAATACTAGCTCCTTGGGGGAGTGGGGACCAAGCCTTATATAGAAATAGGTTCTAAAAGGGTGTGGAGGAATGGAAGGAGGGAGTGTTGAGTGGAAGGACTTTGCAACTCACCACGATGGAAGAAAAGATCTGAATGAACAGTGTAACAGCTGTGTTTTTATCAAATTTAGCTCAGGTTAGCACAGGAAGTAGGCACAGTTTAAAGAGACAGCAGCATGAAGCAACAATGGGCTGCCAGTGACAGGGAATGTCTTTCTGGAGCAAATTGCCAAGCTGGAGAAGTGGTTTAGGTTTTGGAGGAGCCTGTGATGAAGTAATCTGTGAAACGAGAAGTGTTTCTTTCTGCTGCTGCACATGACTGGGTGTCCTGTCTGAGTGTCTAAATGGCCAAAGCTGGCAGGGCACGCATTCGGCCCTACCCCTCTCCTCTGTGCCTACAATCCCGTTTGCCACAAACAGTGGCCTGGGGTGAATCTAAGCTTGGCCCCTTGGTCACAGCCAGACTAGACCCAGAGGGTGGCTGGCGGGGGTAGGGGGCGGCTGTCCAGTCACTTCCTGTTGGTATGTCTACTGGAGTGGGGCAAGATAAGTTGGTTCCTTGAGGAGCCTGTCACTTTGGGGGGTCCTGGGGAGCAGCAGTGGTAACAAGGGTGAGACTTTATCCTCACAGGCTTCACTATGGCTGGGCCAGATTGTCTCCACTGAGACGGGATGGGAGGAAGTCTTACTTGGAGGGGGCTGAAGGGCCCCAAGGGAAGAACTCTAAGTCATGGCACTGAAGGAGCAGCACTTCTAGGGCAAGTACAGTGACTGCAGAGGTAGTTAGTGGCCTCCCCATGGGAAGGGCAGTCTCAGCAGACATATCAGGGCTGGGAGACAGAGCCACAGCCCCGTAAGATTCTTCCCCATTATCAACCTTGAACAATGAAGGGTGGACTTATTTAGGGAGCCAGCAGAAGCTCTCAGAGCAGCTTTGATTGGTCTCTGCATAAGTGAGGCTGACTCTGGGATTGAGGGTGTGTATAGAAGAGACATTATAGCAATGCTCCTGTATTTTAAGACATGGCAACCTGTAAAATTATGAAAATGTACAAGGAAGATCCTGGGCTCTGACTAATAGATTTCCAACTCCACTTTCTTGGGAGAGTCCTAAGAAGGAGGTGCGAAGACCTGAAAAGGAAAAGGAGATGGAAAAGCATTGGAAAAGGAGATGAAAATTTCCTGCTTCCTACAGAAGTATCTGCAACTTAATGATCTGATTTTTATTCAGATGCATTATATTATAGCCACAATCTGACATATCCACATATGTTCTCTTTTTGTGTGTGAGTGGAGCATGAAGTGAGAAAAAAAGAGTGGTTCCATTATATAACCTAGGAAGCAGTAGGAGAGTAACATAATATTCTAAAATTTCATGCAGCATTAGAGCTAAATCTTCTGTGTATATTTAATTTTCTCAGATTGGAAGTTTGTTGAGGACAGGAACCGTGTATTTGGCAGAGAAGGCATTCAAAGGAAGTTAGATTCCATTATTTCCTAGTGTTATTCCATTATTTCTTTAGATTGATGTTATGCATGACTGAACCTCAATTCTTATATTTGTTAAATGTATTTTTAATAACATTATCTTCCTTCTCTTAATTTTATCTTAATAGTAGTTTTTATTAATGGTAAACTTTTAAATTATGATAACCACTGGTTTTTCCTCTTAGAAATACATGAACATATTAATGTTGTAGATTGTATATTTATTACTGTTTGGTAGAGGGAAAACTAGAGTCATCACAATTTTTTTGTTCATTGGTAGAAAAAAGAAATTTACAATCAGAAAGGTACAATCATACCTTGCTTAACAAATACATTGGGATTGGGGCATCTTTGTAAAAATCAATCATGTAGAAAAATTTTAGAATAACCAGTTTTTATTTTTTCTCTAAGTAGCAGGCACTTTATGTGCACTATCTTATTTAATACAATAACTCTTTATAGAATATAGTATAATCCTTGTTTTAAAACATGAAAGTAAGTTTAACCAGGTTAATGGCTTGTGTTGAAACTCAGTTCTGGTTCTGAGACTCAAACTCCCTATAGCATCACACCACCTCCCGTTTGAACTGTAAGAAGTCATGTGGGAGTGTTCATGTCATCTGGCCTCACTGGTCAGTGCCCTTGAATCTGGCGGAATAAGACAGGTTTTCTTGTGGTATGTTGTGGTGTCAATCATCCTCCAAATCTCAGTGGCTTAAAAACAACTCAGGGCCATTTCTCACTCATGCTACATATGAATTCTGCTTCATGTTGTCCTTCTTCCAGGATACAGCTGCCAGGACAGCCTTTCTCTGGAGGACTGCCAATCTTTAGGGGGAAGGCAAAGGAAAACATGGGGAATGCTCCCTCGCTCTTCAAGTTCCCACCTGAAAGCGATACATCATCTCAGTCACATGTCATTGGCCAGAGCAAATCATTTGGCCACATCAAGCTCCATGGTGCTAGGGAAGGGCAATTCTGCCACATGCCTCCAAGCAGAGCCCCAGGTACCCCTCCCATTTCCCAAATTGCTTTCTGGATGAAATATACATGCACAGTCAAACTTCTGTTCATGCATTGTGACCTTGGGCAGCACATATAGCTGTATGGCTTTGGGCAAATTATTTAATAATTCCACATAACACCGCAGGGTTGTTATAAAGATGAAATGAGAAAGCTGCCTTTCTTTTTTCTATGTACACTTTTCAGCAACAGAATTGAGGACATATTGTATATATAATTTCACATTCTGCTTTTAAAGTTAACGTTATTTCATAAACATTTCCCCAAGTTATTATAAACTCCTTGTAGGAATCCTTATTATACTAGAATAATATAACAGGACACATTCTAAAGTGAGATATACATTTCTATATAAAGTGCATTTTGCATTTGTAAGATGTTCCCAATTTTCAGTGGCTCCTTATCATCCAAATAGGTGTCACTTCATTAGAGGAAGAAGTGGAAGCCCAGGCTGGCATTGCCCCCAACCGTCCCCTAGTGAGATGAATCAAACTTCCCACCGAGGATGACGTGATTGGGCACATACTCGCTTCTCTGAATAAGGGTTCGGGAGGACGTCTCCCCAGAGAACGCAGAGTGCACAGTGCTGTTTTGTAGGTCAAGGAGAAAGCCCTAAGATATATTAAAAAAAAAAAATCGCAGTTACCGAAGGAAATGGATAAATGGAAACTGCTGCACAGAAAACATTGGTCACCGCAGCTTGAATGTTAGTGACCTGGGAAGGAACGGAGAGAAGATAATTCACTGTCCTTAAACAAGTTCAGAGGATCAGGAATGTGAGAGAGGACTTTAGCACGCCTCACTTCCTTGGCCAGGCTCTGTGCCATGGGCCATCCCTCTGGGGGCTCATAAGAGCTGGGCCCTTAAAAGAAAACCAAACTTCCAATCAATACTAGATTTTAAAAGCATTATTTCTCTGGCCTTCATTGCCCCCCATGCCTGGCCCTTTCTGAACAGGAGAAGGAGTAGAGGAGAATTTAAGAGATGGAGGGGAGGTAGATACATTCCATCTATCCACGCATTGTTTCCTTCGCTCACTGACTCACATCGGAAGCGTTTATCGATGGGGGAGAAAGGCATGACAAGGTCCCCGGCCTCAGTTGCTCACTGTCTGGAGGGGGGATCATACAAGCAACTGACACTCACCACACAGTGACTGAGCCCATTACTGGGCACTGTGGGAACACTGAAAAGGGACACCTTGGCCAGCTTGGCAGAGTCAGGGCCGGCTTCTGGAGAGGGGACAGTTTGACCAAGACCTGAACAAGCAGAGGTAGTGAGCATTCCCTATGATGGCCCCCTGGCCGTCTGTCCACCTGCAGGGGACTGCTGGTTCCTGGCCCACTAGTGGGGATGGGATTCCACATCTGGGCTTAAGCGAGGTGAACTGAACATAGCAGAACACCTCAAGCTGGAATGGGGAGTGGGGGCTGGCTGGGGAGCAGGCGATTTTAACCATTAGGCTGTATTGACCCTGTGTTTAGGACTGATGGGGTTTCCAAGGGTCTTCCAGAATGTTTGAGATGTTCCCAACTTGAGATTAAAACAAAAAATAGTATAATCAAAATTAACGTATGCTTAATTTACACATAATTATACACTTGCACACAATTTACAGAAAATTATACACTTACGCATAATTTATATGAGCTGAGGGGTGAAGCTGCGCTGCTACTCACCTCTCTGAAGACTCAGGTTTCTCTTCTGAGCTGCAGGGATGGCGCTGCTGCCTCGCAGGGTGGTTGTGAAGCAACCACGTCACAGATGCGGATGTACAGACCGGAGCCGTCTTGCCTGGCCCTGACTCCAGCCCGACGCAGCAGGCAGGTGGTTTGGCTCGCAGCAGACCTGTGACGGATGCCCAGACTTCCCTGACCACAGTTTCATCTCCCTTAATGTGGAGGAGGCAGCTCGGGGACAGTTATTCTGGGCTCAATCCTGACCGACGGGGGAGAGCGGGTTGGTGTTGTGGAATAGATACATCAGGCTTTCCAGTTCACAAAGCCTTTCACAGGCATCATTTCACTTGGTTCTCCCAACAACCCAACGAAGAAGTTAAGGTTGGCTGGTAATCATACATCCACGAGCTGAGGGGCTGCGACTCTTAACGCAGGCTTCCTGGTTCCACATCTTGTGCTTGGTCCCATGTGACCTTGCTCCTTGGGAGTTCATAAAAGGGGAGGGAATATCCAGACGGGGTCATGCATTGAGGAAAACTCTCCATCAACCTACAGGTCCAGGGACTGATAGCTTATTTTCTTTTCGGTACGGGCAGGGGAAGGGTGTTGATGACAAGTCTGAGCAAAGGGGAGGCTCAGCCTTTCTTCCTTGATGGGAAAGGGGCCTCCTCTGGGGAGTGGGAGAAGGAAGGACCCAAAGGCTAGAACGTGAAGTGTCATCTTTAGCCAGGAGTGGACGGGGTGCTGATAGCCTTGGAGCTGATAGCCTTTCCTGAATTCAAACCGTGCGGCTCGCAGAGTTGTATACCTTGTGCAAGTCACATAACTTTCTGGAGCCTCGGTTTTTTTCATCTGTAAAATAGAAGTAAAAATAGTTTTGCCATGAGATATGAATGAGATAATACACGTCAAGCTGCTAGCCCAGTGCCTGGCATAAAATAGCTGCCTCTTCAGTAAGAGGAAGCTACTCCTCTTCCTATGTCAGCTGCAGAGTCCAGCAGAGCCCCGCCCGGGCTAGTCCAGCAGTCTGGTGAGTTGCAGAGGACAGCTGTGCCACCACACATGTGATGGCCGTGGTCCTGTGATACCACACAGTTCTCACCTCCTGCTCCTGCCTTTGCCATCTCAGAAACATTTCTGAGACACAGTCTTCATTTTTTTCTCTGCCTCCTCGTAGCCTGGAATATAAACTGTGTGCACACTAATGCACGCATGTTCTTTCTTCCGAAACTGCAACTGTCTCCACAGCCAAGGCCGCCATCCGCCCAGCAATTCACAGTGTAGGGGCTAAGAATGTGGGTTCAGGCCCTTGCCCTGCTGCTTACTAACTGTGTCGTTTTAGGCAAGTAATTTAACCTCTCTGTTTCCCAGTTTTCTCATCTATAATATGGGGTGATACTAATATTTACAATGTAAATCTGGGCTGGTTTTTAAATGAGTTAATACATGAGATACAACACAGTGCCTGACACACAATAAATACTTAGTAAATATCAGCTATTATTGTTGCCTCTGTTTACTGGCTGATTTTTCTACTCCTGGTTTCTCTCCTCTGCAATTTATCAAGCCCACGGTTGCTAGAAGAATCTTCAGACACTGGCTTCTGCACAATATCCTCTTGCCTGAGACTATAGAGTGGTGTCCTCCTGTTGCCTTTAGGTATGAGGCCAGACTGCTCACCTGGCAGGCAGAGGCTCACGCTGCCCTCCCATCCCACCGTCCAGATTTCTGGCCCACTGCCCCCTCCACCTCTCTCCTGAGAGCCCAGGCCACTGACTCCCAGGGCTCCATATTGGACTCACTCATCTTCCTCCTTCTCTCAGTCCTGGTAGGTAAGTTCAGCCAAGCCCATGGCTTCAATAGTTTTCCTTTCCTATTGACCGAATGCAAAATATCGCTCTCTCTGACTTGATTTATTGTTTGTTTTTGTGATTTCCACCATTAGTGATTCATTCTTTGAGTTGAGCATTGTTGTTCCTCTAGGATCCTCTTTTAAAATGCAGGTAATTTTGGAAGTCCTGACTGGTTAGGTCCTTAAATACCCTGGGAGGCAGAACTTAAGAAGACTTAAGTGCTTATCTACTGGCTATCCTATCCTTGGGGCACTGGCGTGTCTGCAGAGAAGGTATTAAATGTGGAGCTGAGGAGACTCGAGACAAGATGGCGGAACAGTAAGACGCGGAGATCACCTTCCTTCCCACAGATACATTAGAAATACATCTACACGTGGAACTGCTCCTACAGAACACCCACTGAACTCTGGCAGAAGACGTCAGACCTCCCAAAAGGCAAGAAAATCCCCACGTACCTGGGTAGGGCAAAAGAAAAAAGAAATAACAGAGACAAAAGGATAGGGACGGGACCTGCACCAGTGGGAGGGAGCTGTGAAGGAGGAAAGGTTTCCACACACTAGGAAGCCCCTTCGCGGGCGGAGACTGCGGGTGGCAGAGGGGGGAAGCTTCGGAGCCACGGAGGAGACTGCAGCCACAGTGGTGCGGAGGGCAAAGCGGAGAGACTCCCGCACAGAGGCTCGGCGCCGAGCAGCACTCACCAGCCCGAGAGGCTTGTCTGCTCACCCGCCGGGGTGGGCGGGGGCTGGGAGCTGAGGCTCGGGCTTCGGTCGGATCCCAGGGAGAGGACTGGGGTTGGCGGCGTGAACACAGCCTGAAGGGGCTAGCGCACCACAGCTAGCCGGGAGGGAGCCCGAGAAAAAGTCTGCAGCTGCCGAAGAGGCAAGAGACTTTTTCTTGCCTCTTTGTTTCACGGTGCGCAAGGAGAGGGGATTCAGAGCGCCGCCTAAACGAGCTCCAGAGGCGGGCGTGAGCTGCGGCTATCAGCGCGGACCCCAGAGACGGGCATGAGACGCTAAGGCTGCTGCTGCCGCCACCAAGAAGCCTGTGTGCGAGCACAGGTCACTATCCACACCTCCCCTCCCGGGAGCCGGTGCAGCCCGCCACGGCCAGGCTCCCGTGATCCGGGGACAACTTCCCCGGGAGAACGCACTGCGCGCCTCAGGCTGCTGCAACGTCACGCCGGCCTCTGCCGCCGCAGGCTCGCCCCGCACCGTGCTCCTCCCTCCCCCAGGCCTGAGTGAGCCAGAGCCCCCGAAGCAGCTGCTCCTTTAACCCCGTCCTGTGTGAGCGAAGAACAGACACGCTCAGGCGACCTACACGCAGAGGCGGGTCCAAATCCAAGGCTGAACCCCGGGAGCTGTACGAACAAAGAAGAGAAAGGGAAATCTCTCCCAGCAGCCTCAGAAGCAGCGGATTAAAGCTCCACAAACAACTTGAGGTACCTGCATCTGTTGAATACCTGAATAGACAACGAATCATCCCAAATTCAGGAGGTGGACTTTGGGAGCAGGATATATTAATTTTTCCCCTTTTCTTTTTTTTTGTGAGTGTATATGTGTATGCTTCTGGGTGAGAATTTGTCTGCATAGCTTTGCTTTCACCATTTGTCCTAGGGTTCAGTCCGTCCGTTTTTTTTGTTTTTACTTAAAAAATTTTTTTCTTAATAAATTTTTTCTTAATAATTTTTTTCTCATTTTTAATTTTAAAAAATTAAAAAAATTTTTTTCTTAATAAATTTTTTTCTTAATAATTTTTTTCTTATTTTTTATTATAAAAAATTAATAAATTTATTTTTAAAAATTAAAAAAAATTTTTTTCTTAAATTTTTTCTTAATAATTTTTTTCTTATTTTTTATTATAATAGCTTTATTTTATTTTATTTTATCCTCTTGCTTTCTTTCTTTCTATTTTTTCTCCCTTTTATTCTGAGTCAAGTGGATGAAAGGCTCTTGGTGCTCCAGCCAGGCATCAGGGCTGTGCTTCTGAGGTGGGAGAGCCAACTTCAGGACACTGGTCCACAAGAGACCTCCCAGCTCCACGTAATACCAAATGGCGAAAATCTCTCAGAGATCTCCATCTCAACATCAAGACCCAGCTTCACTCAACGACCAGCAAGCTTCAGTGCTGGACACCCTATGCCAAACAACTAGCAAGACAGGAACACAGCCCCATCCATTAGCAGAGAGGCTGCCTAAAATCATAATAAAGCCACAGACACACCAAAACACACCACCAGACGTGGACGTGCCCACCAGAAAGACAAGATCCAGCCTCATCCACCAGAACACAGGCACTAGTTCCCTCCACCAGGAAGCCTACACAACCCACTGAACCAACCTTAGCCACTGGGGACAGATACCAAAAACAACAGGAACTACGTACGAACCTGCAGCCTGTGGAAAGAGACCCCAAACACAGTAAGATAAGCAAAATGAGAAGACAGAAAAACACACAGCAGATGAAGGAGCAGGGTCAAAACACACCAGACCTAACAAATGAAGAGGTAATAGGCAGTCTACCTGAAAAAGAATTCAGAATAATGATAGTAAAGATGATCCAAAATCTTGGAAATGGAATAGACAAAATGCAAGAAACATTTAACAAGGACGTAGAAGAACTAAAGAGGAACCAAGCAACGATGAAAAACACAATAAATGAAATTAAAAATACTCTAGAAGGGATCAATAGCAGAATAACTGAGGCAGAAAAATGGGTAAGTGACCTGGAAGATAAAATAGTGGAAATAACTATTGCAGAGCAGAATAAAGAAAAAAGAATGAAAAGAACTGAGGACAGTCTCAGAGACCTCTGGGACAACATTAAACGCACCAACATTCGAATTATAGGAGTCCCAGAAGAAGAAGAGGAAAAGAAAGGGACTGAGAAAATATTTGAAGAGATTATAGTTGAAAACTTCCCTAATATGGGAAAGGAAATAATTAATCAAGTCCTGGAAGCACAGAGAGTCCCATACAGGATAAATCCAAGGAGAAACATGCCAAGACACATATTAATCAAACTATCAAAAATTAAATATAAAGAAAACATATTAAAAGCAGCAAGGGAAAAACAACAAATAACACACAATGGAATCCCCATAAGGTTAACAGCTGATATTTCAGCAGAAACTCTGCAAGCCAGAAGGGAGTGGCAGGATATACTTAAAGTGATGAAGGAGAAAAACCTACAACCAAGGTTACTCTACCCAGCAAGGATCTCATTCAGATTTGATGGAGAAATTAAAACCTTTACAGACAAGCAAAAGCTGAGAGAGTTCAGCACCACCAAACCAGCTTTACAACAAATGCTAAAGGAACTTCTCTAGGCAAGAAACACAAGAGAAGGAAAACACGTACAATAACAAAGCCAAAACATTTAAGAAAATGGGAATAGGAACATACATATCGATAATTACCTTAAATGTAAATGGATTAAATGCTCCCACCAAAAGACACAGACTGGCTGAATGGATACAAAAACAAGACCCATATATATGCTGTCTACAAGAGACCCACTTCAGACCTAGAGACACATACAGACTGAAAGTGAGGGGATGGAAAAAGATATTCCATGCAAATGGAAATCAAAAGAAAGCTGGAGTAGCAATTCTCATATCAGACAAAATAGACTTTAAAATAAAGACTATTACAAGAGACAAAGAAGGACACTATATAATGATCAAGGGATCGATCCAAGAAGAAGGTATAACAATTGTAAATATTTATACACCCAACCTAGGAGCACCTCAATACATAAGGCAAATGCTAACAGCCATAAAAGGGGAAATCGACAGTAACACAATCATAGTAGGGGACTTTAACACCCCACTTTCACCAATGGACAGATCATCCAAAGTGAAAATAAATAAGGAAACACAAGCTTTAAATGATACATTAAACAAGATGGACTTAATTGATATTTATAGGACATTCCACCCAAAAACAACAGAATACACATTTTTCTCAAGTGCTCATGGAACATTCTCCAGGATAGATCATATCTTGGGTCACAAATCAAGCCTTGGTAAATTTAAGAAAATTGAAATCGTATCAAGTATCTTTTCTGACCACAATGCTATGAGACTAGATATCAATTACAGGAAAAGATCTGTAAAAAATACAAACACATGGAGGCTACACAATACACTACTTAATAACGAAGTGATCACTGAAGAAATCAAAGGGGAAATCAAAAAATACCTAGAAACAAATGACAATGGAGACACGACGACCCAAAGCCTATGGGATGCAGCAAAAGCAGTTCTAAGAGGGAAGTTTATAGCAATACAAGCCTACATCAAGAAACAGGAAACATCTCGAATAAACAACCTAACCTTGCACCTAAAGCAATTAGAGAAAGAAGAACAAAAAAATCCCAAAGCTAGCAGAAGGAAAGAAATCATAAAGATCAGATCAGAAATAAATGAAAAAGAAATGAAGGAGACAATAGCAAAGATCAATGAGACTAAAAGCTGGTTCTTTGAGAAGATAAACAAAATTGATAAACCATTAGCCAGACTCATCAAGAGAAAAAGGGAGAAGACTCAGATAAATAGAATTAGAAATGAAAAAGGAGAAATAACCACTGACACTGCAGAAATACAAAGGATCATGAGAGATTACTACAGGCAACTCTATGCCAATAAAATGGACAACCTGGAAGAAATGGACAGATTCTTAGAAATGCACAACCTGCCGAGACTGAACCAGGAAGAAATAGAAAATATGAACAGACCAATCACAAGCACTGAAATTGAAACTGTGATTAAAAATCTTCCAAGAAACAAAAGCCCAGGACCAGATGGCTTCACAGGCGAATTCTATCAAACATTTAGAGAAGAGCTAACACCTATCCTTCTCAAACTCTTCCAAAATATTGCAGAGGGAGGAACACTCCCCAACTCATTCTACGAGGCCACCATCACCCTGATACCAAAACCAGACAAAGATGTCACAAAGAAAGAAAACTACAGGCCAATATCACTGATGAACATAGATGCAAAAATCCTCAACAAAATACTAGTAAACAGACTCCAACAGCACATTAAAAGGCTCATACACCATGATCAAGTGGGGTTTATCCCAGGAATGCAAGGATTCTTCAATATACGCAAATCAATCAACGTGATACACCATATTAACAAATTGAAGGAGAAAAACCATATGATCATCTCAATAGATGCAGAGAAAGCTTTCGACAAAATTCAACACCCATTTATGATAAAAACCCTGCAGAAAGTAGGCATAGAGGAAACTTTCCTCAACATAATAAAGGCCATATATGACAAACCCACAGCAAACATCATCCTCAATGGTGAAAAACTGAAACCATTTCCACTAAGATCAGGAACTAGACAAGGTTGCCCACTCTCACCACTATTATTCAACATAGTTTTGGAAGTGTTAGCCACAGCAATCAGAGAAGAAAAAGAAATAAAAGGAATCCAAATCAGAAAAGAAGAAGTAAAGCTGTCACTGTTTGCAGATGACATGATACTATACATAGAGAATCCTAAAGATGCTACCAGAAAACTACTAGAGCTAATCAATGAATTTGGTAAAGTAGCAGGATACAAAATTAATGCACAGAAATCTCTTGCATTCCTATACACTAATGATGAAAAATCTGAAAGTGAAATTAAGAAAACACTCCCGTTTACCATTGCAACAAAAAGAATAAACTATCTAGGAATAAACCTACCTAAGGAGACAAAAGACGTGTATGCAGAAAATTATAAGACACTGATGAAAGGAATTAAAGATGATACAAATAGGCGGAGAGATATACCATGTTCTTGGATTGGAAGAATCAACATTGTGAAAATGACTCTACTACCCAAAGCAATCTACAGATTCAATGCAATCCCTATCAAACTACCACTGGCATTTTTCACAGAACTAGAACAAAAAATTTCACAATCTGTATGGAAACACAAAAGACCCCGAATAGTCAAAGCAATCTTGAGAACAAAAAATGGAGCTGGAGGAATCAGGCTCCCTGACTTCAGACTATATTACAAAGCTACAGTAATCAAGACAGTTTGGTACTGGCACAAAAACAGAAATATAGATCAATGGAACAGGATAGAAAGCCCAGAGATAAACCCCCACACATATGGTCACCTTATCTTTGATAAAGGAGGCAAGCATATACAGTGGAGAAAAGACAGCCTCTTCAATAAGTGGTGCTGGGAAAATTGGACAGGTACATTAAAAGTATGAAATTAGAACACTCCCTAACACCAAACACAAAAATAAACTCAAAATGGATTAAAGACCTAAGTGTAAGGCCAGACACTATCAAACTCTTAGAGGAAAACATAGGCAGAACACTCTATGACATAAATCACAGCAAGATCCTTTTTGACCCAACTCCTAGAGAAATGGAAATAAAAACACAAATAAACAAATGCGACCTAATGAAACTTAAAAGCTTTTGCACAGCAAAGGAAACCACAAACAAGACCAAAAGACAACCCTCAGAATGGGAGAAAATATTTGCAAATGAAGCAACTGACAAAGGATTAATCTCCAAGATTTACAAGCAGCTCATGCAGCTCAATAACAAAAAAAAAACCAACCCAATCCAAAAATGGGCAGAAGGCTTAAATAGACATTTCTCCAAAGAAGATATACAGATTGCCAACAGACACATGAAAGAATGCTCAACATCATTAATCATTAGAGAAATGCAAATCAAAACTACAATGAGATATCATCTCACACCGGTCAGAATGGCCATCATCAAAAAATCTAGAAACAATAAATGCTGGAGAGGGTGTGGAGGAAAGGGAACACTCTTGCACTGTTGGTGGGAATGTAAATTGATACAGCCACTATGGAGAACAGTATGGAGATTCCTTAAAAAACTAACAATAGAACTACCATACGACCCAGCAATCCCACTACTGGGCATATATCCTGAGAAAACCATAATTGAAAAAGGGTCGTGTACCAAAATGTTCATTGCAGCTCTATTTACAATAGCCAGGACATGGAAGCAACCTAAGTGTCCATCATCGGATGAATGGATAAAGAAGATGTGACACATATATACAATGGAATATTACTCAGCCATAAAAAGAAATGAAATGGAGGTATTTGTAGTGAGGTGGATGGAGTTAGAGTCTGTCATACAGAGTGAAGTAAGTTAGAAAGAGAAAAACAAATACAGTATGCTAACACATATACATGGAATCTAAGGAAAAAAGAAAAAATGATCATGAAGAACCTAGTGGCAAGATGGGAATAAAGACACAGACCTACTAGAGAATGGACTTGAGGATATGGGGAGGGGGAGGGGTAAGATGTGACAGGGTGAGAGAGTGGCATGGACATATATACACTACCAAATGTAAAATAGATAGCTAGTGGGAAGCAGCCGCATAGCACAGGGAGATCAGCTCAGTGCTTTGTGACCACGTAGAGGGGTGGGATAGGGAGGGTGGGAGGGAGGGAGAGACACAAGAGGGAAGAGATATGGGAACATATGTATATATATAACTGATTCACTTTGTTATAAAGCAGAAACTAACACACCATTGTAAAGCAGTTATACTCCAATAAAGATGGTAAAAAAAAAAAAAAGTGGAGCTGAGAGGAGTAAACCTGGAGAAGGGGGAGATAGGCATATGGGCGCATATTATCCAATTTTGTTTCTGAATGATCTGAGCTGGGCACAGGAAGAGAACAGATAAAGAGGAAAACTCAAAAAGCTGTTGTCTATAAAGTGATGGAAGTGAGATGGTCAACAAGCCTGTTAGGCTGAACAAGATGCTCTAGGGATTCATGGAATCTCAGGTTTAAACTGAAGGGCAACACCTGGACAGACTAAGGCCAGAGGCTTTGGGGGAGAGGCTCTCTCTGAAAGACACTGGGTCCCTTTTGAATCTAAGAGAAAATCCTATAAAAATCTACCAGTCTTATTCCTAGGAGTTTGTCATAAAGAAATTATCAGCGATGTGGTCAGAGTATATATATGCATATTATATATATTAGTTTCATATCATCATAGTATTATATATTAATGTAAAAAATCTGAAAATATCCTAAATGTTGAGGAGTAGGAAACTACTTCAATGAAATATTGAATGGATTATCCTTGTATTGAAATGTTTCACATTTATTAAAATCATATTTTAAAGGATATTTCATGACACTGGGAAATGCTAATAGCATAAAATGAAGTAAAAAATTAGGATACGCTATTTATTTATTATTTATTTATTTATTTGGTTGCACTGAGTCTTACTTGCAGCAGGTGGGCTCCTTAGTTGTGGCTCACGGGCTCCTTGGTTGTGGCACATGGGCTTTTTAGTTGTGGCATGCGAACTCTTAGTTGCGGAAGGCATGTGGGATCTGGTTCCCTGACCAGGGATCGAACTCGGGCCCCCTGCATTGGGAACGTGGAGTCTTATCCACTGCGCCACCAAGGAAGTCCCCCAGGATACACTCTTTAATAGTAAGTGTAACAGGTGAGAGTGGGTGCCTGTAGCATCCTCCCAACTTTCCAGTGAAAAACTTTTTCATCTTCAAGAAATATGATAAAACTGTCAAAAGTTAATGATATTAGCTTAGCAAACTGTAAGATAATTCACAGTTTCAT